>NC_083879.1:24981394-25581394 GCF_032452875.1 Bos javanicus
TCCATGGTGCTACATCTAAATTAGGGCTCTCATTTATCTCTGAGGCTTTGTGTCACATCATTAACTCCCAGTATCCAAATGATGATTTATGCAGACCATTTGGCTACATTCACACAAATTACTTTGAGGGCCTTAGTGTAGCTAATCGAACTCTGTTAGAAAATGTCAGTTAAAAATATTTGTTGCAACAAATTTCGTTTGTAATGAAATCCTTCTTGCTGTTGGGCAGGAGCAAATCTAGATTTATAGGGCCTGAGATTCACATGACTTTGGGATCCCTCTAAGAAAAAAAAACAAATACAAAGTTATAAAAGAGATCTTAGTTAAAATGAAAAAAAAAGTAAATCACAACAAATTATGGAAGGCTTGAAGATTCAGAGATCTCTGTAGGCCAACTTACCAGAAATGAACACATAGGAATGCTTCCTGATTAGCACCTGGCTTGCTGGCCCCTCCTAGGACACGGGGACATTCATAGCTTCTTGCCTTCATAGACCTGTGCAAGCGAGAGCCCCAAAGGGTCAGCCTTGTTAACTTCACTGTGGATCCTCTTTGGCATTGGAAGGACTGTCTATTCCAGATACTGCCACTTTTCAAATCCTGCTGTCAATCTGGCTGTTTTTCAAGTGACCCTAAATCAGGCGAAGTAGAATCTTGAAATAAACTGCAGTGACAAAGACACTTAGGGTCTTGCTTTTCATTAAGCATTTAAAATGTCATTCTAAAATGACATTTTAAAGGCCTGCTTATTCTAAAATTGTATTATATTTCACGTTATTAGACAAGGAAGCCTCTCAGAGTGAGCCAAATACCATCTTTGTCTATAGAAAACTTATGGCTGTTACTGAAAGGAGATTCTACAAATTTCACAAATTCAATTCATGACTCCCATCAATTTTTTAAAGAGGTCTGCCCCTTAGGAAGGCAATTTGAGAGGCAACATTTTAATGATCTCCACTGGAGATCAGGTAGTTCGTTATCTCAAATATCATATTTATTATATTAATAGATTGACATGCTAATAAAAGGGCAAATCCCCATGCATATGTTTTATAGTGAAGGTAAAACCCTCAGAAGCATGAGATTAGAGTGATGTCAGTTAAAACAGCCATAGAGATATGTAAGAGTGATCTTTTAAAATATGCAGCAAGTTGGTCTCTTATAAGGGATTTTCTTCTCTTCATCTGCCAAGATTATTTAGTGATATCCTCTCTTCTCTAGTATATCAGTTACTTTACTAAATGCATGAGTACAAATAATAAAAGTGAAAAAATAGTCTCCAGAAAAATTTATGAAACCATGATATTGTATAAATACTACAGGTAATAGATCCATAAAAGGTAAGTGCATCTATAATCCTTCATCTTTTGTAACATCAGAGCAATATATACGGCTTCTAGCTTGTGGTTCTCATTACATGGATAGAATTGGAACATTCTAATCACATGATTATTGAATCAGCTGTTCAGTTTATTTTTGTGCCACAGAAAACTTATTACAAATATCTCATCGATTAATTCATCAGTTTGACTTTGCAGTGGTTTGAGTCAATGTTGGAGATAGCTGAAACCTTGAGATCTAGAGTATGTGTTGTTTAAGTCAATGTAGATAATGACAGAATCATAAGGCTCAGACTTGAGAAAGGATTGTGGTTTATCTGTCAATCCTTGAACCTTCAGACCTTACATTTTGCAGATAGATAATATATCTGGTTTTAGAAAGTTTACAGTATAATTAGTATATTACTTAATGATTACTTAAATAATACTTAATTCATCATTAGAAAAAATATATTTTATATTTAACATAAATTACAATGCCCTGGATTGATTAAATTCTATAAGTATTGAGTTTCTATTCTAAGCTCAACTCTGACCACGATAGAAGTTCCATGGAGGTTTACATGACAGGAGGATTAAGAGTTGAAGGATTAGAATAGATTTCTCCAAAGGAGAAACACCCCAATGAAACATTTGGTCATGATGACAATGCATGTGTCAATCTTTGCGGTCCTAACCAAAAGTGCTAAAGGAGGAAACCTGAGAAAATAAAGTTCAGTGTTAATGGACTCATCTGGGGACGGTTTAGAAAGATCTAGGCCTTGTCAAATGACATTGAAACGAAGTTGTATTTGGATTGTTGTTTAATTGTTAGGTCGTGTCTAACTCTTGTGTGGCTCCATGGACTGTAGCCCTCCAGGCTCTTCTGTCCATAGTGTTTCCCAGGCAAGAATACTGCAGTGGGTTGCCATTTTCTTCTCCAGGGAATATTCCAGACCCAGGGACCGAACCTGTGTCTCCTGCATTGCAGGTGGATTCTTTACTGCTGAGCCACCAGGGATGCCCAGTATTTGGGTAGGTGGACAGTAGAGTAAAACAATGTTTAAAACAGAAAGAATAGCATGGGCAACACTGTGAAGAAAACCCTTATTATCTGTCTCATTAGGAGAGAGAAAATGTTTGTTGGTTGTTTTGTTTTTCTGTTTTTGGCTTTCTTTTTTTTTTTTTTGCACTGCTGCTGCTGCTAAGTCACTTCAGTCTTGTCCGACTCTGTGCGACCCCATAGATGGCAACCCACCAGGCTCCCCCATCCCTGGGATTCTCTAGGCAAGAACACTGGAGTGGGTTGCCATTTCCTTCTCCAGTGCATGAAAGTGAAAAGTGAAAGTGAAGTCTCTCAGTCGTTTCCGACTCTTCTCGACCCCATGGACTGCAGCCTACCAGGCACCTCTGTCCATGAGATTTTCCAGGCAAGAGTACTGGAGTGGGGTACCATTGCACTGAGTAATTATTAGATCATTTCTTTGGTCTCTTCCTTTCAAGTTAAATAATCCCAGATCCTCTGACCTTTCATTACACTGTTTTCCAGCCCTCAGCCTTTTCTGAGATCTCTCCAAGCTTTCTGTGTCTCTCTTGAGCCATATGGCCTAAAGGATGGAGCTTCAATTAGGGATTCGGGATTCTGACTTCTACTTGTTCTTCTTCCTATTGTGTAGTCTTGACCAGGTGCTTACTGGACCTCTTTCCCTCTGTAATTTAAGGCACTGGACTATGGCCTCTTGACTTCCTTCTATCTCAAAATTCTGAGTCTTAAATTGTGAAACTAGCATTTGATATGAGGTTCTAGTCATGTGGAATATTGGAGAAGGAAAATGGCAACCCACTCCAGTGTTCTTGCCTGGAGAATCCCAGGGATGGGAGAGCCTGGTGGGCTGCCGTCTATGGGGTCGCACAGAGTCGGACACGACTGAAGCGACTTAGCAGCAGACTTAGCAGCAGTCATGTGGAATAAGGTTAAAGGGTTAATTCCAATCTCCTTTATCCTTCATGTATACTTCTCTTTGGACATTCCAATGTCATAATTATATTTAAAAGCCCAGGGTCCAGAAAAAAAGTCTAGTCCTTACATAGAAACTGGGTTTCCTTGTCCTTGACTTTATCAACAAAAACATCATTTGCATAAAATGACCTTAAGCACCAGCCACCCTAAGTATGGAGTAAATATATTTTCCTCTTATGGATAATGACAGTTGCTTTTTAAAAAATAATTTAAGCTACTGATCTATAAAGTATTTTGAATACGCCGTTATGGAAGATTGCATTGAAAGAGTACTGAATTCAGGTTGTTCTCTGACCATGTCCTTCCTTACTGAATCATTCTTCAAGATATTGTCTCTATCCTTCACTTCTTTTTTCCCTATTGTGCAGCATTTAGAAGAATGAAATTATGTCTTTTGCTACAGAGCACAAGACAATTACATGCATAAATTCCTATATTTATTCCATCAGAATAAATTTCACTTGTCTTCCTTAACCTTGGGATAACACAGAGTATTGTAACCTATTAAAGTAAGCATTTGTTGAACAAGCAGGGTGTTGGAAGTAGGGGCGTTCCAAAAACTAAGGCAAACATAAATATTGCTCAAAATGAGATAGATGTACTATGTAGAGGAAATAGGAGTCATAGTTATAAATATGGCCTCCACCATGGTTAATGTCCTAAGCATGGATGCTGGAGTCAGATGCCTGGGCTTGAGTTCCGTTTCTACCACTCACTGGCTGCATCACCTTGGCCAGTTAAGTATCTTTCTCAAGTTCTAGTTTTCTCCTCTGTAAAATAGTACCTGCCTCATTGGGTTGTTGTGAAGGTTGAAGATGCTAACACAAATAAAGTGCCCAGAACACTATCCAACAAAGTCAGAGGTCAATAAATATTAGCTGTTGTTTTTGTTATTACCTGAGCTTGTAGCTGCTAGTACTGTGTTTGACATTGAGTGATAAAGACCCACAAGACAGAAGCTTGTTTCAGTTTCACATAGGGATTCTAGAGTAGAAAGTCCAGAGCTGGTCCTTGAAGTCCTCAGGCACCCAAGATGCTTCCAATTCATTATCCCACCATCCCTAAGATGTGACCTTTATCCTCATGATCCAAAATGGTGCTAAGAGCTCAACCCACATTCTCAGCAGTACAATAGAGGAAGGACAAAAGAAAAAGAGGGAAAACTGTGGTATGTCCTACTAGCTGTGTTTTAAGGAAACATCTCAGGAGATGCCTAAGGTTTTTTTGTCCATAATATTAATATACAAAGGACCGACTTTCTTGATCATCCAGCCCCATTTCACACTTTTAATTTTTAAAGCATCACAAGAGTTATAGTCTGCAGTCTACTGGGGCTCACTATGGCCATGGAATCTTTTTCTGTTATATGTCAACAATACTGATGAACTAAAGCATAAAATAGTTTGACTGAATTGAATATCATTTAGTGTTTTGTACCCAGCTGCCTTTGAAATGTCATTGTCTTCAGTGCTTTGGATGTACCTGAATTGTTCAGATTTTAAACTCAGCACCATAAAATGCGATTTTCCTTCCCCTTTGCGAGTCAGTGCCAAGTTAAGCCCACATTGTAGACTGATTGTATAACAAATGCTTCCATCAAGAGTGCTCTGGGGCAGAAATGGCCAGAAAGTTTGTGTGACAGAACAAGGTGATGTGGCAGGAAAATTAGCTTCGCCCTAGGATTCATATGAATAATAGATGCAATGCAGAATAAAACAATGGTTAAAAAAATCAAAAACCACTTAAATGACAGCAACTCAAGGTCACACACCATGCTGGGTTTGTACAAGGGGGATGGATCACTGCCATACTGAAGTCTGAAATGTGGTTTCTGTGCTCCCTTCTCTGTTAAATGACTATTACTTGGCAGCTATTCATTAACATGAGCAGTAGGATCACTGAATAGAAGGCAGTAATTAGAGTATAATATCTCTTGGTCTATAGCATGTTATCTTTTGTAACTGATCAAAATGGTACATCCAGGGACATCTTATTCAATATTTCTAATGATAATAAAACCTCTACTGAATCAGATTTCTAAATCCTAATGCTGCTGTCTTTGCATAGCAATCAGTAGATCACAGAGTCTTGTAGAGATGATGTGGAAGTGGGTATATTTGGGAATTAAATACGAATTCACTAACAGCATAATTAGGCTAGTTTTGAGAAGCAAATATATTAGTACTAAATATAAGCCCTAGTAAGAACTAGGATTCAAGAACACAACATAATTATCCTGAGAAGGACAGCATCATATTCATAAGTTGAGATATTACTTTTAAATCAGTTCTCCCGTTCTCCCATCTACTGTAAGAAGTGGGTTGATGTTAGTTGAAAATGGCTTTCAGATGACAGGCTCACTACCTATTTGGCTTATTCACTAGAGAAGGAAGAGTAAACGAGCATTTCTTTTTGTTATCTCATGTTTAATGAGTGTGAATGGGTTTCTTTTGAGTAGCTAATGTAGTAAACATAAAATATATGAATGATATTTAACTGTGGCAGACACTTTCCGTTGCCTGTTAAATATCTCCTCACTTCCTGCTTGCTGCCAGAAGCCAGATTTTATTAAAGACAAAAAACACTTGCCTAACTATGTGCTTACAAAGCCTCTTTTATAGTTAGAAGTGCACTGTAGTTGGGCCAGTGAAACAAAGGTAGAATTTGGCTGAGCTTTCTAGGAAAGTGTTTGATCTCCCAATAAAAATGGATAGATGTAACTGGCATTGCTCTTTTCCTTTCTGCCTTCCTCTTTCCTTGAAGGTATGATGTCTGGAGCTGCAGCAGCTTTCTTACAACCTTGAGGTGAAACGCATCGATTAAAAGCCCCCCAAATGGCTGACTCTGGCTTCAATGTCCCTGAGTGCCGACAATGCCAGCAGTCTACTACCTCCAAACTTCTTATGTGGGTGTGTGGGTGTGTTCAGTCACTCAGTTATGTCTGACTCTTTGTGACCCCATGGACTGTAGCTCATCAGTTCCTCTGTTCATGGAGTTTTCCAGGCAAGAATTTTCCAGGCAACTGGTGTAGATCACCATTTCCTAACTACAGGGATCTTCCTTAACTCAGGTATCAAACCCATGTCTCTTCTGCCTCCTGCATTGGCAGGCAGATTCTTTACCTCTGCACCACTTGGGAAGCCCTTCGTATGGGTGAATCCCACCTTATTAAAGTCATTGTAAAAATAAATAAATAAAGTCACAAGTTTTTTTGCTTCTTACAGTCAAATATATACCTGATCAAAACCTGGGCCTATATAGAACTTGTTGCCTATTGGAATTACCGTAACATTAACATAGTGTAGGATATTTCAGTGACTCATGAATAAATTAAAAGGAAGACACAAACCTTATTTTTAAAGCTGGACTGATAGGATGCCTTAAAAATCCTGAGGGTTATATTTATGTTGGTCACTCTCCACTGACCATTCCTCAGATCAACTTTTGCCCTTCTCAACCCTCCTCTGAGCCCTAGGAGGCTAACCCTGTGAACTGCATCCCCTGACTCTTTGGCTTCTGTTTTTTCAAACAGTGGTCAGCACCAGCAGGAAGGAGACTGGAGGTTGGGAAGCATAACAGATAATCTTTAGCGTGGCTCGTTCATGTTCCCAAATCCAGTGACTAGAACATAGTACTGATGTTTAATATGAATATAATTGCTTCTCAAGGTTAGCCCAATTGTACTGTTACCTTGCATTTGTATTTAGTTCCCCAAATACTTAATTATGCATCAAGTCTGTAAGCCTGTGATGTACTCATTGTCATGCAAAGGCAGCAGGACTAGGATTTAGTGATCTGAATCAGTAGAGATTTTATACTCAAATAAAAATATTGAAGGAGAGGTGAATAAGGTAAGTGGTGGGAGAGGGAGGTTGAGCTGTATCTTCCCTGTTCCATCTCTGCTCTAGGCAGACTTTTCTGGCAGAATCTGGATTCTTCAACTCTTTGGTTTCTTGAAAGGTCTTATCTTCTCTACCTCGTTACGTCCGTTTCTTCTGTGGTTAATTTCTTGGGGGCATCAACATCTTTTATCAGTTGCTTATCTTGGCTCACATTTTTACAAAAGTTCCTTGAATCACCTGCCAGAGCTCTGTTTGATACAATATTCTTATACCCACATTTCTAAAACTGATGTTAATTTATTTGATGAAAACCGTCAAATATCTTTTAAAAACTTGTCTGGATTTGGCACGTAACTCAACCGAAATCACGTTGATTTGTGTGACTACTTGAGCAGTGTAATCTGTTGTTCCAAATTAACTCACTAGGGGCAAAGTGACTTTAACATTTGCTAATGTATTTGTATTCCATTCTATTTTTATGGCAATGATGAACAGTCTAGAAAATTTCAAACTTTATTTCAACTGTAAAGATGTGTTGCCTGGAGTTAGGTATTCTGATCTAATACAATATTTGTGAGATAATTTTATAATGATTTCTAAGTTAATCCTAACAACCTTCCTATGAACAGGGTCAATGTTGTTATCAGTCCTTATTTTAGAAGTCTGACTTCTGAGCAAGGAAGAAGAATGTTCCCCAGCTTATACCACATGCCAGTTAAGGTCTGTAGCACAAGTTTCCTTGTTATTGTTCTAGAGGTACTGCTTTAGCTTCTCTTCAAAAATTAATTCACTCTCTAACTGCAAGTCAGAGCACGTTGCATATTTTGCCTTATGGACAGCAGCCCATCGTATTCAGTGTGTATTATAGATTGTTTCTGATGGCTCTAACAATGCCAAGAAATAATGGATGGTCTTATGATCGTTTTCTTCTCAGTTCTCTCTCTCTCTTTTTTTTTTTTTTTCTTTTGCACCACTGAACCCACTGCCTCAAAGATAGAAGAACAGTTTCTGAGGTAGCATTGAAATTTTCTAAAACTTCTCTGAGCTTACCTGAGCTCCCTAAGAGAGAAGCATCCGATGGATGATGCCTTAAAGGCCAAGTGGCGGTGCTGGTTTAGTTGCTCAGTCGTGTCCGACTCTGCAAGCGCGTGGACTATAGCCCTCCCAGGCTTCTCCGTCCATGGGATTCTCCAGGCAAGAATACTGGAGTGGGTTGCCGTTTTCTTCTCCAGGGGATCTTCCCAACCCAGGGATCGAACCCGTGTCTGGTACATTGCAGGCAGATTCTTTACCGAATGAGCACCAGGGAAGCCCAAAGGTCAGATAGTGCCCGCCTATCTTAGCCACTCAACCCGATCATTTTAATAAAAACCTCTAGAACTGTTGCAAAAGGCAACAAATTCAGTTAGCCCACATGCACACACTGATATGTTAAACTATGCTTTCTAAACATGCAGAGGCTGAATTCACTTGCCACGTGTGAGAGAGTTGCCACAGAAAGAAGAAAGAGTTCATTGAGAGACTCTGTGCTGTGATCCGTACAAGTCTTGTTCATTGCATGATGTGATCAAGAAGATAAATTTTCTTTTTGGTCCTACCCTTAACCTCTGCCAGTTTTATTAAAAAAAAAAAAAAAATGGAACTCATAGTCTTCTTCCCAAAGTGTTCTTTCTGGGTCTCTTATGCCCATCTTCAGTTCTGTTGCCCATACATCCGGGACTCATTTTTTACTTTTTCTTCATGTGTGTCTTGTATGGCCAACAGGGGGAGAGGACTCATTCTTCTTTTCCTTTCCTAAGTTGCCTGACCTCAATGAAACCATAGATTTCTAAGGACTAGCAGAGAGCTCTTTGGGGTAACAAAATCACAGTTTGGATGTATGTGAATCATGCATTATCTCTTTTTGTGATTCCTGTTCCTTCATCTACTCACTGAAGGCCAATGTTCCCAGGATCCAAGTTTGGCCATCCCGTTTTCTTCCTCTGTCTCCTCTGATTTCTCTCAAGTGGGTGCACTCTGCTGCCACCTGTGCAGTGATGAGTTTTGTACATCCCTCTGCTGAGCTACACACCCAGGGGCCTGACTACCTGTTGGGCACCTCCACGTGCACAGCCTGTAAGCAGCTCCAAGTTGACATGTCTGACTGTGCTCCCTTCCAGTCTGGTCCTCCCCTTGTACCCCTGTCCTGATGGACGGCACCCCTGCCTTCTGGTCCGCCTGCGTAGGCGGTCACCCAGGAGCCCTCGCAGTCTCCTCTCTCATTTCAGCCCTCCGTCCTCTCCTCCCCACTGCTGACCACTCTCTCCCTTCCTGCTTAATTCTTCTGCGTGCAGGGTTACTGCAGGAGTCTCCTGACTAGCTTCCTCGTTCAGCCTCCCTCCTCAGGACCCATTTCAACTCACCTTCCCCACTGCTGCTATTCTACTTATGTCATTCTCTGCTTAGAACCCATCTGCTGCTGCTGCTGCTAAGTCGCTTCAGTCGTGTCCGACTCTGTGCGACCCCATAGACGGCAGCCCTCCAGGCTTCCCCATCCCTGGGATCCTCCAGGCAAGAACACTGGAGTGGGTTGCCATTTCCTTCTCCAATGCATGAAAGTGAAAAGTGAAAGGGAAGTCACTCAGTTGGCAAGAGTACTGGAGTGGGTTGCCACTGCCTTCTCCTAGAACCCATCGTTGAATAGCAATTGTGAGTAGCAAATAACCTGGGAATGTATATTTTTGAATTTGTCTTTATTTTCTGTTCCCCTTTCCTGGAACTTCTGTTATTTGAATGGGCTCTCTTTGTTGTTGTTTTTGTCTTTTTCTTTCCTGTTTTCCTTTTCTTGATTCTGTTCTATTTCTTGGAGTGTTTCATAAATTTCATTTTCCATCTACATTAGTTTCCCATTCCTACTTAAAAAAAATTAATAGCACTCTCATTTTATTTTTAAAGGTTTTTTTTTGTTGTTTGCTTTTAGTTCTCTGAATGTTTCCTCTGTTCTTATTTCATTGGTGCAGTCTCATGTCTCTGAGATATTGATGAAAGGCTTTGTTTTTACAGTGTCTTCTCCTCTGAGTATCTTCTTTCCCCTATTTATTTACTTTAATCCTCAAGCATCCAGGGACCCTTCCTTGTCTGGTCCTAATTGAGACTGAGGTCATCCAGTTGTTGATTGGAAGTTGTGTGTGAAAGCTCAAAGTTTGTTCCCTGTCAGGCTTCACTCCCAAGTGATCTGGCTGCCCTGTTTCTTTGGGGACCCCCAGTCCTTCTCCCTTGGGTTGCTCAGATTCTACCCCTTGAACTGTCTTCCATTCTCCTGTGTAGGCCCGCCTCCCCGTGGTCTAGAAGGCCTGCAGGGGGTGTGGGTCACACAAGTCCCTGGACCTTCACCTAATTCCTGTTTTTACTACAGTGATCCCACCCGCTGTCAGCTGTGCTGTGTCCCCCGCCCTCAGAATACCTCTGATTCAACCTCTCTGGAGAGTAAACCTCTGGTTTTTGGCTGCTTCTGAAATACTGTTTTAACAGGTCTTGCTGTCTTCAGCCTCACTTTTGCCCTTCCTTTTAGAGACAGCCGGTACTGCCAGTTCCTGATTTGGGGTAAATCACTTTGCTCCTTAGTTTCCACTTCTGCCAGCATAGATTGCAGCCGTCTCTGGCCTAAAAGGTCAGCTGCTTTTCCTACATTTGCCTTTCCATGGCCACGTGTTTCTGACTGTTTCTCAGTTCCAGCCCTCTATGTTGCCACAGTTTATGTCTTCAGCTGTCATTTAGTAGGAATTAAAGAGAGAACAGATGTAAATGCCTGTGTTAAATCCTACTTTAGCCAGGATAGCCCTCAGTGTTTTTTCTCCAGTACTGGTGTTTAGTAAAAACTCTGTAAAAGTTCATTGGATGTATAAGTGAAAAGCCACTTGCTTACAGAGAGCAAGTCTCAGGTTGTGTACACGTTCCCTGCTTAGTGGTGCACTCTGGTTCCCAGAGAAATGGCCAGAGGTGAAAACAAAAGTATGTCTCAAGCATATACAGTATTCGTGGACTTTTGGTGACAAATCTGTCTCAGGCTTGTCCTGAAAAGTCTGGTGATGCTCCAAAAGTGGGTGACACTGCCTGTTTACAAGTCTGTTCTCTTTACATGAGTGACTCAGTCTTGGAATTGGAATTTATGTATGTCTTGATGGCTATAGCCCTTGGCTCTTGAGACTAAGTTAGTCTGTGAAGCACCAGGTTAGTTGGTATGAATTTTACTCTCTGATTTGGAGTGTAAACATTTAACATTCTTTAAAACCTGTAGGTCAAGATTAATCTTTGTTAAGCCCACAGCCCACTAGGTTACTAGAAAACTCCATTTCAGGCATAATAAAGACCCTCTTGCTTTATATCTGGGTGGACAGAGGACTTCTGCCTCTGGGAAAGAGCCTTGTTCACTCCTCATGTTCTGATAGAAGAGAGGGAAGGGTAAAGAACAGATTAGATTAAGAGATACAAACTACTATACAGAAAATAGATGAGCAACATGGATTTACTATATTGCACAGGGAATTATATATAATATCTTGTAATAATGTATAATCAATTATAATCAGAAAAATACTAACCAAGTCATAATGTTGTATACTTGAAACTAATATATGCAATATTATAAATCAACTATAGTTCAAAACAAAACAAAACAAAACAAAACAAAAAACCCTGACAGATGGTTAGAACAAAGACTTTGAGCCCAATTAAGAGCATATGTCTGTTGGAAACCTTCTGAGCTGTATTGAAGTCCACTTACTTTTCTTAAGGTATAATTGATCAATGTCCCTCTTCTCATGCTAGGAGACACATCTTACAGCAATATTTCTGTAATTTTGCTTTTGTTTTTTCTGTATTAAATTCTAGCCAGATGCTGAGGAATAACACAATGACATAAAGAAGTTGTATTTAACACAGGCATTTATCTGGTGAGGGCTGAAAATAATATAATTACCATGACGTTCTGTTTTATTGTTTATGGAGTGAATTTTTGCATTTTTTCTTTTTTTGATTAAATTCCTTTCTTGTTTCATTTTTACAATTGTCATGAGAAGGATGAAGAAAAGTAAATATTACTTTAGAGCAGTGGCTCTGGACCTTGGCTGTGCATTGGAATCACCAAGGGAGTTACAAAATACTGATGCCTGGGGAACTAAATCCCTGGGAACTCGGATTTAATTAGCCTGAGGTGCAGCCTGGGTATTGGATTGCTAACCACTCCTCACTTGACTCAAATGTGCAGGAAAGGTTGAGAACCAGCACCTTAAACCATCAGTGCATGCATGCTAAGTCACTTCAGTCCTGTCTGACTCTGCGACCCCATGGACTGTAGCCCACCAGGCTCCTCTGGCCATAGGGATTGTCCAGGCAAGAATACTGGAATGGGTTGCCATGCCCTTCTCCGGGGAGTCTTCCCAACCGAACCCGTGTCTCGTAAGTCTCCTGCCTTGGCAGACAAGTTCTTTAGCAGTAGTGCCACCTGGGAAGCCCACCTTAAACTAAAACCGTAAAAATATTAGCTTGGTGCAAAAGTAATTGTGGTTTTACATTTTTAAGCTTTGTCGTTTGATACTGGAATACATTCTGAAATGAATGTGGTTATGTTATGCATCATTTTAATGCACATTTCTTGCTTTATGTTTTTTGCTAATGACTTATTCCATATTACTTATGACTAATTACTTAATAATTATTGGCAATAATTATTGCTAATTACTTTTTATGTTTATTTTATATTTATTTTAGAATATAGAAATTACATTAGACGAAAACCAAATTCAAGCAGTTTTTTTATTACAGAGTTCAAAATGGGTCATAAAGCAGTGGAGACAACTCACAACATCAACAATGCATTTGGCCCAGGAAGTGCTAACGAACATATAGCGCAGCAGTGGTTCAAGAAGTTTTGCAAAGGAGATGAGAGCCTTGAAGATGAGGAGCATAGTGGCCGGCCATCAGGAATTGACAAAGACCCACTGAGAACAATCATTAATACTGATCCTCTTACAACTATGCAAGAAGTTGCTGAAAAACTCAACATCAACCATTCTACTGCCATTTGGTGTTTGAAGAAAATTGGAAAGGTGAAAAAACTCGACAAGTGTGTGCCTCATGAGCTGACCGAAAAAAAAAAAAATTGTCGTTTTGAAGTGTCATCTCTTATTCTACATAACAACAGTTTCTCAATTGGATTGTTATGTGCAACATGAAGTGGATTTTATATGACAACCAACACTGGCCAGCTCAGTGGTTGGACCGAGAAGAAGCTCCAAAGCACTTCCCAAAGCCAAACTTGCACCAAAAAAAGGTCATGGTCACTGGTGGCCTGCTGTCCATCTGATCCACTACAGCTTTCTGAATCCCAGCGAAACCATTACATCTTAGAAGTATGCTCAACAAATCGATGAGAGGCACTGAAAACTGCAACTCCCACAGTCGTCATTGGTCAACAGAATTGGCCCAATTCTCCTCCATGATAACGACTGACTGCACTCGCACAACCAAACCTTCAAAAGTTGAACCAATTGGGCTTCGAAGTTTTGCCTCATCCGCCATATTCACCTGACCTCTCACCAACCGACCAGCACTTCTTCAAGCATCTCGACAACTTTTAGCCAGGAAAAAGGCTTCCACAACCAGCAAGAGGCAGAAAATCCTTTCCAAGAGTTTGTCGAATCCTGAAGCATGGGTTTTTTCAGTACAGGACTAAACAAAACTTATTTCTTGTTGGCAAAAATGTGTTGATTGTAATGGTTCCTATTTTGATGAAAAAAGATTTTTCAGCCTATTTATAATGATTTAAAATTCACGGTCTGAAACTACAATTACTTCTGTACCAACCTAATAGATGACATAGTCTACCTTAAGTAAATCGGCAAGTCATTAAGTTAGTGGCAAAAATTTAGAGGATGAGCACTTAATTCCAATAAGAATCCTGGGCACAGAGGTACATTTTATGGTTCGCTTTGTTTTGTGTGTAGACGCAGCCAGCACAACCTGGCATGCCACAAGGGCATTATTACATGGGAAGTGTTTGGGAGCAGTGAGGAAGTAGTTTTCCTGTTATTCTCTAACCCCAGAGTTTTCTTCACCCTTGCCAGTTTTCAAGACAATGTTTGGCTTCTCCAACTGTTGATTTCCCCAGGGTTCACATTCAGCTCTCACAGATCATAGACTTCCTGGAGTAGGCTGATGGGGGTGGAGATTTTCTCAGAAGGAAACCAAAGCCAAAGGATGTTCCTGGTAGAGAGGGACTGGATTTCAGTACATCCCCTTCAAGTGCTGACAAAACGTTTTCTATTGTCTCTCTCTGCTTCCTTAGGCTTTGCCCTGAGCTTTAACACTACTTCTTGCTTGCTAAATTTTTGTTCATTGATTCCCTCCACAGTGTTCCAAGGATATGTTCAAATTTCTCTGCATTCACATTTCTCTCATTCACAACTATAAACACGCAGTCTTAAATTAATTTGAGTGAACTTGTGCTATATTGGGGCTTCCCAGGTGGCACTAGTAGTAAAGAACCCCCTGCCAATGCCAGAGACTTAAGAGAGGCAGATTCACTCCCTGGGTCAGGAAGATGCCCTGGAGGAAGGCATGGCAACCCACTCCAGTATTCTTGCCTAGAGAATCCCCATGAACAGAGGAACCTGGTGGGCTACAGTCCACAGGATTGCAGGGTCGCATAGAGTCAGACATGACTGAAGCTTCTTAGCATGCACACTCATACACACCTGAGAACCATTAGACAACAGAACTTAAGTATATGCTCTGAGTTAAGCCAAAGTGTTGCTGCTGCTGCTGCTGCTAAGTCGCTTCAGTTGTGTTTGACTCTATGTGACCCCATAGACGCCCTCCTACCAGGCTCCTCTGTCCCTGGGATTCTCCAGGCAAGAACACGAGTGGGTTGCCATTTCTTTCTCCAATGCATGAAAGTGAAAAGTGAAAGTGAAGTCGCTCAGTCGTGTTTGACTCTTAGCGACCCCATTGACTGCAGCCTACTAGGCTCCTCTGTCCATGGGATTTTCCAGGCGAGAGTACTGGAGTGGGGTGCCATTGACTTCAAGCCGAAGTGTTAGTGCTGCTGCTGCTGCTAAGTCGCTTCAGTCGTGCCGACCCTGTTCGACCCCATAGACAGCAGCCCACCAGGCTCTGCCGCCCCTGGGATTCTCCAAGCAAGCACACTGGAGTGGGTTGCCATTGACTTCTCCAAGCCGAAGTGTTAGTAGCTGATAATATATTATCCTACCAGGACCCCAAGATTAATCCACACTTTGTTTCTCACTTCGTGAGTGCTGCCAGACCCCAGGATAACTACTGGGTGTGTACTGGTGAAGAAAATGTACCTTATCCTTGCTTTCATGGAGCTTGAAGTTCTGAAGAATGAGGAAAATGCATTTCAGACAGTGGAATGGAACCAGTATGTGGAGAAGATGCCTCTTTGATCCTGTAAGTATTAAAGGAAGAAGGCGAAAGACTACTGCTGGGGGTCCGTGAGTCTCCTGCCCCTTGTGTCCACCAAGGCCAGTGATGTCACCTTTCCTGGGGCTCTGCTCTCACAGAGGCAGCTGAGTTTTTGGTTGAAATGGATGGCTTCCAACCATAGGGTCTTGGGAAAAAACAACATTATTTTAGCTAAGATTTATTGAGTACTTACCAAGTGCCCAAGTCTAAGAATTCTAGGTGTGTTAATTTACTTAACCTTCATCAGCCCAGAAGTTAAAGTCCACTCCACTATTATCCCATTCTGCAGATGACAAAACAGAGGCATGGATGGGCTACCTAATTAACCCATGGTCACATGATGTTAAAGGGGGATGGAGTTCAGTGGGGTGAAAGGACCTCGTGCTCAATGACAGTAAACAGTTTCCTGGACACCCTGTCATCTTCTTGGTTACATTCCCTGTTCTTTCTTGAGGTAGGTTGTGGGAAACTGTTGAAACTGTCTCTTAGTCACATTGTTTCAGGGAAATAATTGTATTTTTGCTCTTCAAAAACCTGTTGAATCAGTTACATTTACTTATAATCAGTAAGATGGTTATGTCCTATTAAACAAACACAGGTGTGTGATTTTGTGTTGCTTCAGGAACTCTCACAGAAACCTGTCTGCTTGTAAATATGCTTCTCCAATTTTTCAACTACTGGACCAGAAGCAAAATCTCCCAGTTAAAATGCTTCAGTGTTCCTAGCATACACAAGCGGGTCCTAAAGAATTATTGGTTTACATGATGTCTCAGTGACTCAAGTGAAATGCTTAGACATTTTATAAGTGCACAGTAGAATTACCCAAAGGAACTGAATTCAAATAAAATACTAAGGTTATATCTATTTCAAAAGAAAAAAAGCTTCTAAAAGATAGAGGAAGGTGACAGCCCTAGAGATTTGTGAGTCACATAGTGTAAAAAAAATGTGGGTGGCTTTGGAAAATACACCTCTCTTCATTTGCTGCTTCTACCCACAGCCTTGCCAGCTCCTGAGAAATGGATTCCTAACCCCAGCTACACGTTAGAATCACCTGGAAGTATCTTAAAACCTCTCATTCCAATACCCAGATCAATGATATCAGAACCGTTGGGGGTGGGACACAGGTATTCATATTTTTTAAAGATCTCCAAACAATTCTGATGTGTAGCTGAGGTTGAGAACCACCTGGGAGAGGGAGAACCAGAGACAAATAGCAATGTTTTCCTTCCTGCAACTGTTGAGGAGACGTTAATGAGCACCCTGACATTTGCCTGGTCTCCATCATCTGGGACATTCTGCAATAATTTATACAACAAGTAATTTAATTAACATGATGGCAAGCAAAGCACACTATGAACACCTAGGTCACAAATAAACTGACTATACACAGCTTTCCATGAGGCAGTAGATTCTGACATTTTGAAAGAGAATTAGCTACAGGATGAAGGTTTAATACAACCCTAATTGAATGAAGGTTCTGTTATGTGATAAGTGCAATGCATACAAATGAGGGAGGCAAGATGGAAATCTTATTATTGAGGAAAACTGTGCAAGGGGAGAGTTGAAAAAATTTACTTATCATCTATTTGTTCATTTAAGCATATATTTTTAGGAGGGTGGCAATAATCTATCAACCAGTTCATCCAGGGATTTAGTTCTAAGGTAAAGTGTATTACTTTTCAGGTTGTTATTGTTGTTTAGTCTCTAAGTTGTGTCCTACTCTTTTGCGACCCCATGGACTGTAGCCCGCCAGGCTCATCTGTCCATGGGATTTCTCAGGCAAGGATAATGGAGTGGGTTTCTATTTCCTTCTCCAGCAGATCTTCCCAACTCAGGGATCCAACCCAAGTCTCTTGCACTGGCAGGCAGATTCTTTATCACTGAACCACCAGGGAAGCCTCACTTTTTATTAGGTACTAGACTAATAAAAAAACTGGCTTTGCATCAGAAAAATAATTTCTTTAAAGTGTTAGCTCAGGAACTGTTGCCACATTGTAAATCAACAATGCAATCAGAAAAAAAAATTAGATCCATTTAAAAATCTACGTCTGAGACTTTCTGAACGGTAACTATAGAGTTCTCCAACTTTTCATTTCTTCAGTGCCTTCTCCTTTTCTTAATGAGTTTATTAGCTTCTAGAATGCATCTGTGTAATGGTGAGAGAGAGGACCGTGGAATCAGAAAACCTGCATGCAGTGTCGTCCCCACCAATGGCTAGCTTTATGACTCTGCAGTATCGTCTTTGTACCACCTGTAAAATGGGCATAACAGAAGACTGCGACTCAGTGAAAAGAACTGAGTTACGTGTGGAATTCCTAGAATGGAGCCTGACACTCAGTAAGGACCATATATGTGTTAACCCTGCTGTTACAGAGACAAAGATCCCATTTATGGAACCACACACTTCTCTTTCCCTTTTTTTCTCTTGCCTTTTGGCTGCCTTTAGGTCATTTTGCTGTTAATTAGCACCTCTGTCTTATCATGAGTGACAGAAATAAGGAAAGAAAATCAAGACAGTGGATTTTGGTACTAATTACCACCTAGTTAAAAAATAAATAAAAAGGCTGAATCCATTAGCATCATTGGGATTTGGGCTTGTCTATAGAATTCAGTTATCTATGTTCTTCCTAGACCCCGCAGTTCTCTACCAACTTGCCCTTGACATGGATAATTGGAGATTGACTGACTAAACCAATGGCTTAAAACTCTGGATACACTTTAGAATCATCAGGATATATTTTTTTAATGCCTTTACCATGGCCTCATCCTCAATCATTGTCGTTGGAATCTGCATACTGTCTTTTATAGAAGTTCTCTTTGTGATTCTGATATACAGTCAGTAAAGATTAAGGCTGATCCTGGAAGGATTTTTGATGGCCTTCAACAATTTAGGGAGAGCGATCATTGTGATAAGGTTTGAGTATCATAGAGGCACTGCTCCTGGTTCTTGGTTTCTTCCCTGTGGAAGATCATCTGATGGACAGTGGAAGAAGGTCTTCAGTCCTTTTTGGCCTCACTCATGTCCCTACTCAGACCAGATGTTGAAATTGATAACTTGAATCATTCCCTCATCAAAATTCTTGATTTTCTTTTCATCTGAGGTATACCACCAGCCCCAGAACATTCCCCAAATCTCCTACTTTCTTGCTTTGGGGCAACCAAAGACTTCTAGGAAAAAAAAAAAAAATCACCGTTCTTGGGAGATTGTTGACGTCACACATCTGCAGTCTTCCCCAGGGTCAGCCTCCCTCCTACTCATTTCCTTTGGTGTCTGACACAAGCCTCCACAGTCCCGCAGCTCCCTCTCTAGTCCCTGCCCTCCAGACCTCTCACCCTTTGGATTATGTAGTACCTTTATTCCCATCTACTGGCCTATCTGCTGCTTCTGTGCTCTTCCTCAGCTTCTCCCTCTAGTTTCAAAGAACGTATCCTTACTCTTCTACAAGACCAACCTCTACCCTCCCTTCCCCTCTGAATGCCATTGTTCCATCAAGTACCTTCCTGGAATTTATATTTTCCAGCTTTTCTTCATCATTGGTTCTTTTTTCATAATCCATAAAAGTGTATTTAAAGTGTCAAATCCCCCAAACTCTTTTCCTTGAGCCTGCATTGTCCCTTTACTGCCTCCATCTCTCCTTCCCTTCACAACCAGGCTTCTTGAAGGGTTAATCCACATTGACTGTGTCTACTTCCTGATCCGTGCATTCATTTGTGTTGGTCTCAGGCTCTTCATAGTGATGTTAGGAGCTAGAAATGCCTGAGACCCTCACCTGAAACCGTATTGCTTGTGATGAACCCCACAGATATGTCCCTGTCCACACGGATGCTGTGACTGGACCACTCCCTGTGGTTCTTATTTTGATTTCAGGACACACCTTAGCAACAACCATCAGGGAACTTTGAAGAACAGATTTATTACCCACAAGTCCCAAAAGGTACATGGAACACTCAGGACCACACAACAAGGTCTCAGGTAGAGAGACAGGAAGAGTAGACCCGGGACTTGCCTTTATTAAGGTCTAAGGATAGGTTGTCTAGGGTTTCATAGGCTCACTTTTTATTGAAAAAGTTAAAATATAGGAATGGTAATTAAGGAGTAAGAAGGGAGAAGCAAGGTCACTCAAGCCATTTGTGTTACCCCAGGCCTTCTAAAAGAGATTTTTCATGGGTGGAGGTTGCCCAGCTCCTTATCTATTTGCTTTGCCAGTAACTGTGTCATGCAGCTTGCAATATGCTGACTTGAGATGGATGTCTTTGAGATGAATGCCTCCATGACCAAAAGCTTAATGTCTGGCACTTGTATTACAATAAAAAAGTCTTCCTGTCATTACTTATACTGCATCACTCTTACAGCCTCTGCAGTGTCTTTCGTCCTCACCTCCTGGCAACATCTCTGTGGAAAGACCACCCATGACTGTCATAACATACGATCTGAACAGTAATTTTCAGCTCTCTTGTTATTAAACTTCTCTGCTGCATTTAACACGGTTGACTATTCCCTCTTCCCTGGAATTTTCTACACTCACGGGTTCTTGGGAAGAATCTCATGCTAGTTCTGCCTCTTCTTCTCTTGCCCTTCCTCAATGACCTCCTTCATAGATCCTGTTTTCCTGGCCACCTCCAATCTCTCGTTCTCCCCAGAGTTCTCTTTCTCAACTGTTCAGCTTCCATGTCCACATCACCTCCCTGGGCTTCTGTATCGCCTCAGGGCCTCTACAGTGACCCATCTGCTGATGGCTCCCAAATGCGTGTCCTTAGTTTGTTCATCTTTCCATCTTGGCTCAGCAGTCATTGCCTGTGAAAGCAAGCTCTCACAACATCAGCGAGCTTTCCTCAGAATCTTCCTTAGCTTAATCATGTATCAGGTTGCATCACAATTATCCATTTATCCTATGACAAACAATGTGTGATTTGTCTTATGCATCTTTGTACCCCCACCCCCTTGCATTTTGCCTGACATAAAGTAGATGCTCAATAAATATTTTTGAGCTGTTAGTGGGTTTTATAGTTGTTTGATTAATCAGTTAATGTTTAGAATAGTTATAGGGCACCTAGAAATACAGGTCAAGATCTAGAGATCTCAGTATGTCAACAGTAGTACAGTTTCATGAAGGTAGTTGATTCATTGGAATGATGGGATAGTGTAAAAAAAATAAAAATAGTCATACAGATGAAATAGATGAAACAGGAGGTGCAAATTCCAGTTATAAAATAAATAAATCACAGGGATGTTGTGTACACACAGGGGATATAATCGATAATATTATAACAACTTTGTATGGTGATGGATGGTAACTGGTCTCATTTTGGTGGTCATTTCATAATGTATGAAAATACTGAAACACTGTGTTGTACACCTAAAATTAATATAATATGTTAATTGCAAACCAATTTTAAAAAATATATAGAGGTTCAGGTTGAACAGTAAAGACTAATGGTCTGTGAAAGTGAAAATCACTCAGTCGTGTCCAACTCTTTGTGACCCCATGGACTATATAGTCCATGGAATTCTCCAGGCCAGAATACTGGAATGGGTAGCCTTTCCCTTTTCCAGGGGATCCTCCCAACCCAGGAATCGAACCCAGGTCTCCCACATTGAAGGCAGATTCTTTACCAGCTGAACCATAAGGGACTACCGCTTAAAATGAGCAGGGAGGCCTAATGTGGTCTCCCAGCTCATTTTACCAAGTTATATTTAGAGAAGCTTAGAAGGCTTGCACTACTTGAGAATAAAAGACAAGGAAGGGGAGTAAACATGAGGTCCTGTTAGGTAAAGGGCTTCAGGAACAGTGCATATAATTTGGATGTGTTCTTTTATTGTTTGTTTCCTTCCCCACTGAGTCTGTACTGTTGCTGGGAGAGCATGTCCGTTCAGAAAATCAAAGCTTTTGAAGCCAGATGGTTCTAGGTTCAAATTCAAGCTCAGTCATTTGTTAGCTGCGTGACCATGACTTCTTTGAGCCTCAGTTTCTTCATCTGTTCCCTGAAGATGATAATACCCACTCTCCACTGTTGTAGAGGAAATTAAATATGAGAATAAACAAGCCCTTTAGCATTGCAGCTCTCACAGAGAGGTGACACAGTAAAGAGTCACTTGACATTTCTCATGTCTGCTACTTTGTCTTTCAATTAATATTTTTATGATTATAGAAATACATGCTAACTATAGACAATTTAGAAAATAGAGAAAAACATAATAAAATCATTTAAACTACCTTTCTACCCCCCCACCCCAGTGAAGTCCCCAGTAAATAGGTGGATAGGCGAGTCTAGAGTCCAAGAGGACTCGGTTGGCTGGATATGCAGATTGTGAGTTCAGAGCAGATAAATGTGAATCAAAGCTAGGACAGTTTCATCAACTGAAACTGTCCATTAACCCAGGGAGAATATGTGGAGTGAGATGAAAAGAAAGCTTAGGATGTAGTCCTAACTTGTGTAACATGGGTGAAAAAAAATAAGTACAAACCCCAGATTTCACAAAAGTTTGACCTCAATGCAGTGAGATGATGAGACCACAATGGAAGGAAGCAGATTAACTCCAAACAAAATACTTTCCCCATTTCTGTAAGTGCTTTTTCCTTTTCTTGATGGAGACTCCCTTTCCTCAAAAGCTTTCCATAACCAGAGCCCCAGGTCATAGGAAGTCTGGGCTCCACACCATCCGGTGGGGTTGCCACCGCAGAGGAAGAGGTGCCTTTTCCTAATTACGTAAAGACTCTAGCTGGCAATGACCCTGTCAGAGACACATTGTTCTGTTGCCTTCTCTCCACTGTCAAAGCTGTTATGGGGACTTTCCTGGTGGCCCAGTGTTAAGGACTCCAGTTTTCCACTGCAGGGGGCCCGGGTGCTTAGTTCCCTGTTGGGGACTAAGATCTTACAAGCCACAGATCCTGTGGCACAGCCCCCACCCCTCCAAAACAAAAGCTGTTATGGATAAGTATGATGTATAAGCAGGAGACACTGGTTCAACCCTGGGTTGGGAAGATCCCCTGGAAAAAGGAAATGACAACTCACTCCAGTATTCTTGCCTGGAAAACTCCATGGACGGGGAGCCTGTGGGCTATAGTCCATGGGGTCTCAGAGTCAGACATGACAGAGACTGAGCACACACACATGTGCGCACACACACACGATGTTTATGTGTGTGTGTATATGTATATGTATACATATACATACATACATATAGATCAAAACTCACTTATCCTAGAGTGCTTTCTTGGCCAATATATATCCCCCTGAAGACTTGTATTTAATGGTTTCTTTGATGAACAACTCCAGGGAACCCCACCAATATTGAATTCTGTTTTATGCTCCAGGGGATGCTATTCACATAGAATGCAGTGAATATTTATGAAAAATTAAAAGCCTTGTCCTTATTTAAAAGAATGTAAGTCTGGAGGCAAACAGGAAAGATTTTCCAGTGGGGAGATTTTTTGAGTGTGTGGAACTCTGTCCCAGAGATCTCTGGAAGTTGGCGCCTTTTCAATTTGCCTTGAAAGAAGCCTTATCTATATGAAAGCAACTTTGGGATGAGCCTTTCTTAGAAGATCTACTCCAGAACTTTCAACCCCATCTCCACAAACAGGAGACAGCAAGGCAATAGCAGCCACACTGGTTGCCCAGCTAACAACACTCCTCCTTCCTAACAGAATCCAGATTTCGCCTGGGTTTCTGCCCTTCTCTGAGTGGCCAGTTGTTTTCTGGAAGGTGAGTCCCATCACTAACCCCAGAGCAGTAATAATTCTTGCCGGTGAAGGGCCGAGGCTTAGGAATGTGGTACTTAGGAGGGGAAATTGCACAGGCAGCTTCTGGGAGACTTTTCCTTCTCCATCTGCAAGGAGACCTGACAGACAGGAGCTTCTTCTTTCTGCCTCTAGGTGTTGTCATAAGGCGGTGGCACCTGTAGCCCCATCAGAGGACGAGGCTGATAGACTGGGGGTGGTCATGACCTGGTTGAGATCATGGTGCTGCTAGTCATCCCTGCAGATGGCCCACTTCTCTCCAAACACACACTAAGTTCTCTGAAACTCTTAGGCCATGGTATACTGGTGACCGCCTCCCTCTGAGATGAAAAATTAAGTGATGGGCTGGGTGGCTGATGACAACTGAGCTGAAGAAGTGTCTGCCAAAGGGGAGAGCCTAAACTCCCAAGTTTGTCAGAGAAAAGGATTTTCCCTGATCCACTGTGGGTTAGGGCTTCCCAGGTGGCGCTGGTGGTAAAGAATCTTCCTGCCAGTGCAGGAGATGCAAGAGACATGGATTCGATTCCTGGATCAGGAAGATCCCCTGGAGTAGGATATGGAAGAAAACTCCAATATTCTTGCCTGGAAATCCCATGGGCAGAGGATTCTGGAGGGCTACAGTCAGACATGACTAAGCTCTTTGAGCACTATTGTGGGTTAAGTCCTGTCTAACAGGCTACTTGGGGAAGTAGAGGGGCTTCAGTGCAGGGTACCTAGAGGCAGACTACTAGATTCCCAGGAGTAAGGTGAGCTGGAGCAAGATTATCACTGGCATATAGGTAAGCACAGATGAAAATTCTCCATGAAGCAGGGGAAAGTTGTCCAAACCCCACAAAAGCATACAAAAAGACTGCATCACCTTTAAACATCACTCAGACTCAAAATGTAAGGCCACTAAGACAGCATCAGGCAGTCAGGAACTTTCCTGTTTCCCTAATCTTTCTTCCCTGCAACCTCAGAGGGGTCTGAGACAGTAGCTAGAAAGAGAGAGAAAACTGGTTAATGCCTTTCTCCCCTGGAACATGATTCAACTGGGTGGAGGTAGGGGGAAGAGAAACAATTGTAATTTGAATGAAGTTGAAAGCTTTGATTAATGCCTGAGTGTGAACTTTCTAATATCTCATCTGAAGCTTTGTCCCATGGAGAGATAATAGGATTTTCTAATAGTGGCGCAATATTATACATAATTCTGAGAAAATGGAAATATTCCTAAGGAACTCTTTTTTTTCTCCTGCAATGTAATGTTGACAATTAACACTTCCTTAATCTGCCATGTAGTGTATATTAATTCACCAGAATAACTTCCATCTTCTTCAAACTTTCAGTCAATTGTTGACCATTGGATTTCGTGATCCTCAGCATTCCTTTGCTCACCATACCATTATCATAAGCCATTTTTTGAAAGTTAGTTTGAAGGGGAAGCTTTTGGTTTGAGGTAGAGACAATGAGGAATGGTCCATTGTAAATTGTATTATGTCAGACCAAACATTCCCTCGCCTGATGACCAAATGTTTTATAACAAAACCAATAAACTGTGATGTCTTTTTGCAGTAACCTTATCTTTTGATGGTTCCTTTCTCATCAGTCCTTGAGTATTTATTTGATAGAGTCTTTGGAGAAACTTAGGCCTTCCTCACTTCTTGTCCAGCCAGATCTCAAGACAGAGATCTGGGCAGCGAGGGAGCAGGTACCTAGTTGTCAGTGTCTGACTATTTCAAATGATATAGAAATTACTTTGGCTTATCTCCTTCTTCCATTCTCTTCTCTTCTTTCTGTTCATGCATCCAGTTCATAATTGGCTGTATAAATTAAATACTTCATAATGAACCTAATTCTTATCTTCTCTAAATGCAGTTTCATTAACATTAAAGATTACTGGAGTAGTCTGTCATGTCAAATAATTGAACTGATTCAAAACATACTAATTACCATAGGAATTGTGATTCTAAGTTAAGCGCTGTGAAACAGGGGCACAGAATCTGGAGAAAAGTGACAGAGCAAATTAGAGCATGATGTCAGGGAGTGCAGGTGAGCCTGGAGCAACTTGTGTCGGGAAGGAAGGAAGCAATAGAGCCACAGAGTTCTGTTCCAGGAGAAGCCAGAGAGACTGCCATAAATGAGGGTTATGTGGAAGTTGGGATTGTATGCTTATCTCCCTCTTCCTACGCAACCAGTCAACATATCCATCTGCCTGGGGAATCAGGAAATGTTGGGGTACAAAGTTTGAGTTATGCAAGATGAGTTTCAGAGATCCATTGTTGATGATAGTAAAGAGTACTATATTGAATACTTGAAATTTGTTAAGAGAATAGATCTTAAATCTTCTCAACACACACATACAATCATAATTGTGTAAAAGTGTTAGAGAAGTTATTTAGCTTGATCTCTTCACCATCTGTGCATACATCAAGTTGTCCACATTAAATACACACAAATTTTATATGTCAACAAATAACATAGTTTAAAAAAGTCAAGTCTCTAACAAATGGTAAAGTAAATAAAACTATTCAGCTTTATTAACCCACCATTTCTCAAACTTATTTGATCCTGGAATACCCTGCGCTCTCCTCAGTACTCCTTTTTACCTCCTGTTGAATAGTGTTCGGTGAATTCTAGGTTGGGAAAAGTGAAAGTGTTAGTTGCTCAGCCATGTCCACCTCTTTGTGACCCCATGGACTTAGTCTGCCAGGCTCCCCTGTCCATGGAATTCTTCAGGCAAGAATGCTGGAGTGGGTTGCCATTCCCTTCTCCAGGGGATCTTCCTGACCCAGGGATTGAACCTAGGTCTCCAGCATTGCAGGCAGATTCTTTACCATCTGAGCCACCAGGGAAAAGCTGTTATTCTGTGACATTAAAAATAGGCAAAGCTATAACCTGCTGTTTGGGTTATAACATGGATGTGGAAAGACTCTACCTTTTAGAGTCAGGCAGGCAGAATTCCATGCTGGGTCTTTAATAGCTGTGTAACCTTGATCCAGTTCTTCTCTGAGTCTCAGTTTTGTTGTTTGTGAAATGAAATGCATGGCAGGAGAATACTGACTTTGCAATGTTGTTTTTAAAAGTTAGAGGTATCTGTCAAGCATCTAGTATATGCTTGACATGTGTGTGCTATTGTGCAAAAGTGGTTACTGTCATGATTGGCTTGTAGCAACTTATGGACTAAATGACTCTTATCATATATAGAAAGAAGAAGCTTTATATTCTATAAAGCAGAAATTAAAAGGAAGTTTTCATAAAGTAGTCATTTTAAAAAATTGAGTTAAAGAAAGATGACTGGTTTCTGTCTTAAAATCTTGCTTTAGCTGTATCTTCTTGGGCTTCCCTGGTGGCTCAGGCAGTAAAGAATCTGCCTGCAATGCAGGAGACCTGGGTTCAATCCCTGGATTGGGAAGATCCCCTGGAAAAGGGAATGGCTACCCACTCCAGTATTCTTAAGAACAATTGAAAAATAGTTTGTATGTGGCATGTAAGTGTTAATTATAATTCCATTTGTTATTTAAATTTATAGCAAGATGCTAAATGGGGATATATATTCTATCTTCTTGGAATTTTAGTTCAAACCTTACAGCTGAGAAAATGGGCAAAAGACGCTTCTACTATCTAAAAAGAAGTGCTGGACACATGTCAACCAGACCAACTCAAAGATAACAGATTTGGTCAAACCTGTCTCCTACCGCCATCGGCCTATGTAAGAGAAATGGTCATTGAGGAAAAGCAGCTACTGGCCTAGGCAGTTAGCAAGGCATTTCCAACCTCCAGGCCAAGCTGTGGGTCTGAGATGTGTTTACCCAGATTGGGGGTGCCTGACAGGAGAGACATTTGGCATCTCACTCTTGGCTCTATATTCACTGAACTGCTGACATTCCTGGGACCACCAAGTGCACTGAAGTGTAGGAAATGAAGGGTAGCAAGAGGCTGAACTGGGCTTCCATAGACTAGGGGCATCTGTGAACGTAAAACTGGTGACTGACTTCTGTCTGGAATACATGGGAGGTAGGAGGAGAGCTGGCCAGTCAGTCGGTTGCTCAGTCATGCCTGACTCGTTGTAATGCCATAGATTTTAGCCTATTAGACTCCTATCCATGAAATTTTCCAGCCAAGAATACTGGAGTGGATTGCCATTTCCTACTCCAGAGGATCTTCCTGACCCAGGGATTGAACCCTTGTCTCTTGCATCTCCTGCACTGGTGGGTAGATTTTTTACCAGTAGCGCCACCTAGGAAGCCCAGGAGAAGGAGAGCTGGAGAAGCCCATTGACTCTGGCATGGGGCAAGGAAAGAGCTGGGGCTTCCCATTTTGTTGTGGAAAGATGCAAGAATTCCTTGAGGACCAAGAGAATACGGCAGTTGCCTATGGTCACCAGGCTTGAGCTGTCCTGATGGGACTTTACTCAAAGTGCTCACTGCTTGAGCTGAATAACTGCAGCTCCAAGAGAGGGTTGGGGAGGGGACTGCCTGAGTCTGGAGCTGGAATGAGAAGGAGCTCTATAATGGTCTGCGGAGAGACTTCACTGTCCATGTCAGGAAATGAGAATGTCCTGGGGGTGAGGAGTGCGGGGGGGGGAGGGCTCCAAGGAACCTAAGTGATGCCATGACAAAATCAATGTTTGTATATATGGCTGCCAGATGGGAGGCGGTAACAGCCAGCCTGCACTGGCCAAGAGAGAGCACCAGTGCCTGAGTCTTGGTCCACCTTCCCCTTATCCGGCTCCCTTTCCATAATTTGAAGAAGCCAGAAGATTAGGTAGAGAAAGGGCAAAGTCATTATATCAGCTCTTGCCCATGGCATGGTCCTGAGCCAAGGGCAAGCCCTGAGCTGGTGGTGGGTAGTGGGGGAAAGCTGTGAACTGTCTGTAAGCTTCAGGTTTTGATATTATTAAGAGGTGGGATCAACCTTTTAATATCCAAAAGTCGATTAAGTACTAAAGAAAACTTTTTTGTGGGAGGGGGTTCTGTAAAAATTTATTTGAAGGATCCAAACATATAATGGTTTTAAACTAAACCTGCATTCATTTTCTGGTGCTGAAAGTCTGGGGTTGTGCTTCTCAATGCTTAGAGCATTGAGCTCTCCTTGACTGACAATCAATTAAATAAGACTTCTTAAACTAGCTGGAATTGCTAGAACAGCTATTGTCTCTACATACGCAGTCATCAAGGGTTGGGCAGAGGAAATCGGAGAGTGCAAATGTGAAAGTGGCTTGTGGTTTTACCCCATTGATTAAACCTATTTAAAAAAAAATAGTAATTGTTTTAAAATAGAATTCTTCCATAGAAAAGGCATTATTGACAGACAGGCCATTGAGATTTTCCCCTTATCCTTCTCAGATATGCAAGCCCAGGGATATATAAATCAAAGAATTTATGCTTCCTGAACATAGAGCCTACAGGGAATTCTTCTGGAAAACTAGCTTTGCAAATCCCACTCAGTAGCAATGTGATGTCAGGTGTTGAGTGGTGAAAACAGATTTCATGGAAAGAACCAGGACATTTTTGGAATAGATATAATATTTTGAAGAGGAAGAGGAAACAACTTAAGTTTTCCCCCCATATATCTGGGAACCTGGTACTGTGATAGGCCTTTTATCTCATTTAATCTTTCCTACACCCATAGGAAGTAATTATTCACACACTCATTTTGCTGATGAGGAGATGGAGCCTCAGGAAGCTATGGAATTTTCCCAAACTCACCCAATTTATAAATGTGCTTGATTTTTAGAAACAGAACTTCTGTTTCTACCACATTGCCAAACTTGTGAAAGAGAACATGAACCCTACCTCTTTAAACTTCAAGGTATATTTACTAGTATGAGACAGTTTAGAGCCATAGCAGGGTTCATTATCAAGAAAGCTGACAAGAGAGGTGAGTGTTCCATGAAGGAAAGAAAAGGAGCAAGAAAAAGCAGCAGGAACTTGGAGTAACATTGGAAGAATGCTGGTAGTGTCTCGAGGGAGACCTCTCTGGACCGGATCAAACAGAGCTGAGCTGGTGAGGTGGGAACGTGGAAAGGTGGAGGCCAGGCCGACGTGAAATGGGGCAACCATAACTGAAAAGACATGTCAGGGCAGAGGTTGCGGATAGAAGGGACACAGTTCTGAGAGTGAGCAGCTCAGAGAAGGAGCTGCAAGGGCAGAGCAGCCCCCACAGCAGCTGGAGACAGCTGTTCTCTATTTGCCATAAGGTGAGCCTGCCTCGCCTTGACCAGGGTATACACAGGGAAGATCGGGAAGGAGGTTCAGGAAGATCAAGGAAGGAGATTCACGAAGTTCTCAGATAGGCTGCCTCTGAGCTTGGACACGCTTTCAAGGATGTTGCTGTTCCCAAGTGGGTCCTTTGTGAAACCTGCCAAGTCAGGCAGGTCACCTGAGGTCTCGGTGTGAAGAGACTGACAGATGCAGTCTGAAGAGTGCTTATCCTGCTCACTTGGACGAGGATCTCCAACTAAACCAATGGTTTGTTTGTTTTTTGTGTGTTTTTTTGGTTTGCTTTCTTCAGTACCAAAGGAAAGTCCCCTCTACAACTGGGTATAAACAGGACACCCTGCCCTCCTCTTATTCCCATTCCTGGAGAATCGGCAGTTTTGAGCTTTATTTAAAGATCCACCACATGCTTGGGGAGTCGAGCTGGTAGGGGAGGGCGGTCTAAAGCCAATCTCAGAAATTCCTTGAGAGAAACATCAAGGAAAACCTCTCTGTGGGTTCACCCACCTCTGCATGGCCTGTCTCCTGAACCATCTGCCTTTTCCTCATACCTTTGATGGAGCAGCTCCAAGACAGAATCCGAGTTCTCCCTCTGACCACCCCCTGGGGTTCCCCTCCAGGTTCTGCACTCATGTTCATCTCAGCGAAGGAAAACCAGACACGTTATCATGCAAGAAACTCTGACAAGGGCCCACTGCTCTGATTGCCCCTTGTCTATCATGGCTTCTCTGTTCTTACTCTAATCGTTGAAGGTAGAGATCTGTGTGGTCGTGGACAGAGCACAGACTTGAAGTTACAAACCGGGGTTTAAATCTTGCTTTGTGTCCTCTTGGGCAAGTGACAAACTTAAGTTTCCTCATCTGCAAAACACACAATCCCACATTGTTGGTTTTGCATTTGAAGTGTTCTAGTGATGAAGTGAGACGATACTACAAAGGGCTCAGTGTGAGACAGACAAGCGATAAGTAGTCGCTTCCTCAAGCCCCTTATTAAGTCGGTGTTTACAGAGCTGTCCGCTGCTTCCGAAACCAGGCACCCTGGGGATGAGCAGGACCCAGACGTGCCAGGCACCCCTATTTCAGAAAACCTTTCCCTCACTTCCCTTCACATTCTCCTGGTCTGGGTGCCTGAGTTCCTTTCAGCTGAATTAATAGCCGGATGGAGATGACAACAGGTGGCCTGACCCTTTGCAACACCTGTTTTTCATTCTTCCTGACATTGGAGCAAACCTAGCTTTCTGAAAATATTACTTATAGTACATTACAATTGTCACAGAGCAGGCGGTGATTGGAGGGCTTCTTGAGAGAATGTTCTCTTGAGAAACCCCTTGACTAGAAATGAACTATTTGTGCTGTTAATGAGTTTGTGAGACCCCAGTGTCCACCAGTAAAGGCTATCTAATATATGGATCCCCTCTGCTGTTAGATGATGCCACCACATCTTCAAAAGGCTTTAAGTCCTGCACATAGAGGAGTATTTCCTACAAGGTTTTGTTTGGTTATGATGCTGGTGTCATATGGTCTTATAATATATCATGTAAGATGATTATGTACCATGATACTATATCTTACATGCATGTAATATATAAACAAAACAAAGTGTAGATGGATACTATTTTGAAATATTAATTGATGAAATTCTTCTTTCATTCCTTTTACTTACAGCCCTTTAGATGGTCTATAAATAAAAGTCCTGTCTAAAGCAATTTACTTATAAAAATGAAGTTTTCTTTGCTCTTCAAGGACACAAAAAATATACACGGCAAAAAATGGGTCAAATGTGTGGTTTTGAGTTCCAAATTAGGGGCATGAAATGTAGAGCCAAAACAGTACATTGCAAAGCCAAAATCTTCTGATTTGTAACAGATGTAATTTTATTTATTTATTTACAAAAGGGAAGACTGGAGAGTTAGTTTTTCCACCAAGACTCTTGAGAGCAGGGAGCTGGCATCTTCCTCCTAAGAACCTTGCCCTGGGCTAAGGAGAGTGAGAGCTAGAGCTCACTCTTGGCATAAAAATAGAACTTATACCATAAATCACACCCACTAGCATCACTGGGTACAGGAGTAGCCGGGCGTAGTCTGACTACTAGATCAGGTGAGGCGTGAAGACCAGAGGCTAGTCCCAGAATCACTGGTTCATCCGCTCAGCAAATACTTCTAAGGTATCATCTACATGCCGAGAGTATTCTTGGGGTCCAACAGAGACCAAAGATTCCTGCCCTTGGGGGCCTTCTGAACTAAAATGAATCCAGGAATAGGGTACTAAAGATAGATTTCTGTCACATCTAAGTTTCTGGACTGATAATGATCTGACACGTAAAGTCATGGCAAAGTATGAAATTCTGAAGCCTGTTTTTAAGATTTGGGGCAGGTTCTACTCTTCTAATTTTATAGGCAGAAAAAGTAAAGTACAGAAGTCTAAGGCAGAGGTTCTCCACATACGGGCCTCACTGGCAGCACCAGCAGTTCTCCCACTGGGAGCTTATTAGAAATGCAAGGGCTTGGTCCTTGGGGCCTCCCCAGATCTCCTGAATCAGAAACTCTGGGGGTGAGGTGGGTGACTTGTTAGCAAGTCCCCCAGATGACTCTGCACAGGCGAAAGTCTAAAAAATTGCTGCTGGGATGACTTGGATCAGTAATGAGACTGATCCCAGTGGGTGTTTATTCCCCAGTGGCAGTAGTGGTAAAGAATCTGCCTGCCAATGCAGGAGACATGAAAGACTCAGGTTCGATCCCTGGGTTGGGAAAAATCCCTTGAAGAATGAAATGGCAACCCACTCCAGTATTCTTGCCTTGAGAGTCCCACGGACAGGAGAGCCTGGCGGGCTACTGTCCATGGGGTCGCAAAGAGCTGGACACAGCTGAGCACACACACGCACAGGCATTTTATTTATTTTAAATCCTGGGTTGGCACTGGGGCTGTGAAGGCCAACAAGATAAGTTTCTAGTGTTCAGGTGGTTGTTCACAGACCTGGACACAGATCATCACAGTACCTGTGATTCCACTGAGAGAGCCACGCTCAGGCATGGGGTGAGCCCAGGGAAGCTGGCACCTGTCTTTCACCCACAGACCTCCTTGCATAAAGGGAAAGACAAGGCTAGTTCTTCCTGAATCTCAGAGCAGCCTGGCCTAAGGAGTCTCCTTCATCCCAGGCAGAGCTGCCCTGAGTCTAGAGCAAGGTCCCTACTACAGGCTGTGCTTCAGAAACTCAGGGAGAGTTTGTAAACATAAGCTTCTGGTCTCATATATTCAGTGTCAGTGGAAATCTATATTTTTTAACAAGCTCCCTAGGTGATTATGTACAGTCAAGTTTGTTCTAACAGGTTAAGAGTTAATCAGCCTCTGAACTCTCCTGTCTGCCTTTTCATTGGCACCACTCATTGAACTGTGAGGGGATAGAGGAAATACTTTGCTCTGGTTGTTGGGAGTCATCCTTCTTCCACAGCTAATCTTCAGTGAGGCAAATCTTGGGGGTCGGTGGGGTGTTGTTTGTGTGTCAGTTGCTTAATCATGTCTGAATCTTGCAACCCCATGGTCTGTAACCTATCAGGTTCCTCTGTCCGTGGGATTCTCAGGCAGGAATACTGGAGTGGGTTGCCATTCCCTTCTCCAGGGGCTCTTCACAACCCCGGATTCAAACCCAGGTCTCCTGCATTGCAGGCAGATTCTTTACCATCTGAACTACCAGGGAAGCCTGGGGTGTTGTTTATCTGAGAACAATTGTTCATGGCACAGGAATCTCACCACATATTATAGCTGAACTGCACTGTAATGATTGCAATACTCACTTAGCACATGTTTATTGAATATTCACAGGTCACAATTCCCCCTCCTGGCATGGTTTGGCCAATGGGAACGACCAGGCATGACCTTTGTCATGGCTGAACAGAAACTTTAAATGCCATCGCATGGTATGACTGAAGCCAGCTCCCAGTGTGGGATCTGAGGTGATGGCTTTTCCTTCAGCCTAGATTCCAGACTAAGAAATAGAAGGTACCAAGCCTAGAAGAGCCCAGCTGACCACGTATAATGTGAACAATAAATAAATATTCGTTGTAAACTGTTGTGATTATGAGCTTGTATATCTTGCAACATAGTCAAAGGAAAGCTGACTCAAGCACTTACTCTGTGCCTGGTGTTGTGCTGGGATATAAAGATGATTAATATATTCCCCTCCCTCAAAACATTTGCCATTCCTGAAGATAGATGAGACAATATCCAATTCTATCCTACCCTAACCTATCCTATCTCTTCCTACTCATTTACCCATTCCCTGGCTTGCTATACAAAGGACTTATTCTTGCCTTTATATATTAAATGCAGGTAATGGAATACAGTAAGGTACATTAGAATCAGATGAAAAGGAAAAGGAAAAAAAAATCAGAGGTCAAGGAATGTGACATAAAAATGCATCATCTATGCTCCTGGGGTGGATACAAATTTGATTCTAATCATTTAGAAGCCAGTTCATGAAAGAGCCTTGATTAGTTTCATTCACAGAGCCCGTAAGATTAAACAGCAAGCAGTTGCCCCAGAGAGGCCTGGCTATGTCTAATCATAAGACAACATAAAAATTACTCTGAAAGTCCATGGGATTTAAGTTGTTCAAATTTGCTCTTGGTGTTGCAATTTACCATTTTCCCTTTCTAATGTACTGTATATCTCAGCTTAATTCTGTTTTAATTTTAAAGAGAAGAGCAAGGAGAAAAGATATTTTTTTGTTGTTTGTTTTTAAGCCAGAAGAGGAAGGGAAAGGTGCGGTGAGATATCTGTAGAGCATTCTTTTTGAGTGTAATACTTCACTAATCTCACATTGAACTGTAAATATTAGTTTACCTGGTGTTTTTTCCCTGTGAGTTATTCTAAGAGATGATTTTGTCCTTATTTATTTTGACTTCTTGGCTTAGTTCCTAGAATAAATTTCAAAAATGCCAAACAGAACGAGTGAGCACTGGCTTTATTGATTTTCATTGTTGTATAGTATTCCACTGTGTGTATCATTCTATGTCCATTCTACTATTAATGGAAATTTGGCTTGTTTCCAGTTTGGAGAGATTACAAACTATGCTACTCTGAGCATACTTACATATGTATTCAGGGCTTCCCAGGTGGCGGTTAGTGGTAAAGAACCCTCTTGCCAGTGCAGGAGACAAAAGAGATGCTGGTTCGATCCCTGTGTGGGGAAGATCCCCTGGAGGAAGGCAGGACAACCACTCCAGAATTCATGCCTGGAGAATCCCATGGACAGAGGAGCCTGCCAGGCTATAGTCCATAGGGTCACACAGAGTCAGACACAACTGAAGCAACTTAGAATACACACATGTATATGTATTCTCCTGCACATAAACACTTATCTTCAGAGAATAAGCCTAACATGAAATAACTGGGTTGTATGGTGTGTGTGTGTGTGTATATATATATATATATATATATATCTTCCAACTAACTAGGTAACAACACTCTGTTTTCCAAAATGGAGGTTCCCATTTACCTCCCCACCAGCAGTGAACCCCAGTATCTGCTGTTCCACATTCACACAAACACACACATGGTGTTTTCAGACTTTTTGATATTTGCTAATTTTTATGAGCATGTTATGGTTTCTCCTTGTGGTGTAAGTTTGCACTTTCTTGATTACTAATAAGGCTGAATTCACTCTCATGTAAATGCCTGTTAGGTTTCCTTTCCTTCCCTTCTTTGAACATGAGCCAGTTTAAGAATTTTGCATATTTAAAAGATTGCTTTGTCTTTTCATTATAGAAGTTTTAATATATTTTGGATACTGATCCTTCATCTATTATGTGTGCTGCAAATATCTTCTCCTACTGTGTAGTTTATCTTTAAACTTGTTTTTTAATAGTGTTTCAATGAAATGAGAAAATATTCTAACGTCAAATTTAGCACCCTTTCCTTTTGAGTGATTTTGTTCTCTAAGAAACTCCTTTGTCTCAAAGTCATGAAGATATTTCTTTTATTTCCTTCTAAAAGGCTTTATAATTTTGCTTTTCATACTTAGATATTTAATCCACTAAGAATTATTATTATTACGTTTTTTTGAGGGGGTGCATCTGGTAGGTTTGTGACCCCAGCCCTTGACCTCAGCTGAAGTCACTGGTGGACAGTGTACTACAGGCAGTATAGAATAGAATGGTGGCCCTCCAAAGATGTCCACAACCTAGTCCTCAGAACCTGTCACTGTGTTACTTTATACAGCAACAGGGACTTTGCAGATATAAGTTAAGGATCTTGGAATGTGGAGATCCTGAGTTATAGAAATGGGCTTTCTGTAATCACAAAGGTCCCTAAAAGAGGAAGGGAGAAGAGAAGAGAGGAGAGAAGATGTTCCACTACTGGCCTTGAAGATGGAGGAAAAGACCACAAGTCAAATGATGTAGACAGACTCTGGAAGCTGGAAAAGGCAAGGGAACAGATTAGAGTTTCCAGAAGCAAACTGCGCTGCAGCCCTGAGTACCCATTTTAGACTCTGACCTCCAGAACTGCAAGATAATAAAAACCTGTATTGTTTTAAGCCACTAAATTTATGGTAGTTTGTTACTACCATGCAGGTACAGGAAACTGCATGCTCAGTCATGTCCCAACTCTTTTGCAACCTCATGAACTGTAGCCCACCATGGAAATCTGTCCATGGGATTTCCCAGGCAAGAATACTGGAGTGGGTTGCCATTTCCTCCTCCAGGGCATCTTCCTGACCCGGGGATCGAACCCACATCTCCTGTATCTCCTGCGTCGTAGGCAGATTCTTTACCACTGAGCCACTGGGGAGGCCCCACAGGAAGCTTATACAAGAGCCTTAAACCTGTCCTGTGTCTCACGTGAATGTCACCCATCATCATGTCAGCACCATTTTGGCAATTCAATCTTTCAAAACCTCTCTCAAAAAAAAATTACAACACTGGTCAGTGGGAGCCATCCTAGCACAGACCACACCCTCCTGGAATTTAGCCAGCAACAACCCAGGGCAGTCTTATGGGCATGATGGGGAGTGCCCTCAAAGTGGAGAAACAGGGACCAGTGCCCACACAGGTTCCCAGTGGGGCTGAGGTGCCTCGTCCTGACATCTCTGTTGGTCCCTGCTGGTCTCAGAGACTTGGGGGTTCTTAGAAAACTTCAAGAGAAGCACCCTAAAGTGTTGGGGCCCTCTGAGGAACCCACTTGCCCATGTCTAAGAGTGGTACTGCGTGCAGTAAATGATCACTGCTATTCTCAGTTGGAATCCACTGCAGGTTTTAAGCCAAGACACAACAATATGTTAGAGAGATCAGCCAGGTTGCTGAGTGGGAATTACACTAGATCCCCCAAGGGTGGAGGCTGGGAAATCACATAAAAATATTGTTGCCTTCATCCAGGGGAGAGGTATGGTGGCTTCTATCAGGGTGGGGAAGGCAGAGAGAGAAGGAAGGGAACAAAATATTGTTTGCATTCGTCAGCACTTAGGCCATTTATTTGGCTGTGTACCGTGTTATCATGTGTTATCATGGAAGCAGCACAGAATAAGTAACTGTGATGATTCAGAGCAAATCAGTTTTGAGTCTTCACTCCACTTCTTCATAACTTGTGATTTGGGGCTGTATCTGTAAATTTTATGTAGTAATAATGCACCCTGAAGACTTGTGTGTGCATTGAAGGAGACTGGTATGAAAAAGTCCATAGGTCTGGGTGTGACACACAATAGGAGTTCAGTGAAGGATGCTCCCCTCCTATTACATATTCATGTTTGTACCTGCATGATGTAGCAAAGTATCTGGCAAAGAGATGACTCAGTTATTTGCAGAACTGAATTAAATGGTACCACTGTTTGTCTGGGAAGCAAATGTTTCCTCAGAGCAGTGGTTCTTCACTCATTTTGGGGCCAGAGACCTTTTTGAGTTTCTGTTTATAATTGTACATAGTCAATATATGCAAAATTCTAGGTATAATTTCAGAGGGTTTTTTAATCTTTAGAGTCATGAGACAAGCCATAAAATATATATGTCACTGCCTTAAAAGTATGCACTTGGAACAAGACCTTAATTTGGAATCATTTAGTTTTCCGTGTCCTTTTGGCATTATCCCGATACAAGTGAAGAATTTAACCCCTTTCACCTTGAAATCTCAAAAGTTCATTTAAAAAATAGAGATGAGAGAACTTCATGTCTGTCCAGATTAACCCCTGTAGCATTGGCTGGTATAAAAAAATAACCCTCTGGGATTAGAATCTGCAGGGCCACAGGCCTGACCTGACCTTATACAGCTCTGATGCTGAATTGGAGTCAGGCCGAGCCTCATCCTCTGTTCCCACATAATCAGAGCTGATGGATAACTTAAAACTAGTTTTCAAAAGCTAAATGTTGATACAGTTAAGGAGTTTATCAATTCTCCACTGACCTTAGAAGAATAAACCCAAGTACTGAGCTTTTAGAAGCAGAAGTGATTTCCGGAGGGGTTATTGCAGGAGGATATACAGTGAGACAGCAAGCTGAAATCCAACCCTGAAATGAATAAGGGCTTCATCTTCTTAGAGAGCCCCAGATGAGTTGGAACATTAGGGTAAATCTGATTACTTCTATTTATGTAATTTTAAAGTGTAGTTGGATTTCTCTTGATTTGCCGTAAACAGAGATTTTTCAGAAAATGATGACTTCCTTAACTGTGGAAAAAATGCACATGAGATCAAGACCTACATATAGGATAATGAGGAATTAATTTACAGTTCACCCACCAAAGCCAACTTCATTACCTTCCTGAGTCAGAACCCCAGGGGGCTATGCAGGCCAAGGGCCCTCTCCCCAGAGTTGTCTACCTTTTCTTCCAATATTTCTGCTCTCAGTAATTTTAAAAGAATCTAAACCACTGTAATCCTCAGCCTTTTCAGAGAATTTGTGGATGCGACTAAAACCTAATCCATTTGGTCGGAAAGCTAGAAATTGCTTTAGCATTGAAATATGTGCAGACACGAGTTTCCTTAAGATCAATGGAGCTCTTCTCTCTCATTCTTCCTTCAGAATATCTTGCAATGCCCAGAAATTTATGTAAGGATTCTACGCACCTACACATCATGGGTTAGAGAAGTTAAATCATGGAAGGACTTAACAGATCATCTGGTCTCTGGCCATGCCAGAATAGCATGGTGCCTTATAAAAGACTGTGTGGGCTCTTTTCTAGCTACAAGACTCTAACCATCCTGTTAAGTGAGTCTATAATAATCTAGTGATGCTAGGACATCTTCCTTGACATTGAGTGTATACTTTCTCCTACCAATTTTAACTACATATATATATATTTTTTTAAGATCTGACTTTTATTCTAATTGACATAGAGCAGAAAAGCACTGATGGGAGGGGACCTACATATTTTTAAGGACCCCTTTTTTGACCACCTCAACTTACCAACTTTCTCAATTTCTGAATTCTTTAAGGAATGACAGCAAATAACAATCAAAAGAATTTTTTTTAAGAATAGGCAGCTTAAATTATGTATTTCAGAACCATAACAGAACCATATGTATTTCAGAACCAGAACCATAACTCAGATCCATCAGTCTCTGGATCTGAGTACACATTCTGTGCTAGCATTTTTGTTTACTGTCTAGATTTTAACAGTGTTTCACTGCAATCAATCCCAAGATGATCCTCTCATATTTTGAATACAAGAACAGAAATACTAACATGAATGTTTAAAACTTGGGAAATTTTACGGTAGTTTTAGATTTACAATAAGACAAATAAATATGCCCATTTTAAATTGTTAAATAAGATGATTGACTAAGTAGAACTCAGCCGTGTAAACTCTGAGAAGATCGCATTCTATAAAACATTTCTTGGATGTGTTCAACCACAGTCAGTTTTTGGTTTCTTCTTCTTTTTTTTTTTTTCATTACACTCCTGTCAGAATTAAATTCTCAAAAATTGTGGTGTCAAAGATAGAAACTGTAGAAAATATTTTAAAGTCCTATTTTGCTTTTTAGATTAGGATTTCAAATTGTGGCCTGAGAGGGCAGGGTGCTTGCCTGTGATGTGGCAGGAGAAGCCTGGGTGAGTGGAAGAGGTGGGTTGTGATCTGCATTTCAAAAGTTGTTCTCCGGCCCACCACTCATGCCTCCCCCTTCCATTAGGATGGGCTGTGTGGATTTTTCTTAGTCATAAGAATTTATAGATTCTTGAGGGTAGTAAAGATATTGTGAAAATAGTATCTTTGTGGCTGAAACATAAGAAGAGATTAAAAGAAAGGGAAAAAATGCAAAATGATTTGTTAACTCAAACTTTAAAAATCTGAAGTATGTATTTTGCCATTCTGTACACTGTTTCATGAAACCAGAGATAAAGAGGTGATCAACTGTGTGATCAATAATTGACGTCACTGGGAATTTTCTTGTTTTTTGTAAAATCTCTAAAGAGAAGGGTAGAGAATTGTGTTGGAGAGAAAATTTAAAGCTAAATAATTATTGCCTCATTATTATTTAAAGAGAGTCCTTATTTAAATTGCTGTCTGAGTTTTCATTTTATCTTGTATTTCTTTAATCCTCTGTAAGCATTTTTAATCCTTTGATAATAGAAGTTACCAAAGTTCCATATTTCTGACTAAAAGGTTCTTAAGTTCTGTCCTTTTATCAATATAAAAATTATTCCATAAATTCTAAGGGTTTTTTTTTTTCAGTATGCTTGGTTAGCTGTTAAATATCTCAGTAGACACTAACCTCTGTGTTCTAGTAGAATGGTGCTTCTGATAGGCCATTTGATGGCCAGAAAGACAGTGAGGCTGTAGGGAAGAATCTGATATGAAATAAGACCTCTTTCACTTTGTTGTTAGGTACTTGATCATGAATCTCTTATTAACACCCAGAAGCCTTTGTTCCTTCCATATGATGGAGACAAGAGCATTCTGCAGATTGGGTCTGCATACTTAGTCACTCAGTAGCATCTGACTCTTTGTGACCCCATCCACTGTAGCCTGCCAGGCTTCTCTGTTCATGGGTTTCTCTAGGCAAGAATACTAGAGTGAGTAACCATTCCCTTCTCCAGAGGATCTTCCTGACCCGGGGATTGAACCTGGGTCTCCTGCATTGTAGATGGATTCTTTACCCTCTGAGCTACCAGGGAGAAGCACAGATTGTTGGGAAGTTAACAAATAGTAAGGAAATCAGCCCACGCTGTTTCTGTTTTCTAGACGGGTTTTCCCCACTGTTCGTATCTGTACCATCTCACTCAGAGAAGGGAGGAACCTTGTTCCCAACCTCCCCACTAGGTCAGATTTTCCATCTTTTTGTTCCCCAGGAACAACCCATCATTGTGATGTTGCAAATTACAGGAAGTTTACAATTCTCTTTCTCACTTGAATGAGGCAGCCTCCTTTGCCTTGTCACAGTATTTCCTTTTGGCCTTTCTCCCAACTGTGTGACCACAGTCGCCAGAGCCATGTTTGGATCTGGTTGGTATTCAGAAGGCTGTCAGTCATGGATTTCTGAAAGCCACAGGTCACTTACCAGCTTCCTCTGGGGAAGGTTCCCAGCACCACTGCTCTTCTGAATCTCAGCTTTTTTCTTTACCTCGTGTCAGATAAAACATGAACAAAATGGCAAGATACATACTTCAAACTCCTGAAATCTGGCTATTAAACCAGAACGCACTACATTGTAGAGACTCCACTTTGAAGATCTGGCTAGTGGTGAGTCAAGACTTGGGCCACCTGACCCCAACCTCACCCTGCTCCCTTCTCCACAAGTCAGGCTTTCAGCCAGAACTCGTAGAAATACGTTGTGACCTGGGTAAGATGTTTTGGGGTCTGAAGAGAAAGGTTTATCAAGTTAACTCTTGGGAATAAGGTTCTCTCTAGGTGCCTCAAACAGTAAAGAATCTGCCTGCAATACAGGAGACCTGGTTCGATCCCTGGATTGGGAAGATCCCCTGGAGAAGGGAATGGCAATCCACTCTAGTGTTGTTGCCTAGGAAATTCTAAGGACAAAGGAACCTGGTGAGCTGCAGTCCACAGGGCTGCAGAGTCCGACGTGACGGAGCGACTAACGCGAGTCTAATATATCTCCTGTGGATCCTAGGAATCCTCAGGTTAGTATTTCTGGTATACCTTGAAATGCTTACGCTTTTGTTTTAATTTGTTGGTGAGAAGATGCGGCTGCTTTTGATACTGCAAGAAGTGATCATGTGAAAATTCTTCCCTCTCACTTCTGCTGTGTGTAATTGTGGCTCTCTGAGTTTTTCTCAAGTGCTCAGGTCAATGATATTCCTATTTTATGCAACTTCTACTCTCTAGAGCAAATGTGTTATTGTGAAAATGTAGAGAATTAGCTTCTGTTTCAGAGCTATTGTTTTTATCTAGGCTTTAAAGTCAACAGAAAGCTTCTGTTTGTTTACATTGCCATCCCTGAGACCCTGAGGGCTGAGTGAATAGTTGAGTAAATAGTGCACAGGCTGAAATGTAGAAATTGAGCTTGTTTTTGGAAACTGACTGACTCGCAAAGTGGCACAGAGATGAATGGAGTTATGGATATTGAGTACCCGCTGTATTCACCATGTCTTTTGATTTCTGTACTCTGATGCTTTGACATCTGGGACCTTGCTGACCCTGGAGGACTCCCTCTCCCAGAGTAAGCCAGTTCCTAGAGACAGTAAGCAAGCAACTGGCTTTCAAGTGTGCTTTCCAAATGCAAACCAACCAATCCAGAGCCCACGCCCCAATCATCTCCTTTATTGGGCTCTCATGCTGTGTGTTCTTATCCTGTTACCCTAGTCACCCCAGGGTCAGGTACCAGACCACTAGGGAAGCTTCTATGCCCCAGAGTCTGTTGAAATTACTCACTCTAGTCAATCTTGAGCCTGTTTGACTCATGTGCTCCTTCCATGGAAACCACAATGAAGGCTTTTGCCCATAGTTCCTCCCTCTCCCTCCCCAACGCCCGTGTGGCCCACCATGGCATGGCATACCCTCATCTCTTGAGAACTGTGAGTGGCAAACCATATTTTCAGTGGCAGTCATTTTCTGGTCTGCTGGCCTTGCATGCGTACATGCTCAGTCACTTCAGTCGTATCTGACTCTTTGCAACCCGATGGAGTGTAGCTCGCCAGGTTCCTCTATCCATGGGATTCTCCAGACAAGAATACTAGGGTGGGTTGCCATTTCCTTCTTCAGGGGATCTTCCCGATCCAGGATAGAACCCTCATCTCCTGCATCTCCTACTTTGCCAGCGGATTCCTTACCCACTGAGCCACCTGGTGAAGCCTCTACTGGCCTTACTCTACCTCAAAGTTTATATTAAATGCACCACATTTTAAAACACCCACAAGTTATTCTTGTACTGGGTGAAAACGTTATTATACCTACAAGATGCTACTAGATGATGATGTAACATCAGTCTTCATATACAGTGTAAAAACCTAATTTATATACTTAAAGACAGGATCTTTTTTGAATTTCTTAATGACTTGAAGAAAGTTGGTCCTCAAGAAAATCTTTGATAAGGTGAACTGATTTCTTGTGAAGAATCCTGGAAACTTTGGTAAACTGAATACAGCTTATTTTCCCTCTTCTGCCAGTGTTGGGCCTCTATCATTATTCACCTGCTGCTCTGCACTGCTAGAATTACTGGCATTAAGTAGCTGATAGCTCAATCTGCATTTTTATTTTGATTTCATTTGCGCACCAGATAAAAGCCATTCCTGACTGTGCAAAGTTTAAAAGCTTTACAAGGAAGAAATGGATTAGGTAAGCTGAAAGCTTACCATGAAACCTTTCTAATTAAGGTTTAGAAGAAAAAAAAGTGAGATAACTAACCTATTTTTTTTCTCCTCCGCAAACGCTCATAATAATAGAATAATGACAGGCCTCAGGATAAGAAAACTGGAATGTTTGAGGGGCCTACATTCCTTTTTTAGTTCAGAACTTAAAATTAATACAGAGTCCACATCTAAAACAGTGTTTTTATTTTTAACCAACTGTAGTAAGAGATGTAATATTTCATTATAAAATTAAAGAAAATTATCAAACCCATATGATCAGAGTTCAAATTCTGGGTTTTATGATGCCCAAGTCACAGATAGGAAGACCCCCAACCCCCAGGACTCTTTCCACCCCTATGTCCTCATGGTTGCCACCGCTCATAGCCCCATCAGAAGGTGTAAGAGAGGCAATCTGCCTTGTGGTGAAAAATCCACGGGTCACAGTGTACAGAAAATGGATAATAATATATATTTAACAGAAGAAAGTCAGGATTTTTAAAAATGAATGAACATCAGAAATCGCAAATATCTAATTAAATGTAAATGACTTTTTTTCTTAAATTCTCTAAAAGTAACTGTTTAAAACAAAAATTATAACATTGTCTTGTGGGATGTTTATTATATGTAGATGTAATACTTATGACATGTAAAAGATGTAATACATATGACATGTAAAAGTTGACTCGTAAAAGATATCTGGGGATGGGGATGTTAACGGATCATATATAGGTGCAAAATTTCTACATATTATGGGAAATGGAACCATGTTAATTCTTAGTAGACTGTGAAATGTTAGGCACATACAATCCCTAGAAAAACATAATAAAATAAAAGAGTCAAGAGGTATAGTTAAAGATCCAATAGATATACTATAGTATTGTTTCAGTCCTGGCCACTGTGGCAAAAATAGCATGGACTTGGTGATATAAACAAGAAACATTTATTTTTTACAGTCCTAGAAGCTAGGAAGTTGAAATAAGCACTAACATATTGGTGTTTGGTGAGAGCTTTCTTCCTGGTTTGCAAACAGCTATCTATGCTAAGACAGAGATCACCTCTTTAGCATCTCTTAAGGGCACAGATGCCATCATGAGGGCTCCACCCTCATGTCCTAATTGCCTCTCAAAGGCCCTGTGTCCAAATACAAGCACACTGGGGATTAAGACTTCAGTATTGGAGAAGGAAATGGCAACCCACTCCAGTGTTCTTGCCTGGAGAATCCCAGGGATGGGGGAGCCTGATGGGCTACTGTCTGTGGGGTCGCACAGAGTCGGACACGACTGAAGCGACTTAGCAGCAGCAGCAGCATATGAATATTTGGGGAACATATTTAGTCCATTGCAGAAATACTAAAACATATTTAATCAATCCAAAAGGAGGCAGGGAAAAGGATCTAGAGGAACAACAACAACAACAACAACAAACCCAGAAGGGACAAATAGAAGGCAAATAATAAAATGGCAGACCTAAACCCAACCATACCAATAATTACATTAAGTGATAATGATCTAAAAACAGTACAGTTACAAAAGATTGTCAATATAGACAGAAGTAAGACTTTAATGTTGCTCATAAAACAAGTACTTTAATTAAAAAGTTAGGTTGAAAATAGATAGGTGGGAAAGGGTACACTGTGCACACAGTAAGCATGAAAACTCTGGAGTGGCTATACTTGTATCAGATAAAATAAACTTCCAGGCACAGATTATCATCAAAGATAAAGAGGGATATTTCAATATGAGAAAAGACATAAATTATAAGGTAGACATAATGTGTATGGGCAACAGTTAGAACTGGACATGGAGCAACAGATTAGTTCAAAATTGGGAAAGGAATACGTCAAGTCTGTGTATTGTCACCCTGCTTAATTAACTTATATGCAGAAGACATCATGCAAAATGCCGGGTTGGATGAAGCACAAGCTGGAATCGAGATTGCCAGGAGAAATATCAGTAACCTCAGATATGCAGATGACACCACCCTTATGGCAGAAAGTGAAGAGGAACTAAAAAGCCTCTTGATGAAAGTGAAAGAGGAGAGTGAAAAAAACTGACTTAAAACTCAGCATTCAAAAAGCTAAGATCATGGCATCTGGTCCCATTACTTCATGGCAAATAAGTGGGGCAACAATGGAAACAGCAACAGATTTTCTTTTCTTGGGCTCCAAAATCACTGAAGATGGTGACTGCAGCCATGAAATTAAAGGACACTTGCTCCTTGGAAGAAAAGCTATGACCAACCTAGACAGCATATTAAAAAACAGAGGCATTACTTTGTCTACAAAGATCCATCTAGTCAAAGTTATGGTTTCTCCAGTGGTTGTGTATGGATGTGAGAGTTGGAGCATAGAGAAAGCTGAGTGCCGAAGAATTGATGCTTTTGAACTGTGGTGTTGGAGAAGACTCTTGAGAGTCCCTTGGACTGCAAGGAGATCCAACCAGTCAATCCTAAAGGAGATCAGTCCTAAGGAAGGACTGATGCTGTTCATTGGAAGGACTGTTGCTGAAGCTGAAGCTCCTACACTTTGGCCACCTGATGTGAAGAACTGACTCATTGGAAAAGACCCTGATGCTGGCAAAGACTGAAGGCAGGAGGAAAAGGAGACGACAGAGGATGAGATGGTTGGATGGCATCACCAACTCAATGGACATGAGTTTGGGCAAGCTCTGGGAGTTGGTGATGGACAGGGAAGCCTGGCATGCTGCAGTCCATGGAGTCCCAAATAGTCAGACACGACTAAATGACTGAACTGACTGACTAGTAAATGGAAAATGAACAGAATAAAGAGAAAGACAGATTGTTCTACATAGTATTATATTTAGGATTCCTTTCTTAGCAATTAATACAATGTCTAGGCTTTAAAAAGTTAGTAGACATAGTTCAACAATTCTATCAAACCTCATGATCTAATTCAAATTTACAGAATACCATTTGTTGAAGTACAAAATACAGTTCACTTCAAATACATAGTTCATTTTCAAAACTCAAGATATGTTGAGCCATAAGACAAATTTAAATAAGTTAAAAAATTGAAATCATATAATCATATTGTCTGAAACAGATTAGTAAGAATAATCTTATTTGAGAGGAAATCACAAATATTTAAAAATCAAATAGAATGCTTATTATTATTAAATCATTCACAAATCAAAGAAGAAATACAAAATAAATTAGAAAATATTTTTAATTCAATAATAACTATTAATTAGCCTATCAAAATCTATGAAGTACAGCTAAAGCATTGACTAAAGGAGAGTATAGTTTTAAGAGACTATATTTTTTTAAAAGAAAAATATAAAATCAGTCACCTGAAGTCCATTTTAAGAAGGTAGAAAAGGAAGAATAAGTTAAACTAAAAATAAACAAAAGAAGGAAATAAACACAGGAGCAAATTGAAAAAAAAAAAACAGTAGAAAATTGGCATAGAGCAAATTAACAAAGTCAAACACTAGTTCTTTGAAAGATTAATTTTGACAAACCCTTAGCTAGACCAGTCAAAAGAAAAGAGAGAGAACGCTAATTATCAATAGCAAATAAGAGACAAGTTATCACTTTGAAATATACAGATATTAAAAAGATGTGAAACCCCACAAACCATTTTTTAAATCTCATTTTGTATCTCATAATTCACAAATAGACAAAAATACAGTAATATTCAATAGAATAAATAAGTATTACTCTGTAGGTACTTTGTAAAGCATAAGATTTTTCTTCTGTTATGTACTTAAAATGTAGACTGTGAAACTCAATTATGAAAGCATTGAAACCATAATGTATAGATTTTTAAGGGAGCAAGAAAATCTTTGTTTTATTATTTAGGTAAGCACATCATAAAGCAAGAAAAGTAAGATTTTTCTTTTTCTTCTTTTGAAAAATATGTAGTATATGGAAAGCCATTACAACCGGGTTTACCTTGTTCACCATAAATTTCAAGAGACATTCACATGAGAATTGTGCTTTGTGTGCACTAAACACATTTTGTAACAAAACCTTTATTGCAGGAAGGAGGTGCAGCATTCCAAGTAAAATTTCTCTAGATACAAAGATGTGACATTTTGGGGGAAATGTCCTTGGCAAAAATCAATCAAATAATATTATAGATCTATATGCAGTTGTTATTAAATGAAGAATACCACGTTGGGTCACTAGGTATCTGCCAGCAATGCAGGAGACACAGGAGACTCTAGTTGGATCCCTGGGTCGGGAAGATCCCCTGGAGGAGGAAATGGCAACCCACTCCAGTATTCCTACCTGGAAAATCCCAGGCCTGGCAGGCCACAGTCCATGGGGTTGCAAAGAGTGGGACATGACTGAGAGACTGAGCACACACCACACAATTTCAGAGTACTAGAACTATATCCATTATTTCAGTTACTTTGACATTATATAATAATGAAAATTATATGAAATATCCATAAAAATCCGTATTCAATAATGTCCAGTACAGGAAAAAAAAAATTTAATACTATTCTTGTTTTTGTGAGATACAAATGGCTTTACTATGATATTTCAAAATTTCATAAAACAAAAGTCTAGTAGTGATTCTTCAGACCTTTCTTTTTCTTTGCTTTTACCTTTGTTTCATGGGAGCTTAGTTCTTATTCCCAGGTGGCACTAGTGGTAACCTGCCTCCCAGTGCAAGAGACAGGGGTTCAATCCCTGGGTCAGGAAGATCCCCTGGAGGAGGAAAGGGCAACCCACTCCAGTATTCTTGCCAGGAGAATCCCATGGACAGAGGAGCCTGGCGGGCTACAGTCCATGGGGTCACAAAGAGTCAACACGATGGAAGCAGTTTAGCACGGTGCAGGTCTTATTCCTAAGTTTCTGTGTTGGCTTCTTATTGTGAATAAGAACTATTTGGTAGATATAATACTCTTAAAGAAACAATATTTGGCAACTGGATTTGGACATCAATTAATATGGTTGAATGAGAACTACAAAATCATCTCTTTTTTGCTCTCAGAGAATAGGAATTTTAATAAAATTATTTTTAAATATTAAAATACATTTAATATTTTAAATATAAAAATTAAATATAGAATATATGGGATTTATTTAAAATAGATAACTCTGTTTAAAAGGAGTGGTACAAGAATTTCTCTGGTCCAGGAATACTAAAAAGGCCATAGGGGACATTGAAGCCACAAGGCTCCCAGAAAAGAGTAAGTGGATGCAGAAAATGGGTTTCAAATAATACAAGGCTCACAAAAAAATGGTTGATGGCCATGTCCCTCTTGTTACAAAAGACCAGAATGAAGCTGAGTGCCAGATAGCTCTCCTAACAGTGAAGTGGCCTGAATTAACCTTATTTGAAACCCCAGAAAGTGGCCACAGTGTGGCACCTTTCTGTGATCTTGAAAGAAAAGAGAGACTGCTGTGAGAACCCCTCTGTATGTGGGCATTAACATCCTAACTAGTCCTCCTCACCAGAATAAAGCCTGCAAGCCTCCAAATGAAGACTCTGTTCAACCTGGAGACCCTTACTGAGGCAACTGAAAAACACATGAGATGAGGACTTTGCATGAGAAAAAAAGTTCCTGTATGAGATAAGATATCAGACAAAAATAACAAACACACAAGGAAGTGCATAGTTGAGAACGGTCAACTGATGTGACACATGGGAGAATTCGTGCCCAAAGAGATCCAAATATTGAAGAAGTTAAAAAGAATTACAAAATATACATGCTGAAGCTGCTTGTGAGGTTTTCTGTAAAAAAAAAAAAAAAAAAAAAAAAGCTGCTAGCCGCCTTCCAATGATAAAGATCATGTAATAAGAGCAAACTCATATTAAAAAAATGATACCATTGGAAATCTTGAAAATATCAGTAATTTTTTTAAAAAGGAGAGATAGAATGAACAGTGGATTTAATGCAGTTGAAGAGAAATTACCTAACAAGAAAATAGAACTGGAGGACATAGCCAAGAGAAGTTAAGAAATAAAAAACTGGGAAGATAATTTAGGACAGATGGTGGATAGAGTGAAAAGTGATAATGTTATTAAGGCTCCAGTGCTCAGTTGCTCAGTCGTGTCCGACTCTTTGTGACTTCATGGAATGTAGCCTGACAGGCTTCTCTGTCCATGGGATTTCCCAGGCAAGGACACTGGAGTGGGTTGCCATTTCCTCCTCCAGAGGATCTTTCGGATCTAGGGATCAAACACTTACATGTCTCCTGCAGCTGGCTCCAGCATTGGCAGGTGGATTCTTTACCACTGAGCCACCTGGGAAGCCCCTAATCAATAGGAAACCCAGAAAATGATAAAAAGTGAATGTGGCAAAAAGGAAATATCCAAGATAATGACTTAAAATTACTCATAAGTGAAAAAAGATATGAGTTACTAGATTGTAACTGACTGGAGGAAGTAAGAAAAAAGTGAAGAGAACTCATGGTAAATACAAAAGGAAAGGTAAAATGGTAGAAATGAGTCCACGTATTTCAGTAATCAAAAGTAATGCACATGGGCTAAATTCACTTATTAAAAGTAAACAACTCTGAAATTGATAAATTTTTTAAAATGCAGCTTTATGAAGCAAAATGACATTAAAGAAAAGATTGAAAATGAAAGGATGAAAAAGTTACAACAGGGAAAAAATAACCAAAGATACTTGATTTGAAAAATTAATACTTGGTCCAAATAGAGCTCAAAGCAAATTGCATTATAGGGACAAAGATAGACATTTCACCCTAAAAAAAAGACTAACCCACCAAGAAAACTATAATCTTAAATAACTTAGCCTCAAATATATATAAAGCAGACACTGAGGAAATCATGGAAAAATGAATAAATCAGTGATAATAGTAGAATCTTTTTACATGCCTTTCTTGGAAAATAAAAGGTTAAATAGACAAAACTATAGTCCAAATATATTGATGTTAGATTTGAATGGCACTATAAACTTTCCTGATGTAATAGATATATAGAACTGTGGTCTAAGAAATAGATACACATTCTTCTCAAGACTGAAACATAAAAATTGATGAGACCTCTATCCCAAAGGAAGACTCAACAAATTGCAAACACTCTGTATCACTCAAGCCACATTCTCTGGTAACAATACAATAAACTTAGATATCAACTTTTAAAAGAATGTTCAGAACTCCAATAATTAATTCATGGATTAAATATGAAATATTTAGAAGTGAACAATAACAACAGTGCATATTAATGATTCATGGGATGCTGATAAAGCAGTACTTAAATGAAACTTTTATATATAAATGTATTTATTAGACAAGACCCCTTGAAAAGCAATAATCTAGTTTCAACTTAAGGGATTAAAAGATATTAAGAATTAAATCTAATAAATTGTAATAAGATAATTAGAAAATCAAAAGCAGAAAGCATTTAATCAAAAATACAAGAAAATTAAAGTGGTTAACAATAGCTAGTTCTTTGAAAAGACATGAAATAGTCAAAGTTCTGTCAAGACTGATTGCTAAAGAAAAGTTAAAATAAACAATTGAGAACAATAAAGTAACAAAGCTACGGATATAATAGAGACTTAAAATATGAGACTATTTCAAATTAATGAAATGATTCTATAAATTTAAATACAATGAAAAGCGTGCAGAAAGTGTAAACTGTCAAAATTGATTCAAGAATAGAAAATCTGAATAAATGCAACTTTGACTTTTTACATTTCCCCTATAAAATTACACTCATCAGATGATTTTATGGGTGCATTTTATTAAGTCTGCAAGAAAATGATTGTACCGTGCTTAATTGCCCAGTCATTTCCAACTCTTTGTGACCCCATAGATTAGCCCTCCAGGCTCCTCTGTCCATGGGGATTCTCTAGGCAGATATACTGGAGTGGGTTGCCATATCCTCCTCCAGGGGATCTTCCCAACTCAGGGATTGAACCGAGGTCTCCTGCATTGCAGGTGGATTCTTTACTGTCTGAGACACCAGGGAAGCTCAAGACAATGATTACTCCTCTTTTATAAAATGTTTCCAGAAAATAAAGAATAAAGTAGGAAAGCTCTCTATCTCTGAACCGGTTATTAAAGCTAACAAGATAGTTGAGAAGGTTGCTGGCTATAAGATTAATGAAACAAAATCAACAGTATTCCTAGTAAACAGTTAGAATACATAACAAGAAAAAACCCTATTCCCAACAACAAGGAAAAAAAAAAAGGTAAAAGGTAACAGAAATGGATGTACCAAAAAATGTAAAAGACTTTCTGGAATATTTAAACTATTAGATTAAACTATATGAAATTCCTTTTTTGTAAGTCAAAACTTTTTTAAGTATGGATAACTTCATATGGTTCAACTTGTTGACAAAAATAAGAAAATCTAAATACATGAAACAGTATATTTGCATATAGATGTAAAAACTTGATGATATCATAAAGGTATCAGTTATCCACAAGTTGGCTTACTAATTATAATCAATATCACTCCAGGAAAATTGTATGGCACCTTATTTTAAATCTGCTTCTAAAATCTATATGGAATAATAAATATCTAAGAATAGCCAAAAAAGCAAAAATTGAGAAAAAGAACAAGCATTTGCCCTGCCAGATATCAAGCTCTTGCATAACTATAGTATTAAGATAGTGATGGTTATGCAGAAAGAAACAAATCTAAGAAATCACAAAGATCAGAAACAGACCTAATCATATATGAAAACTTTAAATACAATGAAGTTGGCATTAAAAATCAGAGGGAGAAAGACAAATCACTCAATTGATGTTATTGCAGCACTGGATTTTCAGATGGACTTCCCACATGGTGCTTGTGGTAAAGAACCTACCTGTCAATGCAGGAGATGTAGAAGATGCAGGTTCGATCCCTAGGTTGGGAAGATCCTGTGGAGGAGGACATGGCAACCCACTCCAGTATCCTTGCCTGGAGAATCCCAGGGACAGAGGAGCCTAAGGAAAAAAAGAATACTCTTATTTAAATAGTCATCATATTTAAATAGCAATTGGAGAAGGAAATGGCAACCCATTCCAGTACTCTTGCCTGGAAAATTCCATGGATGGAGGAGCCAGGTAAGCTACAGTCCATGGGGTCACAAAGAGTCAGACATGACTGAGCAACTTCACTGCTAAATAGCAATTGCAGAATGGTTAGAAAATCTACCTGTGAAAATGTTTTAGCTATTAACAGAAAAAAAAAAAAAAGCAAAAAAATAACAGCTTTATAAACTTGAGATAGGAAGGGTTTCTTAATTAGGATATAAATCCATAGAAAGAAAATATTAAAAACCGTTTTCAAAATTAAAGGATGTATATGAGAGAAGACATTATTTAAAAAATTAATAAGTAGTAAAGCAAAGAATGAAGATGCATGTTCCCTCTCCTTCCTCTCTATATCTCACTAAGTAACACTTTAAGGATAAAAAATAATGTAGAAGCCACATGTAAACAAAGAAAGAAAGAAGGACCCTGTAACAATAGTTTATTATCACAGAAAGTCTCAGGCATTGGTAGTACCAGGTACTGAAAGCAGAGGGAAAATTAGGGGCCAAAAGAAAATGGATTGAAAGTTTATTCAAGATCAAGTAGATCTTCATAATCCATTCCTTATTTGTGGCTAGGAGAGAGCTTTTTTCCTCACCTGGCAGAAGACTGGAGGTTTAACCCTTTAGAGAAGGTGAACCATGACTCTGTACGGGGCAATGTCCGAGGGAAGGAAAAGGAACATCATTGGAAATGGAAATAAATGCCCCTTACCATCCCTTCCTTCTAGCAACCAGGTTCATATCTTCAAAGCAGAAATCAGAAGATTCCTCCCTAGGAGTTTGAATTTGCTAAGAGACAAGATCTAAAGACAATGGCATGTCCCCAAGAAAAATAGCCCAGCCAAATCACCTGCAGATTTCCTGCTTTATTCAAAAGCTCCAGTAAGCTTTTCCTGCCCCACTCTTGAACAGGACAAGAACCCAATGACCTCCAGCTGAGAAAGTTTCCAAGGTAAAAAACAAAATTCCTTTCCCCCTAAAAAATAACTAAGAAAAACTAGAAAAGGAAATGCAAGAAGATAGAGGCAAGATTGGAGAAGAAATTAAAAAAAAAAAATTAAGGTATTGCAATCATGAAGCAGAAACAGAATGCAAAGAAGTATTTGGAGAGCAAAAAGACCTTGGAAATTAAAAAAGAATTGATAATAGAAATGAAAAGGCTACTAGAAGGTTTAGAAAATAAGAGGACGTCTCTGAAAGTGGAAAATAGATGAAAAGATTTAAAAAGAGAGAGAGAGAGAAAAGATAAAATTAGAGGCCAATCTAGAGGGTCCAGCAGCTGAATAACAGTAGTTCTAAAAATTAAAGGAAAGAACATAGAGGAGGAGGAAATTGATTATCATATTTAAAGAACATTCCCCAGAACCAGAAGATACATGTTCTCAGAATGCCAGAGCCATCGAGTGTCCAGCAAGACGGCAGGATGAAGATCCACATCAAGATATATCAGCACAAAATTTTAGCACTGGGCTCAGGGTGAAATTTTAAGATGTCCAAAGAGAAAAAAATAAGTAAATAAAGCCTCCCTCAAGAAAAAAAAAAGGCACAAAAAATCATATACAAAGGAATATAACAGCATTGGAGGTCTTTTTTAAAGCATTCCAAGGTAAATACTTTCTAAATCCAGAATCTATAGTAAGCCAAATATTCAAACAATATGAGATTGGAATGGAGCCATATTCACACAGGCATAGATCTCAAACATTTTACCTCCTTCTCCAGATGCAGTTGGGGATGATGCTCTAAAGAAGTGAGAAAATGAAACAAAAAAAATCTCTATGGACCATTAAACAAAAATTCCAACACAGGATAGAGAGGAGAGGAGATCTTCTGGTGAAAACATGCTGACTTAGAAAGAAATGAGACCAGAACAAAAAGACAGACCATTGCAGGAGGAATATCCCCACGAAGAAGAAATGGATTAGATATCTGTCATGCTGCAACGTCTTGAGAGATTTTTCTCTTCTGGCAGATAAAAACATGAATGATGTGCAAATTCGGGGAGTTATTGGTGTATCAGTGGTGGTGAAGCCACAAACCTGTGTGGAACTGTTTGGGGAGGAGGATGGAGAAAAAAGAGAAGGAAAAGAGTCCTGGGTGTCCCATTAGTTAGAGGCTGGGGAGACACAGAAAGAGCTGACGGTGAAGCAGGAAGAGAGTGGGTGAAACAAGAGGGGGTGTTCTGACAGCCAAGTGAAGGTATTCTAGAAGCCAAGAGTGACCAATTCTGTGAAATTATTCAGATGGATTAAATGAAATGAGGACCGAGGATGATGGCTGGATCCGGCAACAGGGAGCTGCCTTGGATGGAGCTGTTTTGGTGGCGCAGTAAGGGTGGAAACTTCCAGTGGGGACATGAGAAAATAGAAGGAAAGGAATTAGAGATAGATGTGTCCACAGAACTGAGGAGATACATGAGGACAGAGGTGTGATGGGAGTTGAGGAGGGAGGTAGGTTAGAGCAGGTTTTTGTTTGTTTTTTTTTTTAAAGACAGAAATTGTTTAAGCACATTTTATGCCATTGGGAACAATCCAATAGGGAGGGAGATTTTCATGACATAGGAAAGACAAAGGAGTAAATGCTGGCAGGATATTCTTGATGAAGCAAGACTGGGTGAATCCATTGTTCAAGTTGAGGGTTGCCCTTATGTAGGAGCGCAATACTCTATCCATAGTCACAGATAGTAAGTCTTAGTATATGAATTTAAATAGTATTTAGGAACACATTTAAGTATACAAAGCTGGTAAACAATTTAAATATTGATACATCAAATTCATGATCATGGGAACCTAAAGCACAGATGGAACTGAGATAAAGGTAGTTCAAAGCAATATAAACTTTCTCTGAAATCTTTATTTCATTTTTAAAAGATAAGGCAAACAGAATTTTAAAGTAATTTTTCCTTCTTCTATTTATTACCCAGGTTTCAGATGGCATATCAAACACGTACAGCTTTTCTTCTCAAAGCCCAATAGCTTTGAGTCTCAAAATGTTTCTGCTATAAGTATTTTTGGAAAGTTTATTAATGTCCAGGTATCTTATCCACCCCATACCTAGGCTGCCTGTGGATCTTTAGGCTGTATTAGGATGCGGAGAGAACCAGATATTTTAAGAAAAGCAGAAGTAAATTGTATTTCAGTGCAGATGGAAGGAAGGGCACATAACCAAGAACAAACACAATTTTGGCATCAACCTGAAGAATAATGTCAAGAAAGCTAAAGTGAGTCTAGCTCTCAAAGGATACTGACAATAACACAAAGTTTTTGTTTTCGAGCCTTGTCAAAGCTAGAAGAGATAGGAAATAGATCTATCCCCTTGGGGGAGGTGGTGAGGAATGTTGGTGCAAGTGTTTATTTAAATACTTTTCGTCCACCTTCTTCCATAAAGGATCTGATATTATTCACAAAGACACTTACCATGAGGCAAGATCTTTTTAAAAGTGAGAAAATAAAGGGAAATAAGATTAAGAAAAGTAGATTAAATCAGGTATATGGAAAGGACCAAAATACGTTTGCTATGTTCTTGTTCACTTTGCTAAAAACGGGTCTCAAATAAGATTCTAAGTGACAAGCGTAATTGGTTACTCAGTCTTCTGAATCCATAGGATGAAGACAGACTCTTTGCCTGGATATTCAACCATCCCTGTCCTGAGGCTGGAGAGAAGTTTGTGCTGTGCATCTCCCAAAAGACAGCATGGAGGACTTTCAAGTCAAAGCAGGGTTGAAATGGCACCATAGACTTTTCCTTCCCTAATACCTAACACATTGAGCAAAACAGAATAAAAAACTAACAAGGAATGGGGAGAAGGGGAAGCCCAACACAGCACAGGTGAAAACCTGGCAACTAAGGAAAGACAGATTTTGGAGCAGAGCATAGAAGGGCTGTACAGCTAGGTTACTTAACTTGCCACTTTCTTTAGGTGGCACACTGATATGTTGAGAAAATCCTCAGATGACACAGAAGTACCCGCAGATCCCGAAAGAAGCAGAATGAGAGTGTATCCTCTAAATGAGGAATAATGGGAGAAACAGCTGAAAGTGTAGAGCATCGACTCTAATGGACATGGAGGCACTGAAGCGCCACAGGCTGGAAAGTTTGAGGATGATGTCCTTGAGTTTTAGATCCATTCCCAGGGGAAATGGCACAAACTCAGGTATAAAACACATAACAGAATCTCAAAGGAAAATGCAAACCGTAGTTTCTTTTCTTCCCACCACTTCCTCAGACTATAGAAAAAGTAGTTAGGATATAATATGTTAAGTTCTTAACCGGGTTGCAAGTAGGAAACATTCCAGAAGGATTGAATGGGAAGGTAGGCAGGAGTGATAGCACGTTAGACAGAATCCCTCTGAAATGAGCTGGATGAAAAGGAGCCGCAGAACAATTCCAGGCACGTCTCAGAGGTATTGTGGGTTCAGTTCCAGACCACCACAATATAGCAAATATCACAGTGAACAGAGACACAAACTTTGGTTTCCTAGTGCATATAAAAATTATGTTTACCTTATAATTGTAGTCTATTAAGTGTGCACTAATATTATGTCTAAAACTGCATATACTTTAATTTAAAAATACTTTATTGTTAAAAATGCTAACCATTCTTTGGCACTTCAAGGAGTCATAATCTTTTTGCTGGAGGACAGTCTTGCCCTGATGTTGATGGCTGCTGACTGATAAGAGTGATGGTTGCTGAAGGTGGAAGTGGCTGTGAAATTTTCCTAAAATAAGACAATGAAGTTTGCCACATCAGTTCTGACACTTCCTTTCACAAATGATTTCTCTGTAACATGCAGTGGTGTTTGATAACATTTTACCCACAGTAGAATTTCTTTCAAAATTGGAGTTGATCCTCTCAAACCCTGCTACTGCTTTATCAACTAAGTTTATGTAATATTCTAAATCCTTTGTATCCATTTTGAAAAGGAGCAGGGCCCTGTGGTCTTTCCCCAACCCCACCCCACTATGTCCTCTGCCTGCCTTTTGTCTGTGGGAAGACTTTAGCCAAAGAATAAGTTTAATCAGAGAAGTGAGAAAATGCAGAAACAAAGGAAAGGAGTCCAACAAGACTAGCTTTTGGCCTATCTCAGCTTTCATCATGGCTTCCTCACTAAGCATAATCACTTCTAGCTTTTGATTTAAAGTGTGAAATATGTGACGCTTCCTTTCACTTGAGCAAGAGGCCATTGTCAGATTATTAATTGGCCTAATTTCAATATTGTTATGTCTCAGAGAATAGGGAGGCCCAGGAGGGAGAGAGATGAGCAGACAGCTGGTTGGTGAGGCAGTCAGAACCCACATGACATTTATAAATTAAGTTTCCATCTTATTAATGGATGTGGTTTATGGTACCCTTGAGATTATCACTATAAATTAAGATAACAAATACAGAAAGTAGAGAAAGTAGAAAAAAGATGTTATAGACTATAGAAAAGAGGGTCCTACATAAAGATAATTAACAACCTGCAAGTTCAGAAACAAACAAAAAAAATGATGTATTATATAAATACAAAAATAAATGATGTATTCAATGATAAAATACAAGAGAACCTCCCTACCCCCACCAAATGAAAAATTTACAGATTAAAAGATGACTAGATTCTGGAAAATTCTGATACAGATTGTTCATAATGATACATGGCAGAGCTAAGCTACTTTGAACAAAAAGAAATAACTCATAATGTGTCCAGAAATAAAGAAAGTACCATATAGGGGGAGATAAATCAGGCTGGCCTTAGACTTTTCCTTGATGAAGACAGTGGAACAGCTTATATCAAGACATGCGGAAAGTAGTGTGACCAAAGCATGTCATACCAAGGGCAGATGTCATTCAAGTGTAATGAACACAGGCAGACCTTCTTGAGAGAGAAGCAGCTCAGAATCCCAGACACAAGGACTTTTCTTGGAGAAACAAGTTGACAAATAATCCAGATAATTATTAATAACACACTCAAAATGAAGAACTCAGGAATAGAGAGACCATGGTGGAAGGGGCCAGTGATGACCACTGAATATGTCTAATTATTGAATGATTACCAAATTACTATGGAAATTATATTTTCTGAATAAAATATAATCATTATCAAACTGAGCACAGTTACTAAGAATATACAAACAAAATTTGGGAGATGGTCAGGAAGATGGAAGTAATATAATCTTAGAGAGGTATAAGGATTGCATACCATTCAGGCAATCCATTACAAATACTATTAATATTTCTCTCAACCAGACTTTGAAAAAGCACTGGATGACACCAATTGTGAGCCTGTACTCCCTGATAGATGGTTGGAAATTAAATTTATGAGAATAGATCCATTTGCTTGTGGAGTTAGCAAGCCTAACAGATCCATAAGCTTTTAGAGTTAAAAAGACTAATAGATCCATCAGCGTTTAAAGTTAGCATGGCTAATCTCAGTTAGTTGATCTCAGAAAGTAGGCAAAACCACTTAGTTCCCATTTTTACTTTCATGGTTTTCAGAGAGAATAGAAGAATTCAAATAGAAAGCTGAAGAAAAACATATAATGAAGAAATTTTAGCCCAACATCACTGAGGAGCTATAGAAAGGGACTTGGTCACATGAGAGAAGCATTCTCATTTCTGGAGCCAGAAAAGAACATCCCAGAGCCCAGAAGAACCACAGGTGTGATCTCAGGCTTCTGAGATCTCACAGCAAAATCATGGAGAATGAGGAAGGGCTTGAACACTGGAAACAGAAATGTGATTCTGCTTGGCAAAAGAGAAAGTAGTTGAATTAAGAATATGGACTAACAAGATTGAGGTCTGGAAAAACTCTTGAAGAGACTGTCAAATGATGAATGGGCTTTTAGGAAACAGGGAACTAATTTTTAATGATAATTTACCTATCCAAATAATTCCATTCCCCATAACAACTGTGTGATGTATTCATTGTTCTTATCAAAGTGAAGATGGAGAAACACAGTGTCGGAGAAACACAGTGTCATAGAAATCAGTTATTTGTTCAAGGTCACACAGCTAGTAGATGCTGGACTATATTTGTTGTTGTTATTGTTTACTCACTAGGTTGCATCTGACTCTTTGCGACCCCATGGACTGTAGCCTGCCAGGCTCCTCTCTCCATGGAATTTTCCAGGCAAGAATGAGTAGCCGTTCTTCTCCAGAGGATCTTTCCAACCCAAGATTGGACCCATGTCTTCTGCACTGGCAGGCAGATTCTTTACCACTGAGCCACCAGGAAAGCCCGGACTGTGTTTGCTGCCCCATTTTATAAAAAATATGATGATCACTAAGGATCCAGGCAGTTTTATTAAGATAAATGTTGGTCAGATTTACTCTCTCTTTTGATAACATTCTAGGTATAGAGATCTACCAAAGACTTAGTATATCCTGGCTTAATTAGGTGTTTGATCAAGTCTCCAGGTTATTCTGTGTCTGAAATAATGGAAAAAATCAAAATTTCATAGAATAATTGTTGCTTTAAGATCCTTACCCTAAAAATATTAATAGCAGTGTACAATCTATTAAATGGAAAAAGAAAGTTAAAATCAGAGCCTATATCTTGTTTTATTTTTTCAGAGACCATATATATATATATATATATATGTGCATGTGTGTGTGTGTATATATATACACACACACATATATTTAAGTAACCTATTTTTCTCTTGACATGGTTTCTGGTATACAGTAAGTACTCCAAAATATTTGCTAGAAAAGGTCATGAATTTGGAGGGAATCTCTAGAGGCAAGCTACAGAGCTCTGTCCTGTTTGGCTTTTTTTCTCTGTAACTTGATGAAGACATAAAAGATATTTCCTCATGTTTGAGGGTGACAGAAAGCTGGAAAAGGGAATGAATAAGATTGATGATAAAATCAAGATTCAAAGTTGTCTTGACAGGTTGGAATGATAGGCAAAACCAAAATGTTCTCTTCTGTGTTTACCTTTAAAAACAACTGCCTAAGTACAGAATGGAAAAATAGAATTTGGCACTGATTTACATGAACAATATTTGAGAGTTTTGCTTGTCCCCCGCAGGAGCCAACAATTTAATGTATCAATAGTTACAAAAATTAAAAAAAAAAATCCAGATTGCATTAGTAAGATGATAGTGTCCAAATCACAGAAAATAATAATCCCGCTGGGTTTTCCACTGGTCTGATTTCAGCAGGATATTGCTTTCAATTTTGGGCACCCCAATTTAAGGACACTGAAAAACTGAAAGGTTCTAAGACAAGATGGTCAAGAAGAAGAGAAGTGTTCTTCAAGAAACAGTTCAAAAAACAAGGGGACTTTTGGACTTCCTTGGTGGTCTTAGTGGCTAAAACTCTGCAGTCCAAATGCAGGGGGCCCCGGTTCAATCCCTGCTGAGAGAACTAGGTCCCACATGCCGCAATTAAGAACCTACATAGCCAAATAAGTAAACATTAAAAAATGAAGAAAACAGGAGACTTTGGCATGTGGAAGTTTTAAGGGGAGACATAATTAGCTGCCTTCAAATATTTGAGAGGTAATTGTGTATAGAAAAGACCAGATATACTTGCTCTTTTTCCAGAGAGCAGAATTGAGAGGAAACAATGAGAGAAAGCTGTAGACAAGCAGATTTCGGTTTATAAAAAAAGAACTGCCTCACAACTTGTTGTTTTTCAGTCACTAAGTCATGCCCAACTCCTTGTGACCCCATGGACTGCAGCACGCCAGGCTGCCCTGTCCTTCACTATCTCCCAGAATTCGCTCAAATTCATGTCTGTTGAGTTGGTGACACCATCCAACCATGTCATCCTCTGTTGCCCAGTTCTCTTGCCGTCAGTCTTTCCCAGCATCAGGGTCTTGTCCAATGAGTCGGCTCTTCACATCAGGCAGCCAAAGTACTGGAGCTTCAGCTTCAGTATCAGTCCATCTAGCCTCACAACTAGATTTGTTCATTGGAGAAATGAGTTAACTTTCAGGGGAAGCCTAGAAGTTTTCTCTTCAGTGAGAATGACTGTCTGGAGGGGATTCCTGTACAGAAAATGAGGAGAGTCAAGAATATCCCATGGGTTTCTCCCAGAGACCTTCTACTTCACTCAGATTCTGGGCTAGAGAGGAATTTGGTCTCAAATAAGCCGAATTTCAGTGGTTCTCATTTACTCTCCACAACGGCTCACAGGGAATTTCTTTGCCAACAAAATGCTTCCCTCTTGCCTCCTATTTCCATCTTTAAGCAAATCTCACACTTTGCGTGCTTTATTCTATGCATATTATCCATCAATTTTAAATGTCCATTGGAATCTCTAAATACTTGTGTGTCTTCTACTGAAATAAGAGTAAAGATACCACTAATGACAGCAGAGGTCAAACACTTGGTTTGTTGAGACTCCTATAAAGAAACATTCAGTATACAAGAACATCCAATACAGATTTGTTTTTTTTAATGAAACAAGAGATCTATCTCAAATTTAGGTGAAAAGATTCTAAAGTAATATTTGGACTCCTAAAGTCCCTAGCACTGACTAAAGTTAGAGTCTTTTATTAAAATCATCTTGTTCCACTTACGTTCCTACAGCATTCTTCCTTTATTTGATTTCCTTAATAGGTTTAAAATATCTTCTTCAAGGTGATGGGCACCTTGCCTGGAAAAAACTGGCGTCTTTCTGGGCAGGTGAAAGATCATTTTGTAAGCAGAAGCTGACAGATGTGAATAGCAATTTTAACCTACAGCAAGATCATGGATATTTGGGGATTCAGTCTCCAGTCTTGCTAGAGACTGACAGAGCCTGGGGAAGGGTTGCAGATTTGAAGAGAACAGATTTCTGACGATCAAGGAAACCAAAGGAATAGCTCGTGAATACTGACTCTGGACTTGCTTTCTCTCTGCGGAGAGAAATGCAGACCCAGTGCAATCCATGTTGCCGTGCCTATATCCAACTCAACAGCACCCTGCTGCTAGATAATAAACAACTCATCAAACCGCAATCTAGACACGTTTCTTCACTTTCATATCATGTTTCTGAGGATAGAATCCGTCTCACAAAATTGTTGACAGGCTGTATCCTGCATACTTTGAGAGCCCAAGCAAATACAGGTTTGCCACATACCAAGTGCTCAAAAAATGCTTACTGCAAAAACATGAAAAGGGCAGCATCTTGGATCCAGTCTGTTTTGCAGATGGAGGATGGGGGACAGATGTGATCTTGGAAGAGATAAATGGAAAGCAGGCAGAGCAAAGAGTGGTTGGCTGGTTATGGAAAATGCTATAAGGAACTTCTGATTTTTTTGTCAAATACCAGGGCTGTTTTGTGGAATATGCAATCTGTCAAAGAAAGTGGAAAGTCTCATACATTAGGATTTTTGTTGTTGTTGTTCTTCCCAGGAAATGTACCATCTAATTGGTACTGTATCCAGTTTACAAAGGACTGAGGTAGACGTTCCTCTTTAAATATGCATGCTGAATGGAAGCCAGGACTTCCATTCATTATAAACAAAATAATCAAGTGGTTTCCTTGTTGTGCCTGTGTGCTAAGTTGCTTCAGTTGTTTCTGACTCTTTGTGACCCCATGGACTGTAGCCTGCCAGGCTCCTCTGTCCATGGGATTCTCCAGGCAAGAATACTGGAGTGGGTTGCCATGCCCTCCTCCAGGGGAATCTTCCTGACCCAGAGATCGATCCTGTGTCTCTTACCTCCCTTTTGTTGGCGGGTGGATTCTTTACCACTAGGGCCACCTGGGAAGCCCCAGTCTCCTTGGCATCTTTACTCAAATATTCCATTCATTATTCCTTATATTTAAGCAACCCTAGAGTTTCAAAGAGTAAAGAAACTATATGAGTAACCTGTGTCCTACTTAAGGAAAACTGACATTCACCAAGTGAAGTTGATTCTGTACTAGTTAATTCAAAAGAGAAAAATATATATTTTTCAAATACTTTTCATAGCCAGTTCCTATGGTTCATACTCTAGAGAAGAATCTAAGAGTTTCTTTCTCAAATAACTATATTATAAAATTCAATACTTTGAACTATGGGGTGACAAGAATCTGACTGTACCCTGTTTGAGACAGGAATGAAATAAACTTTGTCCTCATAAAATAGCTTTGTTCTAAGACAGAAATACGTGGCAGGAAGGAAGCAGTCTGTTGGTAAAGAAATTCTTGGTGAGCCACTACGGAGAGCAAATGAGAGTCATTGAAAATTCTGCTTGTTTGGGACCAGGTTGTTCTCTAGTCCAGAATCTGAATATAGTATAAAGTCCTTGGGAGGAGCTCATGGGATATTCTTGACTCTCCTTATTTTCTGTACAGGCACCTGCTCCAGACTCATTCACACTGAACTGAAAACTTCTAGGCTTCCCCTCAAAGTTAGTGTACTGTGGGTGTATTCTGTTCCCTCTCACTCTACATCCTTGCCAAAAGTTGTCAGGTGTCTAAATTTCGGCCATTTAATGGTTGTGTACCAATATCTCATTGTGGTTTTAATTTTCATTTCCTGGGTGAATAATGATATCAAGCATATTTTCACGAGCTTTTTGGTCATTTGGAAATCTTTTGTCGAGTGCCTGTTTCAGTCATTAAGCAAATTTACCAAAACAAATCATTTATAATGAGATTTTGGGCTTTCCAGGTGGCTCAGGGGTAAACAGTCTGCCTGCCAAGCAGGAGACATGGGTTTGATCCCTGGGTTAGGAAGATCCCCTGGAGAAAGAAATGGCAACCCACTCCAATATTCTTGCCTGGGAAATACTATGGATGGAGGAGCGTGGCAGGCTATATAGTCCACGGGGTCGAAAAGAGTCAGACACTACTTAGCAACTGAACAGCAGCATAATTTATATAAAATAACTCATTTTAAGTATGCAGTTTGATGAGTTTTGACAATTATAAACACTTAGGTAACTGCCACTGCTATCAAGATATAGAACATTTCCATCAGCCCCCAAGGTTCCTTCATGCCTATTAGCAGTCAGTGTCCACATTCACAGCCCCAGCCAAACGCTCATCTAATTTGTCACTATAGGTTAGTTTTACTGGCACTAGAATTCTATATAGATAGAATTAAATGGGTATGCACTCTCTTATGCCTGGCTTCTTTCACTGACTATAATGTTTTTGAGGTGCGTCTGTGTTGTTGGGGATATCAGTAGTTCATTCCTTTTTATTGCTGAGCAGGAGTCTTATATAGATGGTCCACAGTTTGTTTATCAGTTCATCTTTTGATGGATGTTTATGTTATTTCCAAGTTTTTGCTATCATAAATAACAGCTGAATAGAGCTATTATGAACATATGTGTAGAAATGTCTTTGTATGCACATGTGTTTTCATTTTTCTTGTCCTAATGAAGTTGGTGGAACTGTGTCATATGGTATGTGTATATCTAGTTTTATAAGAGACTCCAAGATATTTTCCAAAGTGATTGTAACATTTTAATGTCCAATGAGCAATAGAATTCTAATTCCTCCATATCCTTGCCAACATTTGGGGTGTCAGTCATTTTCATTTTAGCCACCATTTTTTGCTGTGGTAACTAATTGTGGTTTAAACTTATTTAACCCATTTTCACTTAGGTCTTTTGCATTTTTCCTTATAGACTTATGGTATTTTTTTTAATATATTCATCTTTTGGGCATAAGTCATCTGTTACATATGTTGCTGAGAATATGTTCTTTGCATCCATAGCTTGCCTTTTCAATTTCTGGATATGGTGGCTTTTGATGAACAAGAGTTTTTCATTCTGGTGAAGTACAATTTATTTATTTCCTTTTGATGTGTGCTTTTTATATCATGCTTAAGGAATATTTGCATACCTCAAAGTCTTTAGTCATTATTGTATTCTCCAATGTTTCTTTTTTTTTTTTCCTGCAAGCTTGATCATTTTACCTATCATATTTAGGTATAAGATCTGTTTTGAACTCATTTTTATATATTATATGAAGTGAGCCTCAAGGTTTACTTTTGTCCAAATGGATATTCAGCACCATTTGCTGAAATGATTTCCCACTAGATTTTAAAGGCTATTTCAACATAAATTCTCAATGTGGAATCCATTTTTAGAGTCCAGCTTTTAAGTGAATGGTGTAGGTTATTAGAAACTTTTATGCTCCTCTATTGAGTGATTGTGGTGACACCCTGAAAGTTTGTTATCTCTCTCAGGATAGATGTGGTGTGAGAGATTTTCCAGTATGTCACTGACAGTTTAAGGATTCTAACTGATACCAGCCTGTACTCTGACTCTGGATTCCAGGGAGAGCCAAGTGCCTGGGTTCAGCCTCTCCTTAACAAGAGTTGCATATCCACATCAACACTTGGTGTGGTCATTCATTTTAATTTTAGCCATTCTGGTATGTGTGTGCTAAGTGACTTCAGTCACATCCAACTCTGTGCAACCATATGGACCACAGCCCTCCAGGCTCCCCTGTCCATGAGATTCTCCAGGCAAGAATACTGGACTGGGTTGCTGTGCCCTCCTCCAGAGGATCCCCTGGACCCAGGGATCGAGCCCGAGTCTCTTACGTCTAACCTGCATAGGCAGGTGGGTTCTTTACCACTAGTGCCACCTGGGAAACCCATTCTGGTGCTGCTACTGCTAAGTCGCTTCAGTCGTGTCCGACTCTGTGCAACCCCATAGATGGCAGCCCACCAGGCTCCCCGTCCCTGGGATTCTCCAGGCAAGAACACTGGAGTGGGTTGCCATTTCCTTCTCCAATGCATGAAAGGGAAAAGTGAAAGTGAAGTCGCTCAGTCGTGTCCGACTCTTCGCGACCCCATGGTCTGCAGCCAACCAGGCTCCTCCGTCCATGGGATTTTCCAGGCAACAGTACTGGATTGGGGTGCCATTGCCTTCTCCAACCCATTCTGGTATGTAGTGGTAATTAATTATGGTTTTGGGTTTTTTTTTCTTCTAATTTTAAACTTTCGTGTGAGTTTTGCTGAGAACCATCCTTAATGAAGATATCCACTCTTCTTGACCTCATACATCCTAATACATTGCTGTTAAGTCCCTAAGTCCCTAGACATTTTGGTATTGATTGACGCAATCTCCTGACCTCATGATATACACTGCTTTTTTTTTCTTATTTAAATAATACACAGAACTAAAGAAATTAAGCTCAAAAAATATTTACACTGAACACCTTTCAATTCCTTTTGAATTCACAGCTGAGGGAAAATCTGGGTATGCACTTTTAAACTATTCATATTGTTTCAGTCCTCAGTTGTTATTTAGTTATTAAGTCGTGTCTGACTCTTTGTTAGACCATGGACTGTAACCCATCAGGCTCCTCTGTCCATGGGATTTCCCAGGCAAGAATATTGGAGTGGGTTCCTTCTCTAGGGGATCTTCCCAGGGATCGAACCTGAATCTGTTGCATTGCAGGGGGATTCTTTACCACCAAGCCACCTGGGAAGCCCTTGGCACATGAAAAGAGAATTTCCTCTGTGTAAACCAGAGATCCTTGGTGTTGTTGTCGACCATTTACAATTCCTGAGGAGCTCCATATAGTCCACAGACCAAACCTTTGCACTATTAATGTGTATGGTACAATTCTGTCTGTACTTTGTTTCTGACTTGCATTAATATTTATTATGTTTAATGAAAGCTAATTATTACCTCTTCAGAACCTGTTGAAAATGGCATCATTATATCCAGAATTTTGATCAGACTTCTGGGCAGTAACTTGATGTGCTTGCAGGCCTTTCATCAAAATATTATCCAGAGCTGAAAGTACAAAAACAGCTTGAATATTAAGTTGTCAGTTCCTGTGAGAGGCATTCTTTGAAAGAAAGAGGCTTAGTAGAGTGGAAAAGTAAGAAAGTGCAAATGTAAAACTTATTCTGTAATTAAAATGGGAAACAATACTTTGATCATTTAACAACTTAAGAAGTAGGTGATCAAGTTGTTTCTTTGCAATTCTGTAATAAGAATATATGAATAGTAAGTGACTTATAAGGCCTGTGGAACCATAGTACTTATGGCTCTCAGATAAGAAATTTGAGTTTTAAATATTAATTACTTTCTACAATAGTTATTTTTTTGTGTCTATTTGACTGGGTCATGGAGTGTCCAGACAGTTTGCCAAACATTATTCTGGATGTCATGGTGTTTCTGGATGAGATAATATTTGAATTGGTAGACTGAGTAAGGCAAATTGTTCTCCTTACTCTGGGTATTACTTATTCTCCTTACTCTGGTATTTAAAAGCAGAGACATCACTTTTCTGACAAAGGTCCGTATTGTCAAAGCTACGGTTTTTCCAGTAGTCTTGTAGAGATGTGAGAGTTGGACTATAAAGAAGGCTATGGCCCTTCTTTTGAATTGTGGTGCTGGAGAAAACTCTGGAGAGCCCCTTTAACTTCAAGGAGGTCAAACCAGTCAATCCCAAAGGAAATCAACCTTGAATATTCATTGGAAGGACTGATACTGGAGCTGAAGCTCCAATACTTTGGCCACCTGATGTGAAGAGTCGACTCATTGGAAAAGACTCTGATGCTGGAAAGATTGAGGGCAAGAGGAGAAGGGAGTGGAAGAGGATGAGATAGTTAGATAGCATCACTGACTCAAATAGACACGAATTTGAGCAAACTCCAGAAGATTTGGAAAACAGAAGAGCCTGGCATGCTATAGTCCATGGGTCACAAAGAATCATGCATGATTTAGCGACTAAACAACAACAACAACTCTGGGTGGGCCTCATCCAATCTGTTGGAGGTCTTAATAGAATGAAAAAAGATGACCTTGCTAGAGTAACAGAATTTTTTCTGTCTACGGTCCTTGAACTACGACATTGACTCTTCCTGGATCTTGAACTTATTGAGCTTTGGACTAGAACTACACCATCATCTCTCCTGGTTCTCAGAACTTCAAATTCAGACTGGAACTAGGCTCTGCTGGGTCTCCAGCTTGCTAACTCACCCTGTTGATCTTGGGGATATACGTCCCCCATAATCATATGAATGGCCAAAGTATCGGAGCATCAGCTTCAGCATCAGTCCTTCCAATGAATATTCAAGGTTGATTTCCTTTGGGATTGATTAGTTTTATCTTCTTACAGTTCAAGGGACTCTCAAGAGCCAACTCCTTATAATAAATCTTTCATGTATGCAAATGTATTTGTTTACTTATATTTATATATTTCCTATTGGTGCTATTTCTCTGGAGAACTCTGACCAATATATTACCTTCCATCCAAAGGGAAAACATTTGAAATTTAAATTTAAAACTGATTTTTTTTTTCAAATACTTTATATCCAGTGAAGAAGATTTAAAGGCAAACTCCCAAAGCCTTGTTTTTCCTGTAATTTAAGGTAAACAAGCAGTGTTTAGCTATTGGACTTCTCTATTCCACAAACACAGATTATACCCATGGTCCTAGCATTTATCCTGCCAATGTCTTTGCTCACAGAAGTGTCAGGGGAGAGAGTGGAAATGGATCAGCCAGCCATAACCCATATTCATTCCTTTTTAGAAAAATAAATCAAAATATGTCTTCCTGTTGTCAAAGGTGGGTTTTTTGTGTTGTCCCTCCCCACATAGAAAACACAGAATTCTCATGCAGCTAGACTGGCAGCCATGAATCTGAGTAGTGAGACAGGTTATACCAACTCTATAAGCCTCATGATCTTCCATTCAGTGGTGAGTAGGGGAGAAAGGAGGAAGTTCCAGTGTGACTTCGGGTCTAAAGCCACTTGTCCTATTTTTTCTTAGAGTTCTCCTTTGGAGATTATGGGAGATTGTGTAATAAAATGGAGACTTTGGGTCTCATTTGATTATTTGTTCTCTGGGGTGGTATATGATTGACCAGTACCCTGGCAATTAAGAGTGGTAACAAGAGCAATGAATCCCTTTTAAAACCATCAAAAACTAAACAGCCAAGAGCTAGATTTCTTTTAATACTGGAAATTTTGTCCAGGGTAACTGCAGATAGACCCAGCTTCTTATGCATTCCTCTTGGATCCTGACTACTCTAATGGTGGCAGAAGACCAAGTCAGGTGGGTGCTAGTGAAAGCTCCGTAGCCTTGACCTAAAGTGTGGAACGAGTGTGTTTGTGTGTAGGTGTGGATGGGGGTGTTGAAGGGTGAGATGGAGAAAAGGGGCAGAGAGCTGTTTTCTCTCCAAGAGTAACCATCACTTGCAAGAGTTTTACAGTTTTAAAAGCATTCTTTTTTTTTTGTCTTTAAAATTTACTATGTTCTACTAAGATCATACTGTTCATGGGGTTCTCAAGGCAAGAATACTAAAGTGGTTTGCCATTCCCTTCTCCAGCTCCAGGAGTTGGAGAAAATTCCGGGGAAGCCTGGTGTGCTGCAGTCCATGGAGTCCCAAAGAAATGAATACGACTGAGTGACTGAACTGAATTGACTTAAGATCATATACATTATAAGTCAAAATGTAGCATAAAGTATAAAATAAATCTGTTTAAAAGTTCTTTCTGGCTCTCTTGCCAGTAAAACTCTCTTGCATTTTCTTTTGCTACTTTGGAATTAAAGAATATCTTGAGAGGCATATTAAAAGTTTTCCATTTAAGATATTAATATCAACATCTCATTTTCAGAAAACAACATTAGGTGAGGTACTATTTGGCTTCAGAATTCTGCTGAATGCAACTGCCTACCTAAGTCAATGGTCATCATGCTAGACTAATGGTGTTGCCTATGTCAGCTTGAACAGAATTGGTCTGCTGGGTATTATTATTTCTATTCATTATTACTAGTTCTACTACTGTTACTTCTATTTTTTTATTGTCATTTCTGTTATTACTTTATCTACAGTGTGCTATCTAACTCTGAGGAAGTAAGGCAAGTTATGGCCCACTAAAAATATGAATTAACAGACACCATTTTTAAACACAGGGCTTCCCTGATGACTCAGATGGTAAAGAATCTGCCTACAGTGCAAGAGACCTGGGTTTGATCCCTGGGTCAGGAAGATCCCCTGGAGAAGGGAATGGCAACCCACTCCAGTATTCTTGCCTGGAGAATTCCAAGGACAGAGGAGCCTGGCGGCCTATAGTCTACGGGGTCGCAGAAAGTCAGACACGACTGAGTGACTAATAGGATGGTTTCTGAAAACAGTAATGTGTCTTCATTCCAGCAAACCTACACTACTGATATGCCCTAAATTTAACTCTGCACAAATTTAATATATGAAAAAAAGTTCAGCTTTCTTGTTCCTAAAGAGACATCTCACTATTCAAATGTCAAACTGAAAAATCAATAAAGCAAACCAAGAGACATTACTAACCTTGAACTTGTGGATCGTAACTCAACATTCCATACATAGAAAGATAACCTGATCAGTGTGTCTAGTAACCTGGTGGTCAGATCACGTGATTATGAGAAGAGCCCTTTGGGTGCACAAGCACCTGAGAAGAAAGGGGATCTTAATGGTGATGTCAAGTGAAAGTGGTAAATGCTAATGGTGATTTGTCCATAAGTTGTAAATCATCCCCAGGTGACCCAGTCCATGCTCTGGTGACATTATAGTTTAGTGTTGACAAATGTACTGAATATTCATGTGGCAGCATTTACCATGCAGAGAGCAGAGCACTGCCTGTTCAAACACAGGCATTAGTGTTTGCTTTTATGCCCTTGTGTCTGAATCAGTCACCCATCTGTTTCAGAAATTCTTTTCAATTTCATAAACATTTATTGAACACCTACTACAATCAAAGCACAACACTCTGCCAGATGCCTTGGGCATTACAGATATGAATAGGTCTCAGCCCTCGTCTGGCAGGGGAAATGAGACTAGCGCGTGAATAATCGCACCACCAGACAGAATGAGACGTCTGGATGATGTCTAGAGAGTCAAGAGGCTGGGACTGAAGATGGTTCCTCTGGAAACTGACAAGACTAGAACCGTGGATGTGAGAGTCAGAGTGAGAGGTGAGGAGAAATACCCTTGCTAGAAGAGAATAAGAGAAGAGAATGGCAACTGAGAGTGGGTAGACAAAGGGTGGTGCATGAAGGGAATAGTGACTCCAGGAAATAAAGCAAGTTCAAGTAGCAACTCTGGAAATCAGACTTCAAAGGTCAGTTTCTGGACTTGAATCGATCTAAGATATGAAAATACATTTAATCCTGAATTGACATGGGTTCCGAGTGTTCTAGTTTGGGAGACTGAATATTTTGGCTTCTGGAGAGTTACCGCAGGATTTGAGATGAATGTAAAGTGTGATGAACAAGACTTTAAACATAATATTTATTGAGGTATTTCTACTTAAAATATTGAATTTAACATACTGAATATTCTCCATGATCATGAAATATCCCTGTGTTTGTTTTTGAATGACTGCAGAATATTTCAACATATGGATGTACCTTAATTTTTAAAATTCAATTTTAAAATGCGTATTAGTAGCTTCTCATTTTCAGCTACTATTAGATAAAGCTACAGTAAAATTCTGATGGTTAACTTTCCTTAAGTACTCACAATGTGCCAGTGTCAGTGCCACTGTGCCAAACATTTTTTTTAATTGAGGTGAAATCCACATAACATAAAATTAATCATTTTAAAGTAAACAATTCAGTGACATTTAGTGCATTCACAGTGTTGTCCAACCGTCACCTTTATCTCATTTCAAAACAGTTCCAAACCTTTTCATGACTTGGGAAGGAAACTATATCCTTTAAATAGTCCTCATTCTTCCCTCCCCCTGCTTCTGGCATTTCAATCTGTATTCTATTTATGGATTTACCTATTCTGGATTTTTCACATAGTGGAATCATATGATATGATTCTCCCTTCTGTTTCTGGCTTCTTTCACTTTGTATCATGTTTTGAGATTCATCCATGTTGTAACATCTATCAGTACTCCACTTCTTTTTATGACTAAATAATATTCCATTGTATATATACACCATGATTTGATTATCTATTCACCCACTTATAGACATTTGGGATGTCTGGGTTAACCTAACCCTAACCCTTGTAGAAAACTGGATGTCATTTCTAGTTTTGGTTTTTGTAAACAATACTGTTATGAACATGCATGTATAGGTACTGGTTTTTAATTCTTTTGGGTATATACCTGGTACTGCTAAGTCACTTCAGTCGTGTCCGACTCTGTGCGACCCCATAGACGGCAGCCCACTGGGCTCCCCCATCCCTGGGATTCTCCAGGCAAGAACACTGGAGTGGGTTGCCACTTCCTTCTCCAATGCATGAAAGTGAAAAATGAAAGTGAAGTCGCTCAGTCATATCTGACTCTTAGCGACCCCATGGACTACCAGGCTCCTCCATCCATGGGATTTTCCAGGCAAGAGTACTGGAGTGGGGTGCTATTGCCTTCTCCGGGATATATACCTAGGAGGAGAATTACTAGATTATATAGTAATTATATATTACTCAGATGGTAAAGAATCTGCCTGCAATGCAGGAGACCTGGGAAGATCCCCTGGAGGAGAGCATAGCAACCCACTCTAGTATTCTTGCCTGGAGAACCCCCATGGAGAGGAGCCTGAAGGGCTACAGTCCACGGGGTCACAAAGAATCAGACCCGACTGAGCAGCTAGGCACAGAAGGAAATTTTAAACTGCTTTCAATAGCAATTAGAACGTTTTACATTCCTACCAATGATGTATTAGGATTCAAATTTCTCTCCATGTTCTTCTTAAAAATTGTATTTATTGATTCACTTCCCTGTGCTGAATTGTCTTATAGTTGTGGCATGTGGGATCTAGTTCCCTGCCAGGGATTGAACTTGGGTCCCCTGCACTGGGAGTATGGAGTCTTAGCCACTGGACCACCAGGAAAGCCCATCTTCATATTCTTGATAACACTGATTTTCCTGTTTGTTTGTTTTGGTTATTGCCATCCTAGTGGGTGTGAAAGTAGTATTTTACTGTGGTTTTGATATGTATTTCCCTAATGACTGATGATGCTGAGCATCTTTTCATGTGTTTGCTGGCCGTTTGTATATCTTCTTTGGAGAAATGTCTAGTTACCTTCCTTGCCTGTTTTTAAAATTAGGTTATTACTGAGCTGTTAAGAGTATGAATATATATTTTTAATACTAGACCTTATCAGACACATGATTTGCAAATGTTTTCTCAGTTCTCTGGGATAGCTTTTAACTTTCTTGATAATGTCCTTTGATACATGAGAGGTTTTAAAGTCCAGTTTATCTATTTGTACTGCTCACTTATACTTTTGATATCACATCTAAGAATACATTGCCCAACCCCAAAGTAATGAAGATTTACTCCTATGTTTTCTTCTAAGGGTATCACAGTCTTAATGCTTATATTTTTGTTGTGGATTCATTTTGAATTAATTTTTGTATTCGATGGGAGGTAAGGATTTGTTTTCATGTATTAGAGTACATATTTTCTATGACTTGAATTATTTTAAAATTATTGACTGCTTTATGGCCCAGAATCTGATCGATCTTGGTAAATGTTACCAACTCTTTCACCAAGACTGCTGTTGAATCAGTGTTAGGTCAAGTTGCTTGATAGTGCTGTTTAATTCACCTACGTCCTTGCTGATTTCCTGTCTTTTCCAATAACCCCTCCCTTTGCAATATATAATCTGTTGTTGATGCTATCTAACGTGTTTTTTGTTTCAGACATTGTAGCTTACATTTAAGTTCTATGTGGTTTTTTCCTGTATTTATGTCTCTAATTCAGTTTTTGAACATATGGAATACAATTATAATAATTCTTTTCTTTTTTTCTGGAGAAGGTAAAGATAGCTTCCCTAAGACTTAAAGAATGAGTAGGCATTTGACATGGAAAGGGGATAAAGGGCTGGTAGAATGCATCAAAAAAAAAAAAAAAAAAAACCCATTCTAAGTGTTATAGGGAAGAACTGATTCCATTTTGGAGTTTTATTTAACATTTGCTCTCTGTTGCTTTTGTTCACTAAAAGGATACTGTCCATACATAGTGACCTGCATCAGGGGATCTTGGCCCTCTGCCTGAATGTTAAATGGAAATGCCCTTGTTCGGAACCCTGTCCACCCATGGATGCTTATAGGAAGGAATAAACTGACACATCCCCTCTCTGAGGCTAGCCATTCCAGAGATATTTGTAAGATTAATGGCCTTTTTTACTTTACCTCCTCACATCCTCCCCCTCCTCTCTGTTCTGTAAAAAGAACCTACCACCCAGACCCCAGTAAGATAGTTATTTTGAGACATTAGTCTGCCATCTTCCCAGTCACCTGGCTTTCAGAATGAAGTCATATTCTTGCCTCAACACCTCATTTCTCAGTTAATTGGCCTGTTGTGTGGTTTGATCTCTGTAACACAAGGAGAATGAACAGCCTGTTTAAAGGTCCTCAAGCAGGAAGAGCTTTAGAGTTTCAAGAAATAAAGAGCAAGTCAGACTGGGTGGCACAGAGTAGGATGAAGAGGGGGAGAGTGGTGAAAGGTGTGCTTGGGGTGACTGAGGGCAGCAGATCAGGCAAGGCCTTCTAGTTCAGTTCAGGTGCTCAGTTGTGTACGACTCTTTGCGACCCAATGGAGTGCAGCACACCAGGCTTCCCTGTCCATCACCAACTCCCAGAGTTTGCTCAAACTCGTGTCTATTGAGTCAGTGATGCCATCCAACCATCTCATCCTCTGTCGCCGCTTTTCCTCCTGCCTTCAATCTTTCCCAGCATCAGGGTCTTTTCCAGTGAGTCAGTTCTTCACGTCAGGTGGCCAAAGTATTGGAGCTTCAGCTTCAACATCAGTCCTTCCAATGAATATTCAGGATTTATTTCTTTTAGGATTGACTGGTTTGATCTTATAGTCCAAGGGACTCTCAAGAGTCTTCTCCAACACCACAGTTTAAAAGCATCAATTCTTCGGTGCTCAGCCTTCTTCATGGTTCAACTTTCTTAGTGTGCTATTTTTTGGCTGCTCTAGGTCTTCGTTGCTGCACATGAGCTTCCTCTAGTTGCCATGCACAGGCTTCTTGTTGTAGTGGCTTCTCTTGTCGTGGAGCATGGGCTCTAGGCACGTGGGCTTCAGTAGCTGTGGCACACGGGCCCAGCTGCCCTGCAACAGGTGGGATCTTCCTGGACCAGGGATCAAACCAGAGTCCCCTGCATTGCAAGGCAGGTTCTTAACCATGGGACCATGTGGGAATCCTAAGGAGTAACTTTTAATAGGACACACCATCAAGAGGGAGAAGGCTCTTGATGAGCTCCCATACAGCTTTCAAAGCATCTGTCTGGAACTAGAATTTGCACCTCCACTCACATCTTGTTTGTCAGTGGGATGGGAGGAGCAGCAAACATTTGTTAACAGTAATACATCTCCCACATGGTGCTTAGGATTTTAACCTTTTTCTGAAGAACAATGAAAAGCCAACTCCCAAGGAATGTTAAGCACAATAATGACTTTATCGTTCCATCTGATAAGATCAGGCTTTATTTGGGGAGGGGGGAAAATCAAAAGTAATTTGGAATCAGAGAAATAAGGCAGATGATCATACTCAGTAACATTGTTTGGGTCATTTAAAAACAGGGTAAAAATTTTATGGAAGTAGTAAGATTTTTTTTTTCTGTGAGATTTATGTAATGCTGTGATAGTGTATTTGCTATCTGCCCAGCAGAACCATCTTTAAAGAAATGACAATTACTTGCAACTGTGGCTTCTGATGCCTGTATCTGTTTTAACTACTAGTTTATAATAGTATTTTGACCACTGTATTCTGATGCTTGCTTTTACACACTTAGTTGTTTAATTGCTCTGGCATGCCTGCCTCTTTGCAACCCTATGGATGGCAGTACACCAGGCTTCCCAGTTATTCACTGTCTTCCAGAGATTCCTCAAACTCATGGCCATTGAATTTAAACAACATGAAACAGAATTTTACATTGCAATTACATTGAATGCTACTTAATCTTTCTTTGCAATATAAACAATAGGAGGTTTGAGAGGATGAGTGTTTTTGTCCTGGGGCCTCAAGGGAAGGGAGAAGTAAAGTACCAGGAGGGCAGAGCCAACCCTCAGACAAGCTAGATGTGATCCTTTGAAGCCAGAACTCCACCTTATTTTAGGGTTTGAAAGAATACCAGGCCTCTGGGAAGGAGAGTGTTATCCTTGATAGGGTTGGTGTCTGTGACAGTGAAGTCAGGAGAAAAGAAAATCCAAATCTGAATGTGTTTTTCTTTGAGGACATAGGTCTCACCTCTCAGTGACCATCTGTACCCCTGATTGTGGGGCTGTATTCCAGCAGAGAACTTACACTGGAACCAGGAGGCATCCTCCTAGCTCCAAGGCTAGGTCCAGTGTCCAGATGCTCTGTTTATTTCTCTACTGTAGTATCTGCCAGATAATTTAAATGATCTGTGAGTGTGACTTACTTCCCCATAGACCATAAATTCCTTAAGGGCAAGAACAGTGTTTTATCTACCTTTGTATCCACCACCTAGCATAGTGCCTGGCAGACACTCAACCAAACAGATGTAGGAAGAGAAGGCCATTGATCTAGCCACTTATTCCTCTGAACAAGCTCAGCAGTGGCCCCATTAGAGGAAAGAGATTTTCAGACTCTTTTCTGGTAATGTCTGGGAAGACCTCCAGATGAATGCACAGCATGCGGAAGGCAGAGGGCCAGGAGGCGTGCTGGCAGGAAGCTACGTCCAGAGACCCACCTGAGAGAAGCTCCTGCCTGCAGAACGGGCAGTAGAACCCACAGGAGAGACTCAAAGATGACGGCAGGAGAGCCTGAGCCAAAACTGGAAGGATGCTGGGGACTTGGGAAAAAAGCATCAGACTCTACTGTTGCTTTTTGCTTGAATCTAGGTGTTTCTTTCATACCTTGTGACTCTCATGTGTGCAAGGAGAAGAGTCCTGGACTCTCCAAAAAGCTGTGTTCTCCAGGTTTTTAAATGAGAGTTAGAGCCAAGAAAATTGTAACTCCCTGTCCAAATGATCCTGAGCTCCTTATTGAGTGGCACTGTGTCTTACCCATAGTTGTCTCCAACATGAAGTGAGAAAAGCAAAGTCTGTATGTATGTGCACGTGGCCCGGAATTGGGATAAATTCATCTTCAATTTCCTGAATCTTACATAATTATAAGGCTATGCCCTGATTGATTCATACATATGTGCTCGATATTAACTTTTGTCTGTTTCATAAAAGTAAAAGAAAGCTAATTGATTATGTATTTCTGGGAAAGTAAGCGTTTTTGCTGGTTTTTAGAGCCTGGTAAATGTAAACTTTAAACAACTTCATTCTCCCTGTAGGTCTTTCTAGGAAAGGTAACCTCTTAGGACTTCTGCTTCTAGTTTGTAGATTCATTATCTCCTGGCCTATTTTGGACTGTGACTCAAACCACCAGGCGGGTAATTGTTTATTTAATAATTTTTAGGCAAACTGATCCTGTAGTTAAATAAACATGGGAAACCTGAGTCAAAAGGAGCTAAACAAGTTCCTTTATTGTGGGTCTCCTTTGAGTTTCTAATATATTAATATACTCTGGAAAAGGGGCTACTGCACTTCCCAACTTATGTTCTTATGTGACCTCAGAACTCTTCCCTGACAGATATTTCTTAGGGATAGTGTTTTACATAGCCCACAGAGAGAGTTCCTGGAGAGCAGGAGCCAGGAGATTCAAGTCAGTTATTTTAATATGAGCACAGCTCTGCCCTGGAGTGTCCCAGGCCACTGAGAGCCATGGCAATGGCAGAGACCTTGGATTATTATTGTAAATGACTTTGGGTGAATCACTGCACCTTTCTGGGGTTTAGTTCCTCTGTTTTAAAACATAAAATTAGATACTTTGGGACAATATCAGGTTCAATCCCTGGTCAAGGAACTAAGATCCCACATGCCTCGAATCAACTAAACTTTTGCACCCCAACTAAAGGCCCGAGTTCCTCAACTAAGACCTGACACAGCCAATAAATAAATAAAAGATAACACATAAGAAAATCTAGGTTTCCTGTACTATTTCTGTGATCACTTCACTCTCTGAGTCCCCTGCCCCCACTCCAAAAGTCAGCTTGGAGTTTTGCTCAACCGCCTACTGTCTCCCCATGCTATTCACCCTACTCTTCTTGAAATGATCTTTTTTTTCTCTTCTGCCTCTGGTAACCCCTACACACCCTTCCAAATGTGACATCATCTATGAATCCTATCCTGACTTTCCTGGGAAGAGTCACAGTGTCCAGGCCACCATAGCATTGTGGGCATTTGCACTATAAATAAATTCTGTAATACTTACATTACGCCTGCGCCTAGACAAGGATAAGCCCTTGATGAATGCTTGTTGAATTAAATTGAACATCAATATGGATTTCTGGCTTCCTGTTTCAATGAACAAGGGACATTTCTGATCCCATAGTGTTTGATGCCAGGACTTGATTTTATGATATAAGTCTACTCTCTGGGCATCTAGAGTTGAGTGTCACATCCTAACAAAGGGATGGCTACAAGGAGGGCAGTTTGACTGGAATTTGAATATTGAACCAATGAGAAAAGAGTCTGAAAACAGCAGGAGTTAATTAGTGAATGCCAACATGGCTTTTCATTTCATGGAGAAGGAAATGACAACCCACTTCAGTATTCTTGCCTGGAGAATCCCATGGACAGAGGAACCTGGAGAGCTACTGTCCATGAGGTCCCAAAGAGCTGGACACGACTGAGCAACTATCACTTTCACTTTCATCATGGCCTGAGCATACCAGTGGCAGGACGAGACTAATACTCTGTTTCATTATTTGTACTTACGGCTTCCAGAAAGTGATGGAACCATCTACCTGTTTCCAAACATTGTTCTCTCTACTTCTCACTGATTCTATGAACTCCTAATAAACTGAACCAAGACCAGAGTCTGATTCTGTTGCCACCAGAGAAACCCAACTGATGCAAGGAGGCAGGAGGAAGTCGAGTGTGACTGGATCTGCATATGAAACTAAGAGTTCAAACCTATGGAAGATGGAGAGATCCCCGTGTTTTTTGTTTTTTTTAAAAAAGCATAGAGAACTTGTTGTTGTTCAGTTACTAAGTCACGTCTGACTCTTTTCGACCCCATGGACTGCAGCATACCAGGCTCCTCTGTCCACTAAACCTGTAGTGCTCAATTAAAATTTTGTCATTTTGCATTTTTTTCAATTAATGGATACTAAAGAACACGACTGCAATTCCCTGAAGGGTTGCAAATTTTTTGACATTAAAAAGAGACCCTTTATAAAAAATAAATGCTGGAGAGAATAGGGAGAAAGGTGAACCCTCCTACACTGCTAGTGAGGACATAAATTGGTTCAACCACTATGGAGAACAGTATGGAGGTTCCTAAAAAAACTAAAAATAGAGCTACCATGCGTGCATTCATGCTAAGTGGCTTTAGTCAGGTCTGACTCTGTACGACCCCATGGACAGTAGCATGCCAGCCTCTTCTGTCCATGGGATTCTCCAGGCAAGAATACTGGAATAGGTTGCCACGCCCTTCTCCAGGGCATCTTCCCAGGGATTGAATCTGCAACCCGAATCTCTTCTGTCTCCTGCATTAGCAGGTGGGTTCTTTACTACTAGCACCATCTGGGAAGCCCAGAGCTACCATATGATCCCACAACTGGGCATATACCTGGACAAAAGTCGCACATGGTATACAAGACAAAATGTTTGAAGTTCTGTTGACTTGATCTTTTCACTTGGTTTTCTTTTCTTGTGAAGAATTTTCAAATCGAAGAGCAAGTTTAAAGTTTGTATCAGTTGACTGGGTCATTTTATTGGGATTTCACCAAAGTGAAGCTGCTGCACTTTGGAATGAAAATCTTTTCTCATGATAAAAGCTTATCGATCAGAGCCCCAGATCTCCAGTGATTTTATGAGAACACAATCATCTTGCTTTAAAACAAGGTTAAAATCAATGTATTCAAAGCTGGACATGCTACTAAGCACTGGAGGGTAAATTAAAATTTTGATTCTTTTTGCATTAGTGTTTAAATGTTATGTTTTTAAAGCAATGGAAGAAAGACTACTTCTTTAATGCAACATGAACACACCTGATAAAATTTGTACAATGAAACAGAGGCAATGGACTAGTGAATTTCCAAATTAGTAAGCAATTCTATTAATGAGGACACATTAGGTAGGCAGCGTCTGCCCAGGGCCAGTCAATACACTTCAGGTCTCCAAATGTATTCCATCTCTGCCCTTGAACACCTCACAGAGCCAGCAGGTGTATATTACCCTGTGTCTCAGGCCTTGTGTGCTCCTGGAGTTAGAACAGTATTACTTTTGAACAAATACAACATTCCTTCAATGTACCACCGTTTCTGTCCCAAGAGAAATAAATAGTACTGCTAGGTCTAAGCCGGAAATCAAATTATCCCATAAAACAGGCTCAGGTGTTATAGGAAAAGTAACTTATTTAGTCAGGTTTTCTGTTTGTGTTGCTGAAATAACATGCAGAGTTTTGAAAGCTATGTTGATTTTATTTTTATTTATTTTTATTGTATTTTTTCACTTGGGTACTTTTTGACTTTGGATATGTAAAGTGGCTCCCCAAAGCTCTAATTTGCTACCCAGACTAGGAACTTACCTTGTTCAAATGATGTCCCTAGCTGAGGGGTTAAAATAGTAAACCAAGTGCTATGCTTGGTCATTCAGTCTTGTCCAACTCTTTGGGACCCCATGAACTGTAACCTGCCAGGCTCTGTTCATGGGGATTCTCCAGGCCAAATACTGGGGTGGGTTTCCATGCCTTCCTCCAGGGGATCTTCCCAACCCAGGGATCAAACCAAAGTCTCCCACATTGCTGGCAGATTCTTTGCTGTCTGAGCCACCAGTAAAGCAAGAGAGGACAGTAATCTCAAGGTTGTCCCCATGACGAAGAACATAAAGGAAGGACTGTCAGAAGATGATGATTAAGTCATACCTTAAACAATGAGCAAAACCAGTGGAATTAATAGTGTAATACCTGGGAGTAAAAGACTTCCTTTGCAGTTCTATTGTTCTCTTCAGAACACTGAGACAATGATAAGTTTAATAAATGTTTATTGATGAGAATCTGTACACCCTGCTCCTTGCATATTCTGTACTGTTTAGAAGTAGTCACGATATCTAACATTTATTGCATGCCTACCCTGTGGTCAGCACTTCTAGTGCTTCACAGGCATTTTCTCACTTAATACCCACATCAACACCCGAGAAATGGATGCTACTGTTCTCTTCTTTTACATATGAAAAAAAAAAATGTTCCTTAAGAGATTAAATAATGTGCCAAAGGTCAAAATATTGGTATGTGTGGGTGACAGAGTGAAAAATCCTGGAAGTCCAGGTCCTGTGCTCAGGGCCACCACACTACTGTGTGTTACGAGCAAGGTTAATGAAACGAGATCTATAAATTACACAAGGAAGAGGAAGGAGATGACATTGATTTTAATAAAGGAGAGAATGTGAGAGAAACAAAGGGTGAAAACAACTATGACAAAGACTTTTTCTTCAAGCTTAGCAATTTATGTCCGGCCGCAACTTGTTTTAAGAAAACCATTATGACAGCCATTACTCAGTAGCCTTTTCTGAGGAGAAGTCATTAGTCTTCTCTGATCTTTTCACCTTTATTCATTAGGATGTGATCGACAGGCCCCCTGAGCCCAAACCAGCAAGGCTAAGATAGTGTTCCAGAGTTGGTCCAAGAAAAATTGCTTCCTTCACCTTGGAGCCGCTCACTGTCCAACTTCTAATTTCTGTGGGTCTGTTCACTGGTTACCACGGCACCAAGGAAACCCTGACCAGCCTGTCCAGTGCTGCACCGTCAGGAAGCAAACCTCTGATGGAGGGGGAGGGCCAACATTCACTGTCCCCAGCACGCAGCAGCTGCCTGGAGCTCTGATTTCCACACCTGTCCTTTAAGCTTCCAGGCAGTCCCAACCTGAGAGATTCTACCCTGATGTCAGGCTGTGGACACTTCATCCTCAGAGCATTAAGAGACTAAAGGGAAAGCAGGCTAACTGCAAATCCACTCGTAGGGTAAATGATATAGAAGTCTACCCAGGCCTGGATTTGTACACACAACAAGGAAAGGGCTTCTTGAATCCAGGAGTCTCTCCGTCACTTCCATCAGCACCGGGAAGGCTGAGTAGCCACAAAGCAAAGCCCGCCTGTCCCTGCAGACCCTGCCGGGTCAGTTCAGGACAGGCTTGAGAGCTCTGTCTGCTCCAAACAAGTGGTTCCCAGACTTTCAATTTCACGGACGGCTAAAATGACCAAAAAAAAACACGATGGGACTCATCTAGTGCCAACTATTTATTCTGCCTGGTATGGACATCAAAACAAGCAAGCAGACTACTATCTGCTGTCTGCCTTCATATCATAACAAGATGGACGTTTTCACAGCAAAAAGGAATTAAGCTAAAGGGTCTTTTAATACTGTACTAAAATAGAACATACTCAGCAGCCCTATCTGTCCATTATACGTGAATGTTACACTTTCTTTTTCTTTTTCTTTTTGCCACAGCCCAGCTCTTGAAAAACCACTGCTCTAAACCACTCAGATCTGCCACTCTGTCAGAATCTTGGGAGATCACAAAAAATGTTGCCACTTGGAGGAAACTATGGATAAGTTCAGGGACTGTTTCAGTGGGATGGGGATGTGGGGGTATCCATGGGGTGGCCTGATACTCTGTAGCACAAAGAACCTGGCAGAACTGAGGATAAGTCTCAGTGCCCTACACATACACTTACTGGGTGAACCTTGGCAAGAAATATAATCTCCCTGGACCTCAGATTCCTCATCTGTAAAATACGGTGGATGATCCCCCAGAGGAAGTTGAGGGAATGAATGAAAGCACCCAGTCCCCTGCCTGGCTCCGTGGGAGCTTCCTCTCCCTCAGCCTGCAGTGACTCATCTTCCCTGACACATCTCAGGTCTGTGATCTTCTAGGTCTCAGTAGGTATCTGTGCAGTGAACAAAAGAGTAAAAACAAAGCATGAGAAAAGAAGAATCTTGTTCCTTTTGGACAAGAACCTGTGGGAGTCATGCTCCCTGAAATATGGCCCCAGACCATCTACACTGCCACTGGTGACAGTGTTTCAAGAGGAGAATGTGTTTCTTCTCCTCTTCAGCCTCCATGACGTGAATCCTCCAGCCATTTAAGCTTGAGGTGCCTGTTCACTCTCTCCACGACCAGGCTGATCTCAGTCGTTGTTTGACTTCATATGGACCCACCACTGTGCTTCTCATCCCTCATTTCTCACTCTGCTTCCCACAGAGCTGCGACTGAATGGTCTATCTCATGACTCACTGGCATTACTCCACTGCACCCTTCCCTTTCTCCAAGTGTGGCTCCCACTTGGCAAAACCCTAACCCTTGGTACGTACACCTCGTAAGATGATGTGGTGAATGTGCTATACTCAATATGCCAGAAAAAATGGAAAATTCAGCAGTGGCCACAAGACTGGAAAAGGTCAGTTTTCATTCCAATCCCAAAGAAAGGCAATGCCAAAGAATGCTCAAACTACCACACAATTGACTCATTTCACATGCTAGCAAAGTAATGCTCAAAATTCTCCAAGCCAGGCTTCAACAGGACGTGAACCGAGAACTTCCAGATATTCAAGCTGGATTTAGAAAAGGCAGAGGAACCAAAGATCAAATTTGCCAGCATCCACTGGATCACTGAAAAAACAAGCAAATTCCAGAAAAATATCTACTTCTGCTTCATTGACTACGCTAAAGCCTTTCACTGTGTGGATCACAACTAAGTATGGAAAATTCTTAAAGAGGGAATACCAGGCCACCTTACCCACCTCCTGAGAAACCTGAAGGTAGGTCAAGAAGCAACAGTTAGAACTGGACATGAAACAACAGACTGGTTCCAAATTGGGAAAGGAGTACGTCAAGGCCATACACTGTCACCCTGCTTCTTTACCTTTATACACAGTAGGTCATGCAAAATGCCAGGCTGGATGAAGCACAAACTGGAATCGAGATTGCCAGGAGGAATAGCAATAACCTCAGATATGCATATGACACCACTCTTATGGCAGAAAGCAAACAGAAACTGAAGAGCCTCTTGATTAAAGTGAAAGAGGAGAGTGAAAAAGTTGGCTTAAAACTCAACGTTCAAAAAACAAAGGTCATAGCTTCCAGTCCCATCACCCCATGGCAAATAGATGGGGAAACAGTGGAAACAGTGACCGTTTATTCCCCTGGGCTCCAAAATCACTGCAGATGGTGACTGCAGCCACAAAATTAAAAGACACTTGCTCCTTGGAAGAAAAGCTATGACAAACCTAGACAGCATATTACAAAACAGAGACAGTGCTTTGCCGACAAAGGTCCATCTACTCAAAGCTATGGTTTTTCCATTAGTCATGTATGGATATGAGAGTTGAACCATAAAGAAGGCAGAATGCTGAAGAACAGGTGTTTTTGAACTGTGGTGTTGGAGAAGACTCTTGAGAGTCCCTTGGACAGATAAGAGATTAAACCAGTCAATCCTAAAGGAAATCAGTCTGGAATATCCATTGAAAGGACTGATGCTGAAGCTGAAGCTCCAATACTTTGGCCACCTGATGTGAAGAGCTGACTCATTAGAAAAGACCCTGATGCTTGGAAAGATTGAAGGCAGGAGGAGAAGGGGATGACAGAAGATGAGATTGTTGGATGGCATCACAGACTCGATTGACTTGAGTTTGAGCAAGCTCCTGGAGATGGTGAAGGACAGTGAAGCCTGGCATGCTGCAGTCCATGGGGTCACAGAGAGTCAGACATGACTCAGCTACTGAACAACAAGAGCAATCAACTCTGAATCTTCATCTGCACAAATGACTGCCTCTGGAAAACACATCCAGCCTTGTCTGTGGTACTACTTGAAACCCATGACTTCTAACCTTCAGTGGGACCTAATGCTGCTTAGAAATGCTCTGACATTTCCCTGGTCTGTTCCCTCACCTGCTGTCCTAGACAAGCAATGTCACCCCAAGACTATCTTCCCATCCCCTCCCTCACTTTCCTGACAACCTCACACATTCTCTTCTCTCCCCTGACCTCAAAACTGCCCCCTGCTCAGCCTCATTCTCAGGCAGAGACCCTGCTTTCCATTTTACAGAGCGAGCAGAAGAGACCAGAAGACAACATCCACATGCGCTTACCTCCTCATCTGATTCTCTGAGCCAGTGGCCGGTTTCTTTGTCTCTTCAGCTCTGGTGGGTGAACTGTACTTCAGCTAAGAACTTGACTCCAGGGAAACAAAATTAAAAGACCTGACACCTGATCCTATGGAGCATATGATCAAATAGGATGACAGGCAAGTAAGTTAAAAATGATAGTAGAATGCATGGAGAGATCTGATGGAGAGATGGAGAGATCTAAACAGCAGACGGAGCCACCAAGGAAGGAGCCCTGGGTCTGCTTAGACGGAACATCAGAACAGGATTTGCACCTGAGTTGACCTGAAGAAGCAGCCATGAGAATGGGAAACACTCTATTAAAAAAAAGCCTGGTCTGCCGAGTTTGGAGCTTGAGGCCTTTGCTCAGGTTTGAGCCTTTCTGTCCTCAGTTGCTTAACGAGGCCGTGGTTGTGCTGGCGTGGAAGCCTCGGGTTCCACTCTCCCCATGGAGGGGGGTCTTGTCAGCTCCTTGAGCTGGCCCATTCCTTGGCGCTTCTTCGTGTTAGAGGTTTCCTGAGGCCAGGCCGGCCACTTGGTGTTACAGCCCCTGGGAGCTGAGAATGTCTTTCGTATGTAAACGGTGGGGGAGGCGGGGCATCTTTTGTGGAAATCTGAAAACTGCAGATTTCATTGACCAAAAGTAAAGGTGTCTTTGGAACGCAAAAAAAAAAAAAAAAAAGCCTGATTATTAAAACTACACAACCATAGACATTGCCCCCTGTTAATGATCAAGCAGTTCAGTTCAGTCGCTCAGTTGTGTCTGACTCTTTGCAACCCCATGTACTGCAGCACACCAGGCTTCCCTGTCCAACAGCAACTCCCAGAGCTAGCTCAAACTCAAGTCCATTGAGTCTGTGATGCCATCCAACCATCTCATCCTCTGTTGTCCCCTTCTTCTGCCTTCAATCATTGCCAGCATCAGGACTTTTCCAATGAGTCTATTTAGGTGGCCAAAGTATTGGAGTTTCAGCTTCAGCATCAGTCCTTCCAATGAATATTCAGGACTGATTTCCTTTAAGATGGACTGGTTGAATCTCCTTGCTGTCCAAGGGACTCTCAAGAGTCTTCTCCAACACCACAGTTCAAAAGCATCAATTATTCAGCACTCAGCTTTCTTTATAGTCCAACTCTCACATCCATACATGACCACTGGAAAAAACAAAGCTTTGACTAGATGGACCTTTGTTGGCAAAGTAATGTCTCTGCTCTTTAATATGCTATCTAGGTTGATCATAACTTTTCTTCCAAGGAGCAAGCGTCGTTTAATTTCATGGCTGCAGTCACCATCTGCAGTGACTTTGGAGCCCAGAAAAATAAAGTCAGCCCCTGTTTCCACTGTTTCCCCATCTATTAGCCATGAAGTGATGGGACCAGATGCCATGATCATAGTTTTCTGAATGTTGAGCTTTAAGGCAAACTTTTTACTCTCCTCTTTCACTTTCATCAAGAGGCTCTTTAATTCTTCGCTTTCCGCCATAAGAGTGGTGTCATCTGCTTATCTGAGGTTATTTCTGTTTCTCCTGGCAATCTTGATTCCAGCTTGTGCTTCATTCAGCCTGGCATTTTGCATGATGTACTCTGCATGGAAGTTAAATAAGCAGGGTGACAATATACACCTTAACGTACTCCTTTTCTGATTTGGAACCAGTCTGTTGTTTCATGTCCAGTTCTAACTATTGCTTCCTGACCTGCATACAGATTTCTCAGGAGGCAGGTCAGGTGGTCAGGTATTCCCATCTCTTTAAGAATTTTCCACAGTCAGTTATGATCCACACAGTCAAAGGCTTTGGCATAGTCAATAAAGCAGAAGTAGATGTTTTTCCGCAACTCTCTCCCTTTTTTGATGATTCAACAGATGTTGGCAATTTGATCTCTGGTTCCTCTGCCTTTTCTAAAACCAGCTTGAACATCTGGAAGTTCTCGGTTCATGTCCTGTTGAAGCTTGGCTTGGAGAATTTTGAGCATTACTTTGCTAGTGTGTGGGATGAATGCAGTTGTGTGGTAGTTTGAGCATTCTTTGTCATTGCCTTTCTTTGGAATTGGAATGAAAGCTGACCTTTTCTAGTCCTGTGGCCACTGCTGAGTTTTCCAAATTTGCTGGCATATTGAGTGCAGCACTTTCACAGCATCATCTTTTAGGATTTGAAATAGCTCAACTGGAATTCCATCAGCTCCCTTAGCTTTGTTTGTAGTGATGCTTCCTAAGGCCCACTTGACTTCACATTCCAGGATGTCTGGCTCTAGTTAAGTGATCGCACCCACCTAGATCACACATTGCCCACTAATAATGATCAAGCAGTTAAAAAATAATATACCAACCAGACAGTTACAAACTTCATGGCTCTGAAACCAGTTGACAGCAAACATCACCCTGTGGCATCGTCCACAACTTCCCGTTCCTCATAACCAGCACTGAGCCTGGCAATGGCAGAGAATTAGACAGCAAATGGCAAACAATAGCCAAAGTATCAGAATTAGGTTTGGACAAAACAAGTGATATCTGTGTTCTAGTCACTGCCCTGACATTTACTGCATGAAGCTCTAAAAAACATATCCCCTCTTTGGACTTCGTTTCCTTGTCTATAAAACAAAGGATTTGAATTATGATATTTCTAAGATCCTTCCAAATTCTAAAACTGAATGACCACAGAATACATCTGTTATGGACTATTCCTGTCCCCAGAAAATTCATATGCTGAAACCTAACCTCCTATGGGAGTGATTAGGGTTAGATGAAGTCATGATGGTGAAAAGTGAAAGTGAAAATGAAGTCGCTCAGTCGTGTCTGTCCCTTTGTGAAACCATGGACTGTAGCCTACCAGGATCCTCTGTCCGTGTGGTTTTCCAGGCAAGAGTACTGGAGTGGGTTGCCATTTCCTGCTCCAGGGGATCCTCCCGACCCAGGGTTCGAATCCAGGTTTCCCGCATTGTAGGCAGACACTTTACCATTTGAGCCACCAGGGAAGTCCACATGAGGGTGGAGTCCATGAGGGTGGAGCCCTCACAAATGGAATTAGTGCATTTGTAAGATTCACAGTAGAGTTTGCAGCTCTCCTTTCTCCCCCAGTCGAGAATGAAATGAGCAGATAACAATCTATGAACCAGATATCAGATATGCTGATCCTTTCAGAAAAGCTTTTACTGGAGGATAGTTGCTTTACAATGTGGTGATAGTTTCTGAGGTAAGTAAAGTGCATATATCCTCTTTTTTGGATTTCCTTCGCATTTAGGTCACCACAGAACATTGAGCCGAGTTCCCTACGGTGTACAGTAGTTTCTCATTAGTTACCTGGTTTACACATGGTAGTGTGTATAGGTCAATCCCAATCTGCCAGTTCATCCCACCCCACCCCCCGCCTTCCTTGGTTGTCCATACGTTTGTTCTCTACATCTGTGTCTCTATTTCTGCTTTGCAAATACATTCATCTGTATTATTTTTCTAGATTTGACATATAAGCATTAATATTCAATATTTGTTTTTTTCTTTCTGACGTACTTCGCTATGTTCGCCCTGCTGATACTTTGATCTTGGACTTCCCAATCTCCAGAATTGTGAGAAATAAATGTTGTTTAAGCCACACGATCCACGGTATTTTGTTAATAACAGCCCAAACTGAGACAATATCCGATTTTTAAATTTATGGAAACAAAAGGAGAAGAAAGTCGTTTGAGTTAGAGCATTAAGACCTGGGCTTCTAATCTCAGCCCTGGCTCTCTGGGGTGGTATGAGCTCCAGGAGTGACACGAAAATACACTTGAGTGCCCTGTTCTAAGATGCTGCGTCATCCTCAGAGAATATTTCTGATGTGCTCTTTTAAAGTCTTACAAGACCTGTGACTATACTGTTGGCAGATTTCTGCTCTCTCCATTGAAGAGAAAATGACAGGAAAGTGTTTGCATTGTGTGGCTGGCTTCTGCTGCCCCATCAATACCTGGCTTGAAGGATGAGTCGATACCACTTTTTTCTCCCCCAGTGAGTGCTTTGAAGTGCTCATTGTCAAGAACAATAGCCAATCTTTATTAATTAGCTTTTATTCCCTCTGAAGAAATGCCTTAAGTCACATGTAGGATGAGATTTAGTCAGTCCTATGCTTGATGCCAATTTCTAGAGTCTTGTACATCACACTTGCTCATTTTAATAACTTCCTATGAAGCTCTCAGGTTATCCATTTGTATTTAGAACTGGCGGCTGGCCTTAGGTCATCAGTGAGTGGCAATAGTCACATACCTTCTTGCTGGACTCTCAGAAAACTGATCCTTCTTTGTTTTTATGCATGTGTATGTATATGTAGGTTGCTCAGTCGTTCCTGACTCTTTGCAACCCTATGAACTGTAGTTTGTCAGGCTCGTCTGTCTGTGGAATTCTCCAGGCAAGAATACTGAAGTGGGTTGGCAGTCCCTTCTTTAGAAGATCTTCCTAACCCAGGGATCAAACCTGGATCTCCTGCTTTGCAGGCAGATTCTTTACCATCTGAGCTACCAGGGAAGCCCTTGTTTTTGCATAAAAGATAGCAACTGGAATCCTGTTCCAACCCTCAACCAAAATACATATCCTCAAACACTGTCAGGAATAAAACTAGTTATAGCTGAGACAGAAAGTGGTTTGTCCCTTTCTCCTGAAGTTAATACCTTGCAAAGAGTTAATAGGATGTGATTCTTAAAGAATGATCCAGTATATCAAGGAAAAATTCATGACAACTCATATCAATTGGGTATTTAGTTGTTGTGTCATGCACTGATCTAATTATATAGATCACTGCCAAACACCTTACGAACATTTGTGGGTAGTATTACTTAGGTCCTTTTTACAAATGAGAAAACTGAGCCGTCAGGGAACCTGCCCTGAGTCACACAGTGAGTGAGTGGTTCTGGTGCTGCTCCACCCAAGATGGACAGCACAACCTCAGCAGGCCCTGGTCTCCTCACCTGTCAGGGAGAAGAAAAATGCCAGCCTTGCCTCTTTCCATGAGACCAAAGGGGGACAGCAGTATGAGAGTGTTTTGAAAAGCACAGAGTACGTGATTGAAGGCGGTCCTGGAGGAATTGTTTCCCCATGTATAGCATAAGCTCCTTGGGGGAAAATGTCTCACACTGAGTAGTACAAAACAAGCTCTTGATAAATACGCACTATGTGAATGAATGAAGAAACAAATGATGAAAGAACTTAGGTCTGGTGGTTTCTGTCCCCTCCCAATACAAACTCAAACTACTTTGCATGAACAATTTTGCTTTAAAATCACTTTCCTCCAAGCCCCTGGGAAATGCTCAGTAGTGTCTCTAGCTCCCTTCTGAGAAAACCTCATCACCTACGGGTGTGAATCTCAGAGGCTATCTTTCTGGTCCATGGGAAGAGGACGATGCTGGCTTAAGTGGAAATGAGCAAACATAAGAAGAATAAGTACAGTTATTTCATTTGCTAGGAACCAGCAGAGGATAAGAACATCAGCAATTTTTAACATGAGATTTTATCATGACTCATAGTCTCACTTCTGACAAGATTGTTTTTAAGATTCATATAAATATTTATGTGTGTGTGTGTGTGTATATATATATATATTTTTTTTTTTTTTTTCCACATGTACAAGGAGGGCACAGCAACCCACTCCAGTATTCTAGCCTGGAGAAACCCATGGACAGAGGAGCCCAGCAGGCTATAGTCCATAGGGTCGCACAGAATCAGACACAACTTAGCACGCACGTGTTCACGTATGCAGACTTCCCGGTGGCACTAGTGGTAAAGAACCCGCCTGCCAATGCAGGAGACATAAGAGAGGCAAGTTCCATCCCTGGACTGGTTAGATCCTCTGGCAGAGGACATAGCAACCCACTCCAGTATTCTTGCCTTGAGAATTCCATGGACAGAGGAGCCTGGCAGGCTACAGTCCATGGGGTTGCAAAGAGTTGGACACGACTGAAGCGACTTAGCATGCACACACATTCACATATGCATATATATTTATATAGATAGATAAACAGACATTTGTAGGTACTGCTTTTAAATATCAATCAGGACAGTAGTGTATGAGGGCAGGAGAACCCCTAAAACTGGACTCATGGGGGAACATGGAAAAAAGAGGGAAAGGCAGCTTTTGGTCTGTCCCATGAAGGACCCACCTGCTCTCTCAAGGGCCATGACCGGCCCCTGCAGGAAGCACTACGGCCAGCACAGCTGGAGCCGCCTCCCGGACGAGGGGCTGCCACCAGCCAACTGTGTCGGGAACTCGGCCCCACTGGCTCGATCCATGCCAGCGTTTGGCAAATGAAGCCCCGAGTGGAAACCTGCCAGTTTAAATGAAGTGGTGCTCTGTGCGTGCTGTTCCCTCTAACTGTCGGTAAAATAATCACTGCCTCACTTCTCTGATTGCCTTGCGGTTAGTCTGATAGGAGGCGGGGGTGGGGGTGGGGTTAGGGACTGCTTGACGTGCACAGTGAATTCCGAGAAAGGATGAATTTCAGTGGGTAACTGAAAACCGAAGATAATCTTCCCAGTTGGTTGGGGTGGAGGAGCAGTGCTGGGAGGAGAAGCACGCATCCCCGACCTCAGGGTGATCTGGCAGATGGATGGGAAAGCCTGATCCTCGCCATCTGGGTAATCCATGTGTGCAAAGTCGGGGGTTAACTGTACCCACTCTGCAAAATAGCATATGTCACAGCCACCAAATACCATCCAAGAGCAAAACCTGTTTGAATTTGCAAACAGCCTGGAAAAACAACAAGAAATCTCTTAACTGGTGTTCCCTTATAAAAGCAACTGATGTTTTGAAGGTCTTGTGTCTCATTTATAAGCTTTGGCACCATGTATGAGGGCTATTCCTAGGCAGGGCCTCCCCAAAGGACAAGGATCAACATCTTAAAGTCACTGAGTGTGGTTTTATATGCTGTAACCCCCATTGTCCCCAATTCTATTCACAGTGAACGGTTTATATAAAAATGAATGAACAAATAAAGCTACTGGGAGATGACTAGCTTTGAAGCACAGAGTGTCTGCCATCTTAGTTTCTTACACAGCTAATTGTTTTCCACTGGCCCACATGGAAAAGGACCTGAGGTTGGAACAATTATTGCTGGAGTAACTGGTGAGATTATATGAAAGTATGTTACAGGCTTTAAAGTGATAAACAAATAGGAATTGTTGTTTACAGTAATAATAGAAACTACACTATATATTCCTTCCTAAATCTCTCCCCTCTGTGTGACTGCATGGCCTTTACTTACAGCACAAACATGTATATTCAGGGACCTCCAGATTACATGAGAGAAGTTCTTCTGTCTCTCATTTCTCTCCCTCTAGCCCTCATTCATTCTGTATGGTTCTCTCCTTCTCCACTAGTACATAAGATTCCTTGGCTTTTCTCTGGCAGCTCAGAAATCCTCCTGTCTCCCCAGTGGACCGCCCCCCAAACATATTTTCTTCCATCCATCTGCAACATCTACATCATAGTTGTCATAACATTTCTAGGTGGAACCCTTAGTTCTATGTCCTTGCTTACCAGTGAGAAAACCAAATTATAGACACAAAAGAGACATTGTATTTTCTCTGCATATCTAATTTGTAGCAGAGTTCAATTTAGGGTCCTGTTGCCCATAGGATAGTGGATGGGGAATAAGACAACAACAGGCTCCCACCAAGCATGAGACAGGAGACCAATTCTTGACTTTCCTGGAGTTGTTGACTGCTTAGGTATTAGGCTGAGTTGTTGCTTGACTCTTATCTCCTAACTTTTGATGCAGTATCACCACTTGCTGGCTACTGATCTTAGTCAATTATTTGATATCTCCAGTCTGTTTTCTAATTTATAAGATAGGACTGATAAACAGTACCTGGGACTCACAGGGTAGTCTGAAGATTAAATGAGATAATTCTCATAATGTGTTTATACAGGGCCTCATACATGCATAAGCATTCAATATATGCCAGCAATTATGATTCTTCCTGTCATTATAGATGGACATGAAATCTGCTCTTTTCCTGGACCTCTGACCCTGGGGCCCCCAAAATACAGGATGGATGCTTGCAAGCAAGTTGGCTAGAGAAATTTGTTTGTTTCAACACTTGCTATTTGAGGAAAACTCAAATAACCTTTGATTAGTACTCAATCACCACATGAAAGACGAAGATCCAACAACAGCTTCCATTGGTAGAAGGTTTAATTCCATGTGCATTATCTCATCTGACATCTGTAAAGAGATGAGGGGCTACCAATCAAACCCGGTGCCTTTGACTCTGAACTGAGTCACTGCCCCCTTCCAAGGGAAGGGGTGTCTAAGAACCAGGATGGTCATGACCCAAAGATCACAGTCAGAAGCTTTAGGGAAACAGGCCACTGTAGTATTTCCAGAAATGCCACAAGGCTCCATAAGTCACAGCCTGTTTCACGTATTCCATGTTCATTTCCAAAATTGTCCCTAGAAATCTCAAGAGAGCCCCTTTCCCAAATAAACGCAGCCAGACGCTCCTTTTGAGTAAAACCAATTGACAGCCTGAATGATTGCAAACTCATGTCTAACTTGGTAGAGCATCCAGGTTATCTATAGTGCAGCTTATATTTGGCTTAATAAGAACTTTCATTTTCCTCAACAAGATGCAGGATGGATCTTTAAAAATGAAACAAGTAAATGTAAAGAAAAGAAATAGAAAGTCACTCTCAGAGGTACTAAAATTTGGCAAAAGGGAAAAGCATCAGCAGGTCCCCAAAATAGTGGCATCTCTTTTCCAAGTGAGAAGCATAAATCTGCCCATTTGCTAAACCCTTTACCAGGATGCTGACCTAGCATTTCTCCCAAGTCTCTACCTATTAGTTAGCAAGAACACACTTAACTAAGTGTCCAAACTAGTTTAAATTTGATCCAATCCATTGTGTGTGTGTATGTATTGCTTAAGCTAATGTTCAGGCACTTTTGCTGTTGTTGTTCAGTCGGTAAGTCTGTCTGACTCTTTGTGATCCCATGGACTGGAGCACGCCAGTCTTCTCTGTCCTCCACTGTCTCCCGGAGTTTGCTCAAACTTACGATAATTGAGTCGGAGATACGATCTAACCATCTCATCCTCTGCTGCCCTCTTCTCCTTTTGCCTTCAATCTTTCCCAGCACTGGGTTTTTTTCCCAATAAGTCGGCTCTTTAGGCACTTTAGGGAAAAAAAATAAAACTTAGTCATTTAGGTAGCCCTCTCCCTCCCTCTTTCTCTGCTTCTATTCCTAGAATAGAGTCTAACTGTATGTATGTAAGCAAGGGTCTCACTTCTTTCCCAGTTACTGGGGAGAAGAGACCCTCTGCCTCTTTAAGCCCAAACCCTGAGAAAGTTTTATGTCATTGGTTGTCTGGGCTCCTGGCTTTGTTATCAAAGACAGAAAGGTTATCTTCTCATTAGAGGAAAATCAGGTAATATGAGTCTTCCAGGCATGGCCATTGACGTACTAAAGGCAAGTGGGAATAAATGAGTAAAGTCATTCAGCAAATTCTCTATCATAATAGCCACCTCGTTTTGGGGGCTATTGCTCTGTTGCAAAATGTTCGTTTGCATGGGAACAGTTAAATATTGTCATCTTTCTCTCTGCAATAATCTTTCTCTACTATTTCTCAAACCCTCCCCATCCCTGTATATAGAAAGATGTTTATAAATATTTTCAACCCAGACCAAGGTGAAAAACTCAAGTAAGCTAAAAGAAAGTTTGTTAATAATGTTTATATACCACCCATTTACAAATGTAACCGCTACTCCCACTTTATTCCACATAGTCTGTATTTGTTTCCAAAATTGTCCCTAAACATTTTAAGAGAGCCTTTTTTCCAAATCAACTCAGCCAGAGGCTGAACATCCATTTTGCATTTGTGAAAAATCCTCTTTCCCGTGTACATCCACCACACACGCCAGGTCTAGGCCCAAGCACCAAAATCCTTTACCTTTTGTTCTGGACACGACTGGGTGCTTTGTAAACACAGCGGTGTGGGGGTGGCAGGGGGAATCTCATCATTGATCCCAATGATATAAAAAGAACTCCAGAGAGAAGACAAATTAATGTTCACTTTGTGTTCACTGAACATAGGGGACGTGAGAATGAACTAGTGTTTGATTGGATCAAATGAATCATGAGGATCAAAGGAACGAGAGCTCTCCCTGGGGTAGGAAGTGCTGCAGGATGAATTTTCAGTTCTCCATGGTGAGTGAGCTGAGGGCTTTGGACTAAGGGGCCCTGCCTTCATCTGTGTCCACCTGGGTTTAGACGTTGACTTAGTAAACAGATATATTGGCAACATCCAGGAAAGCATGAGGGTGCTAGCAGCTGTGTTCAGTCCCTAAAAAAAAAAAAATAAAATAAAAGAAGGAATTAGAAATATTTTCAAGATAAAAAGCAAAAGGAAAGACGTTGAAGCATTGGAGCCACAGAGCCGGCTGGGAAGAGTGTCACAGAATGACTGCTCGTTGCAGGGCCCCGCTCGCTGACACACAGGCCAGGCTGGTGACAGAGGAGCTTTCTTGGGCTGTCAGATCATTTTCAGAAACTGCAATTCATGTCACGCTAATAGCTCAGTCTATAATTAGGTGTATTTATCTATGTCCCTGGGATATGTCTCCTGCCTGTCTATGCTTAGTTTTCTCCAAGAACAAATAATCCAGATGAGTTATGAGTCTCCAGAGTGGCGAGTGGGAGTGTGTGTGCGTGTTGAAAGCACTGTTATCAGATCGCCTAAGAGCAATCTTCTTATTGACCAAATGGGTGAATAGAGAGCATCTATTCTCATGGGAAGCAGAGGAGGCTGGTGCTTTCCGGAAAGAACAGGGAAGGAAACCATTTCCTTCTCTCTGCCACAAACTTACTATGATTGTGCTACTTCTGCACCTTCCTTTAGTAGGTCAAAGGGGTACACCTTTGCCATGACTTCAGACTGCTTGGCAAGATGATCAATAAAAGTGAAAGTGAAAATGTTAGTCTAGTCGTTCAGTCATGTCTGACTCTTTGCAACCTCATGGACTGTAACCCTCTTGGCTCCTTTGTCCAAGGACTTCTCCAGATAAGAATACTGGAGTGGGTTGCCATGCCCTCCTCCAGGGGGTCTTCTTGACCCAGAGATCAATCCCAGGTCTCCAGCATTGCAGGCAGACTTTTTGCCTTCTGAGCCACCAGGGAAGCCCTGATAAATAAAAGCAGTGTGTCAGTTAACATTTTTTAAAGTATTTGGAAAGCCATAAAAGCTTCTGCCAGCTTCCCTGATGGCTCAGCGTTAAGGAACCCACCTGCCAATGCAGGAGATTCAGGTTTGATCTCTGGATCCAGAAGATCCCCTGGAGAAGGAAATGGCAACCCACTCTATAAGCTTCCCAGGTGGCACAGTGATAAAGAATCCACCTGCCAAAGCAAGAGACACAGGAAACATGGACTCAGTCTCTGGGTCAGAAAGATCCCCTAGAGTAGGAAAAGACAACCCAGTCCAGTATTCTTGCCTGGGGAATTCCATGGACAGAGGAGCCTGGTGGGCTACAGTCCATGGGGTCACAAAGAGCACGACTAAGCACGAGGCAGGAAAAACCTGATGCAGGTGGACGAGCCTGAAAGTAGCTAGATGTTTTTCTTCTTTCCTTTATTTCCATCTGTTTTACAACTCAGGAAGAGAGAACTTAGCATTGATTGGCCTGGCTAATTATGCAAAGACTGACAAGGCAATTGGAAGCAAATGGGGTGGTATAGCATTTTATTGGACTTTGATTGTCTTGATTCTCCATGTCCGTGAGATTTCTGGGTAGATCTTCCTGTCAGAAAACTGACACAAAAGACTACGCTTTGTACTTCTCTCCTTTCCCAAGGAAGCGAAGGAATCAGCCAGCTGCTGCCTGGCTTGTCGCTCCCTGGGAAGTCATGTTCATGCATGAATAACATTTGTCCTCCAAATCCCAGCCCCTCTGCTAGGGCTCCTGCGCCACCCTTGTAACAAGTGGGGCATCCTCCGACCCAGACTGCCAGTCAGGGGAAGCTGCAATAATTATCTGCAGTTTGCAATAGATATTAACTTTCACAGAAGTTGAAAGTGGAATCCACTTTTTAAAAACAAATATATGTTGGTTGCTTTTTATGCTGCAGTACTATCTTCATTTAATACTCAAGACCATCCTAAAAATAGATATCTTCATTTCCCCATTTCCCAGAGAAGATAAGGGAACTAAAGCATGATGAAGTTAAATTACTGGCCCAAGGACCCACGGGTAATATAAGGCTGAGATTCAAACCATGGTTTGCTGTGCACAGAGCCTGCATCACCTCTTTGTCCATCCTGTCACAGGGTCGGGGTTCTTGCTTGCCACCTAAACAGGCTGCCTATTCTAACAGAAAGAGGAAACTATTTGCACTGCACTTTTGTTCACTGATATAAGAGAATGAAATACTGATCATTAATCCACTAATTTCATTGATTCACAGCCCCTATCATTTACCCAGACTGCTGGCTGTTTTACCCCTTCCTGATAAAGGTGAAGAACTCTGGATGAGGTTGAATATTATTTTTATGGATTTCACATATACATATGTATGTAAAATAACAGTCATCCAAAGTAAATGAAAAAAAAAAAAATCTAGATGAGAACTCAGTACCAGGACTCACAAAAGTTAATAATCAGAGCAGGACTTCCCTGGTTGTCCAGAGGTTAAGAATCCACCTACCAGTGCAGGGGACACGGGTTCCATCCCTGGTCCGAGACCACAGAGCAACTACTGAAGCCCACATGCCTAGAGCCCAGGCTCCACAACAGCAGAAGCCACCGCAATGAGGAACCCAGACGCCACAGCTAGAGAAAGTCTGTGCACAGCACCAAAGACCCAGCACAGCAAAAGTAAAGTAACAACAATAATAATAATCAGCAACTATCAGGTATTAGTGTTCGTTTTGTAGAAGCAGATCATGTGCCATCACTTTCACAAGGTTCAATTTTCTAAATTTCAATTAGAAATCAGGTTATGTCAGAGACCCCAACTCTTGAAGTCAAGCTTGGCCGAACACATCTCATAGAAGGCCTGCTGAAACTGTGGCCCTCATGGATCTCTAGTGTGACTGCGTGGGACTCCCGGTGTGTCCACTGGAGAGACTAGGAATGCAGAACTCCAGCAGCCCAGGAAACTGAGCTATGACAATACCACCAGCCACCTCACCTCCATCATGTCACACCAGGGCACTCCACAACCTTGCCTTAGTCCTTCTGGGTTTCTATAGCAAAGTGCCAGAGACTGGATGGCTTGTAAACCACAGAATTGTTGTTCTTACGGTTTGGTGGCTGGAAAGTCCAAGTCCAAGGTGCTAACAGGTTGGGCCAGTTCAGTGTCTGGTGAGAGCCCACTCATTGACCACTGTCTTTTCGCTATAACCTCATGTGGTGGAAGGAAGGAACAAGGGGTCTTTCTGGGGTTCCTTCTAGAAGCACACTAATCCCATTCATGAGGGCTGCACTCTCAGGACCCAATCACCTCCCGAAGGCCCAGCCCCTAAAATCATCAGCTAGGGATTAAGGATTTCAGCATACACATTTTGGAAGGACACAAACATTCAGCCCATAACAATCTGCAAAATAGATTTGTGTCTTATCTTCACTTCTTTCTCCTTTCATATGCTGTGGGCCAAAGGACAGACTGCAGAAGAAAATTCACAAGAAAGGGAAGAATTAAGTCTGCAAACACACAGAGAAGAGTGTTGTGAATCCTGGAAAACTGCAAATATTCATGAGGTTTAATCAACTTGCGGTAAAATAAATCGTCTTTTGAAATAAAAGGGCAAACATTACACATCTGGGGCAAAATAATAAAGGGTGAGAAAGCTAAGCTCTTCCTTTTATCCATAGTTAGCAACTCCATCAAAATTACTGTTTTTCTTCTTGCTAAGCAAACTCAAGGCGCCTGAAAATTACATGGTTGGAAAACTAAGTCCATCTAGGAATTAGCTAACTTCACTGGTAGCTGTGAAAGGAGAAGCAGAATTGAGACAGATTCATTTAACTGTCAGGCTATTCAGCCAATATTCTTTGCCTTGTAATTAAGGCTAACATCCATAAATTTTGTCACTTTTGTAAATGAAAAGATATTACTTAATTGACAGGAAATTTCTTTTTAATTAGAAAAGCACCTTTGCTGAATGGTTTTAATCACAGGAGAAGCAGCTTCAAATGGTTAGGTAAGAAACTAGAGGCATAGTTAAATCGCCTGGCAATTTAATTGAATTGTTGGCTAAAATTCTGGAAAATATGGCATTTTCAAACCACAGGTGTGTTGTATTATTTTTTAAGAAATACAAGAATGTGATACATTTCTACAATGTGTTAAATCACCATAATTTTAGATTTTTTTTTGCTTCCCATTTGTCAGCAAATTGAATGATTAGTTGCTGTATAGTCTTTAGCCTAGCAAATTCCAAGGGAAGAACAGAGCCCATTTTGGCCTTTATTCAGTAGGTATTTAATGTCCTCTTTAAGTGGCCCATCTTTCTTGTTCTACATAATGATGATAAAACAAATTCCTGTTCATTTCATCTTTAATATATGTTTATGACTGTTGGGAAAATTAATGACACTTCAGCTAGCATTTAATATGTGTTTATTTTCTGAGCAAAGCTATCCATATTACGGATGACAATTCATCCATACGTGCATGGAATCAAATATCAGGCTTCTTGAATGTCTTTTAAATAAAAGACTACAATTCACAGGGATAAAAGGCGGCTTGATTTTTAAGACTCTCTTTGGACCTTACCAACACCCTTTCCTTTTCTTTATCTGCAGTAAAATAAGAAAAGGATAGCATTACCTAGAACTTCCCTGGTTGGCCCGTGGTTAAAATTCTGCTCTTCCCCTGCAGGGGTGTAGGTTCAGTCCCTGGTCTGGGAACTAATATCTCCACATGCCCCAGGGTACAAGAAAGAGAAAAGACAATAGCCTTACCTAATTAGGGTGTGTGGACCCCCAGTTGGGCCCTAGTCTGGCTGAGGGATTTACTTTTAAGGAGTGAGGACAATGTGGGGAGGAGTGAGAGTAAAGATGAGCAGATACACGCATTAGTTTTCTGGGAAAGAGGCGGGGCTTTCCTGGAAATGGGGTGCTACCTGTTTTCTTATTTTTAGTTCAATGACTTCTGGCTATGGCCAGCAGTAGGTAGGTCATTTAGTTTGCTCATGTAGTAAAATTAGCATAGAATGAGACTCAGGGTCTGTTGGAGGTCAGATTTGTCACCATCTTGGTTTCAGCTGATTCTACCCAGTTTTTGCTTTTCTCTTTCTATAGCTTCCTTTCCTTGTGTCCAGACCCTGTGACTTAAAAAAAATATATGTTAATTCCTGTTCAAGAGAGGGGTTGATGAGTTTTGAGCAAGGGTCTGGTGGCAACTCTGGTAACAAAAGTACTTAAGAAAATAGATGTTTACACAGATTCTTTGCCATTCACTTCATCAGGGGAAAAACTTTAAAATAGATCTTATATAAACAAATAAATATAGGTTAGACAAGGTGTTTTCATAGGATTCAAGGTTAGTAAATAACTCATTAGCATTAATATATGCCTATGAGTCATATTTGAAAACTAAATCTGCTACTTAGAAATGGCAGTGGAAAATATCAGTGTAAATTTAAAGTGCTAGGGTGTTAATTAACTGAAAACTAGATATTAGAGAGGGTCAAATAATTTGTAATTTAGTATCCATGCTCTGCATTCCTTAGCAGTCAAAAAATAATTATTTTATTTGCCTGAAATAACTATCAACCAATAATTATTTGTAAGTTGCACAGCATTAAATGCAAGTAAGAGAGCTTTTTGACTAAAATTGTCAATTTTTTAAAATTCATTTTATAATACATTTTACTCATTGTGCTGGTAAGTTAACTTTTCAGACCAATAATGCTGTTTGCCAGAGAGGACATGTTGCTAATTCTTTGCAGGGAGAGGTATTAAAAACCAGGCCCTATAGTACCTATTAAAAAATTAAAAGAGATGCCTTAATCAAAACAGGAGGAAGTCTCATTTAGTTCAGGCTGCTATAACAAAATATTAATATTATATACAAAAAACAATAACACGATAGACTGTGTGACTTAACAATTTATTTCTCACAGCCTTGGAAGCTAGAAAGTCCAAGATGAAGGTGTTTACAGAGTCCAGGGTCTGATGAGGACTCACTCCCTGGTGTGCAGAGAGCCATCATTTTGTTATGTCCTCATCTGGCCTTTCCTTGGGTGAATATATTCAGAAAAAGAAAGCAGCTCTCTGGTCTCCTCTATAAGGGCATTAATCCCAGAGTAGGGTCCCACCCTTGTGACCTCATCTAAGTCTAATTACCTCCCAAAGGTCCCTCCTCCAAAGACCATCACATTGGGGATTAAGGCTTCAACATTTGAATTTTGAGGGGACATACACACTAAGTCCTTAGCAAGTACATGCACTGTGGTACTCTTGGAAGTATATAAGGTGGAAGGAAAAATCAGTCTCACTCCTGAGCATCACCTGGAGGTCCTAAGTTTGCTTCAAAGCCTGGTCCCTTCTTGACAAACTGCCAGCTAATGGCATCTCCCTGGTCCTAGGGTAACAAGAATAGTAGCTGACACTGACTTTAGGTCAAGAACCGTTGTAGTCACTTCACTATAATAACTAATTTAATTTACATTTAACAATTATATACCACAACATAGGTATTATTATTAGCCTTAAGTTTAATAGGTGAGTGGCAGGAATGGGATTAACAGGCAGGCAATGTGGTAGCAGTAGAATTTTAACCACTCTTCTGGTCTGTGAAGCCTTTCTCACCCCTGCTGCTGCTGCTGCTAAGTCGCTTCAGTCGTGTCCAACTCTGTACAACCCCATAGACGGCAGCCCACCAGGCTCCCCCATCCCTGGGATTCTCCAGGCAATAACACTGGAGTGGGTTGCCACTTCCTTCTCCAATGCATGAAAGTGAAAAGTGAAAGTGAAGTTGCTCAGTCATGTCCGACTCCCAGGGACCCCATGGACTGCAGCCTACCAGGCTCCTCCGTCCATGGGATTTTCCAGGCAAGAGTACTGGAGTGGTGTGCCATTGCCTTGTCCATTCTCACCCCTACCTGTTACCAAATCCTCTTCTTTTATTCCTTCTGTTCTACTCCCACCGATCTCAGTAACTCATTTGGCCATTTCATGAGTGTTGTCCCTTGTGAGAGACTGAATATACAAATGAATAAAGGCCAAACCATATGTAAAAATAGAATTCTGACCCACAGTCTGCAGCAACTAGTACAGGAAACCAACCTGTGATCTATAGAAGCCAACCCAGAATGCCAGCCTGCTATCTGTAAGTCAGACTTGTAGGAAGTCAGATCACAATCTCTAGCAACAATCCAGATCAGATCAGATCAGATCAGTTGCTCAGTCGTGTCCGACTCTTTGCGACCTCATGAATCGAAGCATGCCAGGCCTCCCTGTCCATCACCAACTCCTGGAGTTCACTCAGACTCACATCCATCGAGTCAGTGATGTCATCCAGCCATCTCATCCTCTGTCGTCCCCTTCTCCTCCTGCCCCCAATCCCTCCCAGCATCAGAGTCTTTTCCAATGAGTCAACTCTTCGCATGAGGTGGCCAAAGTACTGGAGTTTCAGCTTTAGCATCATTCCTTCCAAAGAAATCCCAGGGCTGATCTCCTTCAGAATGGACTGGTTGGATCTCCTTGCAGTCCAAGGGACTCTCGAGAGTCTTCTCCAACACCAGAGTTCAAAAGCATCAATTCTTCCGTGCTCAGCCTTCTTCACAGTCCAACTCTCACAGCCATACATGACCACAGGAAAAACCATAGCCTTGACTAGATGAACCTTTGTTGGCAAAGTAATGTCTCTGCTTTTGAATATGCTATCTAGGTTGGTCATAACTTTCCTTCCAAGGAGTAGGCGTCTTTTAATTTCATGGCTCCAATCACCATCTGTAGTGATTTTGGAGCCCAGAAAAATAAAGTCTGACGCTGTTTCCACTGTTTCCCCATCTATTTCCCATGAAGTGGTGGGACCAGATGCCATAATCTTCGTTTTCTGAATGTTGAGCTTTAAGCCAACTTTTTCACTCTCCACTTTCACTTTCATCAAGAGGCTTTTGAGTTCCTCTTCACTTTCTGCCATAAGGGTGGTGTCATCTGCGTATCTGAGGTTATTGATATTTCTCCCAGCAATCTTGATTCCAGTTTGTGTTTCTTCCAGTCCAGCGTTTCTCATGATGTACTCTGCATATAAGTTAAATAAACAGGGTGACAATATACAGCCTTGACATACTCCTTTTCCTATTTGGAACCAGTCTGTTGTTCCATGTCCAGTTCTAACTGTTGCTTCCTGACCTGCATACAAATTTCTCAAGAGGCAGATCAGGTGGTCTGGTATTCCCATCTCTTTCAGAATTTTCCACAGTTTATTGTGATCCACACAGTCAAAGGCTTTGGCATAGTCAATAAAGCAGAAATAGATGTTTTTCTGGAACTCTTTTGCTTTTTCCATGATCCAGCGGATGTTGGCAATTTGATCTGTGGTTCCTCTGCCTTTTCTAAAACCAGCTTGAACATCAGGAAGTTCACGGTTCACATATTGCTGAAGCCTGGCTTGGAGAATTTTGAGCATTATTTTACTAGCGTGTGAGATGAGTGCAATTGTGCGGTAGTTTGAGCATTCTTTGGCATTGCCTTTCTTTGGGATTGGGATGAAAACTGACCTTTTCCAGTCCTGCGACCACTGCTGAGTTTTCCAAATTTCCTGGGATATTGAGTGCAGCACTTTCACAGCATCATCTTTCAGGATTTGGAATAGCTCAACTGGAATTCCATCTCCTCCACTAGCTTTGTTCGTAGTGATGCTTTCTAAGGCCCACTTGACTTCACATTCCAGGATGTCTGGCTCTAGGTCAGTGATCACACCATCGAAATGCAAAAAAGCAAAATGGCTGTCTGGGGAGGCCTTACAAATAGCAACAGTCCAGGGAGCCCAACAAAAATTTCTCTGCTAATTGACCCAAAATATCCAGGACTTGATGAATAAATGACAGCTTCCCTAATTTTTGTCCCTACTTCCAACTTAGGATCAACCAGAGAAAGTCTAATATACACTTCTGACCCGTCACAAAGATGATTCTAATTAGGTTGCCGACAGCCTCTAGTCACGGCACACCTGAACCTTCCCCCTTTTTGATGATCAGGTTTTCCCACTCCTCTGCCTTCCTGTGTGTCTCAGCCAGGACACAGATGATGGTGTCTGACTTTCGTGCTATAGCAAGCTCTGAATAAACAGTCGTTGCCTGTTCTGATTTGGTTGGCCCTTGTTTATTCCACACTGGCCCCCTCCATATCTTCCCCTCTCCAGCACAGAGACGATCTAGCATACAGATTGGGTTGTAGGAAGAGACTGAAGCCCAGAAATCTGCATGGGGATGATGGGACTTGAGCTGTGCTTTGAGGAGAAGCATGATTCAAAAAGCTCAACAGGAGGCTGGGATGAGCTCACATAGAGAGTGGTGTGTGCAGAGGAGAAAGAGGATCCTGTGGGAATTTGAGAGGAATGCTAATTCTCCAGCCCCACCTCAATTTACTGAATCAGATACAGTATGGGTGAAGCCCGGCAATGGTTTAAGAAGCTATCAGGTGACTCTGATGCAAACCAGAGTTTGAGAACCAGGGCACTATGCCAGCACTGGCAGTACACTCTGTTGGAATGCACAGAAGTTCTGCTGACTGATGAACTTGAAAAAAGCAGCGGCAGTTCCCCAGGGAACTGATCTGGGGGCCACACTTCAAGTCCCAAAGTCTTAAATGATTTTTTCCCATGATTATGATGACCTTGAGAGTTTTCAGGAGTAGTGGTCAGGTGTTTTCTAGAAATGTCCTTCAGTTTGAATTTGGCTGGCATTTTCTCATCATTAGACAGGGGTCAAGGGTTTGGGGAAAGAAGACCACAGAGACAAAGTGTCACTTTCATCACATCTTCCCTAGGGTACGTACATCCAACATGATTTGTCTCTTTTGATGCTGACGTTGATCACCTGGCTAAGGTAGTATGTATCAGGTTCTAAATTATTGTAATGCAATTGAATTTCAAGATCTTCTGATGTATGAAAAAAGATCCAAACTGCTTAACTTGGCATACGGAGCCCACCAGGACATGCCCCTTCCTGGTTCTTTATCTTCATCCCATCATTTCCCGATTTGTACTCTAGGCTGCATAAATAACAAATTGCTTGAGGTCAACCCTTCCCCCTACACACACACACACACCACCCAGATTGACATTTCTTTCCTTCTTCAGAGAAGATATCTGGTTAGACTCCAATTTCCATACATCTACTTCTCCCCTCTCTCATAACCTCTCATCTCTCCTCACTTTCCTCAATTCTTCACTAACTCTATTTGATGGAAATTAAATAGCTTAAGGTTCTCTCTCTTCCATTAAAACAACAGTTTTGCAAGAACAAGGACTTTGAAGTGTTCATCCTGAACCAATAACATAGTAGACAATCAATAGGTATTTGCTAAATTATATGCCAAACAAAAACCTTACCATTGCAACTATCAAAGAAAATCACTCATCTTTTGAAGGTCCATTTTTTACTACTCCAGTTGATGAAATTAAATAATTTCAAGTGTCAAGTAAAAGGTGTCTAAAAGAGCCAACCATTCTCAGAGCTCTGTATCTCTGCAGCCTAATTAGTACTATGCATTTCCATTAATCCTCTTAATGGCCTTTTTTCCCCCAAAACTGCTCTTACAGACAAAGATTTGCTCCAAAAACATAAAACAACATTCAGAAAGCTTCTATTGTCATGATTAATTCCAGTCCCACTTTCTTATATATGAAAAGAGGGTGGAGGCAGATGTAGACATGTGAACATTTGGGTGGTTTCACCAGTGGTGGCTGTCACATAGTTAAGTTGGAAACATCAATCAATACGGTGCCCTTTAGAATCTACCCTCCAAGGTTACATCCAAACCACCTTAATGGGACAGTGCAGAGGGCAGAGACAGCATCTTTGCTGGCAGTGGCTTCATCCATCATGTTCCTAACCAGCAAATAGAGACTGATGAAGGTGCTGGGCTGCAGCTGGGTGAGGGTGGCAAGGGTTGAGGGTGTGCTGGCGACGCTCTGCTTGCTACGCTCAATGCCTCTCTCATCTGGCGCCAAACGTTTCCTCTGAGGTGTTTGCTTTGAAAGACAAATATTGGTATTTGCTGCCGCTGGCTTTTTCATTAAATACTTGGCTCCTTGATACACATTCTTTTCTAAATAATTTCCCTTCATCTCCCGGCTAGTCTGAAATTAGGGAGCAAATTTAGCCTTGTGGAAATTTGCTTTGACTCCAAACCTCCCTCTCTCACAGGTAATGTCCTTGAACCCGGAAGCATTCGGTATTCGGATCTTTCTTTCCAGATCTTTCCCAGCCAAGCCAAAGGCTGCACTGAGCTGAGAAGGCTGTGTGACTTACAGAGGCATCCAGCCTGGAGACCTCTCCTCGTGTTGCTGTCTCCCCCTGAGTTTCCTGGACAGGCTACAGGCATTCTTTGATCATTTTGCCCAGCTGAGCACTCCAGGGCAACTCTTCTAAAGACCCCAAAACAGACTTTGCTCACTTTCACTCTCACGGCTCATGTGAGTAGAAGAGTGAGTTATTCTGAGGCCAGTGAAGGCGAGTTTGGCTGGAGGGCTCTGGCTCTGGTTTCCAAACCTGCAGCTTCCCAGACCTGGCACTGGACCTACATAGATACCCTCCCAGCCTCGTCCATCACTTAGAGGAGAGAGTTTTTCTTAATCAGGCAACATGCTTTTCAGATTTGAAAAAGCTTCACACATCTGCATCATGTTAGGCCTTTAAAGATGGCAGTGAAATACGGGATGATTCCTGCTGTCACTCAGCAGCTCTGATCAGAAAAATACCAAACTTGCAAAAGGGGCTGTGAGTTAATGCCCCTTCTGAGCACCTGTCCACCGTGGTTTCTAGAGCCCAACTGCTCCTCTTCTCAAGGTACCTCAGGTATAATTCAGTGGTTTTCAACCCAGCCACACATTAGAATCAATAGGAATTTTGACTTAATTGGTCTAGAATGGAGTCCTGGCAAGAGCAGTTTTTGAGAACTCCCCAGATGATCCTAAGTGAAGCCAAGGCTGAGAACCACTGAACACTATCCTTCCTGGGTCCTTTTAGCAGAGGACTATCTCCTAGTTAATCAATCCCCCTGGTCATTAATGACACTTAGACACCACTACTTACCTTCTGTTCTTCCTTCAATTAGAAATTAGGTACATATATACAGTGGAATATTACTCAGCCATAAAAAGGAACAAATTTGAGTCAGTTGTAAAGAAATGGGTGAACCTAGAGCCTATTATACAAAATGAAGTGAAAGATAAATATTGTATATTAACACATATATACGGAATCTAGAAAAATGGTACCGATGAACCTATTTGCAGAGAAGCAATGGAGACACAGAGGCAGAGAATAGACGCGTGGGTATAGCAGGGGAAGGAGAGGGTGGGGCGAATTGAGAAAGTAGCATTGACATATATACACTATCATGTGTAAAACAGATAACTAGTGGAAAGCTGCTATATAACACAGGGAACCCAGCCTCGTTTGTGACGACTTGAGGCAGGGTGGGGGGTGGGGGAGGGAGATGGGAGTGGGGAGGGAGGCTCAATTTGGAGGGGAGGTACATATAATTATGACTCATTCACATTGTACAGCAGAAAGCAGCACAGCTTTATAAAACAATTATTCTCCAATTAAAAAATAAATAATGAAGAAAAAGAAACCAGACCTTTTCAAACTAATATGACTTTTTTTTTTCTTAAGGGAGTTGCTCTGTTTCTGCATTTGGTGAATCTCCCCATCTGCACCTCCATATGCATTTTAGACAGAATCAGGGCTTACATCCCACTTGGAAGCTGAAAATGCGAGATACTGACTTTCTCAGCCCCTGCCCCCCACCCCCCCCACCCCCTGCCTTGCAGCTATACATAGTCAGGTGACACAGGTACCAATCACCACCAGGCTCCTGGTCTTTGACTTGGGGGCCATTAAAGCAAAGAAGGAAAGACTCTGGGAATCTTCTGGTGATGGTGGTAGTAGAGTCCAGGGCCAGCGGCAGCAGGGAACAAACTGCCTGGTCCAATTCCTGGCAGTGTCCCCCGCTTAGTCTCCTCCCCAGGATGACCGTGGGTCTCGGTCATGGCTGCAGAGCCTCAAGCCTGGTTCTCTCAGTGATTCTGTGAGCTTGCAGTCTCCATCTGATAAGTTCCTTTCCAGAGTCAGTCTCTATTTTTACAACTAAGAACCCTCTTGTTCCTTCATAGCAGATGTCACAAACTATCCTCAGAGGAAAGTTGCCTGTTTTGGAATGAGAGTTGAATTCCCTACCCCTTTGATATAAATCCAGAGATCAAATCTAAAACTTCAATTTCATTTGCTTAATTTCCATTCTTCCTTCCAGTTCTATGAATAGGTAATCTGGCCAATTAACTTTTGAATTTTATTCACCACCCACAGCAGAATTCAGGTTAAGCCACCCCCTGCAGCCTCTGTCTCTTTGCCCTCCGTTGATCAGCTCCTGGTATTTTTCACAAGGTGGCTGCATCATCAAAGCAGCAGCCCTGTTGGGCGGACTTTACATTCTGTCTGCACTGCACCAGCTTTAGAAATAGACTTGTCTTTTATTAAACCATGGGTGTTGTTCAGTCACTCAGTAGTGTCTGACTCTTTGCAACCCTATGGACTGAAGCACACTAGGCTTCTATGTCCTTCACTATCTCCTGGAGTTTGCTCAAACTTGTGTCCATTGAGTCGATGATGTCATCCAGTCATCTCATCCTCTGTCTTCCCCTTTTCCTCCTGCCCTCTATCTTTCCCAGCATCAGGGTCTTTTCCAGTGAGTCAGCTCTTCGCATCATGTGGCCAAAGTACTGGAGCTTCAGCTTCAGCATCAGTCTCTCCAATGAATATTCAGGGTCTATTTCCTTTAGGATTGAGTGGCTTGATCTCCTTCCTGAAACTCTTTAATCATGTTAACTAAGTCCAACCACATCATAATATTCTGTTAGTGAATGTCCCCCCAGAGTACAGTACAGCTGGTGACTGCCATGATTGTGACATGAAGGGTGTGGAGAGGAACCACTGTCACTGATACTTTGGCATATCTCAAAGCCTCCTTCCATGCTTTGGTGATGGTTGGATCATAAAAGGTATGGAATAAAGCTTCATAAAGTACAATTCTCTTGGGAAAGCAGGAGACCTTTCACCTCCTTTCACCATGACCAGGAGCAATTTTGTGCTCACACCCCACTGAAGCACCTTAATTCCAGTGCCAGAATGAATTACCAATTTGCAACTCTATCTAAGGCATACTCAAGCACTCAACTCATATGATATTGAACCCCCGTTAAGAGAGCTAAAAGTGAGATGTTGTGTGACTAATTCCCCAAACTCCTCACATTTTCTTTTGCAGATTTCCTTAGAAAGTTTAGTGAAAGTTGTGGGGAAAAAAATCTACTCTGATGACAGAAATTCTCTGTTTCTCTGCAGTTCCTTCATATGGAGTGTTGGCAAGCTTTTGTAATCCCCATGGTTTTAGGAAATACTCTTTTCCCCAGAGATTTTGGTTTCTGGGTGTTATGACTAAAATATCGTATTCCCCTAAATTCACATGTTGAAGTTCTAATTCCAAAAGTAATGATATTTAGAGAAAGGGTATTTGGTGTTACTTAGGGTACATACTTTATATGGGGCTTCCCTAGTGGCTTAGATGGTAAATAACCTGCCTGCAATGTGCGGACCTGGGTTCGATCCCTGGGTTTGATCCCTCCAGGGGAGGAGGCAATGGCTACCCATTCCAGTGTTCTTGCCTTGAGAATTCCACGGACAGAGGAGCTTGGTGGGCTACATACAGTCCATGGGGTCGCAAAGTGTCAGACACGATGGAGAGACTAATACTACCTTATGGGCTTCCCAGGTGGCACTAGTGGTAAAGAACCTGCCTGCCAGTGCAGGAGATGTAAGAGACACAGGTTTGATCCCTGGGTTGGGAAGATCCCCTGGAGGAGGGCATGGCAATCCACTCCAGTGTTCTTGCCTGGAGAATTCCATGGGCAGAGGAGCCTGGTGGGCTATAGTCCATAGGGTTGCACAGAGTCGGACACAACTGAAGCAACTTAGCACTCACAAAAAGGGTTAGATTAGGTCATGGGGGTAGGGCCCTCGTGACCTCCTTCTAAGAAGAGAAAAAACAAAAAAAAAAAAAAAAGAGAGAGAGAGAAAGGAATCACTCCTTCCATCATGTGAGGACACAGCAAGCCAGGAAGACAGTCCTCAACAGAACTTGACTGAGCTGGCACCCTGATCTCAGACTTTCAGACTCCAGAACTAGGAGGAAATATGTCTCTCTTGTTTAAGCCACTTCAGTTCAGTTCAGTTCACTCGCTCAGTCGTGTCCAGCTCTTTGCGACCCCATGATTTGCAGCACACCAGGCCTCCCTGTCCATCACCGTCTCCCAGAGTTCACGCAAACTCACATCCATCAAGTCAGTGATGCCGCCCAGCCATCTTAATCCTCTGTTGTCCCCTTTTCCTCCTGCCCCCAATCCCTCCCAGCATCAGAGTCTTTTCCAATGAGTCAACTCTTCACATGAGGTGGCCAAAGTACTGGACTTTCAGCTTTAGCATCTTTCCTTCCAAAGAACACCCAGGGCTGATCTCCTTTAGAATGGACTGGTTGGATGTCCTTGCAGTCCAAGGGACTCTCAAGAGTCTTCTCCAACACCACAGTTTAAAAGCATCAATTCTTCGGCACTCAGCTTTCTTCACAGTCCAACTCTCACATCCATACATGACCACTGGAAAAACCATAGCCTTGACTAGACAGACCTTTCTTGGCAAAGTAATGTTTCTTGGTCTGTGATATTTGTTATGGTAACCTGAGCAGACTAATACCCTTGATGAAGACATGATAGACAAATGGCCTTGGGCGTCCAAAAGCTGGTCTCTTGGACAGAAAGGGAATGTTGATGCTTATAGAAGGAATGTAGACTCCATGCTCCTTGAGGGCACAGATTGCCTTCTTAATGTATTTGAATCCTGGGCAATTGGACCAATGGTTGGCCCATGGGAGGCATTCAACAAATATTTGTGAATTAGCCAATAAACAAGTGAGTGGACAGTTGGATGGAACAGAACAGATCAGGGGATAAGAGAAGGAATAGAGGAAACAGAAATGACCCCTGAAGGATGTAATTAACAAGGTGAGATTAAACATGCCTCTTATGAACTTTGGTGACAGTTTGGGAAACCAAAACCAAGCCTTTTCATGTCAAACACTTCAGAAAGATAAATTGATTTATCTGTTGATAAATCAGAAAGATTACTAGGAAACAAAATAACTAAGATTCTCAGATCTGCCTGTTTTTCCTATGTTCTGAGCTATTCATTTCATCTCCCAGTACTTCTGTTTTTATATTCATAAAACAACTGATATAAATTAGCTAATGTTTCAGATTTCTTCCAACATTAATGTCCCAAGATTGTATTAGCTACTGCAATTGAAAATGCAAACTTGCAGAAAGTACATTATGAAAAATTAGTATCATCATTTGGATTTTTCATTTACATATGTATTACTTTTAATCATTTTTGCTAGAGACTTGACTTTTTAAAAAATTCAGTTTGCTTTTGAAATGTAACCATTAGTGCTATTCATCTGGAAAAGAAAGTAGAACCAATAGTGCCTACCACAGGGAAGGGAAAGTCTTTTCAGTTAATGATAGTATCTATAGGGAATGTAGACGGGAAATAAATGAACTTTGAATCTTACTTCATGTGGCGGTTCCAAATATGTCCACCAGTTCTTTGATACCCCTCCATTAAAAAGGTGTAAATTAATTCCTCTTCCCCTGAAAATGGGCTGGATTTAGAGACTCACTTCTAATTGTAATAGAATTAAGCAGAAGTGATGATGTGCAGCTTTGCACACTAGGATATGAAAGACACCTTGGTTCCTCCTCCTTTATCCACCCTTCATTTACCTCAGTAAATTTGATTTAAAATGAATAAAATACTCACCTCTTTGTATATCAATTGTGATGATCTGTGTTATAGATTTGTAATGATGCACCAGAAGAATTCCTGTCACATGGAGAGACCTAAATGACCTTGAAGTTCATCATTCAGCAATAGAGAAGGCACACATTAGTGATTCCTTTCCACAAATGTTTAGCTGTATGTGGATTCATTACCCATACACTTCAAATGTGAAGTATTTGATAAATAAATAATTTCATTATACTTACTTCACGTGTAGTAATGTTATGTGTGGTATGTTAATAGACCAGCTGGCAGCTGACCACTGTAAGTAAACATCCCCAGCTTTGTTTCTTTGTTTTGTTTTGTTTTTGTTCTTTGTAATTTTATTTATTTGTTTATTTTTGGTTGTGCGGGATCGTTGTTGCTGCATGGGCTTTTCTCTTCATATGGCGAGCAGGGGCTACTCTTCATTTCGGGGTATGGGCTTCTCATTGCAGTGGCTTCTCTTGCTGCAGAGCAAGACTGCAGGGCACGTGGGCTTCAGTAGTTGTGGCACGTGAACTCAGTAGTTGGGGCTCCCAGACTCTGAGCACAGGCTCGATAGTTGTGGTACATGGGCTTAGCTGCTCTGTGGCATGTGGGATCTTCCTGGTCCAGGGAATTAACCCTTGTTTCCCGCATTTGTGAGCAGATCTTTACCACTGAGCTACCAGGGAAGCTCTGGATTCTGGGTTTTAGGAGCTGTTGCACTTTCCTCATCTTGGAGCTTGTGTCCATTAAGCCCCTCCAAGGTTCAGGTTATCTCCTAGAAATGAAAGGTATTGAAGGCTCTGTTGCTCCACTATTTTAACTATTCTCTTTCCAATCCTTCTAGAGGCAAGAGTATTTCTGCTCTATCTGAAGTAGCCATTCACAACCTTTTCATCCCCTAAGATCCATTTCATGATTTTTTTCCCCTTATTTAGCCCCCATATTTAAAAGAATTTAAATAGCAAACTGTATCTGTTAAGAAACAAGAGCTGCCTTCATCTGCTTGGGGTCCTAAAGACATGTAGGGCTGGACTTCTAACTTCACACTGGTTAGAGCGAGGGTTCTGAAGTCAGACTGGCAGGACTGAAATATTGACTCCAGTCTCTACTACCAATGTGAATAGGAAAATTATTGATCTTCCCAGCTTCTATTCTTTTATTCTAGAAAATGAGGATGATAGTAATATAGCAGTGCCTATTTTGTGGAGTTCTTATGAAGATTAAATGAGATAATTCATGAAAATCCTTCCACATGGGACCTGGCACAAAGAGAACAATAAAAGATGGGACTGTAAGCTATGAAGCTTCTGATCAGAATGGGAGACTTTAATGTAATGTTGAGAACAATGGTCTTTACAATAGTCCCAACTCTCACAGATTAGTAGTTACTATGTACTGGACACTCTGCAGATAGAATTCTATTTAGCCTCACAACAGTCCAGTCTGGTGGGTGTTATTCCCTATTTCCCAGTGGGGAAACCTTGAATGAGAGAGGTTAATAACTTGAATAAGTTCACACAGTAGGAAAATAACAGAGATGCAAATTGAACCCAAATCTTTCTGGCTTTAAAATATGTCTATCAGGCTGCAGTTCATAGGATCGCACAGAGTCGGACACGACTGAATTAACTTAGCATACATGCACATCCTTTCTGTGGACCTAGAGTCTGCCATATAAAGTGAAGTAATTCAGAAAGAGAAAAACAAATATATATTAACGCATGTATGTGGAATCTAGAAAAATGGCACAGATGAACCTATTTGCAGGGCAAGAATAGAAACACTAGCATAGAGAATATATGTGTGGACACGAGGTGGCAGGGACAGGGAGTAGGATGAATTGGGCAATTGGGATTGACACTAATACACTACCATATGTAAAATAGATAATTAGTGGGAACCTGCTATAAAGTATAGAGAGTTCAGGTTGGTGTTCTGTGATGACCTAGATGGGTGAAATGATGGTGGGGGCTGAGGTCCAAGAGAGAGGGGAATATATGTATACATATTGCTGATTCACTTTGTTGTACAGCAGAAATTAACATAACATTGTAAAGCAAATATACCACAATATTTTTAAATGCATCCGTTCTTTCTATATTCTATAATTCAGTAAAGTTTTATTTTCTCTCCTCAAATAAAATTCTAGCCCACAGCCAAGAAAGACATTGTTTAGTTAGGCTGCATTATCTTATTTCACACAAGCAAACTGATTCTATCAAGCATTTTGATGTCTTGAAAATAATACTAGTACCACTCCCCTACACACACACACACACACACACACACACACACACACACACACACAGAGTTGCCTGTGTGTAGTTGTTGTTCATCATGGGCCTCTAGGGGAACCACTGATCTAGTTGGATCCAAAGCAGAGTCCACATATACAAATTCTCTCCCTAGCAGCAAAGTCAGGAAATAACAAACTCAAACATTCTGCACCATTGGCTTCCCAGGGTGTAATTAGAGTCTTAGGGTGATAGGGATGAGTCTCAGAGAAATTTTCACTCTGGATTAGTCAAGACCACAGTGACTGGTACAGTGCTGTGGATCTAACCCAGGGTCTCCCACAGGGAGCAAGAGTGCAGGTTGAAAGGGAATTGACTATGTTCATGATTTCATGTTTGACTTTGTATCTTTTTAATACAAATTATTTTTGACTGTGACCTAGGACAGGATACATGGTTTCTTAAAAGTAAGAATCCTCTACTCCAAAAACCAGATTTGCCTCTTAGAGGCTTTGGAATCCTTTCTAAATTTTTCAGTGCAATAGTCAATGTGTCTCTGAGCATCTGCTTTTAACATTTCAAGTTCCCTGAAAAGAAGAAAATTTCATTAAAAAAAAAATGTCAGAAAAATCAATGAGACTCTGAACGAAGTGTATTTTTTTTGACACACTCTCTCTCAAGAGATCTGCCGTGGAGCACAGGATGCCTGAGCCAGTCATTTAAAGCTTTTGAAAACAAGCGGCTAATTAATATACAGATGAGATGAGCATTTTAAATTATTCATTAACTCAAAGGAAGGTATGCTCTGAATAGTAAAGCGATGGAGTTCCTGGTGTGGTCAAATACAGCCTCTTTCCCTGACAGATTAGGCAATACCTTCAGGTGCCAGTAGATGCCTGACAGCATCCTTGGTCCTGAGCAGCTGCTGGGGGTTCGTAGCATTGACACATAAAGAAAGAAAGAAGAGTGAAAGAAAGAAGTCAGAGGCAGCCCAGCCAATCTAGATGAAAGCCCTAGCACCCTGAAACTGTACCGATTTGAGAACAAGATTGTGGTCCCTTATTGTAAAATATCCACCACAAGCATCACTGTAGCAATCGTTTGCCAGGAAAACCTACTTCTGGAGGACAGGCCACCTACAACCAATGTGCCCCCTGTCCCTAACAGAAGTCATCAGGAAGCATTAGTTGAGGAGAGAGCAAGACTTTGCTAAGCACCTGGGCCACAGAATCAGGCATAAATGCAACCCTGCGACATTGTTCTTTCTTGCCCAAAGGAGCTGAAGATCTCGTGGAGTGCTCACGAGCAAGAAAAGAGAAGATATTAGTAATTCCACACTGCCATGGGTGGTGGGGACAGGAAACACAGCAGAGAGGAAACACCAAGGTGGTGTATGCCAGAAGTATCTGAAGAAATGGGCTGTGCTCTTTTCAACCCTCACCCCTCAGGCTCTGAACTTGAGACAGCCTTGAAAGCTTGTGAGTTTCAGATGGCGTCTCACTCCCATGCTTAAAAGTATGTCCTAGTCTCTTTGTCCCTCTCCTGAGAGCCGTCCAGTCTTCTCCTTACTCACAGAAGTCTTCACTGATTCATTCAGCGGCTCACACTGTTTGTTTTCAGTGTCTCAGGACTCTTGTGAGGTACCAGGGAGCCAGTAGAGAATAACTCACGTCTACTGGGATGAGGGGAAAGAGACAGGAGGAAACTGCAGTCCCACAGGATAAGAGCTGAATAGAGATGCGCAGAGTTTGCTCCGGAAGCACAGAGGAGGAGTCTTCTTAAACAAGTTCCCCCTACACCAGGTCCTAAAGGACTGGTAGGAAGTGGTCAGGGTGAGGAAGCTGGGGAGTCACTGGGTGGAGGTGAGGGCCTTCCAGACAGAGGCAACAGTGTGCCTCTTGCAAAGTAGACAGTCCAGTGTCACTTTGACGTCACATCATTATTATCCCCATAAATAGGCATGTATCCATCATTCACGTTTCACATTTTGTAATCAAGTGCTTTTTGTGAATTTTAAAATTCACTTATTTAAAAATATTTAGGGACCATTTAGCATATCATGGGCACTGTGCTAGGTATTAAAGGCTAAAGGAGATATTTTTGTTGTGATTGGTGAAAAAAATCATACCCAAGTCCCCATAAATGAAAAAAAAAATTAGTGATTTTAAATGAGTGAAGGGAATTTGGAAAATGGCATAAGACAGGAAAACTAGAGATAATAAGAGTTATCATTTGGAAGAAAGTGGGAGATTTTTCTGGCTTAAAGACTGATGGGAAAACAGATATTGAAATAAGAAGGAGGAGACAGGAACAGGAATGATTCAACGCTTTCTTTTCCTGGGATGAAAGAGGCAGAAGAGTCAAGGAAAATGTTGAGAGAATTCTTTCTGTCATCAGAATGAGATGCAGAGGAGCAGCATGTGTTTTCAAAGGATAACATGGAAACAAATATAAGAGAGTCCCAAGGTTCCTAAATTCAACTGAGAAGCCCCAGACTTACATCAGCATTCTGTGGCTATGCAATTCCATACTTTGAATTAAAATCTAAAGCATATTGAAGGCATAAATCTTGGGAATAACCCAGCCCCTAAGCAGCTACAATACTTCCTAAGTTTCCTGTACATAAGATAAAATGGCATGCCTGAGTCTCTGAGCTAAATGTCACATACAGGATAAAAGCTGGATCCGCATTCTTTAGCCACCAACCCATGTCTTTTTTTTTTTTTTTTTTCCAACTAGATTGTGCTTTTATCCCTCTTGACTCACTGGACCACATACTCATCTCTTCCACAATATGGGAACTATTCTCAGAGAACCGTAGGTTGAAAATCTGGCCCCAAAGAACAGCTCATCATGTTCTTTGGGGGAGCGTAATGAACAGCATGGATTCACTTGCAGAAGTTTCTGAGGGAAGGATGGAGAGATCGAAGAGCTAAGCTTGGATGTTGCCATGTTTTCTCTCCCTCTCTGTTTTATCAAAGTGTGTGTATTGAACACATCAAAAGCTACTTAGAGTCAAGACAAGGCAAAGTGACCCCCTGTGGTCCCTTCTGGCCTTCCAGCCTAAGTGGATGACACCAGCCTCCTTGAGGAATAGAGTAGATGAATGAAGAGGGAATTGTGCAGCCATACAAAGACGCAAGGCTGAGTGGTGCTAACATGAAAACTCAGCAGCAGCTTAAATTGTCTCTCATTAATGTCCTCAGAGAGGTCCCTGCTTCATCACCTTCTTAGAAATTAATGGGCATCATTAATGAACCACAGGGGAAAGGATCAGGACCTGTCTTATCCTTCTGGCTAACATACACAGCCTCGGGCCCGTGCCAAGCTCTGGAAACAGAGGTTGGCTTTCTGAGTTATTTCAAACCCCACACCTCCAGTTATAACATCTGTGAGGGGTGTCCTCATTTAATCAGAGGTGGCCTAAGCCTACAGGCTGCAACCTTGCTTTCGTCCTTCCCTTCAAAACATATACATAAGATGCTAAGAAATGACGAATTTCAAGAGAGGAAAAGCTTTAAGGGGGAAAACAATGCCATGTATGCTAACATTTAACAGGGGAGTTTAAACAGCATATTGGAACTTGCAGACTATAACAAACAAGAACTGGAAACCAAACCTTCCTCCTCTACTTGACTTTCGCCAGGGGGGCTTGAGGCAACCAAATGAAAGACCAAAAGCCAGCTCCAGGCTGCTCTCTGGGCTGCCAAGTTTCAGCCCATCTCCTGTGGGGCCCTCTCAGCTTTCTCCATTACATCTTGAGGACCCACCCAAGGGATTCATTTAAACCAGTAAATGCTTTGGCATCCATGTCAGCCCTGCTTTCACTTGGCCCCTGGACTCAGGGTTGGCCCAGCCTCAGCTCTCAGCTTGTCCCTGCATCTTTACAACCCAGTGGCTCCACCCTCACCGTCTGCTTCCCCCAGCCTCATGCAGTTACCCATGTTGCTTATGGAAAGACAGGAAGGGAAGCAAAAACAAAGCCAGGAAAGGGAAGGGGGAAACAGAAGATGGAGAGAAGAGCTCAGAATCATGCAGAACCCCAGCATTCTTCAGAGGACTCCACACCTTCTCCAGAGGAACAGAATGGAATTGAAGGCGGAGGAGGGGGACTTAAATAGTTGTTTGACTTATTCTTCTGAGCATCAAACACCTTAATATAGAACAGACAGAGAGGAATAAAAATGATCTGGAGAAAAGTGAGAGGAAAAAGTATTTTAAGTTGATTTTTATAAAATACTTTAAGAGAAAATGGACTCGCGTTTTCACTTTGAAAGGTTAATTTTAATGTTTAATTCTCAAAATACCCTTGAGGTGTAGGCTATAGTAAACCAGTTTTACAAAAAAGGAAACTGTGTGACTCAGCAGACTTCCAATTTTCTATCTTTTTTTTAAGTTTTATTTTATTTTTATTTTTTGGCCATTCCATGGGGCATGTGGGATCTTAGTTCCCCAATCAGGGATCGAACCCACGTGCTCTGCCTTAGAGGCATGGAGTCTTAACCACTGGACCACCAGGGAAGTCCCAGGTTTCTGTCCTATTGAAAGAAATATGGTGCATGTGAAGAAAGATGCATACACGAGGATGATTATGGCAGCAGTCTTGTATCAAGAAATCTAAAATCAGCGTTCATATGTAGGGAAGTGATTAAATTATGGCATATTCTGGGAATGATATTTAGCTATTTGTGTATATTTTTATTCTTTTTGGTATTCTTTTCCATTATAGATTATTACAAGATATTGAATATAGTCCCCTGAACTATCCAGGAGAACCTTGTTATTTATCTATATTAGCTACGTATTTTCATGCAACAAATCTATCCTATAATGACTTAGAAAAGCCTTCAAGTCAAAATAAGTAAAAATAGTGCTAAACTACATGTTTAGTATAATTCCACTATGTAAAGTAAGTTTTCTTTATGTATTTTTATCTATACTTATGTATATATTTAAATGCTTATTAAAAAACTACAGAAGGACTCACCCTAAAATTTCAATATAAAGTCAAAAACTGAATAGTATCCTTTAACCAGCACCTCCCACATCACCTGAAGTTCCCCTCTTTTCCTAGAGGAAACCATCGCCTCTACATATTTCTATGTTTAAAATTTTTTAATAAGAATATATTTGTAATTCCTTTATAATTATTAAAACATTTGTTTTTAAAAATCATATGATACTATGCAGATATAACATGTTGCTGTGATGTTACTTTTGCACAGAAAACATCTGCTACTTTGCAGATAGAAATAAATTGGCCTTTCTTTTTCGCCTTTCTTTCCTGTCAGCATTAGCAGCAAATTCCTGTAAGATCTTCAGCAAAACAGATTACCCTATATGCTTACTTCTGATTGACAGAGAGGCTTAGTGTGCAGAGCAGAGACATGAGCAGAATATCTGGGTCACCTGCAAGCAAGGTTTAACATCTGTAAGCAATGTAAGGTCACATTCCATGATATCTTCAGCAGTAGCTGGCCTGCCAGCATTGTAATTATGTTTACTGCAAGTCTGCCTTGCCAGTCTAGACACAGGAAAACACAGATGAGAACAGGATCTTTAAGCAGGCTCTATATCCTGGGCTGAAACCAAATGACCATTAAAAGGCAGAGCTGAAGAAATAACACAGGAACACCCTGAAGTCATTAGCAGAACTAGCAAGAATCAAGTGCCCCTCTGAAGTAATAAAGTGAAGAAAGCCTCTTCCTGTGTGAAGTTTAATGGATGGCAATGTTCTGCCTGCCGTATGTTTCCCTCTTGATCCCCACAGCTATGGCAAACAGGGTAGACAGTGATGCTGTTTTCTCAGAGGAGGAAACTGAGACCTCAGCCCACGAAGGGGCTGGGTTTGTCACTGATCGAATGACTTCAGGGCAACAGTGAGGCATGGCCCGAGAGGCAGACACACCCTTCTCCCACCCAAAACATGCCAGTTTTAGACAGGCATTAAAGAGGCCAAAAAGTCCCTTTCTTGGCAGGTTTAGCAGGCTGTCTGAGATCATTCCTTTAAAACCTACTCAGGTCGTTTCAGCAGCACCCCCAGTGTTGGCATCTACAGACCAGGACAATAAAATATGCATGTCCATGCAATCACAGCATACATCATCTTCCTGGGGAGCTCGATAAATTTTTTCTTCTATCAATACTAGGAGATGCTCTTAGACCTCTCTCCCTCCTAGGTAATTCTGTTTTAGAAAGAGTCTCAAAAATCTTGTTTAAGATCATTGTAATTTGGGTGTGTCTTCTTTAAAAATCAAATTTTGTTTCCATATCAAAGCACATCTTTTGATATCATGTTATGTACTCTTAATAAGAAAAGAACATCCAGGAAGATAGACTAATGGCAGAATGCCCAGATTAACTTAAGATAAATGCAAGCCAACTGACAAAAAGGAATAGAGGGCAGTGGAGGAGCGGAGGATAGGAAACCAAACAGACGTGGTTGACAGCATAGGAACATGTCTGCTTTTCTGAACTAACCATCACTTCTGCCATCTCGATGAGAGTAGAGGGTGATGATGATTTCCTGCTCACAGTTGAGGACCTGCTTGTTTCACGATCTTTTCTCACTGTCACCATGAAGAAAGATGCTGTCAATAAGATTTTGTAGATGCCATGTCAGCACACTTCCAAATGGAACAAGAGCCTCCCTTTGCCCCTCTGTGTCTTCACTCTCATTGTCTGCCTGAGTGACCTTAATTAAGTTACTTTTTTTAAAACTAATTTTCTTTGGAGTATGGTTACTTTACAATGTTGGGTTAATTTCCACTGTACAGCAAAGTGAATCAGCTTTGTGTATGTATATATATATATATATATATATATATATATATATATATGTGTGTGTGTGTATGTGTGTGTGTCCCCTCTTTTCTGCATTTCTTTCCCATTTATATCATCACAAAGCACTGAGTAGGCTTCCCTGAGCTCTGCAATAGATTCTCATTAATTTTATACATAGTAAGATGATGCTATGAAAGTGCTGCACTCAATATGCCAGCAAATTTGGAAAACTCAGCAGTGGTCGCAGGACTGGAAAAGGTCCGTTTTCATTCCAATCCCAAACAAAGGCAATGCCAAAGAATGCTCAAACTACTGCACAATTGCACTCATCTCACATGCTAGTAAAGTAATGCTCAAAATTCTCCAAGCCAGGCTTCAGCAATACGTGAACTGTGAACTTCCAGATATTCAAGCTGGATTTAGAAAAGGCAGAGGAACCAGAGATCAAATTGTCAACATCTGCTGGATCATGGAAAAAGCAAGAGAGTTCCAGAAAAACATCTCTTTCTGCTTTATTGACTATGCCAAAGCCTTTGACTGTGTGGATCACAATAAACTGGAAAATTCTGAAAGAGATAGGAATACCAGACCACCTGACCTGCCTCTTGAGAAACCTGTATGCAGGTCAGGAAGCAACAGTTAGAACTGGACATGGAACAACAGACTGGTTACAAATAGGAAAAGGAGTATGTCAAGGCTGTATATTGTCACCCTGCTTATTTAACTTCTATGCAGAGTACATCATGAGAAGCGCTGGGCTGGAAGAAGCACAATCTGGAATCAAGATTGCCGGGAGAAATATCAATAACCTCAGATCCTTATGGCAGAAAGTGAAGGGGAACTAAAAAGCCTCTTGATGAAAGTGAAAGTGGAGAGTGAAAAGGTTGGCTTAAAGCTCAACATTCAGAAAACGAAGATCATGGCATCTGGTCCCATCACTTCATGGCAAATAGATGGGGAGACAGTGGAAACAGTGTCAGACTTTTTTGGGGGCTCCAAAATCACTGCAGATGGTGATTGGAGCCATGGAATTAAAAGATGCCTACTCCTTGGAAGGAAGGTTATGACCAACCTAGATAGCATATTGAAAAGAAGAGACATTACTTTGCCAACAAAGGTCCGTCTAGTCAAGGCTATGGGTTTTCCAGTGGTCATGTATGGATGTGAGAGTTGGACTGTGAAGAAAGCTGAGCGCTGAAGAATTGATGCTTTTGAATTGTGGTGTTGGAGAAGACTCTTGAGAGTCTCTTGGACTGCAAGGAGATCCAACCAGTCCATTCCAAAGGAGATCAGTCCTGGGTGTTCATTGGAAGGACTGATGCTGAGGCTGATACTCCAATACTTTGGCCACCTCATGCAAAGAGTTGACTCTTTGGAAAAGACTCTGATGCTGGGAGGGATTGGTTGGCAGGAGGAGAAGGTGACGACAGAGGATGAGCTGGCTGGATGGCATCACCGACTTGATGCAAATGGGTTTGGGTGAATTCCAGGAGTTGGTGATGGACAGGGAGGCCTGGTGTGCTGCGATTCATGGGGTCACAAAGAGTTGGACACGACTAAGCGACTGAACTGAACTGATCAGTAGTCTATACATGTCAATCCCAATTTCCCAATTCATCCCACCCCCTTCCCGCTTTGATGTCCATACATTTGTTGTCTGCATCTGTCTCTTTATTTCTGTTTTGCAAATAAGATGATCTATAACATTTCTCTAGATTCCACATAAATACATTAATATACAATATTTATTTTTCTCTTTCTGACTTACTTCACTCTGTATGAGAGTCTCGAAGTCCATCCACATCTCTACAAATGACCTAATTTTGTTCCTGTTTATGACTGAGTAATAATCCACTGCATACATGTACCACATCTTTTCTATCTATTCCTCTCTTGATGAACCATTTAGGTTGCTTCCATGTCCTTGCAACAGCGCTGCAGTTGGGGTACATGTGTCTTTTTGAATTATGATTTTCTCTGGATATATGCCCAGTAGTGGGACTGCTGGGTTATATGGTTTCTATTTTTAGTTTTTTGAGGAACTTCTATACTGTTCTCCGTAGCAGCTGTACCAGTTTACATTCCCGCCAACAGTGCAGTAAGGTTCCCTTTTCTCCACACCCTCTCCAGCATTTATTATTTGTAGACTTTTTAATGATGGTCGTTCTGACAGGTGTGAGGTGATACCTCATTGTGGTTTTGCATTTCTCTAATAATTAGTGACGTTGAGCATCTTTTCATGTGCTCATTGGCCATCTGTAAGTCTTCTTTGGAGAAATGTCTATTTAGGTCTTCCACCCATTGTTGCATTGCGTTGTTTTGTATTAAATATTGAACTGCATGAACTGTTTGTATATTTTGGAGATTACTTCTTTGTCAGTTGCTTTCTTTGCAAATATTTCCTCCCATTCTGAGGGTTGTCTTCTCACCTTGTTTATGGTTTTCTTTGCTGTGCATAAGTCATTTATTTTTTTGAACCTGTTCTTCATCTGTGCAATAGATCTCAATGGGCTGCGTGCTCTGCCCAACTCACAGAGCTCTTCTAAAGGTGCAAATATTTTCTGTGCAGTAAAGCAAAACACAGATGAAGGATTCTGAGTCACATTAGCATTGCCCTGTTATTAAGAGAAAGATTAAATGAGTTTAATCAGAGTTAAATCCACAGAGCTAGGAGATAACCAGGAGCTTATTAAGAGAAGCTAAGGCTGTTTAGGGAACAAAACACAGGACAGAGTAGTGATATGGGTCTATAGAGCATTTCCCATTTTAATTTTTTTAGTCCTGCTTGTACATCTAAGAACAATAATAATTTTTAAAGCTAGATATTATTGAGAGTTGAGCACCACACAGGTGGTTTGTGTATATTGCCCTTCCTATGAATCACGGGGTAATGAATGACACTGAAAAACCACATGCAGCTATTTTTACAACAGCTCGTTTGTTCTTTCACTCAACAGATTTTTACTGAAGGTCTACCAGGCGCCAGATCTCTGCTCAGCCTCAATCAGGATACATACCATGAAAGAAAAAAAGAGGTGGCACAACAGTACTAACAATATGCAGTGTTAGTACGGAGTAGGGAAGGGTACCTTCACTAAATAGGAGTGGTCAGGGGAGAGTGCCTGGAAGACAATATTTGAGCTGAGAGCTGAAGAAGGAAAATGAAGCTCAGCAGGGTGTGAGAGAAGAGCATTTCAGGCAGGGAGCGCAGCAAGTGTAGAAGGTGTGAGGGTAGAAAGGGCTTGATATAGCTGAGGAAGATACAGGAACCCAGTGGGGCTGGAGCCTGGTTGCATAACACCATCATCTTATAAGGCACGGTTCCATGGATACCTCGTAGATGCCATGAAAATTTAAACTGTCTTGCTGCGTTAGGAAGATGAAGCTGTGTCCTGTCTCATCAGGAACAATGGGGACCCCAGGATTTGTCCCCCCACCCACCAAGAAGGAGACATGATGGATGTGCTCATCTTGAGCACAACACTGAACATTATCTGCTTTAGACCACATCTGTTACTGTTAAAGTAGTCAGTGTCCTACAGTTTCTGTTCTGATCAAAATGCCATCTGCTGGAAGGAGAAAGTAGATGGTACATCTTTTATCCATTGTTACAAGAGACTTGGATGGTCCCTCTGACCAATGAAATGCTCTCCGTTCATCACAGTGTCATGTTTACTTAATCAATGAGATGGGAGAGTAGCTAAATATAAAGTAAAAAGATCTTCAGAGGATTGCTGTGACTGCTTCTAAAAATCCTTTAGAATTGAGTCAATCTATCAACAAGTTTTTAATTTGCTTCTACTGTGCTAGGCACTGTGGGAAAAAAAATGCAAAGTAATATAAGACAAACCTGCTGCCCTCAAGGGATCTGCAACTAAACCCTGGAGAAAAGATGCACTGAAAATGAAACAAGAATCATGAAATATAATGTTGTGCTTGGCACCCCACTCCAGTACTCTTGCCTGGAAAATCCCATGGATGGAGGAGCCTGGTGGGCTGCAGTCCATGGAGTCACTAAGAGTCAGACACGACTGAGCGACTTCACTTTCACTTTTCACTTTCATGTACTGGAGAATGAAATGGCAACCCACCCTAGTGTTCTTGCCTGGAGAATCCCAGGGACGGGGGAGCCTGGTGGGCTGCCGTCTATGGGTTCACACAGAGTCGGACATGACTGAAGCGACTTAGCAGCAGCAGCAGCAGCAGCTGTATAGCTTAGAATGCTGTAGGAGTCCAGGGGAGGAGGGTGGCAGCGGCGGGGTGACTGCGGGTAAGAAGCTGACTGATTACATCAGGGGTGATGTCAATCGCATTCAGTTTCAAGTTGTTCTATGCCTAGTGTATAGAAGATAATAAATGCTTTGTTGAATAAATGAGGTAGATGTGAGTTTTTATTTTGAGGATATGCATAAAATGAATTGGCAGTGAGAAATAGGGGGAGCTCAAGGCAAGGGGACCAGCATGATTGTTCACAGGATGGGGATAAATATGACATATAGACAGGCAATTCAGAGGTAGGGTGTATGAGGGATATCATACCAGTTCATAGAAAACTATGAACAGCAAAATCAGAATTTTGAATTTGGTTAAATAAACAGTTTTAGGTTCTTGAGAAAGGGAGAAATATGATTAAAATGGTGTTTCAGGAAAATTACTCTAATAGTTGAATTCGAGGGAAAGGTGAAGACAAAGGTCCAGTTACAAATGATCAAAAACGTTTTTAGAATAACACAGTATAAAAAATAAATTCATACGTACATAAAGTTATGCATTAGTTAGAGACAGTACAGTGTATCTATGGTAATAGTAGGAGGCTAAATGATGAAGTTGGCAGAGTCTGTTACATAGTGAAAAACCCAAGCTGTATCCTTAGGTCTGAGATGCTGCCTTGCTATTGCTCGCATAGACGGTCCCGTGCACATTCCTGCCTGAGGGCATTTGCAGCTGCTGTTCCTGACTCAGGGATCAAACCCAGGCCTCCCAGAATGCAGGCAGACGCTTTAACCTCTGAGCCACCAGGGAAGCCCTCTACCAGAAATGCTCTTCCCCAGATATCTAAGAGGCTTATTTCTTCACCTCCTTCAGTCCTCTGTTCAAACACCTCCTTCTCAGTAGGCTTTCTAGACCTTCCTTTTTAAAATTGCAGCCATCCTGAAGCTTCCCACTCCTCTTGCTTTATTCTCCTTCATAGCATTTATTACCATCTCACATTCTAAATATTTTACTTATTTATTTGTGTATTGACTGTTTCCTCCAACTAGAATATAATAATCTACAAAGTAAGGGATTTTTGTTTGTTTTGTTCATTGTTTTATCTCTAGTGCCTGGAACATAGTAGATAATAAATAGTTTGAGGATAAATAAATCAGTTTGAAGCATGTCTACTTTTTTGGTGGAGGCACTAAAATAGAATTATTCCTCCCAGTAAACTCAATTGTAGTAAAATTCTACTACTAGACTTATGACCCAGAGAAACTACCGTATCAAAGCACATAATATTATTTGATATTAGACAACAGTCTGAAACTCAACACTATAAATCTGCAAATAATCTACCTTTTTTCTTACATTTTATTTATTTATTTATTTGTGGCTGTGCAGGGTCTTCATTGCTGTGTGAGCTTTTCTCTAGTTGCAACAAACAAGGACACTCTCTAGTTGCACGGCACAGGCTTTTGTTGCAAAACACCGGCTCTAGGGTGCTTGGGCTCAGTAGTTGCCACTCCCAGGCTGTAGACCACAGGCTCAGTAGTTGAGACACATGGGCTTAGTTGCTTCCCAGCATGCAAGATCTTCCTGGATTGAGGTTCAAATCCATGTCTCCTGCATTTGCAGGCAGATTCTTCACCAATGAGCCACCAGGAAAGTCCTCTCTGACGATCTTAATTAAAATAAGTTAAGCAGACAAGTGCTACCTGCATTCTTAACAAGACACTAACTGATTTTTAAAACAAACCCAAACCTGCTTTTTTTTTTTAAGGCTTTAAGTTGTCTAGGGTTAGTAATCTTTATGAATGGAAAAATCTTCAGTGTCTCATTTACTAGTGTCAATTCTTAATTTCACAAATGGATTGAGAGACGTTTTCATTTCATAAACATAAAATCATAGCAACATAGTATTGTTCTGTCAGTCGACTGGAAGCACTTTCTGAGTGCTTCCATAGCAGGCATTTTACCCAGGGTCATAACAGAATAGTAGTCAAATGCAGCCTACAGAGTTTAGACAGCATATATTTGAAGTAAGAAAGCAAGCCAGATTTCCACAAATTAATGCTGTCAATAGAACAGAAACCCATGCAGAAGGAGTAATGGCCTTCATTTCAGCATCAAGCAGTTATTGTCAGGCATGATCACAGGAACACTTGAAGTCACTGGCCAAGGGAGCTAGTCTCAGGGAACTGTCCAATGTACCATCTCTCAGTATGTCTCATGAAGCCAAATCCCAGGCTTGTTCTACTTCACCTCTCCCTCATTCCCTAGACTGTTCTGATAAATATGGGACCACTAGCCACATATGACTATTTAAATTTAAAATAGCTCAAATTAAAAAATATAGTTGCCAGAGGGGTGGGGCATGGGGCAATGAGTGAAATGGGTGAAGGAGATTAAAAGTACAAACTTCCAGTTACAAAATAAATGAGTCGTGGGGAATATAGTCAATGATATTCTAATCACATTGTCTGGTAACAGATGGTAACTAGATTTATTGTAGTGGTTATTTTGCAATGCTTAAAAATATTGAATCACTATGTTGTACATCCAAAGCTAATATAATATTGTAAGTCAGTTATTCAGTTCAGTTCAGTCGCTCAGTAGTGTCCGACTTTTTGTGACCCCATGAATCGCAGCACGCCAGGCCTCCCTGTCCATCACAAACTCCCGGAGTTCACTCAGACTCATGTCCATCGGGTCAGTGATGCCATCCAGCCATCTCATCCTCTGTCGTCCCATTCTCCTCAATTATACTTCAAGTTAAAAAAGGAAAAAAAAAAAGTTCCTAACTTATATTTCCAACCAACATGAAATTAACAGAAGAAGGATTTATGGTCTCACCTAAAGCAAACATAGAATGGACAAAATGTATGAAGCAATGGTTTTTAAGACACTGGGAAATTTAAGTGAGATGACAGTGAACCAACATCTTCAAAGTACTGAAAGGAAAAAAAAGTGGCCAACACGGAATTCTATATCCAGCAAAGTTTCCTTTCAAAAATGAAGAAAAAGTAAAGTCTTCTTCAAACTTACAAAAGTTGAATGAATTCATCATCACATACACACACTGTTAGAGATATACAGGGAGGGTATGTTGAAGCAAGTTCTTTAGGCAGAAAGAAAATAATCCCAGGTGAAAATATAAATCTATACAAAGAAATGAAGATACTGGAAATTATAACCTCAGGGGTAAATGTGTAAATTTTTTCTAACTATTTAATATCTTTATAGATAATTGACTTTCTAAATAAAAATAATAACAAGCCAGTGTGAAGTCTGTGATATTTATAAAATGAAGATGTGGGACAACAATAGCACAAAGAATGGGACGGGAGACAGGGAAGTATATATTGTAAGTTGCTGATACTATTAGTGATGAGTCTTATAATCTCACTTCAGGCTAGACTGTGACAAGTGAAAATGTGTACTGTAGACCATCAATCCACAACTATAAATATAGAACAAAGAGTTACCACTTATAAGAAAACGATAGAGGAAAGATGAAATAATTTTTAAAAATACAACTGATCAAATGAGGAAAAGGAAAAAAAAAAGGAAAGAAAGAACAAATAGAACAAACAGCAAATAAATAGCAAATAATAAATACACACCTAATTAATTCAATAATTATATTAAATGGAAATGGTTTAATCTTCCCAATTAAAATACCAAGATTGTCAGAGTGTATAAAAGAAGCAAGACCCAACTATATGCTGTCTAGAAAAAAAAAAAAAACTTTAAATAAAAAGTCACAAATAGGTTAAAAGGAAAATAAGGGGAAAAAGAAATGCTGTTCTAATATTATGGCTTCCCTGGTAGCTCAGCTGGTTCAGCTGGTAAAGATTCCACCTGCAATGCAGGAGCTGCTGCTACTTCTGCCAAGTTGCTTCAGTCATGTCCGACTCTGTGTGACCCCATAGATGGCAGCCCACCAGGCTCCCCTGTCCCTGGGATTCTCCAGGCAAGATCACTGGAGTGGGTTGCCATTTCCTTCTCCAATGCATGAAAGTGAAAAGTGAAAGTGAAGTCGCACAGAGGTGTCCGACTCTTCGCAACCCCATGGACTGCAGCCTACCAGGCTTCTCCATGGGATTTTCCAGGCAAGAGCACTAGAGTGGGGTGCCATTGCCTTCTCCACAATGCAGGAGACCCTGATTCAATTCCTGGGTCACGAAGATCCCCTGGAGAAGGGATAGGCTGCCTGCTCCACTATTCTTGGGCTTCCTACATTTTGAAATATATTTAAGAACTCATAATATTATCAGAGATAAAGATGGTCTTTTCATAATGCGTGGCAGTTTTATTTTGTTTTGTTTTGTTTTTTTTCCTACTGCATCAAACCCTGGGAAGTTCCCCTGAAGTATCACTAAAGGTCCTACTTGTGTCAGCTTTTGTTTGAGAGGTATATATCCTCATTAGTGTAGAGTCATGTCAACTCATTTATTTATTCCCTCTCAGAAAGCAAGCTTCTTCCTGAACACTAGCATTTTAGAACCCCCAAATCACTGCTATTTACGTTTACCATGGTTTCTGCTTTGAAACTGGTCATCAACCTAAGAGCTAGATCACTAAATCACTAATTTCTTGAGAAAAGAAAGAAGGATAAATTATACCTCTAGTTCTACTATGTGCTTCTCATTTTTAAAAAAATGCTAATTCTTGAGACTATATCAAACTAAAAACCTTCTGTATATCGAAGGAAACCGTCAAGAAAATGAAAAGGCAACTGGTAGAAATGGAGAAAATTTTGTAAATCATGTATCTGATAAAGGGTTGATATTCAAAATACAAAAAGAACTTATACAACTCAATAGCAAAAAAAAAAAAAAAAATCCAATTTTAAAATGAACAGGTCTGAATAGACATCTTTCCAAAGAAGACATGCAGATGGCCAACAGGTACATTTAAAAAGTGCTCAACATCACTAATCATCAGGAAGTGCAAATCAAAGCCATAATGAGATATCAATTCACACCTGTTAAAATAGCTATTATCAAAAAAATAAAAGAAGTGTTGGCCAGATATGGAGAAAAGAGAACATTTGTGCAATGTTAGTGGGAGTGTAAACTGGAATAGCCTTTATGGAAAACAGTGTGGAGGTTCCTCAAAAAAATTTAAAATAGAACTACCATATGATCCAGAAATTCTACTTTGGGGTAATGTATTAGAAGAAAATGAAAACACTAACTTGAAAAGATGTATGCACCCCCATGTTCATTGTGGTAGTATTTATAATAGCCAAGATACAAAAATAATTTAAGAGTCAGTCAATGGATGAATGGATAAATAAAATGTGAAATATAAATGCCATTCAATACTATTTAACCGTAAAAAAGAAAGAAATATTTCCATGTGTGACAACATAGATGAGGGCATTATGCTAAGTGAAGTAAGTCAGACAGGGAAAGACAAGTACTGTATCATCTTCCATGTAGAATCTAAAAACAAAAAATACAGCAAAACAAACCCACCAAGCTCATAGATAGAACAGATTGGAGGTTGCAAGAGGCAAGAGGGTTGTGGGTGGGGTGGGGAAAACAGATGAAGGTAGTCAAAAGGTACAAACTTCCAGTTATAAAATAAATAAATCATGGGGATATAGTGTACAGTGTGGTGACTATAGTTACTAATACTGTATTGCATATTTGAAAGTTGCTAAGAGAGTAAGTCCTAAAAATTCTTATCACAAGAAAAATAAATTCTGTAACTATGTATAATGACAGATGTTGACTATACTTATTGTGGTGACTATATGCAATATATGCAAATATCAAATCATTCTTCTGCAAACCTGAAACTAATATAATGTATGTCAATTATACTTCAATTTAAGAAATAATAAAATTGGAAAATGCTCACTACCATTTAACCAACAATAAACATAATTTGGATGTGAGAAGTGATGTGGTATATAAAGATGAAAGGAGACAGACAAGAAGTAGATAATTGTGGTTGTGTTTTAATTAACATAGATAATAAGCATCAAAATTCAAGTTCTCAAGTTGCCTTAAAGCTCATTAGATAAGAATTCAATTAAATTTCCCTGAGTTCTGTTCCTAAATTTAATGAAGAGATGGTGCTGGATTTTACTAACTTTCATTTACTGAGACTACCAATGTGAGAGAAAGTGAATATATTCCTTGTCTTTTCAAAGTCGATTAGATTGCTGGAGACTTGCCTGCATGCTAATGGGAGAGAGAACATTCCTTGACCCTGTCAACTGAGGTGAAAGCTTTCTCCCCGATGGAAAGATATTAGGAAAGCCTTCATCTATTTTTAACAGAATTATTTAAAATTTTGATACTCAGAATATATCTGAATCTCATTACACTGAAAAGTGGTCTTCAAATTTCTCCTCTGACTTTACTACTGTCACCAATAGCAGTAAACACATTAAAAGTAGTAATTTCTAAGGTGTCTGAAATAAAATTATCCTCATTTCAAAAATGAGAAAGCTGAGGCACAGAAAGGTAAAATGACTTATCCAAAATCACAGAGTGGAAAAGCCAGTATAAATTAAATCCTCAGTACAGACTGATGGAAAAGATTTAACACGTATACTTTACCTATAGATGGAATTTGGGGATCATGCTGTGCTTGTTTAGCTTTACTAAAATATCCAAAATTAACCAAAAAATTGATATTTTATTCTGAACCACTTGAAACACCCACCATTTCCCAGACTTGTCTGAAGTAAGAATTTCCATTTTTTCTGTAAACACTTGAGAAAAAAAAAAAAGAACAGAACTAAAGTGTTCTTCTCATATATTTAATTTTAATTAAAATTTTAAAGACGTAAATGATAAAAATAGAGCACATAGAAATCAATTTCAATTCAGTTCATTGAGTATACAAAAAAAAGACTAGAAATACTTTATAGTATTAGTAAGTATATTTAGATGGCGGGACTACTAGTAATTTGCTAAAGTTCTCTAATAAAAGTATACATTTAAAATAGGTTTTAAATATTTAAACCTTTAATGGACACCAGGGCTTCCCTGGGGGCTCAGTGGTAAAGATTCCACCTGCAATGCAGGGGCCACAGGAGATGCAGTTTCAATCCCTGGGCAAGGAAGATCCCCTGGAGGAGGGCATGGCAACCCACTCTAGTATTCTTGCTTGGAAAATCTCAAGGATGGTGGAGCCTGGCGAGCTACAGTCCATGGGGTCAGAGACGACGGAGTGACTTAGCAAGCAGCATGCAAGGACACTATAAGCATTTTGGAGACTTTTTTTTTTTACTCCCCTAAAATTTTTTTTTTAATCAAATATTAATTGGAAATAAAATGAACCTTTTGGCCACAAAAGAATTAGAAAACAGCTGGGAAGAATTATAAAAAATCTTAGGGAGCTCTCTCCATCCCTGGAATTCTTCAGGAAAAACACAAACTCTATCACCTGGTTGCCCTTTATGTATACTTTTTTCTTTCCTTAAAATACCTTTTTCTCTACTTTTATCACCACCTTAAAATGTCTTTCTCATCTTCAGAGCCCACCTTATATGTCACCTGAGCCTGTGTGAAGTCTTTTCTGCCCTCTCAAGGCAATGTTGCTCATATATACTTAAAGGAAACCTCTGGGTCCGAGATCCAGCCAAGTTCCCTGGAGACAATGTACCATGGGAAACAGAGTGTGTGTGCAAGACAGTGGGAATCCACAGGCCTGAAATTCAGCAAATACAGAGAAATCAAAAGAAAGTAATCTCTGGAAATCAAACACGGGGGACCTACCTCTATCTCTGAGAAAACTGCCTTCTTAGTGTCTTGTGAAAACTGAAGAAGAAAATGCTGTGTGTAATGTGCACATGTGCTGAGTTGCTCAGTCGTGTCCGACTCTTTGTGACCCTATGGAGTGTAGTTCATCCAGTGGCTCTGTCCATGGGATTCTCAAGGCAAGAATCCTGGAATGTGTTGCCATACCCTTCTCCAGCGGACCTTCCCAACCCAGGAATTGAACCAGCGTCTCTCATATCTCCTGCATTGCAGGCAGTATCTTTACCGCTGAGCCACCAGGGAAGCCCGTATGTAATGAAAGGACTCAAAGAAAGGGATTCCTTTCTTCCTCTGGCCTTGGGGAGAAGCAGACCAGGGGGTTTGGTCTGGAGGCCTCTGGGTGGAATGACCTGAGAATAGCAGGGTAAATAATACACAGAGGGAGCCACGAGCAGAATCTTCAGAGAGGAAGATCCCCTAAAGATCAGGAACTGCCTTGCTTCTGACCTCCCAGTTCCTCACTCCTACCTAATTCCTCCAGCTGGAGGCTCAGCTTGATTCTCTTCACACACACACACTTCCCATCCTGTGACTTTTACTCAGATTCCTCAGTGGATTCTGACCTGTTATTGCCATCAAAGCCAATTCTTGTTATCTGGGTCTTTCCCTGGGCCCTTGTGCCTGACATCTGAGTCTCTAGATCTTGCTTTGCTTCCTAAGTCCTGAGTAGCTGCCCGCTTTCTTAGTAGTTCCCCCCGGGACTCCACCTGGGCCTAGGTTAGCTTACTGTTTGTGGATACTTAGCCAGGCCCCTCCTGACTTATTTTCTCCGGAGTCTTGGTTTGTTCCTTGAGGGGCGGGGGAGGGGGGGAACAAAAACAAATCATAATGTCTAGAGATTTCTATAAACTGCGAGATAAATACATAAAGGAAAAAAATGCAGACACTTCCAAAAATATCTTTGAAGAAGTGAAAATACATAATCCTTTGCTGACCAAGTTCTGTCACCATGACCAAAATATCTCGCCACTGTTCTTGACTCTCCATCTGCTTTGCCGTCATCTTTTCTTGAAGGCAGTGTTGCAACAGCTTACCAACTGGTCTTTCCACCTCCAATTTGACCTTCTTCTCACCTAAGGGCCTAAAAATTCAAATGCTTAATTAGAAGAAACACAAATGAGTGACCAGGGCTGATATAAATACATGTGAAAACTCCATGCAGATGGTGGGTTGGTGCAATGGAGAGAATACTTGTGCCATATATAAGGGGCACCCACTCTCGCTTATGGTTATGGTTTTCTTTTAGGAGACAGTCTTAAAGAATATTTCTTTTATTTCTAGAATATCCTGTTATTTTTCCAAAAAGATCCCAAATTTAGACTCTTATTTTAAAAAATCTCAATGTTGGCTGCACCCCTCCCTCTGCCTCCGATCAAATAAATGCCCCCATACACCTGAGTTGTTTGAAGTTGAGTTTTGGTCATGAGCAAACCAAGAGTCTTGACTAATATAGTTCTTTTTTATCAATATTTGTGTGTTAAAATATACTGTGAAATAATCATCATAGTAACTCAAGCTAACATCCATCAACATACATAGTTACATTTTTTCCTCTCATAATGAAGACCAAAGATCTATTGTCATATAAACTTCAAATATGCAATATGGTATTATTAACTATAGTCACCATGCTGTACATTATATCCCCATGACTTATTTTATAGCCAGAAATTTATACCTTTTGATCCCCTTAACCTCCTGCTTCTGGCAGCCGCCACTGATGGAAATATAGTTCTTTAATGAGTGTTTACATGACTGTCTCCCAAACTCAGGGGTAAGTTCTCAGGTCAGGGACTGCGGCAGAGACACCTTTGTACCCCTGGTGCCACACAGGGGTTGGCAGCGAGCTGGAATTGAATTATTTACAAAGGAATGAGTGGATGAATAAATGCATATCCTTTGCAGACCTATTTTGAATGAACTTTTCAAAATAATAGGCAGCTGGGGATTTAGCTCTTGAAATTGTTGAAGTTCATTGAAACGGATGTTTATGTTTCTTATTCAGGACCTTCATTCTTTCAAAGAAAAAGGGCTTGCACCTGACTCCTCAAGGTTGCCATCCTGTTGACCCCTCCTGAAAATGGGCAGTCAGCTCTCACAAAATGCTGGTGCATTCAGGTAGAATGAACACAAAATTCATACTTCCTTGGGGTACAAATTGACTCCGAGTAAACAGGCAAATAATAACTGAGCCTTCCCAGGTACAAGGGACAGAACAAAGGAGCTTTAAGAAACAAAACAGCTTTTAGGTTACTATTCTGAAGGAGGCTAGGGTAATAAAATGCAATGATCCTTCCATTCTATTGTCAGAGGCCACTCTGATGCCTGAAGTTGTTCTTCCTTTTTGTTAACATTCATTCATTCATTGCCCACAAGTAAATACCTGCTAAATCAGATGACCCTGTACAGGCTTGACCTTGAAACAGTTACTGCCAGGCTTGACCTTGAAACAGTTACTGCCAGACATGCACAAAGCCTACCTCTGTATGTGTGAGACAGAAATATCTTCTCCATTTCCCTCTCTTAAGTCTCAGTTTCTCCCACCTGACACACTAGACCAAATTAATGATCACCTTTGGAAAGGTGCTGGCATGCAGCTAGTTAGAGTGGGAAGGCAGTTATCAGTTATCTGGTTGAAACCTCTTTGTTTTTAAATTTATTTTATTGAAGTATAGTTGATTTACAATGTCATGTTAATTTCTTCTGCAGAGCAAAGTGATTCAGATACACACACACATATATATGTACACATCCTTTTTCATATTCTTTTCCATTCAGTTTCTCCAGGATATTGAATATAGTTCCCTGTGGAATACAGTAGGACCTTGTTGTTTGTCCATCCTATATATGCGTCTTCCCTGGTAGTTGGTAAAGAATCTGCCTGCAGGAGACTCTGGTTCAGTTCTTGGGTGGGAAAGATACCCTGGAGAAGGGATAGGCTACCCACTCCAGTATTCTTGGGCTTCCCTGGTGGCTGAGATGGTAAAGAATCTGTTTGCAATGCGGGAGACCTGGGTTCGATCCCTGGGTTGGAAACACCCCCTGGAGGAAGGCATGGCAACCCACTCCAGTATTCTTGCCTGGAAAATTCCCATGGACAGAAGTGCCTGGTGGGCTATAGTCCATGGGGTTGCAAAGAATTGGACATGACTGAGTGACTAAGCACAGCACAGTTGATTTACAATATTGTGATAGTTTCTGCTGTACAGCAAAGTGATCCAGTTATACATCTTATATATATAATAATTTGCATCTGCTAATCTCAGCCCCTATCCCTCCCACGCCCCTCTTCCCTCTGGCAGCCACATGTCTGGAAACCTCAAACTTTAAAATGATGAAACCAAGGTCCAGAAAGGGTAATATCTACCTAAGGCCCACAGCTAGTTAATGCATGTGCCTGACCCAGCCTGGCAGTTCTTGATTCATGAGACTGAAACTTGTATTCACAAGACTGAAACTCTAATTACACAGTTCTGCTGACCTTGAGGTAGAAAAATGCCATTCCTCCAAAGAGCATTCTGTACTTTAGCCACACTGGGGCAGGGAATTTGCAAGTGAGCAACTTTGGTTTTCAGATCTCGTTATGACATGTCTGAACCTTGTAACCAACCAGCCTAAAGTAGTCAAGTCACGAGCACTTTTTCCTACATCCAATCCACTGGGAAGTGGGGAGTTCCCATCTCCCTCCCCTGCCTGGAGCTCAGAAGCTCTTGGCCCAGGCATTTCCTGAGGATGAGAATCAGAAGATTGCTTCCCAAGCTGCGTTTTTTTTCCTCATGCTGACTTATAAGGACAGCTCCAGGGAAGCCTGGGAGAACTTTATGAAAGCTTTTGTTTGCATGAAACCAGCTCCAGGGAAGCCTGGGAGAACTTTATGAAAGCTTTTGTTTGCATGAAACCAGGAATCCGAAGGCACTGGAGAAGGCAGGGCTTCACAGGCTCTTTGTTGCTGTGTTCCGTCAGGGCCAGCTTCCTCTATGAACTTGGAGCATTTTATTTTCAAAGATGTTATGAACACTGGTGATGTAGGATGGCAGCCAGAGAAATGCTGCTGCTGCTAAGTCGCTTCAGTCGTGTCCAACTCTGTGCAACCCCATAGACGGCAGCCCACCAGGCTCCCCTGTCCCTGGGATTCTCCAGGCACGAATACTGGAGTGGGTTGCCATTTCCTCCTCCAATGCATGTAAGTGAAAAATGAAAGTGAAGTCGCTCAGTTGCGTCCGACTCGTAGCGACCCCATGGACTGCAGCCCACCAGGCTCCTCCATCTATGGGATTTTCCAGGCAAGAGTACTGGAGTGGGGTGCCATTGTCTTCTCCAAGAGAAATGCTGCTGCTGCTGCTGCTAAGTCGCTTCAGTCGTGTCCGACTCTGTGCAACCCCATAGACAGCAGCCCAACCAGGCTTCCCTGTCCCTGGGATTCTCAAGGCAAGAACACTGGAGTGGGTTGCCATTTCCTTCTCCAATGCATGAAAGTGAAGAGTGAAAGTGAAGTTGTTCAGTCGTGTCCGACTCTTAGCAACCCCATGGACTGTAGCCCACCAGGCTCCTCCATCCATGGGATTTTCCAGGCAGGAGTACTGGAGTGGGGTGCCATTGCCTTCTCCAAAGAGAAATGCTACTGTCTGCTAAATCCTCCAGCTAGTATTGCAGAAAAATAAGATTCTTGCTAGTCTACCCTGTCATTGAATTCTCATCCATCAGTCTCCACATATGTGATGCCTTGGGGATGTCTGGGCAGCTTTTGTAATAGGCAGGTACCAGAATCATCCCAATCTAACGACCGTCTGTCTTCATTGCCAAGATATTCCTCCTTCTGTAGGCTGGCCATTCACCACCTTGAAGAAAGCCTTCCATTCACCAAACACCTGAGCCAGGCTAGCTCTGCACGATGATATGAAGAAAGAAGCATCTTTTTCTCTATTCACATTTCCGTGGTCCCCCTTAACTTTTATGCCCCCCACCCCATATTATGACCCCAGTGTGGACATGTTTTTTCAAATCTCAGGGATCCAGAGTCCCACCAGCCTCCCCAGGACCCGTCCCACCTTCACACAGGCTACCATACAAATCTTGTCTTCCCTATATACCTTCCCTTTCAGTGGGAAAATAGCTAGTTAATCTGATTGACAGAATTGGTGTTTCCCAAACTTTTGTCCTTTGTCACCCATCCTCACATTTTTTGCGTTGCACTTGAACCACCTGCATTGTTATCTAGCTGGTATTTTTATTTTAAATGACTCACTTTTTAACTGTAGGTAATCATTTTAATTTCATTTTAATCAATAGTATCTGTGAAATTGCAGATTAGATATGTTATTTAATTAAACAGGAGAAATATATATAGACATGTTAAAATAAAGAAAAAGTATATATTCATCCATGTACTACTATCATCTATGTAGCAAAGATACTGCATTTCTCAAACTCTGGAGAACAATAAACTAAATCAATCTAAAATGTTGGCTGGTATAGGACTAATGAGCCTCCCCATTTGTATAAGAATTGCATTTTAATGGACACTTTTCATACTTTTAAGCCAACTGAAAGAGGGAAGGAAACATGGTGGAGTGGAAGGCATATTTTAAGCTGAAGAAAACTCAATTGTTTCTAATTTATACAGATTATACTATTGGTGACTGCAGCCTTGAAATTAAAAGACACTTGCTCCTTGGAAGGTAAGCTATACAAACCCAAACAGTGTATGAAAAAGCAGAGACATCACTTTGCCCAAAGGTCCTTATAGTCAAAGCTATGGTTTTTCCAGTAGGCATGTATGGATGTGAGAGTTGGGCCATAAAGAAGGCTGAGCACTGAAGAATTGATGCTTTTGAACTGTGGTGCTGGAGAAGACTCTTGAGAGTCCCTTGAATTGCAAGGAGATCAAACCAGTCAATCCTAAAGGAAATCAACCCTGAATATTCTTTGAAAGGACTGATGCTGAAGCTCCACTATTTTGGCCACCTGATGCAAAGAGCCAACTCTTTGGAAAAGACCCTGATGCTGGGAAAGATTGAAAGCAAAAGGAGAAGCGGGTGGCAGAGGATGAGATGGTTGGGTGGCATCACGGTCTTCAATGGACATGAATTTGAGCAGGCTCCGGGAGATAGTGGAGGACAGGGAAGCCTGTCCTGCTGCAGTCCACGGGGTCCCAAAGAATCAGACGTGACTTAGCGACTGAAAAACAGTATACTGTTGGTGAGCATTTTTGCTGCTCTTCCCTACTAAGCCCCTCTCCTGGGCCTTCTATAGTCCAACTATGCCTTCTTCCAGGGCATGGATGTCAGCCCCGGGATATCTGAACTCATCAGGTTAAAGAACAAAGATTTGTACCCAGGTCTTCGCTATTTTCCTGAGATTCCACCAGACCCAGTGCTGCTGTGTCCCACTGCTGACCCTGTACCTCTCTATGGAAGAATTATACCACATCCTCTCTCCATCAGTATCAGAGTTGACCATGTGACTTGCTTTGACCAATAAGATGTTAGAGGAAGGGACGTGTATCATTTCTGGATAGAAGTTTAAGAGCTGTCTCATGAATCTGTCATTGAGTCCAAGAGTAATTTTTTTTAATTGTATACAGTTTTAATGATTACTTTCCATTTACGGTTATTACAGAATATTGGCTATATTCTCTGTATTGAACAATACACCCTTGAATCTGTCTTATATGCAACAGTTTGTGTCTCCCTCTCCCCCACCCCTATATGGCCCCTCCCTCTCTCCCTACTGGTGACCACTAGCTTGTTCTCTGTATCCGAGTCTGCTACTTTTTTGTTACATTTACTAGTTCACTGTATTTTTTTAGATTCCACATGTAAGTGATATCGTACGGTATTTGTCTTTGACTTCGTTCACTTAGCATAATTCCCTCCAAATTCATCCACATTGCTGTGAATAGCAAATTTTCATTGTTTATGGCTGAGTAGTATTCCATTGTATGTGTGTGTGTGTGTGTGTGTATGTATGTATGTACACCACATCTTCTTTATCCATTCATCTGTTGATAGACACTCCATATCCACTCCATATCCATATAGACACTCCAGTTCAGTTCAGTTCAGTCGCTCAGTTGTGTCTGACTCTTTGTGACCCCATGAATCGCAGCACTCCAGGCCTCCCTGTCCATCACCAACTCCCGGAGTTCACTCAGACTCACATCCATCGAGTCAGTGATGCCATCCAGCCATCTCATCCTCTGTCGTCCCCTTCTCCTCCTGCCCCCAATCCCTCCCGGCATCAGAGTCTTTTCCAGTGAGTCAACTCTTCGCATGAGGTGGCCAAAGTACTGGAGTTTCAGCTTTAGCATCATTCCTTCCAAAGAAATCCCAGGGCTGATCTCCTTCAGAATGGACTGGTTGGATCTCCTTGCAGTCCAAGGGACTCTCAAGAGTCTTTTCCAACACCACAGTTCAAAAGCATCAATTTTTCAGTGCTCAGCTTTCTTCATAGTCCAACTCTCACATCCATACATGACCACAGGAAAAACCATAGCCTTGACTAGACGGACCTTTGTTGGCAAAGTAATGTCTCTGCTTTTCAATATGCTATCTAGGTTGGTCATAACTTTTCTTCCAAAGAGTAAGCGTCTTTTGATTTCACGGCTGCAGTCACTCCAGGTTGCTTCCATATCTTGGCAATTATAAATAATGCTATAGTGAACCTTGAGGGGCACGCAATCTTTTCTAATTAGTGGTTTTGTTTTTGTTTTGTTTTTTGATATATAACTAAGAGTGCAATTGCTAGGTTATATGATATTTTGTTTTAGTTTTGTGGAACAGTTTCTCTGTCCTTCCTTACTTTCATGACCTTTAAGTTTACAAGAAAATCATCTTGCAGACTGTCCTTTCAGTGTGAGTTTGTTTGAGGTTTTCTCATATTTTAACATGATTGGAAACTTTTTGTCAGATTTCTTCAATGCAAAGTTACATTTTACCCTTAGTAATTAATAGATATTTCATAGACAGATACTTTTAGACTATAGTAAAATCCCCTTTCACCCACTAGCTTTGGCATCATCAATGATTTTTGCCTGAATCAATTATCACTATGATGGTTGACAAATGATGTTTCTCTAGTTCCATCATTCCTTGTACATGTATTTGTTGGCCTTCTACTGTAAATAAAAGCTTTATCTTCTTTCAGTTGTTTATATCAGTGTGCGTCCATGTATTCCTTTATTATTCATTGAGTTATAATCCACATTGTCATCATTTATTTTGATGCTCAAGTTATCCCATAGTTGACCAGGAAAAGCCACTTCAAGACAGCCTCTGTGTCTTTTTGACCTAGCACATCATTCTTTGAGTACTTCTTTACTTTTTGGTTAAAAAAAAAAAAGTGTCACAAACTCATCTTTTTCTTTTCCCTGTCTAGCCATGGAGTCAGCCAGTTCTTTAAGGAGTGTCTTCTTTGAGTGTCTTAGTGGAGAGTGCTATTTAGAAATCAAGATCTAAGTGTCAGGTGTGTTCATTGCTGCCTGGCATCACTTCTACTAGATTCTTTCTTTGTATATAATTGTACTGTTTAATTCTAGCCAGTGCTCTGAACAGTATTCCAGTTACTATACAATATGGCCTTACATAGGGAAATGTGGGGCTTTTGTCTTGTATTTTTTCAGCATGGATGTTGGACAGATCTAGGAAATATATATGTACAAACACACACATATATGTGTGTGTGTGTGTTCAGTCATGTCCGACCCTTAACGATCCTATGGACTGTAGCCCTCCAGGCTCCTCTGTCCGTGAAATTTTCCAGGCCAGAATACTGGAGTGGGTTGCCATTTCTTCCTACAGGGGATCTTCCTGACCCCATGATCCAACCCACATCTCCGACATCTCTTGCATTGGAAGGCAGATTTTTCATCACTGAGCCACCTGGGAAGCCTACATATATACCTACATACACATATACACATGTGTGTATACATATGATGTGTGCATACATGTATATGTACACACGTAGGCACATGCACGCATTGAGAATTCACACAGATATAGCCAATTGCCCTCCAAAGCCACAGGATTCATTCTAGCTTTCACCCTTTCCACATTTGTATCTTCTTCCTGGAGAAACCCACGTCCAGGTTTCCTTGATGTATTTACTATTTTCTTAATCCCCCTCAGGTCCCCACTCTCCCCCTGACCCCACCAGGCTGCCTCTCCACAACCTCCTTGTGCAGGCCCAATCCCCTAAAATACTCAACTGCCTTCAACTGTGTGGGCTCCGTCCTCTATCCACCTGCTTCTCACCCTCCTTGGAAGAAAGAAAAGAAGTAAGGGAGGGAAAGTGGGAGAGAGGAGGAAGGAGAGGAGAGAGGGAGGTCAAGACCGAACCCTTCCTTTTTTTTTTCACTATTCATGTTTTTTTAAAATTACTTCACCTGAGTATACACCAAGATATTATTTTACATAGATAGAATAACATCACTTTTACGCAGTCTTTTTGCATTTTGTTCCCCACCACCACCACCATCCCATTCCTTCTCACAAGATAGCATGCATGACAACACGGGAGGTACCCTTCGTATTTTGTCCATGCTTACATATAGGGCCCAGTATACACATACGAAGACACATCTGTGTGTCTGTTTGTATGCAAGACCAAATGGGGATTTTTGCCAATTTCACTTTCCCAAATGGGACCTTATCTTCTAGATTATTTTTCTTATTATACATATTTCCCACTTCTGAGTTTTCTAATCAATAATACCTTATGTAATTCTCTTTGTCAGGTAGCCTAGTTCTAATCCATTATTTTTTTTTTTAAGAGAGAACTCTTATCTGAACTCTCCTGTAACCTTTGTCCATCCACAGCTCTTTCTCATCTCTTTAACCAGTACCACCACCATCTAGCCACTCAAATGGAAATCATTCTTGATTCTTCCCTTTTTTCTGCATCACATCTTCCTAAATGTAACTTGAGTCAGCCGACTTCTCACCATCTCCTTTTCTCCCACCACCATCTCTCATCTGACTTGCTATAGAATTTTCCAAAGTGCTTTATCTACTTCAACTTATATCCCCCTGAAAGTGTTCGGGTTTGAGTTTGGCTTCAAGCATTAGAAATTTAAAATTACTAAGGATTCCAAAAATGGATTAAATGTGCCAACAAGAAAGAAGTTTTCTTGCTATGCCAGAAATAAATTGCTTTTTCAGCGAGATATGCTCTCCAATATGATGCTTTTTCTCATGTGTGGATATCAGACTTATACTCATTGACTGTCTTTGCTTTCCAAGATCATGTTCCTTTCTGTTTAAATAGTTTCATGCAATTGGGATAAGAATCTAAAAGTTGGGACTTCCCTGGTGGTCCAGTGGTTAAGGCTCCGTGCTCCACTGCAGGGGGCCTGGATTCAACCAGGGATCAGGGAAATAAAATCCCACATGCCCCATGACTTTGCAAAAAAAAAAAAAAAGGAATCTAAAAATCTAAAAGTAATGGATCAAAACAACAATAAAACTTATCAAATGCAACTGAAAAAAATCTGTTCATAGAGCAAAATTAAGTGTGCATGTTGGTTTTAGAAAACATGTTCAATATTGCATAATGCAACCATTGTTTCTTATGCTTAGGCCCTCTTTTATCTGTTCCACTAATTTCTCATTTATTCAGTTAAAATTTTACACTTACATGAAGGGAAGGAAGAAAGGATCTATTGTGCAAATAACAAAATATATAGCAGTCTCTCATTCTTCCTCCGTTGAAGCTCCTTTTATCTCAAAGAGCAGTTTGGAGATGAGTCCTGCTGTTTGGAATGGAATGGATGGCCAACTGCCATGGATAGAGCATGCACTTCTAATTTCCTTTCTTGTTACAAGCATCCTATTTATAGTAGAACTCCAGAATGGCTTCCTTTCTCCTTTGAATGGTGTTGCAACGTTTGCACTATTAGTCTTGCCATCTTATAACACAATCCTCCCCAGATAGTATTTATATCTGGCAGCTTGATGATTGAAATCAGCATTTAATTGTGCATATTAACAACTGCAGTCACACACAGATTCTATTAACCTGGAATGCTGCTGGGCTGCCTATTTCAGAATCCTAGAATAAAAATAATGCACAGATGTCCTGTTTTATTATCTCGTTTTCAAAATAACCTTTTAAGTGTTTTAAAAATTTACTAGAACTTGTCAATTTCACAGACTGTGAAATTAGATCAATTTTGCTCTTAATCCTGCCCGAGATGAAAAAAGAAAACAACAACAAAAAGAAATATGGAGCTCCTGGATCATCAGCTGAACACTGTGTATAACCAGAACGTAGTTCCTTACCACACACATCCCTTGCCTTTGCCTTGAGATCTCAAAGGTTATTCAAGGTAAAGACAGAGCCTTTCCTGAGAGAATATTTTAATTTTGTCGAAATACCGGCTGTTCTTCTGTGGCTGGGGCAATGACTTTCTTACCTCATGCAATTTCTCTGAAGAGTCACATAAGCCTTTAGCAAAGCTTTCAGTAGACTTTAAATTGAGTTACTACAATTCTCTGGTGTTTTTCCCTCCATAGCGTCATCAGGCTGAATCCCACGATTGTTTCGTGTGCTTGCAAGTTGAGCAGACATAAATTTGAGCAGCCTTTACCTGTTGCTGGGATGGACCCAGGTAGAATCAGGAAAACCTTCCAGTAGATACTGACAGTCAGAATTCCATGGTCCTAAGAATAAAATGTGTGGTCTTGAGTCAAGAGGTAGGCAATAGACTTGGATGGAGGAGACAACCATACATAGTTTTCCCTTTCTTATTTTGGCTGGGTATGAACATGCTACAGTAAGTAGCATCAGCTTTGAACCTGGCCCATCCATCCATTCTCCATACCACAGCCTGGATGAGGTTTCTGAACAGATGCTATCATGTTGCTGCTGCTGCTGCTGCTGCTGAGTCACTTCAGTCATGTCCGACTCTTGCGACCCCATACACGGCAGCCCACCAGGATGCCCCGTCCCTGGGATTCTCCAGGCAAGAACACTGGAGTGGGTTGCCATTTCTTCCTCCAATGAATGAAAGTGAAAAGTGAAAGTGAAGTTGCTCAGTCATGTCCAACCCTCAGCGACCCCATGGACTGCAGCCTTACAGGCTCCTGCATCCATGGGATTTTCCAGGCAAGAGTACTGGAGTGGGGTGCCATTGCCTTCTCTGGCTATCATGTTGATCTCCAGTTTAAAATGATTCACTGACTCTCCACCATCTTCAAGATTAAGTCCAAACTCCTTAACACAGTTTAGGAATAGTTTACCACTTGACATCTGTCAGTATCACCAGCCTCAACCCTTACTTCGCCATGCCAGCCAAACAGAACAACTCTGGGTTCTCAAACCCAGCCAGGTAGACTTGCTACCCACTCTGTTCATGCCGCCTGGATATGCTTTCTCCAATCCCATGTCCGTGTGTGTGTGCTAAGTAGCTTCAGTCATGTCTGACTCTTTGTGAAACCATGGGATTCTCCAGACAAGAATACTAGAGTGAGTTGCCATGCCCTCCACCAGAATCCCACATCCCTTGCCTGACTAACCCCTATTCATCCTCCATATCTCAACTCTTACTGACTTCCTAAGCCTGATTATGGAGATTCTCTTCTGTATTCCTGTAAATCTCTGCATTTATCCCTGTTGGAATATGGATCACGTTGGATTGTAATCAGACCTGTTCACTCTGATGCATCCTTGATATGTGTGTATCTTGTCCTGCCTGTGTATCCTAGCACCCAGCATGACATTAGCAAATTACAGGGCCTTGGTCAGTATTTCCTGAATGAACAAACGTCTGTTTCCCAAACACAAGAGTGTACCCACCAGAGGAACCTACAGTTGTAGGCACGATGCTGCACTGCTCCTCACTTCCTATTCAGAATAGTCCTATCCCCCCATCAGGATGCTGAATAAATGTTGGCTAAATGCTTTCCGTACCAACATTTCAAACTTTAGCAAAACTGAAGGGATTTTCACTTGAAATGAACCCTCCCTTCTCCCCTTCACATCTTCAAACTCTCCCTGACTTTAAAGGTCTCATAAAGTACCGCCTCCACCCCCAATAGGGAGCCATCCCTGGTTAATAATGATGTCATTTTGCTTCCTCACTTTCTCTCCTTCCAGTCTTCACAGATCCTCATTCTGCATCTTATAGCTTAGCTCTTCATAGTATAATATCCTCTTGTTTTCTAACTGTTTCATGTTTAGCCCATCTCCTGGGTAAACTGTTATTTCCCTTAGCACAGAGAGGGGTTCTTACACTTCTTATTAAGTGTATCATGGAATCTAGAAAAATGCTCACTAAAGGAGAGCTTTCTCTATTATCTCTTACCATATACTTTCCATTGAAATTGATTCTTTTTGCTTTTTGGCTGTGCTGTTGTGGCAATCAGGGGTGACTCTCTAGTTGCCGTGCACAGGCTTCCCCTTGCAGTGGCTTCTCTTGTTTCAGAGCATGGCTCTAGGGCATGGAGACTTCAGTGGTTGTGGCCCACAGGCTTAGTTGCCCTGGGGCACATAGGATCCTCTGGACCAGGGATCAAACCCGTATCCCCTGCATTGGCAGGCAGATTCTCAACCTCTGGACCAACAGGAAAGTTCCTGAAATTTACATCTTAGTTTCCCCTACTAGAGTACAGATATTTGGTCCTCTGTGGCCTAATCCATATCTTATGGTTCTTTCATCCCATGTATGGGTAATGTGTGTGTTGTGTGCTGTGCTTAATCCCTGACTCATGTCTGACTTTTTGTAACCTCATGGCCTGTAGCCCACCAGGCTCCTCTGTCCATGGAATTCTCCAGGCAAGGATACTGGAGTGGATTGCCATGCCCTCCTCTAGCGGATCTTCCCAACCCAGGTATCCAACCCAGGTCTCCCACATTGCAAGTGGATTCTTTACCATCTGAGCTACCAGGGAAGCCCCAGTGTGTGTGTTCAGATCAGATCAGATAAGATCAGTCGCTCAGTTGTGTCTGACTCTTTGCGACCCCATGAATCACAGCATGCCAGGCCTCCCGATCCATCACCAACTCCCAGAAATCACTCAGACTCACATCCATCGAGTCAGTGATGCCATCCAGCCATCTCATCCTCTGTCGTCCCCTTCTCCTCTTGCCCCCAACCCCTCCCAGCATCAGAGTCTTTTCCAATGAGTCAACTCTTCGCATGAGGTGGCCAAAGTATTGGAGTTTCAGCTTTAGCATCATTCCTTCCAAAGAAATCCCAGGGCTGATCTCCTTCAGAATGGACTGGTTGGATCTCCTTGCGGTCCAAGGGACTCTCGAGAGTCTTCTCCAACACCACAGTTCATAAGCATCAATTCTTCGGCGCTCAGCCTTCTTCACAGTCCAACTCTCACATCTATACATGACCACAGGAAAAACCATAGCCTTGACTAGACGAACCTTTGTTGGCAAAGTAATGTCTCTGCTTTTCAATATGCTATCTAGGTTGGTCATAATTTTCCTTCCAAGGAGTAAGCGTCTTTTAATTTCATGGCTGCAGTCACCATCTGTAGTGATTTTGGAGCCCAGAAAAATAAAGTCTGACACTGTTTCCACTGTTTTCCCATCTATTTCCCATGAAGTGATGGGACTGGATGCCATGATCTTCGTTTTCTGAATGTTGAGCTTTAAGCCAACTTTGAAAAAGTTTCACTTTCACTTTCTCCACTTTCACTTTCATCAAGAGGCTTTTGAGTTCCTCTTCACTTTCTGCCATAAGGGTGGTGTCATCTGCATATCTGAGGTTATTGATATTTCTCCCGGCAATCTTGATTCCAGCTTGTGTTTCTTCCAGCCCAGCGTTTCTCATGATGTACTCTGCATAGAAGTTAAATAAACAGGGTGACAATATACAGCCTTGACGAACTCCTTTTCCTATTTGGAACCAGCCTATTGTTCCATGTCGCTGTTAAAAAAAAGAAAAAAAAAAAAAAGACTACAAATGGAATCATTTCCTCCTACAGACAGCATCCCAAGACTTTGTTACAGTTTCAGACTCTTTCGATTATGACCTTTATAATCAATCAGTCTGAAATTTCAATTAGCACTAACAAGGTGTTCTGCAAGGTTAGATCCTTACCATACCCTTTCCCAAAAAGATGATGTCCTGTCTTTAAGAAAAAAAAAATCTCATTTCTTTTGCTAACTTCCTTGCTGCACCCTCCTTCTGTCTATAAAAACCTCCTACTTCGTTTAACTCCTGGGGGTATATTCCTACTTGCTAGATGGGATGCTCCCAGCTTCACGAATCATTGAATAAACCCAATTAGAGCTTCACATTTATTTTCCTCTGTTGAATTTTTTTGTTTTCTAACATCTCCCAGGTGACTTACCGCTGAGGCATCTTCTCCTTAACCTGCCTGGCAGAATGCTTCTTCCTTCTTTCCCTTACCTCAATCAAAGTTGCATAAACTGAGACCGCAGGAGCCATCACTCAAATTAAACCCAGCCTCTGGGCAAACAGCAGGTCAAAGACAACCGAAAGGATTCCAAACCCTTCTCCCTCTCAGCCAAGTTTCTCCAACCAGGCAGTGAAAACAGGGCTGCTCAAGGCCTGGCTGCAGAACTTGGGTGTTGATGCTGTCATCATTTCTTTTTCTGAAACTGAGGTCGCTGAGGTCACTCACACACACACACAAAAATTACTACTTTTTTCCCTATGGCACAGCTAATATAGAATCAGAAGCTATATTAACGTAAGACAAATGCATCAAAGCTTTGGGTTAGCAGAATTCGTAAGAGAAGGCTATATCTCTTGCTATTTTCTAAAGTGAAGGAAATGTATGCAGCTCATTTAAAAACTTCTCACTTCACACCTGAGCAAATGTGTTTTAGGCACCAAATCAATGCTTTTATATAATCACTTAAAAATTGGAGAGCCACTTTGAATTACAATTATAATCAAAATTAATAGCGTGACATTTTTTTTGTCACCATTAAACATCTGAAAAAAATTATCCCTTGACTTTACCAGGGGACTGTGTCACCAGTTGATTTCAAAACGACCCTGGCTATCTCCTGGTTAGCTCCGGTTATCATTGACTAACATGTCACATCCCACCTTTAATTAGCTTTTGCCAAAATAATGTGAAGACAGATCTGCTTATATTTTCTCAAACCAAGGAAATACGGGGTTTTTGTTTTAAATTAAACAAGGTTGATATTCTCATAAGGATAGAAGAGCTTAAAAATAGTTATACCAATCCAGAGAGCCCTTATTCTTATTTCATATACTAAAGTAGCTTTAAATATTGTATTATATCCTTTTGGAAGGTTGGACATTAAGCAGCTATTGGATGACTTGCAAAAATAGCAAAGATTATTTTTCAAATATAGTGCCCAAAACAATAAGATTTCTAATATGGAAGAAAAAGATTGATTATATTTAGTTAATGTATTATTATCTTGAAATGCTCCCCTAAGCTTATGAAATTCCTCCTTTAAATTGTTTAATTTATTAGAATGGAGTTTCATTTAGTAAGTGGCTAATGGTCACATCATTCAATGTGTTATATAGAATGGGTTAATGATTATGACTTTTATTATATCATAGTAAGACTTTTGAATAATTTATTAATGTTAATAACACTGATTAAATAAGAAGATGGGCTTGTATATCAAGGCTTTGCTACATAGGATGGAAATTTCTAATTCCAGAAAACAAAGGCATATGTACCCATCCCTCCTTATATGCATGTATATCTTTGTATATTTGCATTATTTATTCATATATATAATCTGCAATGAATTTGTTTTGGTCAAGTATAATTCACTTGTCTCAAATTAGACAGGTAAAGCCAAAACAGCAGCAGCAGCAACAAAGCTATCATAGTATCATTTAGAGACTTGAATTTCACGCTTCCTTTCAAGCACCTGACATTTTCATCTTCTGGCAGCCCCATTTTTAGTGCCTCCCTCCTGTTTGGCCAGAAATTAAACCTTCACAATCTGCCATATCCCCCTGAAATCTGATTATAAATCACATCTGTATGTCTTCTCAGCAGCAGGCAGGGGCTTCATATTGGGTTGCAGAAATCTACACGGCTGGAGCTAAACTGTGATTTTATTCAAACACAGCATGAAAGCTGGAGAATCATAGGCATAGCTAATAAATAGATCTCTAGGAGAAGATATAAAATACAGAAGGGAGTCAAACAGAACAAAGAAACACAGGCAGATGGATACAGTGTGGTCTCCGTGGCAAAGGTTGAACAGGAGACTGCTTCCTATCCAAATTCCTACCAGGAGCCATCCTTGAGTTAAAATTAACATTTACTGTGCTTCCTATGTGCGGGCAATGATCCAGCTCTGGTGATACCAGGACAAAAGAGGGTGGTCCCAAGTCCTGAGGGAGCTTAGAGTCTAGGGGATCTATACACAGTGTGGTAAGCTAGTGAGGGACAGAATGCAACTAGGAAAGAGAGGTGGGGCACGTGGCCAGGAAGGGAGATGGGACCAGAAAATACTTCTTACTGAAGATGAAGTCTGAGATGTATCTAAAGTTTCTCACGCTGATGCATAATGGGCAGACCGTTGAACTTGGAACCAGAAGCAGATGGTTTGAGTCACAGGTCCAGCGTAATCACGCATTAGTTGTGCGATCCCTGGTAGGAATCACAGCTGCTTCCTGATCCTGAACTTGAGTTTTCCACAGTTTCTAGAGTTCCTTTCTCATGAAGCATTCTAGATCCTAGCTTGAGGCAGGGGTCAATATATGGCAGGACAAAAGCTAATAGAGTTTTGCCAAGAGAACACACTGGTCATAGCAAACACCCTCTTCCAACAACACAAGACTCTATACGTGGACATCACCAGATGGTCAACACCGAAATCAGATTGATTATATTCTTTGCAGCCAAAGATGGAGAAGCTCTATACAGTCAGCAAAAACAAGACCAGGAGCTGACTGTGGCTCAGATCATGAACTCCTTATTGCAAAATTCAGACTTAAATTGAAGAAAGTAGATCATTCAGCTTTGACCTAAATCAAATCCCTTATGATTATACAGTGGAAGTGATAAATAGATTTAAGGGCCTAGATCTGATAGACAGACTGCCTGATGAACTATGGACGAAGGTTCGTGACATTGTACAGGAGACAGGGATCAAGACCATCCCCATGGAAAAGAAATGCAAAAAGCAAAATGGCTATCTGGGGAGGCCTTACAAATAGCTGTGAAAAGAAGAGAAGCGAAAAGCAAAGGAGTAAAGGAAAGATATAAACATCTGAATGCAGAGTTCCAAAGAATAGCAAGAAGAGATAAGAAAGCCTTCTTCAGCGATCAATGCAAAGAAATAGAGGAAAACAACAGAATGGGAAAGACTAGAGATCTCTTTAAGAAAATTAGAGATACCAAGGGAACATTTCATGCAAAGATGAGCTCGATAAAGGACAGAAATTGTATGGACCTAACAGAAGCAGAAGATATTAAGAAGAGGTGGCAAGAATACACAGAAGAACTGTACAAAAAAGATCTTCATGTCCCAGATAATCACGATGGTGTGATCACTGACCGAGAGCCAGACATCCTGGAATGTGAAGTCAAGTGGGCCTTAGAAAGCATCACTATGAACGAAGCTAGTGGAGATGATGGAATTCCAGTTGAGCTATTTCAAATCCTGAAAGATGATGCTGTGAAAGTGCTGCACTCAATATGCCAGCAAATTTGGAAAACTCAGCAGTAGCCACAGGACTGGAAAAGGTCAGTTTTCATTCCAATCCCAAAGAAAGGCAATGCCAAAGAGTGCTAAAACTACTGCACAATTGCACTCATCTCACACACTGGTAAAGTAATTCTCAAAATTTTCCAAGCCAGGTTTCAGCAATATGTGAACCATGAACTTCCAGATGTTCAAGCTGGTTTTAGAAAAGGCAGAGGAACCAGAGATCAAATTGCCAACATCCGCTGGATCATGGAAAAAGCAAGAGAATTCCAGAAAAACATCTATGTTTGCTTTATTGACTATGCCAAAGCCTTTGACTGTGTGGATCACAATAAACTGTGGAAAATTCTGCAAGAGATGGGAATACCAGAGCACCTGACCTGCCTCTTGAGAAACCTATATGCAGGTTAGGAAGCAACAGTTAGAACTGGACATGGAACAACAGACTGGTTCCAAATAGGAAAAGGAGTTCGTCAAGGCTGTATATTGTCACCCTGTTTATTTAACTTCTATGCAGAGTACATCATGAGAAACGCTGGGCTGGAAGAAACACAAGCTGGAATCAAGATTGCCGGGAGAAATATCAATAACCTCAGATATGCAGACAACACCACCCTTATGGCAGAAAGTGAAGAACTAAAGAGCCTCTTGATAAAAGTGAAAGAGGAGAGTGAAAAAGTTGGCTTAAAGCTCAACATTCAGAAAATGAAGATCATGGCATCTGGTCCCATCACTTCATGGGAAATAGATGGGGAAACAGTGGAAACAGTGTTATACTTTATTTTGGGGGGCTCCAACATCACTGCAGATGGTGATTGTAGCCATGAAATTAAAAGACGCTTACTCCTTGGAAGGAAAGTTATGACCAACCTAGATAGCATATTCAAAAGCAGAGACATTACTTTGCCAACAGAAGTCCGTCTACTCAAGGCTATGGTTTTTCCAGTGGTCATGTATGGGTGTGAGAGTTGGACTGTGAAGAAATTGAGTGCCGAAGAATTGATGCTTCTGAACTGTGGTGTTGGAGAAGACTCTCAAGAGTCCCTTGGACTGCAAGGAGATCCAGCAAGTCCATTCTAAAGGAGATCAGTCCTGAGTGTTCATTGGAAAGACTGTTGCTAAAGCTGAAAGTCCAGTACTTTGGCCACCTCATGCGAAGAGTTGACTCATTGGAAAAGACCCTGATGCTGGGAGGGATTGGGGGCAGGAGGAGAAGGGGACAACAGAGGATGAGATGGTTAGATGCCATCATTGACACAATGGACATGGGTTTGGGTGGACTCTGGGAGTTGGTGATGGACAGGGAGGCCTGGCGTGCTGTGATTCATGGGGTCGCAGAGTTGGACACGACTGAATGACTGAACTGAACTGAAGTGAACTGACCCTGCTGCTGGGAAAGACAGGGCAGAAGGAGAAGGGGGCGACAGAGAATGAAATGGCATAATCTACTCAATGGACGTAAGTTTGAACAAACTCCAGGAGATACTGAAGGACAGGGAAGCCTGGCACGCTGCAGTCACGGGGGTTGCGAAGAGTCAGACACGACTGAGTGACTGAACGACAACAAAGCATCAGAACTGGGATGCTTGGCTTCTTGGGTTAATGAGAGAGAGGAAGAAAAGAGCCTTGAGGGCTTCCCCTCCATAAACAAAGGACTCACCCATGGTCTTTTCCCACTATGTGATTGTGGAATAAGCATTTCAGAGCACATGAATGGTGCCTAGAGATTAAATGCTGATTTTTTTGCACATTTCTCTGAGTTATTCTGCCACATAAACGTCATTAAGTAGTCAAGAAAAAGTGGGATGGTGGCAGAGATGGCGCCACCTCCAAGTTCAGTTTTTGTTTCAGATGCAGGATGGGGAAGCAAATAGAATATTAATTTTTAAAACCTCTGTCTTAATGTATATAAATCTTGTGTGCGCCCTTAATCACGTTCCAACTCTTTGGGACCCCATGGACTGTAGCTTACCAGGCTCCTCTGTGTATGGAATTCTCCAGGCAGGAATACTGGAGTCAGTAGCGTTCCCTTCTCCAGGGGATGGAACCCAGGTCTCCTGCATTGCAGAAGTATTCTTTACAGGCTAAGCCACTAGGGGAGCCCATGTAAATCTTTTCTCACTGCTTATTTTTACTGTTGCTGTTTAGTTGCTAAGTTGTGTCTGACTCTGCAAACCCATGGACTGTAGCCCACCAGGCTCCTCTGTCCATGGCATTTTCCAGGCAAGAATACTGGAGTGGGTTACTATTGCCTTCTCCAGGGGATCTTCCCAACCTAGGGATCAAACCCACATCTCCTGAATCTCCTGCATTGCAGGCCAGTTCTTTACCACTGAGCCACCTGGGAAGCTGATTTCTAGCAGATAATGGTTAGGCCTAGAGTTGACAGCAACCCTTAGAGCAAAAAAGTTAAATGTATTTACCAAATCTTGTAGCGTATAGTCTGCAAACAACAGCCAAACTTTATTACACTCTTACATTTCTGAGTTAGGTGCTGTAGAGCAGAGCCTCTCAAACTTTCATGTGCGTGTGAATCACCTGGATGGCTTATTAAAATTCAGGATTAAGTTCAGTAAATCTGCTGTGGGGTCCAAGGCTGTCCATTTCTTTTTTTTTTTTCGTTTCATACATGATATTTTACATGTTTCAATGCCATTCTCCCAAATCTTCCCACCCTCTCCCTCTCCCACAGAGTCCATAAGACTGTTCCATACATCAGTGTCTCTTTTGCTGTCTCGTACACAGGGTTATTGTTATCATCTTTCTAAATTCCATATATATGCGTTAGTATACCGTATTGGTGTTTTTCCTTCTGGCTTACTTCACTGTGTATAATAGGCTCCAGTTTCATCCACCTCATTAGAACTGATTCAAATGAATTCTTTTTAATGGCTGAGTAATACTCCATTGTGTATATGTACCACAGCTTTCTTATCCATTCATCTGCTGATGGACATCTAGGTTGCTTCCATGTCCTGGCTATTATCAAGGCTGTCCATTTCTAACAAGCTCCCTAGGTGATACTGGTGTTGCTGCCCACGGACCACACTTTGAGCAGCAAAACAGTAGGGGATACAACAATGAAATAGCATTTCTGCTCTTAAGAAGCTTGTATTTTCCTACAAGATAGACTGTTCTTATATTAATGCTTAAAAATACCAGCACGAAACTTCTCAGATTTTAAAAGTTGCAGAAAAATATACATAAAATTTACCATCTTAGCCATTTTTAAGTGTTGTTGTTTAGTTGTGTCTGACTCTTTGCGACCCCATGGACTGTAGCCCACCAGGCTTCTCTGTCCATTGGATTTCCCAAGCAAGAATACTGGAGTGGGTTGCCATTTCCTTCTCTAGGGGATCTTCCCGACTCAGGGATCAAACCTGCGTCTCCTGCATTGGCAGGCGGATTCTTTATCACTGAGCCATCAGGGAAGCCCTGTACAGTTTACTAGTGCCAAAAATATTCACATTGTTGTACAACCAATCTCTAGAACCTTTTCATCTTGCAAAACTGAAACTCTATATCCATTGAACAACAACTTCTCCATTTCCCCTTGCCAAGCCCCTGGCCACTCACTCTCCACTTTCTGTTTCTATGAATGTGACTATTCTGGATACCTCATAGAAGTGGAATCAGTATTTGTCTTCATGTGATGGCTAGTTTCACACAGCATAATATCCTTAAGGTTAGCCCATGTTGTATCATTTGTCAGAGTTTCCTTTGTTTTCAAGGCTGAATGATATTCCATTGTATGTATGCACTACATTTTCTTTATCCATTTACTTGTCAATGGACAGATCATTTTAAGAAACTTCTAGTACTTTTCAAAACACATGCCTGAATGATTCTCCGATATATAATACTTATATTTACCTTGGGGGCTCAGTTCCTCTCAAAAAGCCAGTGCCAAAGAATTATAAATTTTTAGCATGCTATACTATCAGAAGTCCGTAATCAGAATTTTAGTTTCTCCTGAAATAATAATAGCAATAATAGAATCACTAAAAGCCTAATAACATATCAGACATTTTTTAGTATTCCAGAAATCCCTCATGTCAATATTTAATATACAGTCAGTCACTATCTTGGGGATTTGCATTAAGGGCATTTAACAGGTTGCCCCCAGGGGACCCAAGGAAGAAAGCTATTGCTTGCCTAGATGTCCCTCCTCTGCTTGGGTACCATGACAATAGCTGTAATTGCACCTAAGCAGTTAGGAATCTTTCTTAATTTGAGGGATGCTTTAAATTCAGAACACTGAAACAATTGACTATGAAAGGATTATATAAAATTTATTATACTAACAGATAATTTAAATGTATCTGTAGAAATCAATTGTAAATAACGTAGAGATTAAAATGTAGATTAGCTTGGGTAATTATTTATCCTTTTCCCCTAGGGTATTATATCTGATCTGTGTTCCTTGAAACATTAGTATCCTTTTAAACACTGACAGGTTTGTGTAAAGAACATTTTCTCTAGACGAGTACATTTGGGAAACACTATTTATTCCCACCTCTTAGGGTTTACAAGGCTTCTTGGGTGAGTCTGGGGCCTCCCCCAAACAGATGTGGAGACAGGAGTAGATGTGCAAGAGATTGATTGGGGGGATCGCCAATGAGATAAAAGGGGAGGAGCTAGAGAAGGCATGGAGAACCTTCAGACAAGGATGCAAGCCCCACCTCTGTGAAGGAGAGAGGGGAAGGAGGGTTGCATAGGAAGAGTCTCCCACTATGGTACAGTGATAATTGTTCCGGAGACTGTCCAGGAGACTTCCCTGTGAATCCTCTAAGGCAGATAGAGGAATACGTGAAGACAGCAGAGCCCTGGATGTACTTCTCAAAAAAGCCACTGTGTTCCTCATTCTCATCTAAGACATGCCTTTTGTTTCAAGACCCTAATGAAAGTTTTCCTTTATTATCCAGTTTCTTACACTAAAATGAATGTAAGAATGACAAAGAGAATGAGCTTTTTATGATATGTGTATACCATACACTGTTACCGCTGATTGTGATTTTTCATTTTAAACTCATTTTATCCGCATGTACTTTGAAAAGCTTTATGCTTTGTATATTCCCAGCAATATCACTTTATATTTGAATAAATTGAGGACTAGTGATTATAAAAATTATTACCCACTCATTCACTCATAACAAAATATGATGGACTCTCTAGGATGAAGCCAGATGCTAGGAGGACAGGGATGAAAGGAGGAGAGACAGACAAGCAACAGCCAGTGGGAGTGAGAGACACCTGCCCTGGGGCTGACAGGGAGGTAAGGCCAAAGGCTAGATCTGAAAAATCACGTTGGAGTTTGCCAAGTGTTAGAGTAAAGTGGGAAGTGTTTAGAGAGACAGATGAGTGTTCTCGAGTGAGTAAAGGGAGGAGGAACAAGGGCCACCCGGGAACGAGAAGGGACAAGGCGGGGGTTACAAAGCAGAAGCTCTTCCTTCCATGTGGGCAGGGCCTGGCTCATTCAAGAGCCTGCACCCCCGCCCCCTATTTTATCCCAGTGGTGATGTAGCACTAAAGAATCAGATGCAGGAAAGAGATGCCATCGACTTCATTTCAGAAAGCCCTGGAAGCAGGCAAAAGGTAACTGAAGAGCCATGAGGAGGTTGCTACAGTGATGGGTGTATGAGAAATGACGGGGGCTGAGCCAAGGTAGTGACAGTGCGAGCATGAGGAGAGAGGGACTCGGGCATTGGGGAAATAACCCCTATTATGTTTTATTTCTAGAAGACATTCTAGTTTGACACATCATCTCAGTGTTATGCACCTTTCCCAGCCCTTCTCTTGCCTTCAGTGTCAGAACTGCCACACTGAATTGTCCACTCCAAACAGATGCAGTCAATCTTCCCACTTCCCTGGCTCTTATTTGCAGGGGAGGAAAAGAGGAGAAATGAGATACCATCCCATTATTTTGAAGACCTAAATACATGTCACTCCCAGCTAGTGGTTCTTCATCATCCTAAGATTCTGCCATTCTCAGTAGAGAATTCAGTTCACAACTAATCTTCAAACTTTCTGCCCAAGCACCCTCAAGTTTAAGATACATAAAAAATAAAGTGAATTCTTGTTGGCATTTAATTTTTTATGCATTACAAACTTTCTACAGAGTTGGGCAGAATCTCAGATCACTGAAGCTGGTGTTTCCCAAGGGGTAACACACACACACACACAACCTGGTGGATGAAGGAGCAGTGAGCACAGGTAGCCTGGGTGAACACCTGTCCTGGAAGGTGAATAGGACTGTGGGCACAGTCTCTCAACTTACCTGCTTCAGAAAACTTCACCTCTGGGGGGAAACTTCCACCTGCTGATCCTTTTTTGACTCATTTTAACTGATCTGATTTCCCATGACCTCCTTGCCACATCCCCTCTCCCTGTTTCCCCTCCCCTCCCTCATCGTTACTCTAGTTGACCTGTTGGCCATTCTCTTTTTTAAGAATACCATCAATTGCTAATAAAAGACATATTAGAAGGCAACAATTAGCTTGCTGCCTAAAGAGAGGTCATCCTGTGAGACTGCAGGGAAGATCTTCCCGAAGTAATGGGGACATAAGGTTGTATGCACTGGACCTTGCCCTGGAGCCAGGATGCTATAATAAATGGGGTCATGGCCAGGAGCCCTGAGGAGAGTGTCCCATCTGCCCGACCCCCCAGCTCCCACCACCACCACCCTCCTGACCAATCTGGACACAAGGATCAGAAAGGCAAGACAATCTCATATAAGTAGTGTGGGCTTCAATTTCAAGGTTTGAGTGGTACATTAGATTTACGCGTTTTCATTCTGGTGGTGTGAGCTTAGGAGACAAAGGAACCATTTGGGTGTATTGAGCTTCTCTTTTGGGGTCCTGATAACGTGTAGGCAAATGCTCTTCCCTTAGTCCTTTCTCATGGCCCATTTCAACAAGGGCCCCTTGATTCACAGCCGTCTCTGAGTCTTCAGAAAAGCCAGAGTCTGTCTGAAGCCACAGGCTTTCAAAAAGCCCACAGAGGCAAACAGAGGTAGCCCTCCCAGATCCACAGCCCTGCCTAGACCAGCTTCCTTTACTGGCTGACAGGCAGTGGGTAGGAGTGGGTCAAAGAGAAAGATGGGAAAAAGTCAAGAGAACAGATATGAGATGAGAACAGATATGTATGTTCACTTAAAACTATATAATAGTATAACCAGAATCCTAGTTGTCCACACAGATCATCTCAAAATACAATGCTGCCTAAAACATGTATCACTGAAGAATCTGAGAGATAGTCAATATTAAGGAAATTTTAAAAACAAGCATTATTGTTTATGGACATGTTCTTATGAAATATAAAAACCGTGGTCAACGCCGAATTCGGGGAAGACGAAGAATGGGATGGAGGAGGGACACGTGCCGCACGTTGTTACTCTCTCCTAAGCTGGGTGGGCGGTGCACGGGTGACAGTCATATTTGTATATTTTTAATAAAGTATTTCAGGGACACACAAAAGTAATAAAAAAGGGAAGCCAAGCTGGAGACCACCTCTTTGCAATCTGTCAATGTATGTGTTGCAGGGTGGGAGCGGGTTGTGTACAAACCGCCGGCCCCCAGGAACATAAGAGTTGTGGGTTTGGACTTCTGTGGCCTGCAGCATGGTTTTTTGTGACCTAAAGTCAAGGCCAAATGTTAGATCCAACCTTAGAAACAAAAGCCTCTTTTGCAAAATAACATAGAAAAACAGAGAATCTAGTATTGATACAGGCCCTAAATCCCTTTTGTGAAACTTATGCCATAAACCACAAAACCCTTTAGGGAAATGTTGATTTCTTCAGTGGAATCAGAAATGGAGACACCTTGAGAATATTTATCTGCAGGAAAAAAAAAAGGCTACACCAGACTCTTTAAGGGCTTGTGGAAACTTAAAAAAAAAAAAAAAAAGTTTCACAAAACATGTCAAGTATGGCTGTATTTTTATACTTATAATTCCATTAGGGTGCATGCGTGTGTGCTGCCATGTCCGACTCTGTGACCCCATGGACTTTAGCCCTCCAGGCTCTTTTGTCCATGGAATTTTCCAGGCAAGGATACCGAAGTGGGTTGCCATTTTCTACTTGCTTGGAACAAACATCTGATTTGGAGTTAATTTCATCTACTCCCATTTTTCCACCTGGGTCTGATATTTTCTGTGTAAAGGAAATCTGTTGTTCTCACTTCTGCAGAGCCATGTGGGCTGAGCCATGTGGGCTGAGCCCAGGGGCAGGCCTGGAGGCAGAACACAGCCAGAGGCTCCTGGGCCTCCAGGCCTGCTGGCCCAGGGCTACTAAGCTGGAGATTAGCAACATTTCTGTGCAATCCCCTGTAAGCACCACTCTCCCTCAGGGCCAAGTCGGCTCTTGATTTTCCTTCCAATCTTTAAAAGAAAGTTAAAACGAGTGCATTTTTGCTCCAGTTTTCCTCATCTCATATACTATATATGTGCTGAAAGGGACCATGTATGAGGGCGTAGTGAGTTAACTGTAGAATCATGAATAATTTGAGTTTCAGCTGCATTTAGCATGGATATCTTCCAAGGATGAACATGAGGGATTAGCTTAATTTTTTTTTTAAAATTTATTTACTTATTTCTGTCTGTGCTGACTCTTCCTTGCTGCCTGGGCTTTTCTCTAGCTGTGGCGAGTGCAGGCTCCTCACTGTAGAGGCTTCTCTTGCTGTGAAGCGAGGCTCTAGGGTGCACAGGCTTCAGCAGTTGCGGTTCGTGTGCTCTAGAGCGCAGGTTCAGTAGTTGTGGCACACAGGCTGAGTTGCTCCGAGGCATGTGAAATCTTCCTGGACCATGGATTGAACCTGTATCCCTTGCACTGGCAGGCAGATGCTTAACCACTGGGCCACCAGGGAAGCCCGGGATTAGCTTAATTATTATGAGGTCCCATCGTACGGTAAAATTTTCTTCTTCTACCTCTCCGAACATCTTCTAAAGCTGAATATATGCTTGATGGGTGACTAAATCAAAACTGGACATTGAAATAAAAGTCCTTTACAAAATAAGCATCATAACCCTCAATTAGAATTAAATTAGGTAAATTACCCCTCTAAGGTACCTGATAACATTTATTCTTCAACCCACTGTCTTTACCCTCCAGGGCCCGACAGGGACACTAGAATAGACAGTGCTTGCTTACGTCCCTTCGCTAGTCCATCTAGGCTTGGCAGTCACCCTTGCCAGTTTATGGAGAGCTACATGAGGAGTAAAAAGATAGGAAGAGAAAAGTCTCAGGGTAGCGATTTACCAAACATGAAAATCTCTGGATTCTTCAGAACACTTAATCCTAACAGCATACCAGATTTATAAAACCAGTGTAGAAGCACTCTTAAAATAGAAAGACATTTGTAATACTCTCAACTAAAATTCCAGGCAAGCATGTCAGCCACAGTCAGCAGTAAATAAGTCTAACACATGGTCAGAAGGCAGGTTTATTCTTTAGAAAGTACTAGACTATATTACAAGCTACTACATCTAAGAGAACCTAGATACACTTACATTCTAAAAAGTATGTCACCTATATCGCAGCAACACTAGTTTGACACAACCTGCAGAAAACCTGTAAAAATCACGACCGAGTCTGTTGATCAGGAGGTTAAATTCCGAAGGCGCTTTGGTTCTGAAACTCACTGCAGAGGAAGCACCATGGGTGGCTCCATGAGAGACACGTGCATGTACCTGAAACGAGGCCCACAGCAAGCTCAATACACGCCAAGGGCTTTGGTTTCATAAAATCTCACGTGGGCCCCAGAAAACCGTCTGGTAGTTTTAATGGAAAAGAATGAGCTGGCTGACTAGATGTACTCTGGAAAGTGTTAGTTGCTCAGCTATGCCTGACTCTTTGCACCCCCATGGACTATAGCCCACAGGATCCTCTCTCCATGGAATTCTCCAGGCAAGAATACTGGAGTAGGTAGCCATTCCCTTCTCCAGAGGATCTTCCCAACCCAGGGATTGAACCCAGGTCTTCTGCATTGCAGGCAGATTCTTTACTGAGCCACCTGCTACTCTCCAAGGTGACAAATTATAAATCTAGGCCCTGCCAAACTGATATTCTTGGTTTGACATGCGACCCTACTTTTCCAGCCCAGCACTACATACAATTTGTTCCGTTTTTTAATTCTGAAATTACTATCACTTACTAAAGTTTTAAGTAGTGAGCCTAGATAAGAGAATTTCTGGAACTTACTTTGAAGCCTTGTACTTCTCCCTGATTGCTTGCTGAGGTCGATGGGGTATACTGAGGCACGTTTTATGTAGCTCACTCAGGCAAGGCACGATTTCAGTTAATGAATAGCCTGTAAATGTGGCGAGGGTTTCTGGCTAATCAAGACAAAAGAAATTTGTATCATAGAGCTTGAAGATCTTAATATATGATATCAGAAATCTGAAGATAAAACTGTGAACTGAAGGGAGTTAATAGGTATACTTAGTAAGTATCCATGTTCATCTCAAAAGAAACCATAATCCTTCTTCAGAGCCTTTAGGAATAAGGTATTAGGAAGAACAGTCAGAGTTCTAAATTTGCTCATATCATACAATTATAAATGCCTAATTTAGGGGAAGTTTATTCTCTTATGAGCAGGATTTTTACCGGCCCCTGAAGAGCTTCAACTTACTTGAACACTCTATTTAGATAGAATATGGAAAGATTCTTAGCCAAATGCAGAATAAGAAATAAGAATTTTAGAAAATAAAAGTAGATGCCCTGCTCTCTTAGCACAAAAGTGAACCTTCAGAACCAAATCTTAGGGGCCCATCTCTAATCCTGCCAGCTATCACGAGCCAAGAAGCAACAATAATTCCCTGTTCCCTTGAAAGCCTCATACAACCTCTGACCATCCTAACTGGACCGAGGTTCTTTTACATGGAGGGGAAGAGTCAACATCCTTTGCCTTGAAGTGGTCAGTGCTTACGCTACAAGGGCACTCCCTACGTACGTGTGGGCATTGGGGTTTCCAGGCCAGCTTCCACTGAATGAGCATGTCACCACCACCTCCTTGACTTCCTGCACCCTCTGCGCCCCAGTGAGCTAAGCCACAGAGTCCAAGCCATGAACACTGACCAGCTACATGTTGTAATCTGGGGGTTAGGCAACTAGTTCCTTATAAAACTAACTCTCCCTCCTAACAGGCTCACCAGTTTTAAGCCTTGAGTTACTAAATAGACCTGAGGCCTTGAGGATCATCTTGTTGGTTAATCACTTGTTGTTGTTTAATCACTAAGTCTCTTTGGCAACCCCATGGATTGCAGCCTGCCAGGCTCCTCTGTCCATGGCATCTCCCAGGTAATAATACTGGAGTGGGTTGCCATTTCCTTCTCCAGGGGATCGTCCCAACCCAAGGATCGAACCCACATTTCCTGCACTGCAGGATACTTTATCACTGAGCCTCCTGGGAAGCCCAAGGATCATCTAGAAAGAATCAGTTAGAATCTTACCCAGAAGTGCCTGTTCACAGTGTAGTTTGCCAGGCAATAAGCAGCTGCAGCTATCAGTGAAGGAAGGTATTTCAAGAACGGGTCAGCTTCAAGGAGACTCAGTTCTGCTACATACTAAGCACAAGAAAGAAAGTCTCATTGGAATTAGGAATCTGGCTAAGGTTCCAAGTAAACCTAGAAATGTCAAGGGAACAAACTGTCATCTTTGTTCAATGTGTATCTAGTGATAAGCACAGAAATAGATGCTCAAAAGTATTCACTGAGTCAATAATCACCATGCCTGTCCACAACCAGAATAACATCCAGGTTTTAATACATTTAATTACAAGTAAATTTCAATATTGTATAGGCAAGGATCAATATTTGGCCTATCTATACAGTGTACGTGATAGGTTACCTATACTAGTACTGCAGGTTTATGCTGGTCAAATAGCATTCCTCTAGCCACTGGAGAAGGCAATGGCACCCCACTCCAGTACTCTTGCCTGGAAAATCCCATGGACAGAGGAGCCTGGTAGGCTGCAGTCCATGGGGTCGCTAAGAGTCGGACACGACTGAGCGACTTCACTTTCACTCTTCACTTTCATGCATTGGAGAAGGAAATGGCAACCCATTCCAGTGTTCTTGCCTGGAGAATCCCAGGGACGGGAGAGCCTGGTAGGCTGCCGTCTATGGGGTCACACAGAGTTGGACACGACTGAAGTGACTTAGCAGCTAGCCACTGGAGTAGACTGGAGTCTTCAGTGAAAGGCAAAAATATGTCCATATTATAGCTATTAATTTATCAGGTGGGGGTGGGGAGGGATAAACTGGAAGATTTGGATTGACATATGCACACTACCACATATAAAACAGATAATTAATAACCTATTGTAGAGCACAGGGAAGTGGAAGTGAAAGTCACTCAGTTGTGTCTGACTCTTTGTGACCCCATAGACTATATAGTCCATGGAATTCTCCAGGCCAGAATACTGGAGTGGGTAGCTTGTCCCTTTTCCAGTGGATCAGGCAGATTCTTTCCCAACTGAGCTGTGAGGGATCACAGGGAACTCAACTCAATACTCTATAATGACCTACATAGGAATAGAATCTAAAAAAGGGTAGATATACATACATGTATAACTGACTCACTTTTCTATACAACAGAAACTAATACAGCATTGTAAATGAAGTATATTCCAGTAAAAAATCAATTAAAAATTTATCAGGCAAATGCATGTTCATTGGCTAGAACAGTACCAGGGGGGACTTATCAGATTAAAAGAAACATACTAGGAAATTTATAGAGATGTTCTTCCTGTTCTTTGCATAGCATATAAATACCAGATATATTAGATCATAGTGGATGGGAACCAGGTTTTCCAAACCAATACTTTAGTGACTCTAACTAAAATTCTAGGACTCCAAAATGACCAAATAGTGCTTCTTTACTTAACATGTTAGAATGAGATTAGAGCCAAATCAAACCATATTTATCTTGTTTCCTTTCTGTAAACTTAAGAGGTACTGCTTGCCTGTGGTCTGTATACAAGAGAATAGTTTCCAAGCTTACATTTTTTTTTTTCTAAGACCTGTGGGTGATTAGACAACCCACATCTGCCAAATATGATTAATGGAAACGTCTCGTTGTTTCTTCAAACATGAAGAAGTCATGTTCTTCAAATTAGTTCTCTTCCAATTGCTAAAAAGTTTTTCTGGGCCCAAGGCAAAGAACTGAAAAGGAAGGAAGAACTGAAGGAGGCTACTTGTTTTATCCAGTTGGCACTGAGGTTCTTGGAAGTCACATGGCCTACCTTGGCCAGGTTCTCAGTCCTGATGCACACTCCTTGCCTCCTTAAGTACTGAAGGAGGAACTGGTTGGTAGTTGGCACTGTCAGATCAAAAGCCAGGACCTTCAGCAGCAGGTGTTCCATTCTCAGCAGTTGTCGTTTTGTGTAGGTGTCATCCGTTATGTAGACAAACTCATCTACTTCGGGTGGATATATTTCTTCATATTTCCTACAAAAGGGAAAGAGTTTGGGAAAGTGAAGCTTGGATCCTCTGACTCTCTTTCTTGTGCTATCCCAACCAGGCTTGTCACGTGGCCCTCATAGACTTAAATATCACTTATAAATCATGAAATGGCACAGGTGTGAAAAAATACAGAGGCTTGTTTCCATAAAGAGCATGAGTATGACAAGGATATGTCATACTTACTGCCCTGGGTAGTAAAGAGACAATTTTCAACTAGGGATTTTAGGTTTTGGCGTCTGATAAGCTGAAAGATTCTGAATGACAGACATGTGGGTAAATTCCTCTTAATTCTACAGACTCCATCTTGTAGAAAGGAACTTTATGTTGAACATGATGATAGGGAGAAAAAAAGAAAAAACCTCCTTAGGCCTTAGATTTTTTTTTTTTTAAAGATTGTACCCAGCTTTTTCTATTGAATTAGCAAAAGATGCTATGTATCCGAGAGAAAGATAATGATTTCACTGGTATCAATTCTTTGCTTTTGCTTTTGCTTCTCCTTTCCACAGGGAAATTTTTGCAAAATTATAGTAATTACTAAGTATAAAGTCTGAGACCAGAAGAATAGAAAGGAAACTACTATTCACCATCAGGTCACTTATTTAAAAGAAACTTAGTCACAACCCCAGTGCTTTTCTACACAAATAAGGCTTCCCTGTTGGCTCAGATGGTAAACAATCTGCTTTCAATGCAGGAGACCCGGATTCGATTCCTGGGTTAGGAAGACCCCCTGGAGAAGGGAATGGCTACCCACTTCAGTATTCTTGCCTGAGGATCCCATGGACAGAGGAGCCTGGTGGGCCACAGTACTTGGGGTCGCAAATAGTTGGACCCAACTAACACTTTTACTTTTAGCCACAACCCAAACCTTTTCTACACAAATAGATATTGTTATGAATGACTGATAGTAACAGGAATTAGCTAAAATAGTTTATTCACTGTAACCAAATAAACTGGGTTATTATGAGTCATTTGCTAGAGCCTGGAGAAGGCTTACATAAACCCAAATCTCTTTAAACGGGGCTTTTACTCACTGTAGAATACAGCCAAAAGACTATACTACAAAATAATTGAACTAGATTCTGAATTTGAGCTGATGGTTGCCTTAGTCATGATACTGAACTTGTTAAGAGGATCTTCAACATCCAAGTTGAAGAGTGAACATGTGGTGAGATTCAGTTTCTCAGTAAACACTGTAAAAATAATGATATTTTATCAAAGGAGGCATGAGTAAGTTTTAATTATCAAGCACTGTATTTCTCCAATAAATGGGAACAGAAATCAAGTGTTTAGACAGGCTGACATTTCACGATATTTGAGCTGAAGGACTTACGAAGCCAGGAGAATAGCTGCTGTTCCTACAAGCTGCAGTTTCCCTCTAAGAACAGACATGCAGGAAAGAAACCTGTCCAGGAAGTTGACAGCCAGGTAGAGGGTCTCTGCGCGGAGCTTGTACTCTTCTCCGACCTCAGCCAGCCAGTCCACCAGAATGGTCCGCATGCTTTCTGTGATGTCTGGTTGTTTCCTCATGTAGTGTGCCTTGGGCCTGTGTCTGATCTGTTTGGGGAGAGAGTTTTTTTGATGTTTAAATGGTTGTTATCTTAGAAGGATCGCTCCACAGTACAGTTGCTATTTTTAAAAAGCTCAAGAGCAGAGGTTAGCAGGAAACTCAGTCAAAAGCCAGAGAAATCTGTACGTCATGATATGGAACAAAGGGTGCAATTCTGGTTCTGTAATGCAATTTAGTTAACGAGTAACTTCAAGGAGGGGGGACATGGCAATAATGGTTCTTCCCAAGAGTGAAATACTTAATATACAAACCCTTTTGAGACATAGATTAATAGTCCAAGTAACTGCTACTCACCACACCCAACTATTATTTTTCATAAACGTTCTCATGTTTAGATGTCACAAGAATGCCATTTGCTAGTGGTCATGGCCAAGAGCATATAACTATGTTAATACAGAGTGCTTCAGGTGCTGGGAATTGAAGGAGAAGTTGGAAAAACTCACTTCAGCTTCTCTAAGGTACTGATGAATTTCTTCAGCATATTCAGTCACATTTATCACATCTGTACCAAAATCTGATGCATCTTCAGACTGAGAGTGGAGAGATGAATCTACCAGCATAGGGGAAACTGCAGGGGGTTCAACATTATCAGGTAAGACATTTCATTTCAAAACTAGTTCCATCCACTAACCCTCTACAGGCAGCTGTGAAAACAGCTACTATTCCAGGGAGTTCTCTTGCTAGTTCTATGCTACTGAACAGTGCAGGCGATTACAAAGACAGGGTACCGTCAGCCATGGGCGAGTCCCATTACCTGTGTTAAAATCCAACAGGAAGTGAAGGTCTGACTTGAGTGCGCTGGTGTCTACTTCATACGCATCCTCTAATGCCATCCCCTTTCGCCCTGGGCAGCTATCTCTGTTCCCCTGTTCAGGCTCATCCATGTAGATATCAAATCCTTGCTTGGCAGGTGCCTGAACCCTACTGTCAGACAGCGCTTTCTTTCCAGCTGGAGGGTAGACATTTTCTGATCCAGAGAAACACCTGAGTGTGGTGAGCTCCTAGAAAAGGATGAAGTGTTTGTGTTAGAGGCTTAGCCCAGAGCCCGCATAGGTGCTGAGAACCCATGTGACTCAAACCAGCAGGCTGGAAAGATGAGAGCAATCTGAATTTGAAATATCCATGTCTGCAACTGAATTTCAGAACCTGAAACTTCCAAAGGATTACTTTGCCCTTATCTTTGTCTATATGTGACATCTGGGGAAGGAGCTAACCTAAGATTTGTCATCTTCCTCACGTATTTATCAAAGGAATGCAAAATTATAGAAAAAAAGAAAAATTACAGCTCTCCTCCAAAGTGAACTAGGTACCACATGTTGGGGGGCGGGGGGGACTGTAAATCAGCTTTTGTGCTTGTAGCATGCCAGGTTTTTATAACAACCATGCAAGGTTCTTGACACATAGTTACAGAGTCCTCCTTAAAGTCAACTTTTAGTCAACAGGCTCCTGGAAAGGGCCCATTTATACACAGTTATTCAGAAACATGATGCTTTTAGAAATGTGTACTATGAGTTAATTCTCCTACAAGCTATGGAACACTATTGTATGACATAATGAGAAACAGAAATGAAATTCTAGACATTTTTAAAAGTACAATCAACAGCATTTTCTCAGCAAATTAGATGTGGGGTGGAAGAAAAAGAAGAGTCAAGGATGACAAAGTTTTGGGGTTAAATAATGAGAAGAATAGATATTCCACTTACTGAAATGAGGAAGACTTTGGGAAGAGCAGGTTGGGGCTGGAGTCAGTGTTTGGTTTCACCTAAGTTTGAGATGCCTACTGCATGATCCAAGTGGCGATGTCAAGTAGATAGCTAACTTGAGCCTGAAACTTAGCTGAGAGTTCCAGACCAGAGAGAGAAGAAGGAATCATCAACAGAAAGATGGTATTTGTTGCCAGGAGACTTGAACAGATTGTGAAGGGAGTGAGTGCCAATTCAGATCAAATACTAAGCTCTAGCACACTCTAACTTTCAGAGAGTGGATGAAGAAGAACCAAGATAATGAGGTGTGGCCAGTAAGCAAGATGAGAAACCAGAAGAGAGCTATGTTCTCTGGGCTAAGTCAGAAGAAACTACTTCAAGAAAGAGAGAATGACCAATAATGTCAAACGCTGCCATTCAGACAAGTAAGGAAAGGATTGCGAATTGAGTCAAAGAGAGGGACTTCCCAGGTGGTCCAGTGGCTAAGACTCTACACTCCCAGTGCAGGGGACCTGGATTCAATCCCTGGTCAGTAAACTAGACCCTGCATGCCTCAGCTAAGAGTTTGCATGCTGCAACTGAAGAACTGCATGCCACAACTAAGACCCATTGCAGCCAAATAGATAATAATTTTTAAACAAATATTTACAACTTTAAATAAGAATTGAGTCAAAGAGAACAGAAGAAGAAATCGAGATAGAGTATTTGTTCAACAAATACTTCCATGCGACCCTGGCCAGGCATGATTTTTCTAAACACTGGGAGTACAGCAGAAAACCTGACATCACAAATCCCCATCCTAATAGAGTTTATAGTAGAAAAATTCTCAAGAAATACTGCCGTAAATGGGACAGTTGCTGTAAAGAGCTTTGTCATTGAAAGGTTTTTAAGATTGGAAAAAAAAAAAAATCACAATATATTTGCATTTGGGTTTGACCCAGTAGAGAAGAGAAAACTAGGAAGAGAAAGAAGAGCTGATGGAATGATATCCTTGAAGAGGCAAGAGGGCATCAGGTGTGCCTCACACATGGGGTGCACCTTGCGTAAGAGCAGGAATACATAGGTCACGCAGCAGGAGGAGGGTGGCAGGGTATACGATACATGGGGGCATGTGGAAACTCTTACAGTTGCATCTATATTTTTAGGAAAATAGGATATAAAGTTATAAGCTGAGAGGCAGGACGGAGATAGAGGCTTTAACGGATAAAGAGAGAAGGGAAAGTATAAAATAAAAGATTTCTGTAGGACAGTTGTAGAGGAATCTAACCGGGAAATGCAGAGGCAGCACCAAGCTACATAGAGGGTAACTAACAGTTATGAATTCACAGTGAAACCACGAAGCACACAGGGTAACTGCCCATTCAGGAGAGGTGTTAGACTTCGTGTTTTATTTATTTATTTATTTTTAATTGGAGGATATTTGCTTTCCAATTTGTGTTGGTTTCTGCCATACATCAACATGAATCAGCCACAGGCATACATATGTCCCCTCCCGCTTGAACCTCCCTCCTACCTCCCGCCTCATCCCAGCCCTCTAGGTTGTCACAGAACACTGGGTTTGAGCTCCCTGCGTCACACAGCAAATTCCCACCAGCTCTCTATTTTACATAAGGTAATGTACATGTTTCAGTGCTACTCTTTCTATTCATCCCACTCTCTCCTTCCCCCACTCTGTTAGACTTCACGTTTAAAGAAGTACACCACGTCGCTAAGCAAATTAAGTTTGTTAAAACCACCTTTACTCAGTTTTTTCCAAAGCTTGAAACAGATTACTTTGGGTAATTTTCTCCCACTAACCAGATGCCACCAAGACACAAATGACTTGTGTCATTGTGTAGAAGAGGAGTAGGAGTAGTCAGTAGATGAGGAGAAGATTCTGATCTGGCCTCCATCATGACTTTTGTTTGGGTGGGAAGGCTTTCTCAAACCTCTCAAATTTTCTCACCTGTAAAATGGAAAGGATACCTGCCCACCTACTCCACTATACTACCGCCAATGTCGTTCCACCACAGAAGCTGGTGTAGTAACAGACTTGAGGAAGTTTTTTTGCTGTTGTTGTTTTAATCTCAAAATGCATTCTTAAGGATCCAAACTCCTTATTTGCATTTTAAGTGTTGAATTTATTTACCCTCTGTTTACATTCTGTTAAGGGAGGTACCTATGATTAATTAAGCACAAGCAACCAGACATCAGATGGCCCACGATCTTTTGCCCAACTGTCCCCAGTCCTGGGGAGAAGCTGACTTTCAAAGCACACATTTGGAAGTAATCTAGTATACTGTGATCCAATCCTGATTCTAACACCATCACCAATGAACTTAAAGGTTATCCGAGATGCTTCAGGCACAGCCTAGGTCAATCTGAATACCATTCTGATCTAGAGAAACACCAGTACCACAAGTTTATTTTGGAGAAAGAAATCACAAACCACTCCAGTATTCCTGCCTGGGAAGTTCCATGGATACAGAAGCTTGGCAGGCTACAGTCCATGGGGTCGCAAAGAGTCGGACACAACTTAGCAACTGAACAACAATAGTTTATTCTGGTGCATTCACAATGTCCTTTTAGCCCAGAACTTAGGTGCTTCCCTGGTGGCTCAGAGGGTAAAGCGTCTACCTGCCGTGCCAGAGACCCAGGTTCAATCCCTGGGTCAGGAAGATCCCCTGGAGAAGGAAATGGCAACCCTCTCCAGTATTCTTGCCTGGAGAATCCCATGGATGGAGGAGCCTGATAGGCTACAGTCCACAGGGTCACAAAGAGTCGGACACGACTGAGCGACTTCACTTTCACTTTCTTTTAAGTGACTTTACACATATTTGACTTAAACAGTTCCTAATAACAAAGAAAATTATTCAATATTGCTAGCTGAAAAAGGATCATTTAAAAAATCAGTGCCCCTATAGGCCAGATTCCAGGGCTGAATACTCAAGGGGAGTTTGTGCAGAAAATCTCAAGAGATCCCACTTCCCACCAAGACACGAGGGCCTTTCCAGCTCTTCCCAGGCATTACCTGGCCACAGGTCCTCCGGTACTGCCCATTCTCAGTTAGCACTCCTAGTACTGTTCTTTGTGGCGGATCCTGGCCCAACTGGCCTCTGGTTATCATCTGACAGGCATCAGGACCTCGGGACACTGGAGCCAGCACTACTCCACTCTTGGAGCTGCTGAGATGCATAGCCTCAGTCTCCACAGCTTACTGCTGTCAAGGAAGAAGAAACAGACAAGCCGGTGAGTCAGCCTCTTCCCCAAGGATCCAAGGATGCTGAGACTCTCTAGAAGACAGAGCCCTGTGACACATGATCTTCCTTGCAGTTATTAGGTTTGAAAGGGCCTGAGCCACAGTGCAAGTGATCAAAGCCGCTTTAAACCAAAACGGTGATTTGAATCTCTCCAGCCTTTCTTCCAATACCTGGCTGATGGCTGGAAGGAGAGAGGAATATGACAAACCTCTAAGCCAAGATACTAACCCCCACATTAGTGGGGAGTCCAAACCTACAAGCCCGGGTCTTTCCTAGCTGTGATGCTTATCCATTACTCCACCACCCCCTTCCCTGCAAACCAGTGACCCAGGATACATCACTGTGGGAAAGTACGTCCCCTTCTCAAGAGACAAGCAGAGTGCTCTTCCGCGGCCTTCCTCCCACAAGACAGAAGGCCCCCAAATCTGCTTGGAACCCACAGCGGACCTCGCTCTTCTCACTCTTATCTCTTTACACATAAGTCTCGAACAATTAGTAAATGCACACGAGGATTGGGAATAAGGGTCCGCTGAAAGGGGCGGGGCCGGGGCGGGGCGGGGCGGAAGGGGACGGAGGTGTTAATAGATTCTAGCCGGGGCGCTGGGCTCCCAGCGTCTGCAGCCCAGCTCAGAGCTAATTACTTTCAACTCCCCCCGCCCTCCGCCGGCCCCCGCGTCTGTTGAATCGGCCAATCAGCGCAGCTCCCGGGCCTCGCGGGGGCCGTTTCCATGCCAACCGCAGGGGGGCGTGCGCGCTCTGCGGCCTCATCTCTATGGCGACCTCCTCACCCGACACGCTCTGGGAGGTCGCACCGCGACCCCCGGGCGTTCAGGGCTGGGTGGGGCCAACCGGCGGCGGCCCTGGGCTCCTCCTAAGCGGCCCTGCCCGGGCGGGCAGCCGCCCTGGGCGCCCACGCCCCCACTGTGGCCGGTGTCTGTAAGGGAGGAATACCCGCCCCGTGATGGCCGGGGTTTGGAAGGGACTGTTTTTACTTGAACCAGTTCCCCCAACAGCCGCTAACTCCTCCCGCTAACGTCTTTTCCGCGGCCCGCTCCTGAGAACCTTGGCCCGGGAGGGCGACGCGGGGCCCTCGGGGCTGCTGAGGCCGTGGCGCCTTGACCGCGCCGGGCAGACAGCGCGGCTCACTTCCCTTTTCCCCAGCTCACACACCTAAGCGTACTCCCAAAGAGAGGCCAAGTGGCAGCCAGCGGACCTCTGGTTGGAGTCGCGCCTCTTCGTCCGTGGTGGCGGCGTGTCCTCCTCGGTCATTTTGGGTCCTTGCGCACCGGAGGCCACGCCTGGCCGGCCTGGGTTCAGGTGCATGTAACCCGACAGGGCGGGAGAGGAGACTGGGGTTTTAGGGTCGCACGTGGTGCTCTCAGTCCCAAGAAGAGAGACCTTCCTCGACGGTTCCGGCAGCCCCAGCGTGAAGCTGGCCCAGGAAGAGGAAGGAACGCGAGTGGCAGCGACGGGGTCTGGGACGTTGAGGGGGGATAGCGGGGAGGCTGGGAACTAGGGACTGGGCAGGTGGCCTGGCCACGTGGGAAGGAAATCCTTGGATCCGGGGTCCGCAGCAAGGTAGGGTGGAAGCAGGGGGCCTAATCTGGGGGTAAGAGGTGAGGGTAGGGAGAAGGGGCCTTGGCCAAGCAGGAAGGGAAGAGGGGTCCTTGGAAACTAGGGAGCCCTGGAACTTCCAGAGGTAACTAGAGAGCCAGGTATAAGAATCTTTACCTTTATTATTTTTTGAAAATGTTCTTGTGCACACACACACGCACGTTATATATATGTTACTGCTTTTGTCTGTTTTTAATTTTTAACTTCCCATCTCTAAGTTCCCATCCATAAAACAGATTTTGGAAACCATTCAAATGGTCGTTTTAAGAACTGGTTATTTCCTTCTTCCTTGTTTTGAATGAAAATAATTGCTAATCTTACACCTCTCCCAATTTTTTCTTAAGTATTCTTTATTAATGGGTTCACCCAGCGATCTGTGTATGCATTGCTTTAATGGGAAAATTGAAGTATTCTACAGGAAGTGAGGATGAAAGCGATTGAGTCAGGTGTTAAGAGGCAGTTAGGAGGCATCTTGCAAATCACTCCTGGATGCCCAAGGAAAGTAGAAATGGATTTTAATGTGAAACTAACTTCTATACTTTTATTACCCACTTTCATTCATTGGGAAGCAGCGATCCTTTTGCACCCTGGAATTCCTATGCCTTAGGATATGAAGGCAATACAGGAGCTCTGGTAACAACTCAAATTGTGGCAACATATGTAGGCAGGCACCAAATGGTTGGTTTTGCAAGGTGCTGCTATCTGGTGAGGAAAAGAGCCTTCTGCCCCCTTCTCATCTGGTGCTGCTTTTGGAAGTCTTCTGGGGAGGCTTCCACCATCTGACCACACTCTTGTGACTTCTGGGAACTCTGAAGGTGTCAGGGGTAGATTCTGTTAGGGACTCAGGAGTGGGTCTTTCCAAGAGCCAGGGTTACTTTGGCAGGAGCTAGAGGCTCAAACGATAGAGAATCTTCCTGTAACGCTGGAGACCCGGTTTGAGCCCTGGGTTGGGAAGATCCCCTGGAGAAGTGAATGGCTACCCACTCCAGTATTCTTGCCTGGAGAATTCCATGGACAGAGGAGCCTGGTGGACTCTAGTCCCTGGGGTCGCAAAGAGGTGGACGAGACTGAGTGCCTTTCACTTTCACTTCCGTGCCCTTCTGTGACCTGACGCTCTGTACATTCCTTTTGATATGATTTACTCGATCGAGGAAAGTGACCAGAAACCTCATACTCATCCTTTCTTCCAAAACAAAAGGAGCCAGTGCAATGTTTTTTCCTGGAGCCTGTCATTTTGATCCTCTTTTCTGAGACTGAAGCTCAAGTGGGAAAAGGGTAGCATTGGCCCCTGGCAGAGGCAGGTCTTTGAAATTGGCTGTCCTGACTCACACATCTGGTCAGGACCAGAAGAGGAGGCTACTAAGGGGTCTGTACCTCTCAGCTGTCTCTAGTCCAAAAAATGCCTTTTAAAGAGAAAAGAACTCTTAACCAGATGAGACCCTCTGATTATTTCATACCTGTCTTCCCCTACCCCTTCTCGTGTGAATTTTGTTGTTGCTATTCAGTGCCTTAGTCGTGTCCAACCCTTTTCGACCCCATGGACTGCAGCACGCCAGGCTTCCCTCTCCTTTACCAACTCCTGGAGTTTGCTCAAGTGAATAGCTGCAGCCTAATCCAACCTTAATGCATATGAAATATTATTAAATGTTACCATCTTTCTTCTTTCTCCATCCACTTTGTTAAACTTGACCAAGAGCACCAATATGTGGCTTATGAGTTTATTGTTGTACTGCCTTCGAATTCAGTATTAAATCACCACAGTTCTCTGGTGAGATCTTAAATTGGAGAGTAATTGAGGTGAACTTTATGCATTTTAAAAATATATGTATACATATAAATTCAGATGTTTATATAACTTGCGTAATACTTACACTTTTCCTGGGTTTTAAAAAAAATCATCATTAAATATTTGAACTAGTAATGATTCATGGCATAAAAACAAACTCAACTAATAAAATCACAATTTTTATAAAAAATGTAAATGGGAAGCTTGGCCTTATAATTAGGAAAAATTGGAGCAGAGAGAATACAAAGGACTTCCTCACAAATTATGCATTTTTAGTGAGACTCATTATTTTGCTATTAGTGTAGCAAAATCAGGATTAGAAATCAAAGTTGAGTAGATTTTCAAGGTCTGCATATTTTATATAACCTATCTGTTAATATATTGAGAAGTGAACAATACTTTTTATTATAAATACATCTTTAATGTCTAAAATATTTGGTATAGCTTATATGCTAATATAATACTTTCTTAGGTTAACAAATGACTTGGTCAGCACTTCCTGCCTGATATTCAGTGCTCAGCTGTTTTGGATGCTAGGGTTAATTTCCATAATAAGGATGACAGTTGAATTCTTTACTAGGGATTTTTAAAACCTCAAAGTTCTATTAAAACTGATTCCTCCCCGCTCCAAACTTCAATTCAAAGACAGTCTTTTCTGTTTGCCAGCAATTACCTGGCAGTTCAGAAGCTGTTATTACTTCTCTTCCATTTGCTCATTGTAGCTAGTAATTAACCTCCTGTTCAAACATTTCAGTTTTCATTAATTTGTATGAAATGAAGTTGATTTTCAGCATAGGGATGGAAAAGAGATGAAAAAGTCGAGCCAATTTTATTTTAAGGACCGAGGTCCTTTAAAGGACATGTTTTACCTGTTCACAGACACGCTTTTGCCATTCTCAGTATATATTTAAATTTAGAACATGACTGTGTTGTAAGATGAGGGACAGATGTTGGGGATCACAGGAGATTTGTGACATTTTAGCCCACTTGACCAAAGGATCAAGTGAGTCCAGTTTGAGAAGCAGCCAAAAATTTACCGCCTTAGGAAACATATATTCTCGGGTGGTATCAAGTGGATCTCTTAATACATGACAGATAATGTACGTATGTTTGTAAAGTCACTTTCTCTGAATGAAGCAGTTTGAATACATATGTGAAAGTAGCCAAAGTCTACTGTTCATTCATTCATTTGGGTGGGGGGTTCCCTGGTGGTTCAGCTAGTGAATCTGCCCACAATGCGGGAGACCTGGGATTGATCGCTGGGTTGGGAAGATCCCGTGGAGGAGGGCATGGCGACCCACTCCTGTATTCTTGCCTGGAGAATGAATCCCCATGGACAGAAGTGCCTGGTGGGTTACAGTCCATGGGGTCCCAAAGAGTCGGATGAGACTGAGTGATTAAGCATAGCACAGCATAGTTGATTTACAATATTGAGATCTGGGTTCTATCCTTGGATTGGGAAGATCCCCTAGAGAAGGGAATGGCTACCCACTCCAGTATCCTGGCCTGGAGAATTCCATGGACTGTATAGTCCATGGGGTTGCAAAGAGTTGGAGATGACTGAGCGACTTTCACTTTCACTTTCTTTCCCACACCATTGTCTCCTGAAGGTTGGAGGAACTTCCCAACTGCCCCTGCACTGCATGTGAAGTTGCTTGTCATGTCTGACTGTCTACGACCCCATGGACTGTAGCCTGCCAGGTTCCTCTGTCCATGGGATTCTCCAGGCAAGAATACTGGAGTGGGTTGCCATGCCCTCCTCCAGGAGATCTTCCCAACCCAGGGCTGAACCTGCAGCTCCTGCATTGCAGGTGGATTCTTTACCACTGAGCCACTCCCGCACCCAAACCCCTCAAAGCAGCACCCCAATAAAGCTCACTATATGTTACTGCCACCATGTGGTTATATTTTTCCCCTACTCTCCCCAGTCCTTGAACTCATGTGTCCAAGAGAGAAAATCTTAAAATTACTTTCCCAAGCCTTTGTGTTTTTAGTAACTTCAGAGTTTGGCACTAACTGAAAAATTTCTTAGACTTGGAAAGCTGGAAGAGGACTTGGAAGTTATTTCATTAAACCCTGTGTTACACAGATGAGGACACAGGTTCAGACTTCTCTCTCTTTCCAAATTCAGCTCCTGAAAGTGAAGTTTCAGAAATAAATCAACACACATGATGTCCAATTCCAGGATTTACCTAAGAAAGTGACCATAAATAGCTTCATAGCAGTAGTCTGAATCACTATTATGCAGCTATGTAAAATAATGTAGATTTTTAAAATATCATACAAAAATGTTCATAAATTTAGGATATAAAGAAGAAAAGCAGTGTGTAGTATGTTGCTTTTTAAAATTTTTATATGCTTAGAAAAAGCACCAATAAACAATATTAAGTAGTTATGCATTATAGAATTAACTGATTATATTTAAATTCACTTGGCATATTTATAGTTTTTAAATTTCCTATAATATTAATTGCTTAATAAGAAAAAAATCATTATTGAAGAAGTAAATTGTCAGGGAGAGTTTCAGGATCAGACCAATAGCACTGTTCAATAGAACTTTGTGTAATGATAGAAATAGTCTATATTCTCACTGTCCAATATCACAACAAGTGGCCAAGTGTAGTGATTGAGCATTGACATATAGCCAGTTCAACTGAAGAACTGAATTTTTAACTTAGTTTACATAGTCATGGGGCTTCCCAGGTGGCACTAGTGTTAAAGAACCCACTTGGCCAATGCAGGAGACATGAGAGATGAGGTTCAATCCCTGGGGCTGGAAGATTCCCTGGGGGAGGAAATGGAACCCACTCCAGTATTCCTGCCTGGAGAGCCCATGGACAGAGGAGCCTGGAGGGCTACAGTCCATGGGGTCGCAGAGTCGGGCACAACTGAAGCCACCTGGCACACAGCACACACAGTTACGTCTAGCCAGCAGTTACCATATTGGTCAATGTAGGATTAGACTGTATTTTGGTAGTTGAGAACAGTTACAGAGCGTTGAGGCATCGTGGACAATCTAATTCTACTGTGTATGCAAACGTGAATATCTGGCCTCACTTCCTCCTATGTTATCCTTATATCATACTTTGGGATAAAGTACACTGATAAATATTGACACAAAGCCATCTGTTTAGTGCCGGTTCTATGAGAAGCATTGATTTCACCATGCAGTTTAGTGCCGGTTCTATGAGAAGCATTGATTTCACCATGCAGTTCATAAAGTGCAGTGCAATCGCTCAGTCGTGTCCGACTCTTTGAGACCCCGTGGACTGTAGCCCACTAGGCTCCTCTGTCCATGGGATTCTCCAGGCAAGAATACGGGAGTGGGTTGCCATTTCCTTCTCCAGGGGATCTTCCCAACCCAGGGATCGAACCCGGGTCTCCCGCATTGCGGGCAGACGCTTTATCCTCTGAGCCATAAAGAGGACCCATTAATACATGAACAAGGAAAAAAATGCATTTTCCCTCATTAAAATGAGAAGTTCACCCTTTCCCCCAATCAGGCAATAATCTAGAGGCAGAGCCAAAACAACTGAAAGATCAAGTTGAATTCTGTTCACCTGGTGCGTTAATCAAACTTTCGCCATTTCATCTTATGCTATGCTATGCTATGCTAAGTCGCTTCAGTCGTGTCCAACTCTGTGCGACCCCACAGACGGCAGCCCACCAGGCTCTCCCGTCCCTGGGATTCTCCAGGCAAGAACACTGGAGTGGGTTGCCATTTCCTTCTCCAATTCATGAAAGTGAAAAGTGAAAGTGAAGTCGTTCAGTCGTGTCCGACTCTTAGGGACCCCACGGATTGCAGCCTAACAGGCTCCTCCATCCATGGGATTTTCCAAGCAAGAGTACTGGAATGGGGTGCCATTGCCTTCTCCAATTTCATCTTATAGCTATAACTATTTACTTGGGTATGCTGAATGCTGGACTTATGTAATAGTTGATATAAATTTCAGTTTAAGCTTTATGTTTGTCACTAAAGTTGTATTTTGAATTTTATGACCAAATTCATACTGTCTTTCCCTGATTTGAGAACTCTCTTCTCAGATCAATACCAGTGTTTATGAAATCTTCCTCTCTCTACCAATATTTAATCAGTACCCAAGATCCGTCTTTATTTGGGATCTGTTGTTTTGTTTCTTGCTTCCCAACTGATGAGACAGTTGATCTGTAGGAACAAACTTCTGCTTTCCAGAAGATGAGTTAATTTATGCAACAGTGTGCTCACAATTCTGATTCTTGATATTACAGGGAATTAATCATTTCTCTCTCTAATTCCTTTCATTGAGTAGGATTATTTTTTAATAGATTCCATAGCACTTTCCTTCATATTGACTTACTTGATAAAGCAAGAGCACTATAGTGATTAAAAATTCCAGAATTGTGCTGGGAATAACATTAGGAACATTATTAAGATGATAGGTTTTTCAAGTAGAAATTTTCTGAGAGAAAGCTTTATAATTTCAATGAATATAGAAGGTATACAACTAGAGTTATGAGTTATTTTTGGCTTTCAAATCCAAGAGATTTCATTTAGAACAAATTATAAATTTTCACTGAGGATGAAAAAGAAGAGAAATGGAGAGTTTGTAATTCAGGTCCATGGGAGAAACAGGAAGTTAAAGGGAGTTAGATCAGTCTAAACAAGTGTTGCTATGCCAACCCTTAAGGAAAATAACCAGGAAACTTATTTACCCAGTTAATGAAAACAAGTTCAAATAAACAGTGATAATGTAATGCATAATTTATAAATGGGACTTGGAAATAAGGGAATACCCTGAGCAATATCCATGGTAATGAAAATAATAGATATTTTCTTTGTTTCTTTTTGTTTACTTTGAATACACAATATTTTATTCCACTAGAACTGAATCATTTTTAAGTTGTCTTCATTGTGTAAGAAGCTGACTTTGGACCCTTTTACTGAAGAAATATGGGGGGAAAATTATTTTGTTGTCAACAGAATATGAAGTATGGAAACTTCTGGCATTCAGATTAAAATTTCTGTTGATTTCATGCAAAGACCAAAACAGTAGTGAGGAAGAAACACTGCAAAAATAAAAAAGAGAGAGAGAGAGCATCCCACTGGAAGAAATAAAAGGAGAAAAGCTTCTGAAGCTGGAGGAACAGGGCCAGGCATGTCCCCTAGATATGAGGCGTATAATGTTCCTCTTTCCTTCTAATAAACTGCAATCTGTTGAGGACTGACCATCTGTCAGCTCAACAATAACAGTGATCTTTATGTGATAAATAAAATGCAAATTCTAACTGATTTGAGTAAATTAATCATCTGTTACAGTGTATTCTAAGGTGTTTCAGGGTGGAACTCATTTAAACATATCCATTTAAATTCTGATTTAAATCATTGATCAAAAAGACTTTGTTTAATCTTTTTTTTTTTTTTTCCTATGAGCTGTAAATCACCTCTCTCTTCATTTTCCACTTTAAAAGTGCACTTTTGGGGAAAAATAAGGATCTGAATTATGTAAAACCAAAATTGCACACCAAAAATTTTTTTTCTGAACATTCCTATGTTCCTTTGGGAGAAGAAAAGCATACATTACATATTATCTTTGGAAAAAGCATAATTTAATACTTGAAGTTTATTATGTTCTGTGTATAATAATTATTTTCCTATTATGAAATATTGTTTTTCAGAACAGAAATAGGCATAGTTCCAAATTCTGATTTCCTTAGTAGCTTTCTAGATATGCCTCTAAAATACCTCAAATCTAGCCCCCAATACTATCTTTAATTTAACTTATTTGTAGAAAATTTTGAAAGTTTGAATGAGGGCTTCCCTGGTGGCTCAGTGGTAAAGAATCCGCCTGCCAGTGCAGGAGACATAGGTTCAATCCCTGGCGCAGGCAGATCCCACATGCTGCGGGACTAAGCCCATGCACCGCAACCACTGGGCTGTGCTCCAGAGCCCGGAAGCCACAGCTGCTGAGCCCACGTGCCACAACTACTGAAGCCCCACCAAAGCCCAGCTGCTCTAGAGCCCATGCTCTGGAGCAAGAAAAGCCACCAGAATGAGAAGCCAGTGCAGTGCAACTAGAGAAGAGCCCACGCAGCAATGAAAACCCAGCACAGCCGAATACGTAAGTAAATAAAATTTGTTTTAAAGGTTTGAATGAATATATTCTTGCATGCAATGCCTTACCATGATGTTTGAATTGTAATTTATAAATTAATTATATTTTTGCAGTTGTTAGGATGTGTTTTGCAAAATACATATATATATGTATATATTACCAAACATTTTAGTTTATGTTTTTGTAGTTGAGTCTTAAAAATTAACCTGATATTTATCCACGTTGAGTCTCTATGTAAGTATTTTTTAGAACGTATTTAGAATGAAGGTGGAATAATGATTGCTATTTTCTTTCTGACAATCTCTCAGACTTCTGTTAAGCTATAAGTAAGCTGAGTCTGGACTCATGGAAAGGCTCTTGGCTGAGAATCAGAACTATACCTAAAACCATAAAGTTTTATTGCCCCTTCCTGTTTGTGTATTAGTCTCATCATTTTTCATCAAATATTTATTAGGCACCTACTGTGTGCCAGGAACTTGTTAGGTATTGGGTTTGCAACAGGTCAAAGAGCAATGTGAGTTCCTGTCCTCAGAATTTCTTAATCTACTCTCTTCTAATAGTGGCTGTGAATCAATCCTACCCATTATCTTAAATTCTCTACTGAACTCTAGATTTGAAGCAGTGATCTTTTCAAATACCTTTGCTTTTGCACAAGGGCCCAAGCTCCTCTGTCCAGAGCACAGGTCACCCGTTATGACTCAGTCATAGATTTGGTGCTGACAACTCTATTCAATTCTGTGTTATTGCTCAACCAGTGTCTAAGGATTAAAGGATCTTTATGAAAATTATATGTTTATCTCTCGAGCTCTAGATGGCTGAATATTACCTTATGGGAACATGTACTCCTCAACAATGGAAATATTGAAAAGGCAATTAAAATTTAATAAAACTGCCAAGCCAATGAGATTGATATCTTTAGAGATAATTTCCCTTGCTAGTTTTTAGAAATGATATAAAAGTCATTTCAAACATCCTCAAAGCTTTTCAAATTAACTTACACTACAGAGATACCATACAGGCTCTAAGAAAAGTAAGAGTATTTAGAGGCTTCAGAGATCTTGTTGTTGTTGTTATTTATTTACTAAGACAAAGAAAAACACTCCAGAAAAAGGACCAGGTTAAAAACAAAATGCATTATCTAAATTTGCTTTTGAAAGAAAATTAAAAGGGCATGTAGGACTGTTTGATATTATTTCTCTTATTTGTGGCGCTTCCCTGATGACTCAGACCGTGAAGAATCTGCTGCAGTGCAAGAGACACAGGTTCAATCCTGGGTTGGGAAGATTCGCTGGAGAAGGAAATGGTAACCCACTCTAGTATTCTTGCCTGGAGAATCCCATGGACAGAGGAGCCTGGTGGGCTATAGTCCCTGGGGTCACAAAGAATCGGATGCGACTGAGCAGCAGACATTCTTACTTGTATTGTTTTCTTGAAATCCCAAAGTCATACAATGAACAAAAGGGTCAGCTGAGCGAACACATATATTTGAGATAAGCTACTGCTCAGCAATGGAGCGGATAGCATCTCTCTCATTTTTGTTTTAACAATGATTTAATGAATGTGCTTATTATTGCATTTCACAAAAACATCATAGTTACCTACTAAGAATCAAAAATAAGGGATCCAAGATGGTTAGGATAGTCTGCTTCTGGCAAGAAGGCAGACAGATATTTTTAAATCCTCCTGTAACAGAACACCTAGATACCAGATAAATTTCACAAAACTGTGTAAAACGTGTATCTGAGATTATATGAACGTGAGAGAGGACTAATATGTGAAAGCTTGTCTGGCTACAGGCTTCAGCTGACCTCAAGACATCTGAACAGCATAGAACTAGAGCCTTGTTTGTTTAACCATCATCATCGTTATTCCATGCTGCTGCTGCTGCTAAGTCACTTCAGCCATATCCAATTCTTTGTGACCCCATGGACTGTAGCCCACCAGACTCCTGTGTCCATGGGATTCTCTGGGCAAGAATACTGGAGTGGGCTTGCCATTTCCTTCGCCAGGGGATCTTCCCAACCTAGGGATCGAACCCAGGTCTCCCACATCGCAGGCAGATTCTTTACCATCTGTCACCAGGGAAGCCCTATTATTTCATAGCATTCACTTATTAATAAGCACCCTGACAATCTACATGTGTTTCAGCTTTCATGTTTACAGAGGAGGAGCTTTTTGCCCAGATTATGTTAGGAATTCCCATTGACTCCCTGGTGAGTTCTATGAATATTGAAGTGGAGAAGCCATCTCCTGGGACTGACTGTCTGCTCCCAACTTTCCTTTGGCTCAATATGAATGAGTTAGTGGTTCCCCAAAGTAAATCTAGACTAGATATCCTTAGGAGATGTTCTGATTAAACTACTGCTGGACTAGAAACTAGATGGAGAATTCCCAGAATACTTACATGAAAAGTGACTGGCTTTCTTTCATTTAATAGCAATGTGCAAAAAATAAGTCTCAACATTTAAAAAGCATACTTTCACTAATCTATTGGCAAGAATGGAATTTGTATGAAACACAACAAATTTTTGGCCACCTGATGCAAAGAAATAACTCACTGGAAAAGACCCTGATACTGGGAAAAATTGAAGGCAGGAGGAAAAGGGGAAAACAGGATGAGATGGTTGGATGGCATCAACTGACTGACTCGATGGACATGAGTTTGAGCAATGTCCAGGAGTTGGTGATGGACAGGGAAGCCTGGCGTGCTGCAATCCATGGGGTCGCAAAGAGTCAGACACGACTGAGCGATTGAACTCAACTGACGTGAACTGACCACACAATTCATGTTAGCTGGAACTTGTACTAAATAACCTTTAAGCTCCAATCAGTTCCTTTTTAGTGGAATTCTTTTCAAGGAAAAATATGTGTTGGCTTCTCATGATCTAAGCTGACAGTTCTACTGTGAACTACTCTTGATGCATACATACATATTCATAGATCAAAGCCAATTTCCTTTAACAACATATAAAAAGATAGATTTTTAGGGTGCTAACTGAATGCTTCAATCTGAGTAATGATTTTCATTAGTAAGTTCCAAATTGCACTATTAGTCTTTTGGCTATCATGTTAGAATAAACACTGTATCTGTATTATCCTATAATAAAACTCTTGTTAGAATTTCATTATATATCTCAACTTGTATCATATGTCAACTAACTTGTATTTTTGTTCTTTATCAAAAATCGCTAAGAAAATTATTACCAGACTTTATATGGTTAACTCATAATTCCTGATTTCTTTATATGTTTAATATGAAATGGTCCAGGAGGTGTTTCCACTGTCAAAGATGATAATTCCTTTCAGTGATATAGCACATACTAGAAAATTAACTATTCCTCCACAAAAACACTTCAAATATAGTAAAAAGAACCATAGGTTTTTTGTTTGTTTTTCTTTATTTTAAAGACAGTTCTGCAGATTTATAGTTTAATATTGGAAGATTAATAAGCCTTTTACAATGTATACTCTGTGCGTGTGTGTGTGTGCACACGCTTAGTCGTGTCCAACTGTTTGTGACCCCATGGACTATAGCCCACCAGGCTCCTCTGTCCATGACATTCTCCAGGCAAGAATACTGGAGTGGGTTGCCATTTCCAACTCCATGGGATCTTCCTGGTCCAGGGATCGAACCCACGTCTCCTGAGTCTCCTGCATTGCGGGCAGATTCTTTACCACTGAGCCATGTATACTGTGCTGATACTTTATTTTTGTTTATTTTATTTATTTGGGTGCTGGGGCCTAGTTGCAGCATGTGGGATTTCTAGTTGAGTCACGTGAACTCTTAGTTGCTGCATGTGGGACTAGTTCCCTGACCAGATATCAAACCTGAGCCTCCTGCCTTGGGAGCATGGAGTCTTGGCCACTGGACTGCCAGGGAAGTCCCCAGAACTTTAGGTTTTTAATGACCGTTCTGGAATAAGAAGAAAGCCCTCGACTTGAACAAAGCAGAATTAGAATCCAGGCACCAGCAGACATTGGCCCTGTCTCCTGGGAAAAGGGAGAAAACTGGGAAACTTTGTATTCTGATTCTTGCTCTGGGTCAAAGAGTAATATAAAAATTGGAAATTCTTACCTGAGAAATTTTAACTGTGGCCCTTTCACTTGGAATTGTGTTTCAAATCATACTACCTCCATTATCCAGGCCTTCTATAGGAAAATATACCCTCATGTCAGAATTTAGGATTCCCCAGATCAGCCAAATGTGAGCTCCCAGTATTATTACCAAGCCTCCCAAGTCAGTCCCTGACCAGGGTCTGCCTGCCCGGTGTTGTTGGAGCCAATGGAACAAGACTGACTTAGATTCAGAAGCAAAGGAAAGCTTTCTTCTTTGACCAAAGGAAGAAGAGGCAGAAGCTTGGGCTGTAGAGGACACACTCTCCCTGACAGGCCGTGGGCAGACTGCTTTATAGGGATCTCAGGAAGAGGTTCAGGGGGGTGATGCAGCTGTTCTGTGCAGGCCGCCATCACAGTGCAGGGGTGCATCCTCTCTGCACCTGCCCCTCCCCGTGCCACCCCCGCCATCTTGGCTAGAGTGTCCCAAAGTGCGTGTCTGCCCACAGAGCTGAGGTGCCTGCACAGCCATTCCCCCAGGGAACTTGGGTCTGATGTGCCAAGCTCAAGGCTAACGCATGTAGCACCTAAGAGCAAGTGACACTAGACTGAGCACAATAAAAAAAAAAAAAAAAGGTTAGACTTTATCACCCAGGTTCTGATTTTATTCCCCAGGAATTATTTAATGGACTTTGCCAGTGACACCAACATAAAACGGCAAAAATTTTAAAAAATGGTGAAATGACTTACCATGAGCAAAAAGTCATGGCTGAATAAGATGCCAAAGAATTTCCGTATTGAAATTATCTCATGGATAATGTAAAATAAATGTTTATAGAAGCCAGCCATCAGTTTCCATGTGACTCCTCTAAAGGTGTCAAAAATATGAGTAAACAATAGCAGAGTATCATAAATGACCAGGATATTTGGAAAAGAACCAAAAATAACTTCTAAAATTAAAAATTTTGTCATTGAAGGCAGCAACCTAAGTGTCCATGGATAGATGAATGAATGGATAAAGAAGGTGTGGTACACATTTGTGTGTGTGTGTGTGTGTGTGTGTGTGTGTGTGTGTGTGCATGCGTAATGGCGTGTTATCCAACCATAAAAAAGAAGGAAATCTTGCTATTTGTGGCAGCATGGAACTTGAAGGCATTATGCTGAGTGAAATAAGTCAGGCAGAGAAAGACAAATACTGTATGATCTTATTTCTATGTGGAATATTTTTTTTAATGAACTTGAATACAGAGAATAGATTGGTGGATGCCAGAAATGGGGGTAGGGAGTAGGTGAAAGAATAAAGGGGGTCAAAATGTATAAATGTATAAAGTAAGTAATATGGATGTAATAAATAGCATGGTGACTATAGTTAATAACACTGCATTGTATATTTTAAAGTTGCTCAGAGAGTAAATCTTAAAAGTTTTCATCACAAGAAAGATATATTCACAGATGATTTATTGAGGTCAAAGACAGAACTGAAGAAATTACACATGATATAGCACAAAGAGAAAAATAAGAGAGATCAGAATCATAGAGGATAAGACAAAAAATTGAATATAAAAAAATTGAATATTACATGGAGTTCCTGAAAGAGAATAGGCATAATAGGGCAGAAACGATATTCTAAAATATAAGAGTTAGGGAACTGAATTGTTCACTTCAAATGGTTAATTTTTCTGTATGAATTTCATCTCAATAAATTATTTTAATATTATTTATTAACACATATTATTTCTTATACATATTACACATATAAGGAATTTAATATATATGATACATATCTTAGGGCTTCTCTGGTGGCTCAGCAGAAAAGAATCTGCCTGCCAATGCAGGAGACACATGTTCAATCCCTGGATTGGGAAGATCCCCTGGAGAAGGAAATGGCAACCCACTCCAGTGTTGTTACCTGGAAAATCCCATGGACAGAGGAGCCTGGCGGGAAACAGTCAGATATGACTTAATGACTAAGCACACACACACACATATGTTTATCAGATTAATAAAGCACGATATATCCCACGTAGGATAAGTAGAAAGAAATGTACAATGAGAGAAAACAGAAGCATTGACAATCAACTGAAGTCTTAATAGAAGCCAGAATTGTGTGAAAAATATCATATCCTCAAGATGCTGGGAGACAATCACATCAAAGTAGAGTACTTTATCTAGCTAAAATGTGACTCAGGAGTGTGAACAAAAGAAAGACATTTTCCTTTACTTAAGAAATAAGTAAAATTATTCCACAAGGAAAAACTGAGATAAAAGAATGAATAGCAAAGAAATTTGCAAATATGGATAAATCTATACAAATATTATAATTTAGGGAATGACATTTGGCAGGGTTATCAAAGCATTTAATCTACTTCATAAATTTCTCCTCCATCACATTCCTTTCTCCTGTTATGTGATCAGTCCTTGGCTTCATCATTCAAAGATTTTTAACACGTGGCCTTTCTCCGCACCCGCCCCCCTTTTTTTTGTCTCTTTCAGTACTGTAGGCTGCAAATTTATAAATGTAAGACTTTTATTCATGTTTTCAGCAACCATTCATTGAGTACTTGCTTTTCACCAGGGATTGTGCCAGGCACTGGAAATAACCAAACAGCTTACTGTCTGGACAGGTAGACGAATAAGGACAGGAAATACCATGTTAGAGATGCTGTCACCAACATATCCTAGACCCTTAGGAGAACAAAGGAGGGAGTAATTGATTATGAAACCTGAGGAGATTGGTGACAACTTAATAGAAAATGTATTTCCAAGCCAGCAAGGGAATCAAGGGCATTCCAGGCAGAAGGATACATGTGTGTTCAGAGAGGATTGGAGTGAAATCATATAACATATTAGAGGAACTGCAAAAAAATTTCACATGGCCTTAGCATGAAAAAAAGAGGGGCTGGGGCCACCACTAAAGACAGGGCTGGTGAGAAAGGCAAGGGTCAGCTCAGGAGGCAATTGGTCTGCCATAACTAAGAAGCTTGTGTGCACGTTCAGTCACTTGGTCGTGTTCAACTCTTTGTGACCCCATGGACTATAGCTCTCCAGTCTCCTCTGTCTTTAGGATTTTCCAGACAAGGAAATGGAGCGGGTAGCCATTTCCTTCTCCAGGGGATCTTCCTACCCAGGGATCAAACTTGGGTGTCCTACATTGGCAGGTGGATTTTTTTTTTTTTTTTTTTTTTTACCACTGCACCACCTGGGAAGCCCATGAACAGCAGGGAATTACTGAGTGTTTTTAAGCTGGGCAGTTACATGGTTAGATTTGCCTTTAGATACATTTCATGCCATCTATGTGGTAGGTAAATCATAAGATGGGATTTCCAGTCGAACACTTAGATACAATTGAATGTCAGTCTGTAGAGCTGTCCAAGAAAATGTCTGAAAAGTTAGAGATAAGATGAGAAAATATGGTCATCCAACACGTAAAATGTAGAGAGTTAATAAAATGATAAAGAGATCAGTCAGCCTCAAAATATTTTAAATATATATCATCAGCCAAATGAGCTGACTAGAGATGTGATGTGTCAAGGACCAGACAGCCCTTCAGCTACCTGAGATGACAGTGGGTTGATGAAGAGGATCTGATGCCTAGACAGATTTGTCTCCTGTCGCATAGAGCATTCATTGTTAGTCAACCCCTCATTCCCTTTGTTCCACCTCTGCTGTCAGCCTCATATTCATTCCTCGGAGTGGATTCCAGGACAGAGTGCCCTTAACAAGTGGCAGGTACCAAAGTATCCTGAGTTATTGCTCCCAATATAAATTAATACCTTAATTTTCAGGTTTATGAGTCTCACTTTTGGTTTGAATAAATCAACCCCCGAGAATTCCCTCAACTTCAAACCCACTGGTAATATTTATTTTCCTCAGCCTAAGAAAGCTGGTGACTATGGATTCATCCAAGATAATTCTCACCCACCAGCAAGTTTTTCCTTGGCAATTTTTCTATTGCAATAACAGCTATGATTATCTAATGTCCTAAGAAGCATCCATCCTCCTCTGAGATCCTCCAAGCTACATCCAACTCAACATGAAGAAAAGCTTAAAGAGATGAATCTCTGAATTTCTGTTCCTAAAGTGCTTAGTCATTCAGTTGAGTCCAACTGTTTGAGACCCCATGGACTGTAGCCCTCCAGGCTCCACCGTCCTTGGGATTTTCCAGGCAAGAATACTGGAGTGGATTGCCATTTCCTTCTCCAGGGGATCTTTCTGACCCAGGGATCGAACCCTCGTCCCTGCATCTCCTGCATTGGTAGATGGATTCTTTATCCGCTGAGCCCTTGGGGAAGTATCGTGCTCAAGTTTTAACTGATTGAACAGCTAGTTTCCTTTTACCCAAGGAACCAATGGTGACATTTTATAACACACTGGGAGATTTTTATAAATTTGTATTTTGGATCTATGGGCTTTGGATCTGAGGGCTTTAAAATAATACAATGCTAAAATACATTAGCATTCCACATATTTTAATAACATGTTAATGAGGCAGTTTTAGATTTCCGTTGACTTATACCTTAAAAACTTTAATATTACTTTTAAATTTTCTCAAATTCGTCATATTATAGCCAAAAACAGATTTTAAAATAATTGGAAGCATTTCAAACACCATTGGTCAACCTCCCAGAAGAAGTTGTGATCTTTATGTGTAATTACATTTCTATAGTTAAATTCACATTTCTTTTTAGTTATGTTACAAGATATTTATAGTATCAATTATCAGCTTTGGACTGTACTTGAATCTTGTCACTTTTTAAAGTTGTTAATGAGCATGATATTCTGTAAAAACCAACACTTACATAATCACTGTACTATTGTCTTTCATCCTGAAATCATCACCTACTTGCCATCACGTTCTTTTATTTCTTTTCTTATTTCACAGCTATAGTATTAATTAGCAAATAGCAGCTTCAACTCTGGTCAATACTTCATTGTCCTTTAATTCCTTCTCCAATCCATACCATTTTCAATACTGACTCCCTTACCTACGTGTCCCTTTGTTCCATTCAGTTAACATCCACCCTCATATTTCCAAACTGGGGCAACTGCCGTTGACTTTAAGAACTGTTGGCATACTGCAATAGTGAGAACAATTTTTTTTTTTTCTGGCGATATCTGAACATGTTGTGGTTTTAGTAGAAGAAAAAGGATATTTTTCCTGCTCCAACCACATCTTATGGTGATTTCTTACTCACTTTTGAACCCTTGGCTCCCCCATAGGACAGGGCTTGATTATAGAGAAGCAGAGATGATATAAGAGCAAGCAGTGTGAAGTTCCATTCAATAGCAAGCATTTATTGAGCCCCTTCTGTGCAGCTTTGTCCTAGCATTCTGGGCGGTGGAGATGTTAGCTTCTCTTTTTTTAAGATCAAGGACAGACCCACCCCCACCCCCACCCCCACCCAACTCACATCCTTGATTATAACTGATAAGAGTTTCAGGAGAATCTTCAGCTGAGAAGAAATTGCAGCACAAGCAGTACCTGCCATTTGCAGCAACATGAATGAATCTAGCAGATGTTATGTTAAGTGAAACTAGCCAGATAAAGACAAATACTGTACCATCTCACTTATAAATGTAGAACCTTTAAAAAAAAAAAAGTTGAACTCACAGAAACAGACAGTAGGATGGTGGTTACCAAGAACTGATGAATTGGGGAGATAGGGAAATGCTGGTCAAAGGTACAAACCTTCAGTTACAAAATAAATAAGCTCTGGGGACTGAATGTACAGCATGGTGATTGAGTTAATAATACAGCATTATGTAACTGAACTTTCCTAAGAGAATAGATTTTAAGCGTTCTTACCAAAAAAAAATGCAGTTATATGAGGCAATAGATGTGTAAATTAACCTGCTTGTGAATTATGTTGTTCATTCAGGCTTCCCTGAACATCACCATCTCCTGGAGCTTGCTCAAACTCATGTCCATTGAGTCAGTGATGCCATCCAACCATCTCATCCTCTGTCGTCCCCTTCTCCTCCTGCCTTCAGTCTTTACCAGCATCAGGGTCTTTTCTAATGAACTGGCTCCTCACATCAGTTGACCAAAGCATTGGAGCTTCAGCTTCAGCATCAGCCCTTCCAATGAATGTTCAGGACTGATTTCCTTTAGGACGGACTGGTTTGATCTCCTTGCAGTCCAAGGGACTCTCAAGAGTCTTCTCCAACACTACAGTTCAAAAGCATCAATTCTTCAGTGCTCAGCTTTCTTCACAGTCCAACTCTCATATCCATACATGACCACTGGAAAAATCATAGCTTTGACTATGCAGACTTTGTTGGCAAAGTAGTGTCTCTGCTTTTTAATATGCTGTCTAGGTTTGTCATAGCTTTTCTTCCAAGGAGCAAGTGTCTTTTAATTTCATAGCTGCAGTCACTATCTGCAGTGATTCTGGAGCCCAAGAAAATAGTCTTGTCACTGTTTCCATTGTTTCCCCATCTATTTGCCATGAAGTGATGGGACCAGAGACCATGATCTTCGTTTTTTCAATGTTGAGTTTTAAGCCAGCTTTTTCACTCTCCTCTTTCACCTTCATCAAGAGGCTCTTTAGTTCCTTTTTGCTTTCTGCCATAGGTTTGTAAAGTATACCTATGTCAAATAATTATGTTGTTCATTTTGAATATGTATAATTTATTGTCAGTCATACCTCAGTAAAGCTGAAAAGTAAAGAGTAATGAAGCTCTTCTGATTGGGGTGAGATTTTGATAGACCCACAGAACTAGATATATGGCATTAACTATTAATATGGGTATCATCTTTCTAGATTTTACAAAACATCTTCATTTTTTCTCCATTTGAGATGTTCTCGGACTTAAATAGACTGGGACTTAATATGAGACCTGAGAATATGGTAGGCTGAATAATGATGCTCCAAAGATGCCCACAGCATAATCCCTGGAACCTGTGAATAATAAAAGAGACCTTACATGGTATAAGGACCTCGTGAATATGATTAAGGTAAAGATTTTGAGATGGAGAGATTATCCTAGATTATCTGGGTGAGCCCAGTGAAATCACAGAGTTCCTTATAAGAGAAACCAGAAGATGATGAGGATAGTAGAAGATTGGAGTGATTGGGAGGAAATGACTATGAGCCAAGGCATGTGGGAAGCCTCTAAAAACTAGAAGAGGCAAGGAGTGGACTGTCCCCTGGAGGTACCAGAGAAACCAGCCCTGTGGAGACCTTGATTTTAGCCCTATAAGCCTCATTTTGGACTTTTGAGTTCCAAAACTGTGAGATAATAAATGTATGCTGTTTCAAGCCACTGTATTTGTGATAATTTGTTGTAGCAGCAACATGTTAACTTATAAACCTATGAAATGTTCCTGTTAAGTGTTTTCAGTGCTAGGGTAGGAATGATATTCCTGGTACTCAGTGCCTATGGTGCTTATATTATTACTGTTTTGCAGAAAAATCTCAAAGTTTTTATATCATCAAGTGAAGTGTGAGTGAAAGTCACACAGTTGTGTCCGACTCTTTGCAACCCCATGGACTATACAGTTCATGGAATTCTCCAGGCCAGAATACTGGAGTGGAGAATCCTGAAGCCTTTCCCTTCTCCAGGGGATCTTCCCAACCCAGGGATCAAACCCAGGTCTCCTGCATTGCAGGCAGATTCTTTACCAGAGGAGTCACTAGGGAAGCCCAAGAATACTGGAGTAGGTAGCCTATCCCTTCTCCAAGGGATCTTCCTGATCCAGGAATCAAACTGGGGTCTCCTGCCTTGCAGGCCAATTCTTTACCAGCTGAGCTACTAGGGTACTAGTACCCTACTAGTACTTAGTATAGTAGTACTAGTAGTATTACTTAAAGTATTACTATAGTAGTACTATATACTACTCATATCATCAAAGTTGATCTATCAAGTCCCAGTATTTTCCTGACAAGAATGCAAGATGTCTTTGCAAACTAAAGAAAAGTGAAGTCGCTTAGTCGTGTCCGACTCTTTGCGACCCCATGGACTGTAGCCCACCAGGTTCCTCCATCCATGGAATTTTCCAGGCAAGAGTACTGGAGTGGGTGCCATTTCCTTCTCCAGGGGATCTTCCCAACCCAGGGATCAAATCTGGGTCTCCCTCATTGCAGGCTGACACTTTACTGTCTGAGCCACCAGGGAAACAAATGAATAGCTACAAAGGAAAATTTCTTCTTTTTCAGTTGCCAAATAGGCAATCTCTTTGGGCTTGGGCAAATTTTTAATTACTCCTAGACTAATTAGCATTTCCATATAATAATGATTAGAATTTCATAAAAAATTAAAGAAAAAAAAACTCTCAAGTAGGATGGAATGAACAGATCCTGCAATTATCCTGCTACTCTAAAATCTTATTTCCAGTAGGGACTTTCTTGTTTTACGTAGTTTCACTGAAAGTATAAACAGCTAAAATATACTCTCTGCTGGAGTTTCTAACTAATGGTCCCATTTTTGCCTCTAATAAATCCTAATAAGATAATGATAGATTTGCCTTTTGCTAAAATCCCTTCAGCAAATTTCCAGTTTATGCAACTGAGACCAAAAGAAAATTGAATTTTTTCTGCAAGGAAGACTGTCAAGCTAATTTCTCTAATGCTGTATGAGTCACATAAGCCACAGTTAAAAGATTATATGTATTCAAATTTCAGAATTCTAGTGATTACTTAGGTTTCCTGAGAGTGCTTCAGAAAGAGAAGTAGCAGCCAATTCTATTTTAGGGGACAGACACATTGTATTAGTTTAAAGAAAGTGATTTTTTTTCCCCACAAAACACCAGATGGTCACTACCGAAATCAGAATGATTATATTCTTTGCAGCCAAAGATGGAGAAGCTCTTCTATACAGCCAGCAAAAACAAGACTGGGATCTGACTGTGGCTCAGATCATGAACTCCTTATTGCAAAATTCAGACTTAAATTGAAGAAAGTAGGGAAAACCACTAGGCCATTCAGGTATGACCTAAATCAAATCCCTTATGATTATACAGTGGAAGTGACAAATAGATTCCAGAGATTAGATCTGATAGACAGAGTGCCTGAAGAATTATGCACAGAGGTTTGTGACACTGTATAGGAGGCAGGATCAAGACCATCCCCAAGGAAAAGAAATACAAAAAGGCAAATGGTTGTCTGACAAGGCCTTACAAATAGCTGAGAAAAGACGAGAAGCGAAAGGCAAAGGAGAAAAGGAAAGATATACCCATTTGAATGCAGAGTTCCAAAGAATAGCAAGGAGAGATAAGAAAACCTTCCTCAGCAATCAATGCAAAGAAATAGAGGAAAACAATAGAATGGGAAAGACTAGAGATCTCTTCAAGAAAATTAGAGATACCAAGGGAACATTTCATGCAAAGATGAACACAATAAAGAACAGAAATGGTATGGCCCTAACAGCAGAAAATATTAAGAAGAGATGGCAAGAATATACAGAAGAACTATACAAAAAGATCTTCATGACTCAGATAGCCATGATGCTGTGATCACTCACCTAGAGCCAGACATCCTGGAATGTAAAGTCAAGCGGGCCTTAGGAAGCATCAATACGAACAAAGCTAGTGGAGGTGATGGAATTCCAGTTGAGCTACTTCAAATCCTAAAAGATGATGCTGTGAAAGTGCTGCACTCAACATGTCAGCAAATCTGAAAAACTCAGCAGCGGCCACAGGACTGGAAAAGGTCAGTTTTCATTCCAATCCCAAAGAAAGGTAATGCCAAAGAATGTTCAAACTACCACATAATTTCACTCATTTCACACGCTAACAAAGTAATGCTCAAAATTCTCTAAGCCAGGCTTCAACAGTAGGTGAACCATGAACTTCCAGATATTCAAGCTGGATTTAGCAAAAGCAGAGGAACCAGAGATCAAATTGCCAACATCCGCTGTATCATCGAAAAAGCAAGAGTTCCAGAAAAACATTTACTTTTGCTTTATTGACTACACAATAAAAAGCCTTTGACTGTGTGGATAACAACAAACTGGAAAATTCTGAAAGAGATGGGAATACCAGACCACCTTACCTGCCTCCTGAGAAACCTGTTTGCATGTCAGGAAGCAACAGTTAGAACTGGACATGGAACAACAAATTGGTTCCAAATTGGCAGAGGAGTACATCAAGACTGTATATTGTCACCCTGCTTATTTAACTTATATGCAAAGTACATCATGAGAAATGCCAGGTTGGATGAAACACAAGCCGGCATCAAGATCACTGGGAGAAATATCAATAACCTCAGATACGCAGATGACACCACCCTTATGTGGTGAAAGAAAGCAAAGGAGAACTAAAGAGCATCTTTATGAAAGTGAAAGAGGAGAGTGAAAAAGTTGTCTTAAAACTCAACATTCAGAAAACTAAGTTCATGGCATCCAGTCTCATCACTTCATGGCAAATATATAGGGAAACAATGGAAACAGTGACAGACTTTATTTTGGGGGACTCCAAAGTCACTGCAGATGGTGACTGCAGCCATGAAATTAAAGGACGCTTGCTCCTTGGAAGAAAAGTTATGACCAACTTAGACAGCATATTAAAAAGCAGAGATATTACTTTGCCGACAAAGGTCCATCTAGTCAAAGCTATGGTTTTTCCAGTAGTCACGTATGGATGTGAGATTTGGACAATAAAGCTGAGCACTGAAGCATGGATGCTTTTGAACTCTGGTGTTGGAAAAGACTCTTGAGAGTCCCTTGGACTGCAAGGCGATCCAACCAGTCCATCCTAAAGGAAATCAGTCCTAAATATTCATTGGAAGGACTAATGCTAAAGCTGAAACTCCAATACTTTGACCACCTGATGCAAAGAACCAACTCATTGGAAAAGACCCTGATGCTAGGAAAGATTGAAGGCAGGAGAAAGAAATGACAGAGAATGAGATGGTTGGATGGCATCACTGACTCGATGGACATGAGTTTGAGTAGGCTCTGGGAGATGGTGATGGACAGGGAAGCCTGGAGTGCTGCAGTCCATGAGGTCGGAAAGAGTCAGACACAACTGAGCGACTGAGCTGAACTGATGGTCATTATTCAGGATAGATGTGGGACATTGTCTCAGGAGTCAGAGAAACCTCTTAAAAAAGAGAATAGGGGTCCTCTGTGTTGTTTCAGTGGATAAGACTCTACATTCCAAATGCAGGGGGCCTGGGTTCAATCCCTGACCAGGGAACTAGGTCCCACATGCTACAACTGAGACCCAGCACAGCCAGATAATTTTGTTTGTTTGTTTTTAGGAGAGAAATAGGACTGTTTGTTTGGACTGAGGGTGGAGGAAGGAGGTTCCCACTGTGTCTGGCCTTGTTGACCATCCTCAAACAACTTCTGGAGATTAATGTTTGGGGATGAAAACTAACTCAAAAAGAAATCAATATAAACTCCAAGGATAAAGAAATAAAGAGACTCTCCGACTCACCTCCATAGGTTTGCCACTGTAACCATAGCTTCTAGAACAGTCCTGGACCCGTGGTAGACACTCAGTAGTGTTCTGGAATGAATGCATGAGTGCATGAATAGAAAAGGAGTTGCTTCCTTGAATAGCTTTCTAGTAACTACTTACTGGATCCATGCCAGAGGGCTCTGTACATAGTCTGATACATGAATGAAATAAAAGGTACAAGCAATGAGATGAGAGAATGGGATTGTTGACTCCTTGATATTAGGCAACTTCTTGAATATGATGGGCATAAAAATGCAATAAATAGAAGGAGAGTAGCAGAGGATGAAATGTTTCTGCTTATACCTTCTTGAATCCACACCATCAACCAGAAGTCCATGCCCAGAACACAGAATACCTTGGCTGCCAAAAGTTCAGAGTCCTAACAAAGCCTAACATTTGGAGCTCAGTGAGGCATCTCCCTGATGAATTATGATGAATTATGAAAGACAAAAACTGAATTTAAAATAGATCTGCCCAAGAGGATGGTAGAGTTATTGAATCTTGAACTTTCATATCAGTTGTCTAGTAAGAGACTCCACGTGCATCTTCAGAAAAAAAGAGGTACTTCCTTAGAAAAATGCATGAATTGATGTATGAGCACAGAAAGCTATTTTATATACTTTGGTAAGTCTCTCTTTCGAACATCATCTTTTGTGAAAGTTATAAACAGCAGAATTGCTATTAGAAAGAAAAAAGAAGAACAGTTTCCACTGAGGATACAGCCTTCAGGAAGACTGTCTTAACACCAGCAAAGAAGTTGATCTGGGCCAGCAGAATGTGCCTGGCCTTAAGTGTATTTTTCCAGCATTCCTAACAAGGCCTGTGTTCCGTTTAGCTAAGGGTCTCCATTTCCCTTGGAGAGTGAGACTTTGAGATTAACACAAATCTCCCAGGGAGAAGTCACACTTGAAATGATACCAACCTTTTCTACTAGGATAACTATCAGAGTGGTCAGGGGGACAGGGAACTAGAGTCTGACATCAGAGGAATGGGCCTAAAGGCAGGCTGAGGTCAGACTCACTAATTTACCACATTGCTTGGAACTGGCGCCGGGCGTCTTCAATGTTATCAAGCCCACAGTGCCCCCTGCAGGGCAGAAGGACAGGAATTTTGATCGTATTTTTGTTTTGCTTTTGATTATGCTACTGTCACGGAGAAGGCAATGACATCCCACTCCAGGACTCTTGCCTGGAAAATCCCATGGACGGAGGAGCCTGGTGGGCTGCAGTCCATGGGGTCGCTAAGAGTTGGACACGACTGAGAGACTTCACTTTCACTTTTCACTTTCACACATTGGAGAAGGAAATGGCAACCCACTCCAGTGTCCTTGCCTGGAGAATCCCAGGGATGGGGGAGCCTGGTGGGCTGCCGTCTATGGGGTCGCACAGAGTCGGACACGACTGAAGTGACGCAGCAGCAGCAGCAGCAGCATGCTACTGTCAAGTACTATTTTGTTAGAAATAAGGAGATAAAGACTGTGAATTCTCTTAATCTTCCAAAACAGTGGGAATTTAGCCAGCTTGAATTTGAGTTGGCAAAGCTTACAATCAGCGAAATCGTACAGTCTGAGGAATGACAATCTTTTCTTTCAAAAGACAAACAAAAGTCCTATAAATTTAAATAATCTTATAGAAAATATATAACCCACTTCCCTTCCCTTTAAGAGACATATTTTTCATCTTTATAACTTTTATGAATTTTAATTCTGTGTATGCTTAGTTTTAAATGGTTATAATTATATGTATTCTAAATGTCATTTAATTTTTTTTTTTAATCGAAGTCTCAATGGCTACATAGGTCTGTTAAGTTCCTGGATAATAATTTACTTAATCAGAGTTTTGTGCCTTGACACTTTGACCGGTATTTAATCTAAATGACGTGTATGAATGATTTGTTTCCCTTTGAATTAATTCTTTAAGATAACAGGCATAGTGACTAGTGACAGACGCACAAACTTTGGAGGAAGAAAGGTTGAATTCAGATCTTGATTTGACTGCATTTAGGCAACACTCTGTGGGGATATTAATTATTCTTTAGGAAGCTCAGACATCTCTTCTTTGTAATGAGGCTGGTAAGACTTAAATGATAAAACACAAGTACAGCCTCTGATACATGGTAGCAATGTGGTAATAGCATGATAAAGGGCAGCTATTGTGCTACAGCAATAATTATTAACTCTCAAAATTATTAAGTAGAATACCTTTCCTAGTTCTCCACTTCTGAAACCCAGTCCAGCCAGGAATCCAGTAAAAACAATACCTGCCCAGGTGTCTCCTCCTCTCGTCTGCTGAAAGAAGACTTTTTTTTTCCAGATTGCTGGGATAGAAGTCAAGGTGTCTACTACAATAGGAGCAGGAAAGAAGAGAAAAGGGTTCAATGAAAGGCAGAGCTAGAGGGATGGTTTTAGAGCACTGACACAGGAGAGATACTGGGCCCAGGAAAATTGGAGGATTACGTTGTGTGTTAGTTGCTCAATCCTGTCTGACTCTTTATGACCCCACGGTCTGTAACCCATCAGGCTTCTCTGTCCATGGGATTCTCTAGGCAAGAATACTGAAGTGGGTTGCCCTGCCCTCCTCCAGGGGATCTTCCTGACCCAGGGGTCAAATCCCAGTCTCCTGCATTGGCAGGCAGATTCTTTACCATCTGAGCCACCAGGGAAGCCCTGGAGGAAGGGGCTATTAAAAGATACTGCCCTGGATTCTGAATTATATCCCTCTAACCCTCTTCAGTGAATAAAAGCAAAGAATATAATCACTCTTTAAAATTTCCTTACTACTAAATTCTGCCTCTGGAATGTGTCTTTGTTCTGAAAATAAGCAATGTGGATCTCTTGATGTGTAGGAATTAAGTCATCATCATGGACTTCATCATCCTTATTATCATCATTATTAGTATTTACTCACAGACTTGAGATTATAGGATGAACTGGGTAAAATAAGTTTCATGGATATTAATAATAATATATTTCTGTTTGGAAAGGCTACTCTGGTTAACACTGGTTTGGCTCCCTTTCAAAAGAATTTGTCTTCTTATGTGCCCGGGGCTACAGCTGTTTGAGGTACATTGGTCACCAAGCGTCTGGTTAGAAACCTGAGTACATGTCTGGGTTTGTCGGTGAGGGGACTCACAGGATATTTCAGGAGAAGGGAGGTAACCGGAGAGGCTTTTTCTTTTTTTTCCATGAGCAGCAAAAGCAAAGCAAGCCCTTGACAGCTGTTCTCTCCCCAGCCCTTTCCTGGCTCCTCTGGCAGTCATAGCTTAGAGGCCAATCCTTTACGTTCTCTGTCTCAGCAACTCTGTAGTACATGTACACAACTACATCATGGTTCAGTTCAGTCGCTCAGTCATGTCCAACTCTTTGTGACACCATGGATTGCAGCACACCAGGCCTCCCTGTCCATCACCAACCAACTCCCGGAGCTTGCTCAAACTCACGTCCATCAAGTCGGTGATGACATCCAACCATCTCATCCTCTGTCATCCCCCTCTCCTCCTGCCTTCAATCTTTCTCAACATCAGGGTCTTTTCCAATGAGTCAGTTCTTCACATCAGGTGGCCAAAGTATTGGAGTTTCAGCTTCAGCATCAGTCCTTCCAATGAATATTCAGGACTGATTTCTTTTAAGATTGACTGGTTGGATCTCCTTGCAGTCCAAGGGATTCTCAAGAATCTCAGCAACTTTGTAGTACATGTACACAGTTTAGTTCAGTTCAGTCGCTCAGTCGTGTCCAACTCTTTGTGACCCCATGAATCGCAGCACTCCAGGCCTCCCTGTCCATCACCAACTCCCGGAGTTCACTCAGACTCACGTCCATCGAGTCAGTGATGCCATCCAGCCATCTCATCCTCTGTCATCCCCTTCTCCTCCTGCCCCCAATCCCTCCCAGCATCAGAGTCTTTTCCAATGAGTCAACTCTTCGCATGAGGTGGCCAAAGTACTGGAGTTTCAGCTTTAGCATCATTCCTTCCAAAGAAATCCCAGGGCTGGTCTCCTTCAGAATGGACTGGTTGGATCTCCTTGCAGTCCAAGGGACTCTCAAGAGTCTTCTCCAACACCACAGTTTAAAAGCATCAATTCTTCGGCGCTCAGCCTTCTTCACAGTCCAACTCTCACATCCATACATGACCACAGGAAAAACCATAGCCTTGACTAGACGGACCTTTGTTGGCAAAGTAATGTCTCTGCTTTTCAATATGCTATCTAGGTTGGACATAACTTTCCTTCCAAGGAGTAAGCGTCTTTTAATTTCGTGGCTGCAGTCACCATCTGCAGTGATTTTGGAGCTCCAAAAAATAAAGTCTGACACTGTTTCCACTGTTTCCCCATCTATTTCCCATGAAGTGATGGGACCAGATGCCATGATCTTCGTTTTCTGAATGTTGAGCTTTAAGCCAACTTTTTCACTCTCCTCTTTCACTTTCATCAAGAGGCTTTTTAGTTCCTCTTCACTTTCTGCCATAAGAGTGGTGTCATCTGCATATCTGAGGTTATTGATATTTCTCCCGGCAATCTTGATTCCAGCTTGTGTTTCTTCCAGCGTTTCTCATGATGTACTCTGCATATAAGTTAAATAAGCAGGGTGACAATATAGAGCCTTGACATACTCCTTTTCCTATTTGGAACCAGTCTGTTGTTCCATGTCCAGTTCTAACTGTTGTTTCCTGACCTGCATTCAGATTTCTCAAGAGGCAGGTCAGGTGGTCTGGTATTCCCATCTCTTTCAGAATTTCCCACAGTTTATTGTGATCCACACAGTCAAAGGCTTTGGCATAGTCAATAAAGCAGAAATAGATGTTTTTCTGGAACTCTCTTGCTTTTTCCATGATCCAGCGATGTTGGCAATTTGATCTGTGGTTCCTCTGTCTTTTCTAAAACCAGCTTGAACATCAGGAAGTTCATGGTTCACATATTGCTGAAGCCTGGCTTGGAGAATTTTGAGCATTACTTTACTAGCATGTGAGATGAGTGCAATTGTGCAGTAGTTTGAGCATTCTTTGGCATTGCCTTTCTTTGGGAAAGAGCAATATCTCCACTGGAGATCAGTGGAGAAATAACTCCAGAAAGAATGAAGGGATGGGGCCAAAGCAAAAACAATACCCAGCTGTGGATGTGACTGGTTATAGAAGTAAGGTCCGATGCTGTAAAGAGCAATATTGCATAGGAACCTGGAATGTCAGGTCCATGAATCAAGGCAAATTGGAAGTGGTCAAACAAGAGATGGCAAGAGTGAATGTTGACATTCTAGGAATCAGCGAACTCAGATGAACTGGAATGGGTGAATTTAACTCAGATGACCATTATATCTACTAATGCGGACAGGAATCCCTCAGAGGAAATGGAGTAGCCATCATGGTCAACAAGAGGGTCCGTAATGCAGTACTTAGATGCAATCTCAGAAACAACAGAATGATCTCTGTTCGTTTCCAAAGCAAACATATACACAACTACATCACAAATCACCAAAGGGAAAAAAAAAAAAAAGGTTGAATCTAGATTTACCAAAGTGATAAGAACAGCAGTTTCAGTCTTGAAGGGATTCAACTCTTAGAAGCTCCTCAGAGAAGTTCTGCTATCACACAGGGTTCGAATAGGAGATCTTTTATCTTCTTGACCTGAATACCTAATGAAAAGCTAAGAACAAACATCTGTACTAGCTCAAGATTGCAGTTAAATGGAAAGCAAAATTTAGAACAATAAGACCCTGATACAGATTAGTTTACAAGGGTCATATAACATTATCAGTTCTATAAATAAATAATGCCCCTGGCCAGAGTGAATAAATAGGAAGCATCAATTTCTGTATTATAAATGGCAATAGAAATGAGGATATTCACACTTACAAAAGGAATGGGCACTCTAGTACCTCAATTTAATTAAAGCATAAAATAAAATATAAGAAATCTAGAAAAATAAATATTTAGGTCAGTCTTTACTAACAGAAGTCATGGAGTAATACTATCCCTTCTGAGCACAGGAATAATTCACAACATAGCCCCTAAAGTCAAAGCGATGTGTTGAATAAATTTTGTGTGACATTGGAATCTCTTCAGTGAGATATGATAAATGTTTCTGGAAATGTGGTGTCAAGGATGTCATGAAGTGAGAAGCTTTGAAAAAGAAATTATTTGACAGATTTAAACCATTCTAAAGGGAAGTTTGAAGTTCTACTGAGTAGATTAAATTTGACAGAAAGTTTTAATTCAGAAACATTTAGAGGGAAATAATTTTGAAACCCTGAGATAGAGGGCAACATCTAAGATGGTCAAGTCCTGAAGCATAGTGACCCTTACCCACCCAAACACATGAGCGCGCAGGCACACACACACATACACCACCACCACCACCACCAGGTACTGCAAACTCACATGCAAGTCTTTAAGTATGTCATAAACCACCATGAATGGGAAAGAAATGTTTCAGTGCCTGGGAGGCCCACTGGGTGACCTGAACTTGGAAAACCCTCTGCTCTCTCTGCTCCCACTGGCCTCCTCCTCTTCATGGACTGGTTGGGGCGGGGTGTGGGGGGATGGCGGGAATGGGAAAAAGGAGCACATAACAAAGCAGTGGGCCTTGCTTCATCATCTTGAAAAGGGCCGCTAAATAAGTCTCTAGAGTTATTCTCTTTAAATGCTGGCACTCTAACAAGACATCGGGCTTGACTCCTTATATTGGCAGATGGTAAATGAATAGAGTATGTACCGTTATCTCTAGCATATGGTATCAGCCTTTTAAGAAATTAAGTCATCTAAGTACTTTTTTGGTAAAGTTATGGGTTTTATTTTATGCAAATCAACATCCCTTCTTCCTTCTCCTCTGCTATACCACAAACTTGCCAGGGTAATTTATTCTCTAGATCCCTCTTAGAAGACAGAGATCTGAGATCACATTGATTCTAAAGAAATATCAGGGCTTCCCTGGTGGTCCAGCAGTTAAGACTCTGAACTTCCACTTCAGGAGGCACGGTTTTGATCCCTGCTTGGGGGACTAAGAGCCCACATCCCTCATGGGACAGCCAAAAAATAAAAAAAGAAGAAGAAGAAGAAGCATTAACTGAAGGATATTTCCTGTAGTTAGTCCTGTAGACATAAAATGCTTCTTTTTAAATAAAAACTGTCTACCCAAATACCACAAAATAAATTTTTTTAGAGCGACTGCTTCCTTCTACAATCTTGGGCTCCTGTCCTGCTTAAAGCAAAGATGGAGACTTGCTATAAACCCTGTACCTGTAGGAGCACACACTGAATCACTGCACACACGATGCCTTACTGCCCTCACTTGAGTGTCCTCTTGTCCTTCCATTCATTTCCTGTTCTGGGCAGCACAAAAGTTCTTGCAAAGAATTTCAGACCACAGTGGCTGTGGGATTAAAAAGGGATATGCACTAGTGGTAGTTCTTGATCTGCTGCAAAAAATAAAGCAAAACAAAGGAAAAGTTTCATCAGTTCAGTTCAGTTCAGTCGCTCCGTGGTGTCCAACTCTTTGCAACCCCGTGGACTGCAGCACGCCAGGCCTCCCTGTCCATCACCAACTCCTGGAGTTTACTCAAACTCATGTCCACTGAGTTGGTGATACCATCCAACCATATTATCCTCTGTTGTCCCTGTCTCCTCCCATCTTCAATATTTCCCAGAATCAGGGTCTTTTCAAATGAGTCAGTTCTTTGCATCAGGTGGCCCCAAGTATTGGAGTTTCAGCTTCAGCATCAGTCCTTCCAATGAATATTCAGGACTGATTTCCTTTAGGATGGACTGGTTGGATCTCCTTGCAGTCCAAGGGACTCTCAAGAGTCTTCTCCAACACCACAGTTCAAAAGCATCAATTCTTCAATGCTCATCTTTCTTTATAGTCCAACTCTCACACCCATACATGACTACTGGAAAAACCATAGCTTTGACTAGATGGACCTTTGTTGGCAAAGTAATGTCTCTGCTTTTTAATATGCTGTCTAAGTTGATTATAACTTTTCTTCTAAGGAGCAAGTGTCTTTTAATTTCATGGCTGCAGTCACCATCTGCAGTGATTTTGGAGCCCCCCAAAATAAAGTCTATCACTGTTTCCACTGTTTCCCCATCTATTTGCCATAAAGTGATGGACCAGATGCCATGATCTTCGTTTTCTGAATGTTGAGTTTTAAGCCAACTTTTTCACTCTCCTCTTTCACTTTCATCAAGAGGCTCTTTAGTTCTTCTTTGCTTTCTGCCATAAGTGTGGTGTCATCTGCGTATCTGAGGTTATTAATATTCATGCTTTTATGATAGTTCATAAAAGATTCATGCTAGATGTTAAAATGCATGCTTTACAGTGGCTTGAAATTCTTTCAAGGAAACAATCAAGGAAACAGAGAAATTAGTAGGCGATGGATTAGAAATAGGTGGAAAGTGCTTTGACATGAAGGAAAACACTACCATCCTCAGGACTTTCTGACAATTGAGAAATAGAAGGGAGAAAAGATTGCGTGAGACACATCATGACTTTAAGGGATTTGAAGAGAACAGACGCAGGGACTATGTCTCTAAGGGGATTGTGCTCAGTAACAGTGGTTCTAAATGTGTGGTCCTGGATCAGCTGGACTAGTACCTCGATCAGTATCACCTGGGACTTTTTAGAGACATTCATTCTAGGACTCTTCTTTACCTCCCTAGGTAGATGATTCGAATACTTGCTAAAGTTTGAGAACCACTAGAGTTAAATCTTTGGAAAAGGCAATGGCACCCCACTCCAGTACTCTTGCCTGGAAAATCCCATGGATGGAGGAGCCTGGTAGGCTGCAGTCCATGGGGTCTCACAGAGTCGGACACGACTGAAGTGACTTAGCAGCAGCAGCAGAGTCAAATCTTGGTGGGGCTTTCATTTCCATGTTGTACCACCCATAGTGTGTTTGTGTGCATGTGTGTTTAAAATCTTAGAAGATAATAACCTTTAATTGTTTGCTTGTTTTTGATCCATGAATGGAGGGAATAATAAAAATGAAAGTGGTGTCCGTAAATAACAACCAGTGATCTTAAAATGATACTTTGGCCATCTGATGCAAAGAGCTGACTCACTGGAAAAGACCCTGATGCTGGGAAAGACTGAAGGTAAAAGAAGAAGAGGGTGGCAGAGGATGAAATGGTTAGATAGCATCACCAACTCAGAGGAAATGAATTTGAGCAAACTCCTGAAGATAGTGAAGGACAGGGAAGCCTGGCGTGCTGCAGTCCATGGGGATGCAGACAGTCAGACACAACTTAGCGAGGGAACAACAACAATCTTAAAATGATAGAAAAAGGTCAATAAGAAAATATGCAAATTGTTTTATATATTCTTTAACTTATCAAGTGGGAGGCCCTGGAAAATCTGTTGATGTAAAAATCATATTTATTTTCATTTGGAAAGAACCTTGGGAACATCTGGTACCTTCTCATTTTACAGATGAGCAACCTGATGGGTAAGGAGTTACTGACACACCTGTGAAACAGAAATTTATAATCTAGGTTCTGAGGAAGAGGGACCACAGGTAAGTGTTCAAATTGAGTAGATATGCTTGATTTGACTAGCAAGGGCTGTTTCTTTATCCTCTTGTTCTTCTGAAGACTTTTGTATCTTTAATATTCAATGCACAGAGCACATATTTTTCAGGGTCCAATAGGCTTCTAGCAAAAAGACTTCACAAACCATCTGCTTCATCAGCCATGAGCTTCCTGTTCTTTAAAAAAAAAAAAAGAAAAGAAAAATAAAATATTTAACCACATTCTGTGAAATTAAATGGCTTAATTAACTGTCTTCCCTATCTCCTGGCTGCTTCCAGAGGCTGGTGGCTAAGACTCAGATCCTTAGAGGAACACATGCTCTCTGTGGAGGCCATGGATCAGTAGAGCAGACCGTGGCCCCAGCTGCAAGGCTCACTCTGCCAAGGAAATGAAAGAGCCTTTTCACTCTCTACTTCTTCCCTCCCCCATGCCAGGCATGGCACCAGCTATAGCCCCCACCATCCTTCTGTGAATGCATGCCTCAATTCTGGAAAGAAATCCTAAGCAACTTGCCCAGGGAGAATTGCTCTTGAGTGAGTGAAAGAATAAACTTTATTATAATTATTAACCACTATTATTTTATTTATGCACAATATCCCTCCTTCCTTCAGAAGGTATGTAAGGGGAGACTGTTTTTAAGGGATGGGTATCTGTCCCACCCTCTCCAGATCACAACATCTTTACAAAGCAACCGGTTGGAGAGTCAGACCTGGACCTGTGTCTCAGTCATTCCTACAGTGCTGAGTTCACCGCCTTGAACACATTAGGAGGTCCATGAATATTCGGTGAATTACTGAATGGATGTGAAAGAGGAATGAGGGAAACTGGCAGTGGAAAGCCTAGGGAAATGTTCCCACTTGTCAGATGAGGATAAATTCCTAAGAGTTGAATCCTTTGTTTTGTACCTTTAGGAGTAAAGATTCCAAGAGTACATAGGGTCATGTTAGGATTACCCTGGAATAAAGCACAGCAAACCAGATCCATATGTGTCTCTGAGTCTGGGCAAAGAGATCTTCTGTATTCTCATGAAGGAAGGTAACTTGGGTTTGGAAATGTTCCAAGTCAGAGTCCAGACAATCTTCAAAACTGGGATGACTTTGGTTCTAGTTGAAAATGAAAACTCAGTGCTAACAAAAAAGGAACAGTGAGATAACAATAGGATTTTGAGACAAATTATGTTATATTCCATCATATAACATAGAAGGCATCTGCTAATATCAAAACTATGAGAGCCCAATACCTATTACTCTGAGGAGTATAAGACTCAAGTGTCAGATAAACTTTCCCTTGCAATACTCCTAACAATTCTATTATTTTTCCTACTACCACTTCTATGATAGCTTTTAAGTGACTAAATGAATTAATAAAAAAAAATTTTTTTTCATTTTGCCTGGGCCTCTTGCTATGTAAAGTCTTAATAAACAGTGAAGTGAAAAATATGTGGACTTTTGGAAGAAAAAAAAAAAGGTGGGAGGCAAATGACTTTGGAAGCAAATCAATAGCTGATTTAACTTAGAAAAAAAATAAAGTATTTAAAGAACAAATTCTGAGATTTCTTTTTTCTTAATCATCTTATTTGTGCTCAAAAAACTTACATGCAACATATTAAGATTTTATATTTTAGCTTCAGTAATATGCATCCCAGACTCGATGGACATGAGTTTGAGCAAGATTTGGGAGTTGGTGAAGGATAGGGAAGCCTGGGGTGTTGCAATCCATGGGGTTGCAAAGAGTCAGACACGACTGAGCAACTGAACTGAACTAAATAACTGATTGGAAAATTAAAACAAATATCCTTAATATATTAACAACTTGGACTTGTCTAAATATTAAATATCTCTAAGTATTAAATTTGACACATAGTGACCAACTGATTATCTTGACAAGATGTTTTAGGTTGTAACACTTTGATTTGCAAATCTTTTAGGCAAGGCATTTAAATGACATGTTAGAAATAACTTTCTATGGGCAAATTCTTAAAAATAAAGACAAGTAAAATATCTTGGATGAGAATCATAGAGATTGTGGGGAGGTAATGTTTTTGAAACTGAGTCCTCCTAAAACCAAGTTCCCTTACAGAGTTTATGGGTTCCCTTACAGAGTTTAGCCTCTTTATCCATTCTTTTTCTTGTCCCACCCCTGGTCCCCTCAGGATTGAAGTATTCCACAAAAAAAAAAGGTGGTGGTGGAGGGGAGACTGAATAAAGCAGGACCAAGGTCCATGTAAGTTTTCAGCCTTTTATAGCTAATTTATTTTTGGAACTCAGCTGCATTCCAAATTTTAGCTGGAAATTAAGTTGAGTATCATAAATGGGATCAGTACTTTACACATAATAGATACTCAGATATTTGACTGATGCTCTAAAATTGCTGATCCAGAATTCCTATGCAGGCAGGAAGTTAGAATAAAGAGAGAGATATAAAACAATGAGGAAGTATAGAGGTATGCAAGACAAGGGTGTTTATGGCGGTGGTGGTGTGATTGTGGTGTGATAATTCTGGTGGAGGGATAGGATGAGCTTCCATAGTATTTCTGACATTTGAAATAGATCTGAAAAGCAAAGAATTGTGGAATGCAAAGTCTATCCTAGAACAGCTGAAAGTGTGATGTGGCTGGAACACAGATGTGAAGAGAGGAAGGGAAGAGGGCTGAGGCTGAGATGGAAAGTCTGACCAGATTTTATGGAAGGTCTTGGATGCCTTTGTAAAGAGTTTAGATTTATTCTCCAGGCAATATTAAAGCTTTTAAGCGAAAGAATGACATGAACAAATTACGTTTTAGAAAACTCTGGTCATAGTTGGAGAAAGAATTGGGTCAGAGAGACTAGACAGAGGAGGCTATTGCAAAAATCCTGGTAAGAAATGACAGTAGTCTGAACTAGGTCGGCGGTTGTGGGAGGTTTAAAGACATTTCAAAAGTAAAATTCACAAGGTTTGGCTGTTGATCCTGTGCAGGGAGTTAAGAAATCAGAGGGTGAGACTTCACCTCCAAAACACTGGGCACTGTAAAGTGAGGTGATGTGTCTTTAGTCCACTCATTCCACAAATATTCATCAACCACCTATTCTATTGAAGGCTTGTGCTAGATTCTGGTGCCGAAGAGGTAAAAAGTGGGTAGATATTGATAGGCAGTTCTTGGGAGAGGAAACACATGAAGAGATGCTTGGCTTTCTTAGTGATCAGTGTTGTCCATTAAGACAACAACAAAAAACATTTGTGGGGAAGACTGGCAGACTGATAAAGACTAAAAATAATAATAATATCACAGTAACATATCCCAGTTTTATAGAATAGTGTACGCACACATACACACACACACACAAACACTAATGTGCAGGAAAAATGGAAAATGTATACACTAAATTATTTATAATGGTTCTTCTCAGATAATGAGGTGGTGGTCTGGTGGCTCCTATTTAATTTCTTGTGCTTTTTTTTTTTTTTTTTTTGCATTTATCTGTATATATTTTTAATTTAACTACGTATTACCCTATAAGCTAAAAATAACTAATAATGCTATTTCTGCTTTTGAAAAATGATCAAGAGCATTGAGAGGTAGTTAAGAGGATAGTAAGACAATAGTCCTGGGAGCAGGAAAGGTGAGTGGAAAGGGGTTGAAAGCTTGCAGAGTGGAGAGAGAGTTCAGCATCACCTGCAAGAGACAGCCGGGACATCGTGCCTGCAAGATGTAATAGGGAGGGACTTCCCTGGCAGTCCAGTCATCGACTTCACCTTCTAATGCAGGGGGTGTGGGTTCGATACCTGGTCGGGGAGCTAAGATCCCACATGCCTTGGGGCCAAAAAAACCAAAACATAAAGCCGGAGCCACAGTGTAACAAATTCAATAAAGACTTTAAAAAATCGTAATGAATAAATAAAAAGTCAGAAGAAATAGGTTAAAAAAAAGGTAATAGGGAACTAGGTACAGCTCCTAATCAGGAGAAAGACCAGGTCCTATGCACAGATCCATTTAGAGTCAGCACGAAGAATGAACTGAAGCAGGGCTGGTTAGTGTTTGGGAGATCACAGGACCTCCCATGGCAAGAGGACTCTGGTCAAATTAGATGTTTAACCTTCCTGTGCCTCCGGTACAATGGAAATAAGAATAGCAGCTGCCTTAAAGGGAGGTGCATCTTGAAACTAAGAAAGGTAAGTTTTCAGGACTTTTCACTGTTATAAGTACTAATTTTGGTAATTGTGATTTCCTTTTTTTTTTTTTTATTTTCTTGTGGTAAGAGCACTTGACATAATATCTATCCTCTTAGCAAAATTTTAAGTGTACAACACAGTACTGTTAATCATGGGCACAATGTCTTAAGTAGATCTTTAGAATTTGCTCATCTTGCATAATTTAAGCTACTTGTTGATTAACAACTCCCCATTTCCCCTTCTGCCAGCCCCTTGTAACCATCATTCTACTGTCTGACTCTATGAATTTGACTATTTTGGAATCTCATAGAAGTGGAATTACGTAGTATTTGTCCTTCTGAGACTGGCTTATTTCACTTCTATAATAATGTCTGTCTTCAGGTTTCATCCACGTTGCTCTATTTTGCAGGATTTTTTTTTGGTACTCATACTTCTCTGTTCTTTTTCTTTACAACCCCTGAAACCATACAAGTTTCAGGCCTTGGGAAACTTGGAGCCATTTCTGATAAGGCTTAGCGTTGCATTCAGGGTGAAATGAGCTAATCTGTGTTGAGTGTGTGACACATGGTACTTTCCACTGGAGTGTCAGCTGCTTCTATTATGTGGAGGTGGAATACAGATGGTGGGTGTGTCTAGGATGATCCCTGAGTATTCTGGCTTGGGCTGCAGCATGCTAATTTCCCATAGAGAGACTATTTAGTTTTAAAATGAAGGAATACCGGTTTAGTTTTTGATATGTTGAAATTTAAAGTGAAGATAAAATATTCAGTGAGTGTACAGAAGGAAGTAAGTCGTGAAATGGTTAGTTAGAGAGCTCAAGAGTTGTTCTCCAGGCTCTGAGTTGTGTCTGACTCTGTGACCACTGTAGCATGCCTGGCTCTTCTGTCCATGGGGATTTTTCAGGCAAGAATACAGAAGTGAGTTGCCATTTCCTTCTCCAAGGGATCTTCCTGACCCAAACCTATGGGAATCAAACCTGTGTCTCCTGCATCAGCAGGCAGATTCTTTACCACTGAGCCACAGGGGAAACCCAGAGTGCTCAAGAGAGAGGATATCAATTTGAAAATTATCCAAATACAAAAAATAGTTAACCTCACAATTATGGATGAGAGGGTCCAAGGAGCATGTGTAAAATGAAAATTGAAGAGGGCTCAGAACAGAATCCTGGGAGACACCAATCTTTAAGAATGAGTCAGATTGTGATGGTGGTTACACGAATCTATATAATTTCAAAATACTGTGCACTGCCCTCCCCCACAAAAAGAGTGCATATAAAAACTGGTGAAATCCAATTAAGGTCTGCAGTTGAGTTAATAATACTGTACTGGTGTAAATTTCATTTTTGATCATGTATTACGGTTGTGGATCAGGCGGTAAAGCGCCTGACTACAATGAGGGAGACCCGGGTTCCATCCCTGGGTCGGGAAGATCCCCTGGAGAAGGAAATGGCAATCCACTCCAGTACCATTGCCTGGAAAATCCCATGGACAGAGGAGCCTGGTAGGCTACAGTGCATGGGTCGCAAAGACTCGGACATGACTGAGCGACTTCACTTTCACTTTCAAAATGTTATTTGGGGGGAAAGTTAGGTTAAAAGTCCATGAAATCACTATTTTTGCATCTTCTTCTTTGTTTTTATTTCAAAATTAGAAAAAGTTGAAAAAAAAAAAAGCCTTGACTGCAACATATTCCCTGCAGATAGTGACCGACATACTCATTTATTAATAGATAAGGCTGATCCAAAGTTGTTGGATAATTTGGGGTAAGATATTGTGTGCTGATACTATTTTATGGTTTTATTGAGCAGCAATCTCATTTCAGGCTAAGTTCTAAAGAATGCAACCAACTGCACAAGCTAAAACAACGGTGACATTCCTGCTACAATCTGTCTCAGGTCAACAATAACCCTAAGTCTTTATAGGAACAAAATGAAAAGACTCTGGTAGAGGCAGAGAAGATCAGAGGGGAAAATTCTAGAAGGGAGTGGATCTAAGAGAGAGAGAGAAACACCTGTTCAACCCAACACTTGGTTTATTCCCAGACATTAAGAAACACTTCCATAGAAAAATTAACAAAGAAAAAGTAAACTCAATTAGTTTTTCTTTGGGGTTGTTGTTGCCTTCAGAAAAACAGAATCATTAATAATCTTTGTGTATGTGCTCAGTCGCTCAGTTGTGTCCAACTCTTTGCAAACCCATGGACTCTAGTCTGTTGGGCTCCTCTGTTCACAGAATTTTTCAGGCAAGAATACTGAATGGGTTCCCATCTTCCGGGGGATCTTCCTGATGTAGGGATTGAACCTGCATCTCTTGTGTCTCCTGCACTGGCAGGCGGATTATTTATTACTGCACCATCTGGGAAGCCCTTAATCATCTTTGGATGTGTCCTATTCTCACAGATCCTTGGGGATGTAAGGATTGTTTGAAGTGATTTAGTGCTGTGCTCTCAAAATGTCGTCTGTGGACCAGCAACATTGGCATTCCCTGGGGACCTGCCAGAAATGCAGAATCTCAGGGCCCCTTCTCAGACGTATGGAATCTGAATCTGGTATTTTTAAAGCCTTCAGAGGAAGGCTTTGCAGCTCAGAGTTCAAGCTGTGCAAGCTGAAGAATTCAAAGCCCTGGCCCAGCCAATCCTGCCCTTCCACCACATTCATAATCATCAATAGAAAATTAATAAAGAGGGCACTTCCTGCCACCATGGGAGAATAACCTCACATATGCAAAAAAGCAGTGGAATAAGATCAATTTTTAAATTGTCTAGGAACAAAATCATATGAACTATGCTCTTTATGAACTATTAGGTGGAGCCATATTAAAGTGCTTGTATCAGTGCTTTTGTATGGTTCTACACAGCAAACTCGGTGATGGTGAAGGAAAGGGAAGCCTGGCGTGCTACAGTCCATGTGGTCACAAAGAGTCAGACATGACTTAGTGACTGAACAACAATAACAACCCAATATTTGCACTATAGTAAAATTTAAAAATGAATTAAAATTTCCTCTGGTGGGGCTTTTTTTGAAAACATCAAGGATTATATGATTCAGGACTTGTATTTTTTGGTTGTTGTCAGAAAATTAAGGAATATCTCCCTTAAAAAGACAAATTCTTTTGACCATTTGAGGTTATGCTTAGTTTAATGCATTTTTCCCAGAAGTTTGAGATAATGCAGATGGTATGCATTATTCAAAAGACTGGAGTATAAACATAATTTTATTTGCTTTCAGTTGAAACCAGTTATATTATATTAGTATTGAAGCTGATAATAGACAACATTACTAAGTGAATATGCAATACTGCTTCCCAAGTAGCTCAAATGGTAAAGAATCTGCCTGCAATGCCAGAGACTCGGTTGGATCCCTGGGTTGGGAAGATCCCCTGGAGAAGGGCATGTCAACCCACTCCAGTATTCTTGCTTGGAGAATCCCATGGACTGGGGAACCTGGTGGGCTACAGTCCATGGGGTCACAAAGAGTTGGACACGACTGAGCAACTAACACACACACATACACATGCATTTTAGCTCCATGTTCGTATGTCTGTGCCTAAAGTAAGTATTAGAGAAATACAGCAACTCTCATGATAATTCTCAGAGAGGGCAATGGCAACCCACTCCAGTACTCTTGCCTGAAAAATCCCGTGGACAGAGGGGCCTGGTAGGCTACAGTCCATGGGGTTTCGAAGAGTCGGACACGACTGAGCGACTTCACTTTCACTTTTCACTTTCATGCACTGGGGAAGGCAATGGCAACCCACTCCAGTGTTCTTGCCTGGAGAATCCCAGGGACGGCGGAGCCTGGGGGGCTGCTGTTATGGGGTCATACAGAGTCAGACATGACTGACGTGACTTAGCAGCAGCAGCAAGTTATTTCTGGGCAGAGTAATCTAATTATAGATTTCCAAGTTGTTAGTGAACTTTTACAGACTGCATGGCATCTCAAAATGTTCTTTGTCTATGAAAGTATTAAATAAAGGACTTCAGGGAATAATAGGAAAAGGGTCACTTTGGGTTGAAAGTAGTGACTGTTCCAATACAACAATAGAAATATAGATGTGAAATTTCAGAATTTAAGGGCAAGGGGAGGAGGTGGGCTGTACTCTTGCCACTTTATGTTAAAAAAAAACTTTTTCATTTGACAAGTTGATTCACTTGCCTACATGGCACAGCATATTTCTTCAAAGATTTTCACCGATCTGTAAAATGGAGAGAGTGGTATCCACAGGATGGCCCTGAGAGGGAAATGGCGTAATATATACACAAAGTGCCCAGCACCGTGTGAGGTTCCTGAGAAACACTAAACAGTTGGTAGTTCTCTTATGTGCAGTCCTTCTCCAGTGTCTCCTATCTCAGTAACAGCACCTGGAGGCACAGCCAGTTGGTTAATCTCCAATCTGAAAACTATGCTTAATCCCTTCCCCTCCATATCTCCTCTCCACTCCCAAACTCCAGGGAACTTATTCAGTTCAGTTCAGTTGCTCAGTCGTGTCCGACTCTGTGACCCCATGGACTGCAGCATACCAGGCTTCCCTTTCCATCACCAACTCCCAGAGCTTGCCCAAACTCATGTCCATCGAGTCGGTGATGCCATCCAACCATCTCATCCTCCCTTGACCCCTTCTTCTCCTGCCTTCAATCTTTCCCAGCATCAGGGTCTTTTCCAATGAGTCAGTTCTTCGCATCAGGTGGCCATAGTATTGGAGCTTCAGCTTCAGCATCAGTCCTTCCAATGAGTATTCAGGACTGGTCTCCTTTAGGATGGACTCATTGGATCTCCTTGCAGTCCAAGGGACTCTCAAGAGTCTTCTCTAGCACCACAGTTTAAAAGCATCAATTCTTCGATACTCAGCTCTCTTCACAGTCCAACTCTCACATCCATACGTGTGTGTGTGTGTATATATATATATATATATATAATATTAAAATCACCCAAGTAACTGCCAAGTAGCTACCATTTATTCAGCATCTATTATGTTCAAAGTATTTTTAAAATTTAACAACATCTTAAATAGTGCTTACAATATACCAGGCACATTTAATTTAATGAAACAAATTTTTTCCTAAGCACTTTACACACGGTAACTCATCAAGTAGTTATTATCATTACCTCATTTTACTTGCAAGAAAATGGTGATACAGATGGGTAAAGTAAATTTGCCTAAGATCATAGAGCTGACGTGGGGACTCAGAGGTTGAATTCGGGTAGCTGGTTTTAGGCTGTGAGCTCTTAACCACTCCAATCTGCTGCCTCTTTGTAGGGTACAGAGTGTGGCATACATTATCTTTCTTATTGGTCAGGACAGTCTTCCAAAGTAGTTATTGTTATCCCAGTTATGTAAAGGTGAGAACTGAAGCTTTGACAGTAAATTGCCTATGTTTATGTCAAGGGAACATTTCATGCAAAGATGGGCTCAATAAAGGACAGAAATGGTATGGACCTAACGGAAGCAGAAGATATTAAGAATAGATGGCAAGAATACACAGAAGAACTGTACAAAAAAGATCTTCATGACCAAGATAATCACGATGGTGTGATCACTCACCTGGAGCCAGACATCCTGGAATGTGAAGTCAAGTGGACCTTAGAAAGCATCACTATGAACAAAGCTAGTGGAGGTGATGGAATTCCAGTTGAGCTATTTCAAATCCTGAAAGATGATGCTGTGAAAGTGCTGCACTCAATATGCCAGCAAATTTGGAAAACTCAGCAGTGGCCACAGGACTGGAAAAGGTCAGTTTTCATTCCAATCCCAAAGAAAGGCAATGCCAAAGAATGCTCAAACTACCGCACAATTGCACTCATCTCACACGCTAGTAAAGTAATGCTCAAAAATCTCCAAGCCAGCCTTCAGCAATACGGGAACCATGAACTTCCAGATATTCAAGCTGGTTTTAGAAAAGGCAGAGGAACCAGAGATTAAATTGTCCACATCTGCTGGATCATGGAAAAAGCAAGAGAGTTCCAGAAAAACATCTATTTCTGCTTTATTGACTATGCCAAAGCCTTTGACTGTGTGGATCACAATAAACTGTGGAAAATTCTGAAAGAGATGGGAATACCAGACCACCTGACCTACCTCTTGAGAAAACTATATGCAGATCAAGAAGCAACAGTTAGAACTGGACATGGAACAACAGACTGGTTCCAAAGAGGAAAAGGAGTATGTCAAGACTGTATATTGTCACCCTGCTTATTTAACTTATATGCAGAGTACATCATGAGAAACGCTGGGCTGGAAGAAGCACAAGCTGGAATCAAGATTGCCAGGAGAAATATCAATAACCTCAGATATGTAGATGACACCACCCTTATGGCAGAAAGTGAAGAGGAACTAAAAAGCCTTTTGATGAAAGTGAAAGAGGAGAGTGAAAAAGTTGGCTTAAAGCTCAGCATTCAGAAAATGAAGATCATAGCATTGGGTCCCATTACTTCATGGGAAATAGATAGGGAAACAGTGGAAACAGTGTCAGACTTTATTTTTTTGGGCTCCAAAATCACTGCAGATGGTGACTGCAGCCATGAAATAGCCATAAAAGACGCTTACTCCTTGGAAGGAAAGTTATGACCAACCTAGATAGCGTATTGAAAAGCAGAGACATTACTTTGCCAACGAAGGTCCATCTAGTCAAGGCTATGGTTTTTCCAGTAGTCAGGTATGGATGTGATAGTTGGACTGTGAAGAAAGCTGAGCGCTGAAGAATTGATGCTTTTGAACTGTTGTGTTGGAGAAGACTCTTGAGAGTCCCTTGGACTGCAAGGAGATCCAACCAGTCCATTCTAAAGGAGATCAGCCCTGGGATTTCTTTGGAAGGACTGATGCTAAAGCTGAAACTCCAATACTTTGGCCACCTCATGTGAAGAGTTGACTCATTGGAAAAGACTCTGATGCTGGGAGGGATTGGGGGCAGGAGGAGAAGGGGACGACAGAGGATGAGATGGCTGGATAGCATCACTGACTCTATCGACGTGAGTTTGAGTGAACTCCGGGAGATGGTGATGGATAGGGAGGCCTGGCGAGCTGCGATTCATGGGGTCGCAAAGAGTCTGACATGATTGAGCGACTGAACTGAACTGAACTGATGTAGGTAGTAGGTAAAACTGGCAAGGATTCAAACATAAGCACATTTTGATAGTTCATGATTCTATGTTTATTTTTGGAACTAAATTGAAGAAACTCCTGAATTTCTAGTCTTGGTAAAATTTTCTTTACTAGGATGTTTCAGATTCTTCCAAAATATGTTACCCCTTGGGATTTAGATAACCAACGAGACACTATCTTATAGTAGGAAATGCTAACTTTTAAAAAATATATACTTATTTTCGTTTACTCATTTGGCTGCTCCAGGTCATAGTTGCAGCTTGCAGGATCTTTTAGTTGTGGCACGAGAACTCTTAGCTGTTGCATGCAGGCTCTAGTTCCTTGACCAGGGATCAATCCTGGACCCCCTGCATTTGGAGCTCAGAGTCTTAGCCACTGGACCACCAGGAAGGTCCCAGAAATGCTAACATTTTAAAGTCAAAAATTCCAGTTTAAATTGTAGTTCTACCACTTTACTAGCCTTGAGATTTTGATCATATTACTGAATGTTAATAAACCTCATTCCATACTGTTTGGGGAAATTCAAAGATATAATAAGGAAACTACTCATACTGAAATACAGTAGTAGAAAATGTCAATTTCAACAAAATAATTCTGAAAACAATCTTTGGGAATCTTGGCTTTGTCAGGTACTTGCTGTGTGGTTTAGAATGTATAAACCTTCTGAGCTTCCATTTCTTCATCTGACAATTGCCTTCTTATTCCTGGTTCATAGAAGGTGAAATAAAATGAAGTAGGTAAAATGGCCAGTAGAGGACCTTCCACAGGGTTGGTCTACACAAAAAAGATATTTATTACTATAGCCCCAAATTTGTTTTTTCAAAAAATTTAATAGAAATTGTTTTTATCTGAGTTAATCAAATTCCAAAAACTCTTAAATTACTCTGATGGAGTAATTTATAGACTCTGAGAGCAGGCTTAATATATATACACAGTTTCCTATGGACTGGTTTAAACATGATTTTGTTAGTATTTTAATTTCTGTTACTTTAGAATTGCCTAAGAAGCACCCTGCTGTTACAATTAAGTCTTGTGACTAAATAAAGATCAGTGATGCTTAGTTATGCTGTGAGCTGATAACCCAAGGACTTGTCTATATGCAATTAAACTAAAGAAATGTTTTGGATGGCAGAAGTGGCTCTTTTAAAAGAAATAAGCATCCTCAAGATCACCCTCTATCCAGAATATGATTTTTTAAAAGCCAATAACTTTGTTGTTGGTAATAATAAGTGTTCCAGACAAACTGGGACTGTAGGAAAAGAAAATAATCCAAATTTATTGGATTTCTTATCTTCACATATTAATTATGACACCAAGTCATTGCAGATGTATTATAGGAAGATGAATATTGTTTAAAGTTTGCATTACTTTAGGAAAAGAAACTTTATTTTTAAAGCAACATCACCAGTTAGAAATCCAAACATGCAAAAAAGACTAAGAAACACAGTCTGTTCAGGAAATAAATATGATTGAACAATAAAGAAAGAATTTCTGGATAGAATTGTTTGAAGTTTTAAATTGTAAAATGTAATCCTTGGTGTATTTTTACAAAATTTCATAAAATAGCAGACATTGTTTTCCCCCATGAATAGCATCTTTTCTTCTGAACTCTCTGTGAACTGATGCATTCAAATCTGTGTCCAGTATTGTGTCATCTGCTGTAACATCAGTTCTGGGGACAATCAGGCTAGGATGGATCTGCCCCAAGTAATGAAAGTGCTGAGGATGGAATTTCTGGACCTAGATCTTTCCATTCAAATCGCCTGAATATTGCCAGAAAAGACTTAGCTGTTCTATAAGGGGAATCCCCCCAAGACAATCAAGGATGTCCAATAATGAATTCCTGGTGTTCAGTGGATTTTAGTAGCAACTCATTGCACCGTTTTCTTTCCAAAAAAAAAAAAAAAAACATAATTAAGATTTATACAATTTTCACAGAAGAGTAGGATACAAATTCTATTCAAGTGCCAAAGACTATAAACTAGGAGGCACTGGAACATAACCAGGGACATAAAACAAGGTACAAAAATTGCATGGCCTAAAGGTACTAAAGTCAGAGTCTATTCTCTTAACACTGTGGAATTATGTTAGAAATCAATATCAAAATGTATTTGAAAACAACTTACATATTCTCAAGTGCAATGTGACATTTACCAAGAGAGATCTTTGACTTAGTCACTGAAAGTCTTAATAAAGTTAGAAGACTGAAAAAACACAGAGGGGGTGATTGCAGAGAAGAAAATATTTAAATGAGAAAATTAATATGAAAGATAACTTAAAAACTCCAGGCATTTGGAAATTAAATGTCCACTTTTAAATGATGAGTGTATTTATGAAGCCATAATAAGGAAAATTAGAACAGTATAGAAATGTATAATAACAGTATAAAAATGAAAAGAGAATTTACCGGAATTTGTTGCATGCTGCTCAATGCAACTAAATACAATGCAGAATCTTGAATAAGATATGAAAACAAATAATAGACACTAGCATGACATTTTGTGAAATTTAAACAAAACTCTGTACTTTAGTTAATAACACTGTATTACATGTTAATTTCCTGTTCTTTTTTTTTTTTAACAATTGTATTTATATTCTCAGAACTGAATTAGAAATTTTAAGCCTCATTCAAAAATTTTTTTGAAAATCGCTAAGATGATAATCTTTCTAGACTTTTAGCAGTAATACTAGATGCCAGAATACATGGAACTATGTCGGTTTTGAGTCATCACACATTTTTCTTCCCAACTTCCCCATAGGTAATATACTCAAGAGGGAGAAGAGGCTAACATATAACTAGCCAACCAGCACTAAAGATACCCTCTTCCCTTTATGCTTGTCATCCCTAATTACACAGAACTTGGAAAACCTTTACACATGTACATGGAGTACTTAAATATAACCACCATTTTTGCTATAGAGAAAAAGAAACAACTTCACTGTTTTATCAAGGGGTTTTCTCACATTCCACTCACAGGTTTCTCCTACAGAAAGACAAGCAGTGTTTAAATAGAAGTTTAGACTTCGTATGTATCCTTGATGGTCTTAGACTGAAGGGCACTGACATTTCCTTTGAGCCTCCATCTCCACCTCTTGTAGAAAATCTGACGATCTCATCCACATGTCCAGACATTCCCAAGGCATTCACAGTCTACAGGACACTTCTGTTTCTGAGATTATGCCTTCCCTAGTTTAGTTCTGTTCAGCATCAACTGTATATTTGTCTTGTTCTGGACAATGTAAGCAAGATGGATATTGAAATTTTAGAGAAATTTCCCAAAATTTTTAGTTCAAATTAAACAAAAACAAAGCACAATGCATTTCGTTTCTTTCTTTCTTTCTTTTCTTTTTTGGCAAACTACACTAAGGATTCAGGAAATTTAGGTTTCTTAATCACAAATCAAAACAGAATCAAATGCAATATGAGGTAAATTTTTTTCTTTTGAGGTTTTTTGTCAGTCTACTGGGTTGCTTGCCTTCTTCTCTCTTCTGAGTGTGCACTGCTTCTCATTTTTCATTCCACCTGCTGCCAATCTCTGCTCATTTCTAATCTGTAACAGTATTACAAAATGCTATGCATATTCTTTCATTTATTTCTCTCTTATTTGCCTGTGTCTTTAGGCACTCATGTGTACTTGCTCAGTAGCTTCAGTCATGTCTGACTTTTTGCGACCCTATGGACCCTAGATAGGCCACCAGGCTCCTCTGTCCATGGAATTCTCCAGGCAAGAATACTGGAGGAGGTTGCCATGCCATCCCATGGACTACAGCACTCCAGGCTTCCCTGTCCTTCATCATCTCCCAGAATTTGCTCAAACTCATGTCCACTGAGTCAGTGATGCCATCCAACCGTCTCATCCTCTGTTGTCCCCTTCTCCTCCTGCCTTCGGTCTTCCCCAGAATTGGGGTCTTTTCCAATGAGTCAGCTCTTTGCATCAAGTGGCCAAAATATTGGAGCTTCAACTTCAACATCAATCCTTCCAATGAATATTCAGGACTGATTTCCTTTAGGACTGACTGGTTGGATCTCCTTCCTGTCCAAGGGACTCTCAAGAGTCTTCTCCAGCACCATAGTTCGAAGGCATCGGTTCTTTGAGTTTTTCCAAGATATCAATTCTTCGGCGCTCAACGTTCTTTATAGTCCAACTCTCAACATCCATACATGACTACTGGAAAAACCATAGCTTTGACTATATGGACCTTTGAGGGTAAAGCAATATCTCTGCTTTTTAACGGAGACGTATTAATACATATGCTGCTGCTGTTGCTGTAAGTCGCTTCAGTTGTGTCCGACTCTGTGCAACCCCATAGACGGCAGCTCACCAGGCTCCCCCGTCCCTGGGATTCTCCAGGCAAGAACACTGGAGTGGGTTGCCATTTCCTTCTCCAATGCATGAAAGTGAAAAGTGAAAGGGAAGTCGCTCAGCCGTGTCCGACTCTTCATGACCCCATGGACTGCAGCCTACCAGGCTCCTCTGTCCAAAAATTTTCCACTTGAGAGTACCAGAGTGGCGTGCCATCGCCTTCTCCAATTTATACATATAAATATATAGAAAATAAGGTACTTTACTGAGCATGTCATTAACCTCTTTATAATATAAAGAGTATCAACTTGATCAGAACAAAGCCAAATCAGGTTAGTAAGAAATGTTAAAAGAATTGCTTTCCGTAGTTTAATTAATAGGTTCTTTTTAAAAGATATTTATGTATTTGCTAAAGAAACCAACTAAAGATCCTCTAGAGAAGGAAATGGCAACCCACTCCAGTAATCTTGCCTGGAAAATTCCATGGATAGAGGAGCCTGGTGGGCTACAGTCCGTGATGTGGCAGAGTTGGACATGACTGAGCACACACCCATGCAGGAATCCTTTCATGTCTGATGACTGGAATCATTTGAAATAGATTTGCTTCTAGCCCTATATATTTCAAACGTTGTTTCTCTTCCATCAGTCTTTTGATTCTGTGTACTGTAGGACACGTTCATAGAGCAATATGACCCTTAGCTGGCATCTTTATGTTAAATGGCAACAGATAAGCCAGCAGAATAGGAATTTCCCTGGAAGTCAGTGCTACAACAGGATGGCTAGCAATAACACAATCACACACAGAAGCAACTATAAACATATCTCATAATTAAATGCACAACATTGGCGGTGCTAAAGCCTTTGATTGTGTGGATCACAACAAAGTGTGGAAAATTCTTAAAGAGATGGGAATACCAGACTACCTTAACTGCCTCCTGTGAAACCTGTATGCAGATCAAGAAGCAACAATTAGAACCAGACATGAAACAACAGACTGGTTCCAAATTGGAAAGGAATATGTCAAGGCTGTATATTTTCACCCTGCTTATTTAACTTCTATGCAGAGTACATCATGAGAAACGCTGGGCTGGATGAAGCACAAGCTGGAATCAAGATTGCCGGGAGAAATAGCAATAACCTCAGATATGCAGATAACACCACCCTTATGGCAGAAAACAAAGAGGAACTAAAGAGCCTCTTGATGAAAGTGAAAGAGGAGAGTGAAAAAGTTGGCTTAAAGCTCAACATTCAGAAAACTAAGATCATGGCATCTGGTCCCATCACTTCATGAAAGATAGATGGGGAAACAGTGGCTGACTTTATTTTTCTGGGCTCCAAAATCACTGCAGATGGTGACTGCAGCCATGAAATTAAAAGATGCTTACTCCTTGGAAGGAAAGTTATGGCCAACCTAGACAGCATATTCAAAAGCAGAGACATTACTTTGCCAACAAAGGTCTGTCTAGTCAAAGGTATGGTTTTTCCAGTGGTCATGTATGGATGTGAGAATTGGACCATAAAAAAGTAGAGCACCGAGGAATTGGTGCTTTTGAACTGTGGTGTTGGAGAAGACTCTTGAGAGTCCCTTGGACTGCAAGATCAAACCAGTCCATCCTAAAGGAAATCAGTCCTGAATATTCATTAGAAGGACTGATGCTGGAGCTGAAACTCCAATACTTTGGCCACCTGATGGGAAGAACCAATTCATTAGAAAAGACCCTGATGCTGGGAAAGATTGAAGGCAGGAGGAGAAGGGGACAGCAGAGGATAAAATGGTTGGATGGCATCAACGACTCAATGGACATGAGTTTGAGCAAGCTCTGGGAGATGATGAAGGACAGGGAAGCCTAGAGTGCTGCACTCCATGGGGTCACAGAGTTGGACACGACTGAGGGACTGAACAACAACAACAACCAACTCCACTTCTTGAAAGTGAAAGTATAAGTTGCTCAGTTGTGTCCGACTCTTTGAGACCCCTTTGACTGTAGCCCACCAGTCCATGGAATTCTCCAGGCAAGAGTACTGGAGTAGATAGCTATTCCCTTCTCCAGGGACCCATGGATAAAACCCAGGTCTCCTGAATTGTGGGTAGATTCTGAGCTACCAGGGAAGCCTAGATCTCAAACGCTCTGCAGTCATGTAAACACCAAGGACAGGAAGGGAAGTCAAGTGTAAAGAGTCAGTGGTCTTAACTGATTGTGACTAAACTCTTTTTTCTTTCTGCAAATTTTAGTAAAACATACAGGTAAGCACATTTTAAGTGCTACCTTGGAAGAAGCCTGTGCAAATAGCCTGTGCAAATAAAGGACCTTAACAGTTAACCAAATAGCCCACATTATGGTGATAACTTAAAATAGAGTGGTAATGTTTAAAGGGCTACAAAATTAATCAAGTTATGCAGGATAAAACACAGAGAGGAAAACTTAAATATGAGTTTAGTTTTTGTGGATTTTCAGTAAGGCAATTAAAACCCGCCTTATTGAGAGTGTCAATTTTTCCTTAACAGCATAAGGCACTCTGCAGACCACTCCCCCAAAAGATCTGAAATCAGAAGAACACAGAGAGTTGGTGGTATTTAAATCAAGAGTCACTCCCTCCTTCCTTCTACCCTCCCACCCCCTCCTCTCCCACTTCCCAGACCTAGGAGTGCTTCCCACGCCACTGCTAGGTGTGGCTCCCACTCCCCACACCTGGCAGTGGGGGGCTGTCTGTCTAGGAGGGTCAGGGGCACCAGCGATCCTCCTGCCCCAGTTACCTGGTGCTGAAGCGGAGTTCTGAGTGAGTGTAGCAGTGACGTGGGGGTTCCCTCCTTGTGCCCAGCCACCACTAGAGGTATTCAGGCACTCCCTTGAATGTGGCATTACTAAGGATACTGGGACCTCAGTGTTACCAGATGGTCTGTGTTAATAAAGCCTTTTTGGTGTTCGTCCCAGAAATTGAGGAGGTAAATAACATTATAACTTCGTGACAGATATTTTGGCTGTCAAGTGATTTTCAGTTTTTTAATTTAAAAAATGGAATAAGGATCCACTGGAGTAAAATACAAATTTGCATGATGTATCATAGTGATATGCAGCATAAGATTTGATAGTTTAAAGAATTGAATGACGATGCTGTTATAAAATTCCTTCTGTTAATTTTATTTTGTTTATGCAAGCAGTTTCTCAAGCTTTACATTTTTAAATGTTAAAAGTGGATAGAACCGATGCTAAATCCTGTCCCATTCTAAAATAAATGATCAGATCAGATCAGTCGCTCAGTCGTGTCCAATTCTTTGCGACCCCATGAATCGCAGCATGCCAGGCCTCTCTGTCCATCACCAACTCCCGGAGTTCACTCAAACTCATGTCCATCGAGTCGGTGATGCCATCCAGCCATCTCATCCTCTGTCGTCCCCTTCTCCTCCTGCCCCCAATCCCTCCCAGTATCAGAGTCTTTTCCAATGAGTCAACTCTGCACATGAGGTGGCCAAAGTATTGGAGTTTCAGCTTTAGCATCATTCCTTCCAAAGAAATCCCAGGGCTGATCTCCTTCAGAATGGACTGGTTGGATCTCCTTGCAGTCCAAGGGACTCTCAAGAGTCTTCTCCAACACCACAGTTCAAAAGCATCAATTCTTCAGCACTCAGCCTTCTTCACAGTCCAACTCTCACATCCATACATGACCACAAGAAAAACCATAGCCTTGACTAGATGAACCTTTGTTGGCAAAGTAATGTCTCTGCTTTTCAATATGCTATCTAAGTTGGTCATAACTTTCCTTCCAAGGAGTAAGTGTCTTTTAATTTCATGGCTGTAGTCACCATCTGTAGTGATTTTGGAGCCCAGAAAAATAAAGTCTGACACTGTTTCCACTGTTTCCCCATCTATTTCCCATGAAGTGGTGGGACCGGATGCCATGATCTTCGTTTTCTGAATGTTGAGCTTTAAGCCAACTTTTCCACTCTCCTCTTTCACCTTCATCAAGAGGCTTTTTAGTTCCTCTTCACTTTCTGCCATAAGGGTGGTGTCATCTGCATATCTGAGGTTATTGATATTTCTCCCAGCAATCTTGATTCCAGCTTGTGTTTTTTCCAGCCCAGCTTTTCTCATGATGTACTCTGCATATAAGTTAAATAAACAGGGTGACAATATACAGCCTTGAAGAACTCCTTTTCCTCTTTGGAACCAGTCTGTTGTTCCATGTCCAGTTCTAACTGTTGCTTCCTGACCTGCATACAGAGTTCTCAAGAGGCAGGTCAGGTGGTCTGGTATTCCCATCTCTTTCAGAATTTTCCACAGTTTATTGTGATCCACACAGTCAAAGGCTTTGGCATAGTCAATAAAGCAGAAATAGATGTTTTTCTGGAACTCTCTTGCTTTTTTGATGATCCAGCGGATGTTGGCAATTTGATCTCTGGTTCCTCTGCCTTTTCTAAAACCAGCTTGAACATCAGGAAGTTCATGGTTCACATATTGCTGAAGCCTGGCTTGGAGAATTTTGAGCATTACTTTACTAGCGTGTGAGATGAGTGCAATTGTGCGGTAGTTTGAGCATTCTCTGGCATTGCCTTTCTTTGGGATTGGAATGAAAACCGACCTTTTCCAGTCCTGTGGCCACTGCTGAGTTTTCCAAATTTGCTGGCATATTGAGTGCAGCACTTTCACAGCATCATCTTTCAGGATTTGAAATAGCTCAACTGGAATTCCATCACCTCCACTAGCTTTGTTCGTAGTGATGCTTTCTAAGGCCCACTTGACTTCACATTCCAGGATGTCTGGCTCTAGGTCAGTGATCACACCATCGTGATTATATGGGTCATGAAGATCTTTTTTGTACAGTTCTTCTGTGAATTCTTGCCATCTCTTCTTAATATCTTCTGCTTCTGTTATGTCCATACCATTTCTGTCCTTTATCGAGCTCATCTTTGCATGAAATGTTCCTTTGGTATCTCTGATTTTCTTGAAGAGATCCCTAGTCTTTCCCATTCTATTGTTTTCCTCTATTTCTTTGCATTGATCACTGAGGAAGGCTTTCTTATCTCTTCTTGCTATTCTTTGGAACTCTGCATTCAGATGTTTATATCTTTCCTTTTCTCCTTTGCTTTTCACTTCTCTTCTTTTCACAGCTATTTGTAAGGCCTCCCCAGACAGCCATTTTGCTTTTTTGCGTTTCTTTTCTATGGGAATGGTCTTGATCCCTGTCTTCTGTACAATGTCACGAACCTCATTCCATAGTTCATCAGGCACTCTATCTATCAGATCTAGGCCCTTAAATCTATTTCTCACTTCCACTGTATAATCATAAGGGATTTGATTTAGGTCATACCTGAATGGTCTAGTGGTTTTCCCTACTTTCTTCAATTTAAGTCGGAATTTGGCAATAAGGAGTTCATGATCTGAGCCACAGTCAACTCCTGGTCTTGTTTTTGCTGACTGTATAGAGCTTCTCCATCTTTGGCTGCAAAGAATATAATCAATCTGATTTTGGTGTTGACCATCTGGTGATGTCCATGATAGTCATCCACAAATATATGAATCAATTGAAGAAGTCTCTATCACCTTATCAGGGTATATTTCCAGTAAATATATACTCTTTGTTCAATAAATGTTTATCCAAATGTATAATACATATAATATAAATAATAGTCAATCAAGGAGTTGTTATTTTTTTTCTGGCTGCACCCTGCAGCTTGTGGAATCTTAGTTCCCCAACCAGGGACTGAACCCAAGGCCTCAGCAGTGAGAATGTGGAGTCCTAACCACTGGATCACCAGGAAATTCCCCAGTAGATATTTTTAAACTGTTTAAATATAATTTAAATATCATAAAATTCACTCATTTTAAATATGCAATTCAAGTGAATTTCATTGTACTTACAGAGCTGTACAACCATCATCACAATCTAATTTTAGAACATCTTCATCATCCTAAAGGAAAAACCTCCTGTCCATTTACAGTCAATTCCATTACCAAGCCCAGCTCTCGGTAACCAATAATCTACTTTCTGCCTCTTTATATTTGCCTTTCAAAGAAAAATCATTGAAAAAGAAATTTATGTTCATGTCTGGCTTCTTTCACTGAGTATAATGTTTTTGAGGGTCATCCATGTTGTAGAAACTTTGGGAATAGAATATTTCATTGTAGTGATATACTGCATTTTCAAAGATCAGTTCATTGGCTGATTGACATTTGGGTTGTTTTCACTTTTTGGCTGTTTTAAATAAGGTTGCTATGAACATTTCTGTCAAGTCCTCTTGTGCACTTTGTATGTGTGTACAAGTATTTATATTATTGTTTGTATTATATGTAAACTATTTCCAGAACTAGACAGAATTCAACATCCTATTTCAATATTGATATTTATAGATGTGAAAACTGAGAAACTCTAGCCACCTAAACACACTATTAATAAATATATAGGTGTAGAAAGAGTTTTATAACAGCAGCATCTCCCAATATTTTGAACCAAGTAAAATGAAAACATATGTCTATAGAATTTCACCTATAAGAGGAGTTTCTAGGTCATATAGTAATTGTAAGTCTATGTATAACCTTTTAAGAAACAAACTTTTTCAAAGCATCATTTTACATTGCTACTAGTAATGCATGAGGTTTGAATTTCTCCACATTTTTGTACGACACTAGTTAGTGTCTTTTTATTACAACCATTCTAGTGAGTAAGTAACGGCATCTCGTTATGTTTTTGACTTGCATTTCCTGAAAGACTAATGACATTGAGAATCTTTTCATGGACATTTGTATATCTTCGGAGAAATACCTATTCAAATCTTTTGCCCACTTAAAATTTTATTACTTAGCTTGTTGATTATTAGGTTATAACTAACCTAATAACTTTCATATGTTTGAAATACAAGTAAAATATGATGATTCAAAAATATATTCTCAGTCTGTATGTTGTACTTTCGATTTCTTGATGGTGTTTTTTGAAGAGCAAATTGTTTTCATTTTGATGACATACAATTTACCTTTTTTTTTTTCTTTTTATTGCTTATATTTTGGGGATAACCAGAATAAATATCAGGGTAAATTTTCATCAAGTGATATGGAAACATGAAAGTGAAAGAAAGTGAAGTAACTCAGTCGTATCCAACTCTTTGTGACCCCGTGGACTATAGCCCGCCAGGCTCTTCTGTCCATGGGATTCTCCAGGCAAGAATACTGGAGTGGGTTGCCATTCCCTTCTCCAGGGGATCTTCCCAACCCAGGGATCGAACCCAAGTCTCCTGCATTTCAGGCAGATGCTTTATCCTCTGAGCCACCAGGGAAGCCCCATGGAAACATGAGTTTAGGGCAAAAAGGAATGGGTATTTCCCTAGTGGTTCAGTGGCTAACTCTCTGTGCTCCCAAATCAGGGGGCACAGGTTTGATCCCTGGTCAGGGAACTAGATCCCACATGCCACAACAAAAGATCCTGTCTGAGATCTACAGGATCTACAACTAAGACTTGGTGCAGCTAAATAAATAAATAAAAAGAAGAAAAGGAATGGTGTAACATTTTCTTCTATTAAAGAAATGCTTGTCAATATAGTTTTAAAAATTGATGATGATATAAAACTATCTGGTATTTAGGCTCTACTGGCTACAATTAAAAGTTATGTATCTCTTATTTTAGAATGTCAAGTTACTAGAAAACAATTTGTATTCTTTACAACTCTTAAAGTGAGATGAAAATTTTTGATGCTCAATCAAAAATGAGGGAGAAGGTACATAGTCACAGTTTCTCATAATTCTTTTTAAGGTGTATAAGAGAAAAATCATTTAAAACCACTGTATTAATGTATACCACCCCCACCCCCCATAGGTTTTTCTCTTTGGGATGGATGGCTGTTATCTTTTTGAGATTTCAGAGAACTATTAATACCAAATGGAACTACCAAATTTTAAACTCAAAAGCCTCCCCCAATAGTCATCCAATATTTCCCATCATTAATTTTGACTGAAGGAAAGTGAAAGTCGCTCAGTGGTGTCCAATTCTTTGGGATCCCATGGACTATACAGTCCATGGAATTCTCCAGGCCAGAATACTGGAGTGGGTAGCCTTTCTCGTCTCCAGGGGATCTTCCCAACCCAGGGATCGAACCCAGGTCTCCCGCATTGCGGGCAGATTCTTTACCAGCTGAGCCACAAGGGAAGCCCAAGTTTGAACGGAGTAACAATTCATCTGGAATTAAGTCACTGCCATTCTCAAACAAGTCACTTAGCTAGTCTTAAGAGCTCAGGGCACTATATATAGACTTTAATGCAAGTCTATTCAAGACTGTAAAATCTGCCATCTGCAGACTGAAGAAAAACATACAATCTAAAAGTTTCAAGATTAAGTTTTATACCAGGCTCTTACTAAAGGCTATTGCCCTGGAGACAGCCTCTTAGATAATTTTGAAAAACTGCTCTGAAGAATCAGGGAGAAAGAAACCAGAATATGTAGTTTTGTGGAGTGTTTTCCCCTTAAGGGGAAAAAACGTGGAACTTCAAAAGATTACTGCTAATCACAAAGAACAGATTAAAGTTCGTGATCTTAGTCCCTTTCTCTATATCAGAAGATGCAGGAGTCTGGGTTCATCTTTAGATAGGCATCTTCACTATCTAGGACCAGTAACCAAAGCACAGACCCGCTGTTGTGTTTTTCTCCATCCTAAACTCGCCTCGGGGCTCATGTGAGGGGGCAGGGGCGGCTGCACTGGCTTGATCCTTGCAGAACTGGAAAATCAAGCAACATTCCCTGTCCACGCACCGAAACTATCTTATTAACTTTAAAGAACATTTAAAGAAGCCTATGTTTACTTTGATATTCCTTTTGACTTTCCATAATCATAAATGGAATCAGCACATTTGCTATTTAACCTTAGCAGTCAGGAACTTAATTTTCTTTCTTTTTTTTTTTTTTTACCGTGCTGTTTCTACAAACTTTTAGCACACACGGCTCCCCCTAACCATCAAGCCTCAACGCCCACCGCTCTGGACCACTCCCTCCCGCGGCCTGGGGTCCGCAAGAGAGTAAGAGACTGCGCAAGCGCTGGACCGTCGACGTGGCCGGGAGACCCTAGTTGGGGAGTCCGCGCTGAGTCGCTGGCTCAAGTGGTTCTTCCCTGGCCTTCGGCCCTTTATTTTTTACTCCCTCTAGAGTTTTATGGTGACTCAGACATTCCAAGTGGACTGACTTCGCCACAGAGGCCATTTAGAAGGTCTGAGCGGACAAAACTGAGGCTGGGAGGGCGGGGGACGAGTCCGCGACGGAGCGGGCCCGCGTGGGCGTCACGTGAGGGCCGAGCTGCGGGGGCCGAGCGCTCGGGTCACGCGGGAGCCGCGCTGGCGGGCGGGGCGGCGCGGGCGCGTGACGTGGCGCATTCCGCAGCGCGCGCCTCCTCAGGCTTTGTCAGCCGCGGCGTGCGGGGCTCCGGGACCCGCGGGTTAGTCCGCGGGGAGCTCTGGGGGCCGGCGGCGGCGGCGGCGGCACCGCGTCTGAGGGAGCGGACTCTGCGCTGCGGCCGAAGGACCGGGCGGTCTGGCAGGCACAGGTGGGGCGGCGGCCGGAGGGAGGGAAGGAGTCGCCCCTGCGCGGACCCCCCCACCCAAGGCGGGCGGGTGGCGTCGGCTCCCCGGGCCGGCTGCGCGCTGGCCGGGCGGGAAGGGCCGAGAAGGCCTCGGGCCCCCATCCCGGTCTCAGGGGTGGAACTTTCGTGGAAGGGAGCGGTTTCGGGAGGGATTCATTTGAGAAGTTCTTAGTTAACCCTCACCTCGTGTATCTGCGGAACCTTCGAGCTCGCTACGCCCCCTCCCTGTTTACTGTTGGGTTGGAGGGCGCCGCCTGGCCCCCTCGGGTGGCGGTCTTCCCGAAGCATCTGTGGACCATTCTGGCCTCGCCACCCCCGCTGTTTACCGATTTTTCACCCTCACCCGGCGCTTACAGCTTAGAGAAAGTTCCGAAACCTTTCTTTACAGAAAGTCAGCCACATGGGGGTGGGTAGCTCACGATTTTACTCCTTCGAAAACAGTTGTTCCTGTTTGGGGGGGGGCGGGGGGGGGCACTGCGCACTGCAGAAGATCCCTCCGACTTAATTTCTCTGCCTGGAGAAAGTTGCTTTTGGAATGCGCAGTTCCGTGACACGGCATTATTGCGTTACTGTAGGGTTGGCCCAGTTCGCCACTCTCTTTATTGTAAATGAATTGCTTTACTCTGTCTCTTGAGGATGCTCGAGATTTGCTTTATTGTATTGTAATTTAATGAGCTTGTCTTCACTGTTGTTGCCTCTGAAATGCGTGGCCTCAAAATGTTTAGAAATTCAACTATTTTCTTTGAAATTTCCGAACGCAAAAGTAATATGAGAAGGCCCCCCTGCCTTTATAAGTGGAAGTACTTTTTGTTTCGCTCTCTTTTACATTAGCAGACTTAAGTTGGTGACTTTATGTGAAACGTATTTGGAATAAGAAGCTCTTCTCTCCTGCGCTGTCTCTTACCTGTGAGGCTTTGTGAAATGTCACTATATATAGTTCCTCTAGCAAACCAAAATAGGGTGAGTTGCTACAGAGGCAGTTACAGATAGATATTTGGGAAAAGTTCCTGCTCCTTTTGTTTGTTTGCTTGGTTTTATTTTGTAAAAGGCCTTCTAGGGAGATGAATGCTGCTGCTGCTGCTAAGTCGCTTCAGTCGTGTCCGACTCTGTGCAACCCCAGAGACGGCAGCCCACCAGGCTCCCCCGTCCCTGGGATTTTCCAGGCAAGAACGCTGGAGTGGGTTGCCATTTCCTTCTCCAATGCGTGAAAGTGAAAAGTGAAAGGGAAGTCGCTCAGTCGTGTCCGACTCTTCGCAACACCATGGACGGCAGCCCACCAGGCTCCTCCATCCATGGGATTTTCCAGGCAAGAGTACTGGAGTGGGGTGCCATTGACTTCTCCGGGGAGATGAATGGTTATATTATTAAAGACTTCTTGTGATATTGATTGTTAGCATGATTGTTACTACTTTTAGTGTTTATGCTGCTGCTGCTAAGTCGCTTCAGTCGTGTCCGACTCTGTGCGACCCGATAGACGGCAGCCCATCAGGCTCCCCAGTCCCTGGGATTCTCCAGGCAAGAACACTGGGGTGGGTTGCCATTTCCTTCTCCAGTGCATGAAAGTGAAAAGTGAAAGGGAAGTCGCTCAGTCGTGTCCGACTCTTCACAACACCATGGACGGCAGCCCACCAGGCTCCTCCATCCATGGGATTTTCCAGACAAGAGTACTGGAGTGGGGTGCCATTGCTTTTTCCCAAGTGTTTATGAGATTGAACTAATAAATAAAGACAAAGTGTTTGGTCCAGAATTGAACTTCTTTGCTCCTAGTGTTTTTTTTAAAGTGCGCTTGTGCTTGCGCGCACGCGCGCGCACACACGCACACACACACACACACACACACACACTGTTACATGAAATAAATGCATTTTACTTTTATTAGAACATTTAAAAAATAGGTTAAATGCGCCATTGGTATCTGGAGCCAGGTTTTGATTTGTGATTGAAGATAAATGTAGTGATTGAAGATGAATGTAGTGGTGTAGGTATTGTTTTATTTGATACTTCAGATTGACGTTGCAAAGTCTTCTGTTTTCAACTTTAAAAATTAAAGTGGGAAGTCATGTAATAATAGTTTTTATCTTTTGAAGACACTTGATAAGCACTTGACTATGGTTAGGAGTAGGATAGACTTCTTTGTTTTTAAGTCACCATCGTATAGTCCTTTTTTCTGTGAAATGCATCTTCTCAGAGAGTACTGAGAAAAAGCAAATCCCGTAACAACCACAAAATAAAAATGTAATATTTTAGTAGAAAGTTTCTTCTTTCTGTGATATATATATATATATATATACACATATATATATATATATATATATATATATTTCCCTCTTCAAAGTGAAGACAACAGCAAGGAAGGCTCTTCAGCAGCAGCTGACCCATGGAACCACCCCACACACACACACACACACAAATGGACGTGTGCGCACACACCTGTCTTCCCTGTGAATAGCCCCCACCCCCTTCCTCCAGTGACACATTTAGGAAATCTTTCAGCTCATTATGTGAAATAAATTTTTAAATAAAGACGTTTGCAAGGTAATACTGCTTCTACCTAGGGTTTCTTTATCGTGCATGCTTTCTGTCTTCAAATGCTATCTACCCTTTAAGACTTAAGCCTGAAGTCTAAGTAACTGAAACACTTCAGTTACCCTTCACACCTCCTTCTCTCTGCTCACTACTTGTTCATGTAGCGGGAGGTTTAACTTTGGAGTTAGGTCATTTTCTTGACAAATACTATTGAGCCTGACTCTTTGAATCTATCTTTTCCATTTACCACCTCATTGACTAGTTCTTGAGCAAGCTGCTGAGTATTTGTTAAACATTTTCTAAGTTAGAACAACCCTCCAAGGGTATGAGGAGTAAATGGAGCATATAACAGTGCCGAGCATATCCAGAGAGCTTAATAAAAGGTAGTAAATTACGGTGCTTCGAAGTGTCACAGACCATGTGTGTCTCATGTTTGCAATATAATATCATAGTGAGTGGATTTAGAACTGTGTTTTTAATTTACTTGTGAACCCCCAAAATAATTTGTGTAAAACAATTCCACTTGCATAGGTTTAAGTTGGTTTATAATGTTTTGCATTATACTCTCAGGTGGTTGGAAAGGATGCAGTATCCCACGTAGCATAGATACATTTTAATATAAAATTGGTTCATCACTCTTAACTGTATCTCATGGGGTATAATATTGCACTTTTATATACATCACCATCAGTTTTTAAAATATATGCTATTTTACATGGTTCCTTTTTCTTGAAATTGTACTTTGATTTTATCCATTTCTACTTTTACTCACTCCTGAGTATTCTTTTAATGTAATTTATTTATATTCAAAAGCTTTTTCTTTAATAAAAATACTTGTGTAAGTTGAAACTAAGTTTTAAAATTTTTCTTTGACTATAGCTCTAGGAGTTTCTTTTCTTCTGGATTGAATTATTACAAGTAGTAATAGAACAGCATAATACCCGATGGATTTTGATAAAGGATAATTCAATATAAAAATGGAATTTTAGTGGAAATTTATATCTTAAGGAGATGAATAGTTGGAGTCATGCCTAAAATTGAAATCAACACCTGTGACTTTTGGGCTGTTTGATTCTACCATGAATTCTGCCTTTCCATGCTGGGAAATACACCATAGTAAAAATAGAAATGGGAGTGTGGTATATTTGGTAAAGTTTTGCAAACTGGGAAGATTGTGAAAGGAGCTTGAAATAGGAAAAGCAATAGCATGATAGCTAAACTGCAGGTCTGTTGCCCATAGGTCAGTTTTAGTGAGGAGGGATCTGAAAGCCTTTTTCTTAAAATTGTATATGTTGTTGTTACATGTTCCTTGACAAATCTTCATGTTCCCCTGGGTACACAGTCCCTCATTTAAAGACCATTTGAACTGTGATTGTCAACAGGGGATGATTTTGCAGCCAGGGTACGTTTGGCAATGCCTGGAGATTTAAAAACAATTTTACTTATTTATTTTTTAAATGTTTGGCTGTGCAGGGTCCTTGTTGCTTTGCGGGCTCTTCTCTAGTTCCTGTTGTGACTTCTCTTGTTGCAGAACATGGGCTCTAGGGCACTTGGGCTTCAGTAGTTGCGGTTCCCAGGCTCTAGAGCATAGGCTCAGTTGCTTCGCCTCAAGTGGGATCTTCCCAGATCAGGGATCAAACCTGTGCCTCTTGCGTTGGCAGGCAGATTCTTTACCACGGAGCCACCATGGAGACATTTTTGATCATCATGTGGTGGGTAGAGGTGGTCGCTGCTTCTGGCACCTAGTAGATAGAGATCAGAGTGGGGATAAACATCCTCCAGTGATCAGGACCGGAGAAGGCAATGGCACCCCACTCCAGTACTCTTGCCTGGAAAATCCCATGGATGGAGGAGCCTGGTGGGCTCCTTAGCGTCCATGGGGTCGCTTAGGGTTGGACACGACTGAGCGACTTCCCTTTCACTTTTCACTTTCATGCATTGGAGAAGGAAATGGCAACCCACTTCAGTGTTCTTGCCTGGAGAATCCCAGGGACAGGGGAGCCTGATGGGCTGCCGTCTCTGGGGTCGCACAGAGTCAGACACGACTGAAGTGACTTAGCAGTGATCAGGACAATCTCCCATAACAAAGAATTTTCCAGCCCAAAATGTGAATCAAACTGAGATTGAGAAACCCTGATTTAGAGGATTCAGGAATCATACTATCTAATTCTGTAATCTAAGGCAATGGGTCAGTAAACTCTTTTTAGTAGATGGTAAGATGTTTTAGGCTTGTGGGCCACATACAATCTCTGTTGCATATCCTTGTTTTTATAACCTTTTAAATATACGAAAGTAATTCTTAGCTCCAAGGTCTTTCAGAAACATGTGATCTAAAGCAGTTATGGCCTTCAAACCTCATTTTTCTTCCTTCTGCAAAGTACTGGTAACAGTAACAATGTCTCAAGAGTTGTTTGTAAGGACTGAATGAAATGAATATCTAGCTTGGTCTCCAGCACACATTAAAAGCTCTGTAAATGGTGTCCTTGGTAGTCGTGGTGTCCTGTGTGAGTGAAAGTCGCTCAGTCCTGTCTGACTCTTGGCAACCCCATGGACTACAGTCCATGGAATTCTCCAGGCAGGAATACTGGAGTGGGTAACCTTCCCTTCTCCAGGGGATCTTCCCAACCCAGGGATTGAACCCAGGTCTCCTGCATTGCAGGCGGATTCTTTACCAGCTGAGCCCAAGGGAAGCCCAAGAATACTGGAGTGGGTAGCCTGTCCCTTCTCCAAGGGATCTTCCCGACCCAGGAATCAAACTGGGGTCTCCTGCATTGCAGGCGGATTTTTTTTTTTTTTTAACCAGTTGAGCTATCAAGGAAGAACACGTGGTATCCTATAGCACAGAGCAAAAAATTTCAAGTCACAGTGTTGTTCAAGACCCTGTTCAAGTAAGTCATTTGAACAAACTTAGAAAGAGTGCTGGTTAAATTCCTGGGTCAGCTCGCCATAGCCTGTGTAACCTCTGCTGTCTTGCTTTCTGAACTCTGAGCCTGCTTGTATCTTAAGGAGGGTGGAATGCAGAATTTCTGTCCCATGATGTCTGAGGAAAGAAAGCATTCTACTGGCATTCTGTTCTAAAGACAGATTACAGTGTGGGGTTGTCAGTTTTCATAGGGGATTCAAGGTGGGACAAGTAAGATCTCTGATGATAGTCGATTTTATGTGATGTTTTCTAAATTGGGGACAGATATATATAAATGTACACACACACACACTCTCTCTCTCTCAACTACCGTGAAGTCCCTGTATGTGACTGACCAGTGGTTTATTTTTCAGGTTAGAAAGTATGGTTAGGCTAGTTTGGTGATGCCTTTATAGTGCAGATGGTTGCTAAAAGAGCCTTAAGTCCTTTAAATTATCCTATCATTATAATTTTTACTGAGATCATAGGAAAATAAAACCACAGTGTCTGTAGTAGGCACATCTGGGTATTGAGGGCTTGAAATGAAGGTAGTTGAAATTGAGATATGCCTCAAGCGTAAAATACACACTAGGTTTTGAAGACTTAATGCCAAAAATAAGGAAAACTATCTCAATAATTTTTATATTGGGTACATGGTGAAATAATATTTCGGATGTTTTTGGATAAATAAAATGCTATCACTGAAGTTTTTTACTTTTTAAATGTGGCTATTAGAAAATTTTAAATTACGTATGTAGTTAACATTTATAATTCTGTTAGACAGTGCTGGTTTAAAGCTTTAGTTTAATTTTTAAAAATTAATAATTGTTTTTATCCTGCACATATAAAGAATTAAATATTTTTATAAGGCTTGCAGTGAAAATCAGAGATCCCACCACCCTGGTCTCATCCCTTACTCCCAAAGCTTGTATCCATTTTCTTACCACTTCTGGTCTTTCTGTCTGAATCTATAATAAATAGGATGCTTATATTGTTACTTTATTTTTCAGTGTTAGGCATTGTCCATTAACTTTCTAGTAGGAAAGATGAAATTTTAGGTCTCCCATGCTGTACCACAGGCACATAAACTTTCTATCCATTCATCTTCCCATCTTCTCAAGATGGTTGTATTATAATTTGGCTTGTATCAGGATTCATTATTTATATTATTATGATATTAATCAAAATTGAAACATGCAGTACATTGATTACTTTTCTTTCTAGCTCAGCATCTTGTTTTCCTTGGAGTTAATAATTGTCTTGATTTTTATTTCCTTAGTTTACCATGTACTTATTGCTGATTAAACCCTGAGTCCTCCCACAGTTAATATAGATCTCTTCTGAAAACTTAAGAACACATTAGGTATTTTCTTTTATGCTCTTTTGAATTAAAGCACCCAGTCTTCTTTCCAGGCTGGAGAGAAATAGTGTTCTTGGGCTGGTTAGGAGAGATCTGAGGGTCTACTCTGTAAATTAGCTTTGACTCCATCCCTTATTCAGTCCTTACTCTCTCTCCCAAAGGAGGACTGAATCTCATCAGTTCCTGTGCCTTTGGAGGTTCTACCATGAAATATATGTGGGGCTGCTTCTCTGGTTTCCTGATTGACAGTGTAGGCCTCCATTTTCTCACATCTGTTTTCTGAGTTGCGGTATCTGCCGCCTGTTTCAGAAACGAAGCACTGTTGACTCCCTCCGCCCTCCCTTTTTGTGAGTTTTGGCTCCGTTATTTGTTTTATTAATGGATATAATAAGGTGAAATATAGTGCATTAATCTTAAGTTTACAGATTTTTAATATATGCCTACACCCATGTAATCACCACTCAGATCCAGATAGGGAGCATTTCCGTATGCTATAAGGTCGTCCCCTTGTGTCCCTTTCAAGTCTATACCAGCACCTGTAATCATTGTTTTTGTTTCTGTCATCAAAGACTAGTTTTGCCTGTTCCTCAAAATCATACAGGATAGTAGTCTCAGTATGAAATCTTTTGTGTGTAGCTTCTTTTGTCCAAAGACTTGGTGAGTCATCAGCATTGCGGGCATCAATTTAAAAAAAAAATCCTGTGTATTACTGCATAATATAAACATGCCACTGTTTATCCCTTCTCCTGTGGGTGGGCATTTGGATTGTTTCGAGATTTTGGCTTTTATGAATAAAGCTGCTCTGAATATTATTGTACGTATTTTTGGTGTGTATATTCATTCATTTCTCTTGGTTATATACCTCTAAGTGGAATTGCTGGATCATAAAGTGGGTGAATGTACCTTAGATAGAAATGCCAGACTTCCATAGTGGCTGTACCATTTTTCACTCACACCAGCAAAGTATACGACAGTTCCAGTTTCCATCTTCTCTAACATTTGCCAGTATTCAATTTTAGCCACCTGATAAGTATATATAGTTGACCTTGAACAATGGGATTAGAGGTGCCAATCACCACATAGTTAAAAATCTCTGTATTACTGTCTCTGCCTCAGACATAAAGGAATTGATAAATAACAAGGACAGAAAACTGAAACACTTTGGATTGAATCAGGATACAGACCCTCTTTCTTTTGATTCCACATGTTGTGATGACTCTAATCAAACACAAACTTTTCCCCACACTTAATTAAAGAGCCATAAAATGAAAATACAGTACTGTATTTATTGAAAATAATCTATGTATAGGTGGATCCATACTGTTCAAGGGTCAGCTGTAGTCAGCTGGGTTTTAGTTTCATTTCCATGAAGGAATCATGTGTTGAATGCCTTTTCACATGGCCATTTGTGAAGTATCCATTCATGCCTCTTTCTCATTGAAAGGAATGGTTATGCCTTTTAAATAATCTTGTGAGTCACTTTAATGGAGTTTGGGGAGAGAAGAGGGCTAACTGCATGTGAGAAACCTGCCACCTTTAAATGAAAGTAAGGTAACTTTAAAGCTTCATTCAGATACATTCCTCCCCCTCATTTCTGTCCTCTCCAGTATGTGATTCAACTTCATTTTTAATTAGCTGCTGTAATCCAGAAGTATAATGAGTTGTAGAATGAGACTCTTTTGTTCCAACCTAAAAGATATAGGAAACTTTTCTTTCTTATAAGAAACTGGAACAAGAAAATTATTCAGTAGCTATATTCTGTCTTATTCTCTTACATCTTTAATTAAAAAGATAGGAGCAAGAGCAATATTTATCCATTCAACAAATACATACTGAGTATTTCCTGTATGTCACATCTAAATAGGCTTAGGAAATACATCAGTGAACAAAGACAAGCAAGGCTCCAGTCCTGAAGTATATTCAGGTGGGAGGAATTGATACTAAATAAGTAAACAAATATCTAAATAAGGTAATTAAAAATATATTTCCTGTTTTGCAGAAATGGAACAAGAACCCCAAGATGGAGAACCTATTGAAATTAAGATCATCAAGGAAGCATACAAGAAAGCCTTTGTATTTGTTAATAAAGGACTGAATACAGATGAATTAGGTCAAAAGGAAGAAGCAAAGAACTACTATAAGCAAGGAATAGGACACCTGCTTAGAGGAATCAGCATTTCATCAACAGATCCTGAGTACACAGGTCCTGAGTGGGAGTCTGCCAGGCAGATGCAACAGAAAATGAAAGAAACGCTACAGAATGTACGTACCAGGTTGGAAATTCTAGAGAAGGGTCTTGCCACTTCTCTACGGAATGATCTTCAGGAGGTGCCCAAGTTGTATCCAGAATTTCCACCTAAAGACATGTCTGAAAAGTCACCAGAGCCTCAGAGCCTTAGTTCACTTCCTCAGCACAGTGAAGTAAATGGCAGCACTTCAACTGCAAGTGCAGAATCAAGTAGTACACCTACTACTTTGTCCTTGCTGTGTCAGAGTCATCCGTCTGAAGCACCTCCTGCTTACACTCCCCAGGCTGCTGAGGGTCACTACACTGTATCCTATGGAACAGAATCTGGGGAGTTCTCGTCAGTTGGGGAGAACTTCTATAGGAATCCCTCTCAGCCACCTCCTCTTGAGACCTTAGGGCTGGATGCAGATGAGTTGATTTTGATACCAAACGGAGTACAAATTTTCTTTGTAAATCCCGCAGGGGAGGTTAGTGCACCTTCATATCCTGGGTACCTTCGAATCGTGAGGTTCTTGGATAATTCTCTTGATACCTTTCTAAATCGTCCTCCTGGATTTCTCCAGGTAAGCCAAAGAAAGAGGTAAACAAATTTGAAATATGTGTAGAACATATTGCTTTTATTTGATAATATTTATGATGTGTCCAAGGCAGTGAATGCAAAAAGGTTACTATAATTTCTAGTTCCTTTTTAAATTCATGAAATTTATGTGCCTTCAGCATCTACGTTTGTATTTGACAACATTTCTTTTTCTTTAGATATAAAGTCTTGTTTTAGTATTAAATGTGTGATGACAGGACCTGAAGGAGATTGGAATATTCATCCTTTTAGTTTTTTATCTGAAGAAGAAACCTAATAACTTTAATTTCAAAAGGGATTTGTGTAACTCTTGTGTGAATGTGTAACTTTAAATTTCCACAAATGTTGTCAGGCCCCCACTGAGGGGCCAGACTGGGTTAGATGCAGCCCGGTGTCTGGAACAGTGGTTCTCAACTAGTAGGAACCACCCCTGCCGTCTCCACACACCCTGGGATATTTTGACAGTAGTGGGGACATTTTTGGTTGTCATAGCTGGGACTGGGGTGTGTGCTGTTTCTCCTGGAATATATAGTGGGTAGAGGCCAGGCATACTGCTAAGCATTAAACAGGATAGCTCTTATCAGTTAAAAAAAATAACTGAAAATGTCAGTCATGCCAAGATTAAGAAACCATGGTCTACAAGTAGAGACTGTGATGATGATCATCTGAGAAGCAATTCTAACTTTCCAAGTATATAGATTTACCAGGATACACTTGGTCCAAGAGCAAAGACTGTTGCTAAATAAAGGTTGAGGTTAGGACACTTATGGAATTCCTGAGGTATTCTGAAGGTGAAATTCCTGAGGTATTCTGAAGGTGATGGTCCAGTATCAATCTGTCTTAGTATGGGGAGATGGGTTTCTGGAAGTACAGATTCAGTATTCATTGGATATAACAAAAGGATCTGCATGGCAGGGAGATGACTATTTGAGAAGGCAGGTGCTTTTAAAAGTCCAGGTGATGTGGTTTAGCTACAGTACTAGTTATCTACATTTTTTTTTTCTTTCTTGATATATTTTCAATTCTTATGCAGCTTTTACTTTATAAAGTCCACACGAAGGTTGTTTACAGATAGTTGGAGATTTACTAGGAGTGTATGAAGGAGATATCTGGGAGCATTGTTGGAAGAAACATTTCATTAGTGGACAGGAAGAATAGTGTGAATCATAAGTTATTTTTTGAAAAGAAGCCTTAACTTTGAAAAGAGTAGGCTTATTGATTCTGAGGGGTCTGATAAAAGATAAAATATTTTCTGCTGAACTGATAATAAAATGGCATTGTAAGAGTGGAATTTAAAAAACCTTTGGGTCCTGGGCTACTGGAGGTTCAGGGAATGAAAATTTGAAACATTCTATTCATTACATGAGCTCAACCATTAAAATGACTTGTCCTTTAGTAAAAATTTGTTCTGTGCTTTTAATTCTGTTTTTCTAGTAGCTCCTATTTTGAGTCCTAAATAAAAAAAGTAAAATTGTACCCCAAATGTGAGTCTTTTTAAGGACTCTCATTTACACGTGTTCAGTTATTTATAGCAGTGCCCTAAAAGAGAGTTGCCATGTGTTTACTGAATTCTCTGTTCTTAAAAATCACTATTGCTTTATTTAGGAAATTAGAAATTAAAGTTGGCAGACTAGAATTCTGTGGCTTCTAAAAACTATTTTTTTCTTGAATTTAGTTTTAATATACTTTTTAAACCTGTCAGATTTGTCGTCAGTTCATATGGAACTTGGATATGAAGTTGCTCTGTGAAAGTGAAACTGGGAGAAATCAGCCTGTGGTGGGTGAGCTCACCAATCTATAATACTCTGCCCTGAGAAAGGTCTATAAATTTTATTTGAGAAGATTTGAGGATACTCCATTTCGGTTAAGGTGACCAGAATGTAGTTTATCTTAGAGAAATAATGACACAGTAAAAGAAACCTTTTCCTAACTTTCATCATTTAAGTGTAACAATTACAATTTTTTTTTGTTGTTAAATCCACCACCTGTTATTCATATTTTTTTAAATGTCTATTTTTTTAACTTTATCCTAAGCAATAACAACTGTGAAATTGAGGAAAAGAAGTTGTATTTTTTCCTACATATTTCAATACATGTAGCTACTCAAATTTAAATAGTTTGTATATTACTTGAAGTCATTTCACATACTACAGATGGTTATATATCATACTTTGGAACATACAGCCATCAGTTTTATTGTAACTTGTCTGAAGTTTGATTTTTATGAAAGCTGGAGAGTGGCTTTTAAAATGACTAAAACAAAGATAATCCACTAAAATAAGAATTTGAAAATGTTTGTTAAGCACTTTTCTAGGAAAGAGTCAGACTTGCATACTTGATCTCTACATATTTGTATTCTGTTGGTCAGAGATGTGATAGTATACCAGAATTTTCCATTGTTTATATGAAACCTTTCATCTCTTTGACTCATATACATCACACAATATTTGATAATAATCAATTGTTCTTCCAAGTTTCTTAAATATTAGAAAATGTCTTGGTGAGGGGAAAAATTATATTCTGGTCACTGAAAGAATAATGGAAATTAATACATTTGGATATTCTGATTTAAACTTAATTTCTTCTGAATTTAGATCTCTAGGAGGTGAGTTTAAGTCTTAGTTGATAATCTGACCTCCCCGTATGATGTTGCCGGGCAGCTTTTGGTTTAACTTCAAAATAGATAGTAAATCCATAAATGTAACTTAGTATTCTTGCTCTATCAGATCAGGTTGGACTTAGTAAAAACAAACAAACAAACAACTGTGTTTCTAATTAAAATAATTGTTTAACTTCTCCAGTGGCAGATAGCACGTGTTTAAACCCTAGCTTCACTTTTTAGTTGTTGACTCTGAGCAACTTAATTAACCTCTCAGTGCCTCATTTTTCTTGTGGTTAAAATGACACTAACCAACTTCATGGAATTGTTTTGAGGATTAAATCAGTAAATACATGTGGAGTACTTAGGAACAGTTTGATTTTATTTAGTTTCCGCAAAGAGATGTTTAATAATAAAGAAAAGCTTAATTTACTTTGACTATTATTTCTTTAGAGCTAGACTCATTATCGGTTAACAGTGGGCTATTTCAGGGCACTGGTTTTAAGACTGTTAAATTAGAGGAGTAGTAAGATTTTTAGCACAGTTCCTGTGTTTTGCAGGGGAATCAGGCTAGCAAATGATTTATTTTTATTGGGGGTTTGTTGATGCTGATGGTTCTACAAAGCCTTATGAAATGCATTTCAAACCTTAAAGTGTGTATTTGCTAATCAAACAATATTTAAAACCTCAGTGAAAACTTTGTTAATTGATTTGTTTTTAATTAATCCTTTCAGGTTTGTGACTGGTTGTATCCTCTAGTTCCTGATAGGTCTCCAGTTCTTAAATGTACTGTAGGTGCCTACATGTTTCCTGATACGATGTTACAAGCATCGGGATGCTTTGTGGGGGTCGTCTTGTCATCTGAATTACCAGAAGATGACAGAGAACTCTTCGAGGATCTATTAAGACAAATGTCTGACCTTCGGCTCCAGGTAACTTGTGTGCCACCTTCAGGATGAAAACCTACTTTAACGTAATCACTCCTGCTTTCAAAGAAATTGTAATAAGCTCCAGTTTGATCAGTAGGAAATAGTATATAATTTGCTTGTGTGTTCACAAATATTTAATACACGTTGGGAATTGGCTGTAAATAATGATTATTGTGGTCTCCGAAATCAAATTGTCTCGATTTGAATTTGAACTCTTGCACTTAATAGCTGTCTAATTCAAGTTGATCTATAACTGAAAGTTACCTGAATGTTGATGTTCCCTATACTTTAGTTTCTTTATCATAAAATAAAGATAATAACATCCACTTTATTGGGCTATGATGAAGATTAAAAGTTAATGCCTTAAGACACTTACATCAGTGCTAGCAAGTAGTGTGGTATTAGCTCTTGTTATGACCACTGTCTTCTCGGTTGGAAAACTGGGCTGAAAGAGCCCCAAAATGGGACTCAATGGTGAAGTGGAGGTAATTTCAGCATTGATAGTGAAGTTGCTCAGTTGTGTCTGACTCTTTACGACGCCATGGACTGTAGCCTACCAGGCTCCTCGTTCCATGGAATTTTCCAGGTAAGAGTACTAGAGTGGGTTACCATTTCCTTTTCCAGGGGATCTTCCTGACCCAGGGATTGAACTAGGGTCTCCCATGTTGCAGGCATACGCTTTACTGTCTGAGCCACCAGGGGAGTTAATTTCAGCATTAGCAGATGGATAGTGTTAGATGTTTTAGGGGTATGTCTTGAGGAACAGGCTTTGTCTCAGGAAATTGTCTTTGTTCTTATGATGAACGAAGGCAAAATGTGATTTAAAAAGTGGTTGGTCATCCTGTGAACTTGCCTCATTTAACCCATTTTCTCTGCCCAATACTGATCTGTTTTAGGAAGTTGAAATAGAGTATAATGGGGATGTTTTCTTTAGCTGTTCTTGCCCATCCTAATGTAGGACAAGGGAGGAAACCATTTTTGATTGTGCATATTGACAGTTATTAGAGGTTGAAGAAGATTGATAGCCTGGGTAATATATACATAATAGTATATATAGAAAACCTTTTATTTTCTCCTTCAATCAACAGATATTTAGAATTCATTATTTAACCTGGTTCTGTGTTAAATGATGGAATGGTAAGGAAGAACAGAGGGGGGCTATAAAAATACATATATAATAGCTTCTATTCTTGAACATGTTAATAGTCTGTCAAATAACAATAGTATAGTGTAATCGATAATGGAAAAAAGTGAAAGGAGGTCAGGGAGGATTTCACAAAATAGTTTTGAGTCCAGTTATGAAAGATTTGTTCCTTTTATCTCAGAAAGTAGAATACACCTTCAGTCCATACCTATATCAAACATTTAAGGGCAAAGGTGATGGGAGCAGATCACCAGGTAAGAGATAGGTCAGAGAGTCATCTCAGCATTAGATTGTAAGAACAGTATACGAGAGTGACCTGATGATCAGTATGAACTAAAATGCCACATATTTAAGCTATGCCAACAAAACTTTTGACCCCCGTACGGAAGTGTGTGTAGCCTCAATATGCTCAGGAGAGTTTACAAAGACAGCACTGTGGTCAAATGGGTGTGGGTTCAAATCTAAGCTTTGCTGTTTCCTAGCTGAAGACAGTGACATTTTTAAGTAATCCAGACTTTATGGAGCTGTTATTCTCTTCACCCCTACATTCATTTGACCTGTATTACCAAGCTCTAGGCAAGAAATTAAACTGACCTTTAGTTTAGTTGTTTATGTCCTCTGTTCAGTTTTATTTTTCGGTTGCATGTTATTTTTAGTTTTCTGTATTGTCCTAGAGCTCCAGCAGTAAAGAAAAGCTTAGTTACTCGCTGTACTTTTGACTTGTCTTTACTCTTAAGCATTCATTCAGCAAAGTGTATGTAAGCAGATTACCTTCAGTGTTGAGTGCAGAAGTGAAAAAACAAAAGCAGCCTTCCAACAATGCAGAGTAATTAAACTGGATATGAGTTCCTTTAAACTCATTTAGTCCTATATGTGTTTCCTGAAACATTTATTGTTTAATTAAATTCAAATGTATTTGCATCTGATTTTGTGATCACTTACACCAGCAACTGCTGTAAGTTTATCTTTCATACCTTTTTGTTTTTTGAAATTTACTTTAGGCCCTATCCCCGTGAACCAGAGAACTCAAAAAGGTTTGAGATTTGATAATGAGACAAAAATATAGAGAAAGACTAGCAAAAGTAGTTGTAAAACACTGTCATTTGAATAAGTATATTACTGCAGCATGATGCACCATAGCTTAGAAGAAATGTGAATTTGAACTAAACTGAGTCCTTTATTCCTAGACCAACTGGGACCGGGCAGAAGGAGAAAATGAATTCCAGATCCCTGGAATATCAGGATCTGCCTCTGACCAGTTGAAGGAAGCCAGTGGCACTGACGTGAGACAGCTGGACCCAGGCAGTAAAGATGTGCGTCAGAAGGGAAAACGAGGGAAAAAGGTAAGTAAAGTGAGTGAAAAATCAACAAGGTATGAGGGTGTGTTCTAGCCTAAAGGTACCTTTCACCAGTTTATTTATAAGATCCCCATTTACTAAAGCAGAGCAACTTCCAGACCACAGAGTGATCACTGGTTAAAGTAATTAGAACCAGTGTTAATGTTTCCCTTTCCAAGTATTTATTTAAACTGTCTTAAACAATAGTCTGTGTTTGGAGGATACATCTTTTTCAACTATTGGAAAGATTTTTATATTCACATTAATGATGCATATGCTTTTTTGTTTTGTATTATCTTCTACCTTCCTGTATACACCAAGATCTTGGGTCTAGATATACTTTTCCTTATACTGCCATTTTTATTCAGTTCCTTATTTCTTCATGTAGTCAGCAGAACAGAGAAAATGGCCTTTTAAAAATACATATTTAGCATTTTTTCTTTCATTTCTTAGATTCTGTGTTATGTACCAAATGTTGAATTTGGATTAGAGGTCAGTAAGTATTTATTGAGTGCTAGAAAGCTGCTGGGAGGGGTGGGAGCAGAAGGAGAAGGGGACGATAGAGGATGAGATGGCTGGATGGCATCACCAGCTCGATGCACATGAGTTTGGGTGAACTCCAGGAGTTGGGGATGGACAGGGAGGCCTGGTGTGCTGCGATTCATGGGTTGGCAAAGAGTCGGACACGACTGAGCGACTGAACTGAACTGAGAAAACTGAACATAATAGAAAAAAGTTTAAATTCCTCATCTCAAATATTTACCATCTAGTGTAGAGGATAGATTAGCAAAGAGAGAATTTCTACCCAACATGATGGTTAGATGAAAGTACACAAGTTGTACAGAAGACTCGGTTGTGCCTTCCAAGAAGATGTGTGGTGTGGGAAGCAATTGAGGAGGTTCCTTCTGGGGGGCATTATGGCTGAGATAAGTCCTGAGGTGAAGTAAGCAAACCTGTGAAGAAGGAAAGTACCGTTGTGTGAGCATTGAATAGTAAACAATTTGGCATTGTTTATTGTTGTAACTCTTAAGTGCTTGGTAATTGTCTTTGGAATTAATGAATGTCACATGAATATTGTACTTTTACACACCAACTGTCACTGTGGGTTATGTTGAGCATCTTAGACAGCTTTATGAGGACATGGGCATTCAAAATGGAAGTTAGAAGTTCATTTTTTAAAATTTAATTCTTTGATTAAAAAATATCAAATTACATAAGATGGTAGATATCTTCGAAAAGCTTTATTTCCACCTTCATCCCTATCTACACCTTTCCTTCTGCCATTGTAGGTAATTTTATTAGTGTCTTCTGTTTATTTTCTGGGTTTTTTGAAGTAGATAAAAGCAAACAAAATCTGTTATTATTTCTCTCTCTTTCTTATATAAAAGGTGGCATCATATAGAGTGTCCCAGAACTTACTTGGTCTTTTTTACGTTGTATTTCATTGTATGAATAGATCACAGTTTATTTAATCAGCCTCTTATTGAGGGGTATTTGGTGTGGTTGTTTGCTATTACAAACAATGCATCAGTGAATAACTTTGTAGAGCTATTGATTCATACATCTGTAGGTAATTCATCAATTTCTTAGAGGTGGGGTTACTGTGTCAACAGATAAATGCATTTGTGATTTTGATAGATCTTGCTACATTACCCTTCCTAAGGATTACACAGTTCAGATGGTACTAGGGGTACATGAACACCTGTCTCCCCACAGCCTGCTAGCAGAGTGGATGGTTGCTCTTTCTGTATTTTGGCAGTGCAATGGTGAGAGAAATATACTGGAATACATTAATTTGCATTGCTCTTTTTGTGAGTAAAATTGAGCAGATGTATAAGGGTGACTCGAATTTTGTTTTCTGTGTGGTGTCTAGTCATATCCTTTCTCTGTGATGTCTAGTCATGTCCATTTTTAGTACTGGGTTGCCAGTCCTTCTCAATTTCTAAGAACTCTTTATATATTATGGACATTGGCCCATTGTCAAAGATAGAACTTGCAAGTATTTTGTTCATTTTGTCTTTAGGTTTTATTTATGAGTGGCTTTCCCCCACATGTAGGAGTTTTTGTTTTTAATGTTTTATATTTTAAATCAGGTTGTATTTCTGTTGGGTTAAATTTGAGTTTCAAGTTGTTTTATAATATTATGAGGTCTGAGTTAGCCTGCTGCTAAGTATTTAGAATGAAAAAATAAATTTAGCTTTGAAATTTTGAGTGTTGGCCCTAGCCATTGAATTAGCAAGTATTTCTATGTTTCTTGTTTCCATTCAAATGGAATGGCAGATTCTGTGTTTATGTATTTTTATTTGCTTTTACTTGAAGTCTGTCAAAACCAGTTCATTTGGATGCATTCTTCATTACTGATTGAGTTATTTAACACATCTTTTAACCTTACCGAAGACTGTATGCGTATGGGTATTTAGGGGAATGATAGCCCTCTGAAGGAACTCGGTCTAGTCAAGGAAAGAAAAAAGTCAATTTAAATATAATCTAATAAATGCTGTATTGGAAGTATGTTGGTATTTAAATCTTACTTACCAGTGGGACCTAACATAAGACCAGAACAGTTTTCAGCTTCATGGTGGTTATGGGTATTGTGTTTTATGTACTAAAATGTACTAATAATTAGTTTGGCTAGAAATATTTTCATTCATTAGTATTTATTGGCTTAATATTTTATTACAAAATGCTTATGGTTTTCCTTCATCTTAGTTTTTATTATTTTCATTTCTTGAAACATTTTTACCATTTAGACCAAAGGAACTTCAAGTGAAGAAGTTAATCTGAGTCACATTGTACCCTGTGAGCCAGTTTCAGAAGAAAAAGCAAAGGAGTTACCTGAATGGAGTGAGAAAGTGGCTCACAACATTTTGTCAGGTATTACAGTAATGATAACTTCTTTCACTTATGATGTGAAGCTTTTGGGTGGGTCCCATTAGAGAATACTTGGAAAGATACTATTTTATATTCTGGTTTTAAATGATCAGTTTATAAATACTTAAAAATAGAACTGATCTCTTTGAATGTTACATATTGTCATATTGGTGTAAGTTCTTCTTGGTTTATTTTTCTTTTTTTACTCTTGGGAGAATTGGTAGTGAAAAGCTTCAAGAAACCCCAAGCTTTCAGAATAACTCTGAACGTAAAATAAGTTATTTTCCTTTCCCCTTGGAAATCCCCTCTTAATCTTGGTATAGGTATTAAATGTATACAATGAAAGTATGAAAGTGAAAGTTAGTTGTGTCCAATTCTTTGTGACCCCATGGACTGTACAGTCCATGGAATTCTCCAGGCCAGAAAACTGGAATGGGTAGCCTTTTCCTTCTCCAGGGGATCTTCCCAACCCAGGGATCTAACCCAGATAATCAGTCCTAATTTTATCCAGTTATTTTTCCTTTTAAAAGGTGCTTCCTGGGTGAGTTGGGGTTTGGTCAAAGGTGCTGAGTTTACTGGCAAAGCCATCCAGAAAGGAGCGTCTAAACTTCGAGAACGAATTCAACCAGAAGAAAAGCCTGTGGAAGTTAGTCCAGCTGTGACCAAGGGACTTTATATGGCAAAGCAGGCGACTGGAGGAGCAGCCAAAGTCAGTCAGTTTCTGGGTAAAGTGACTTTAGATTCCTTTACTACTTTTTACTTACATTAAAAATTTTCTTTTAGTCCATTAATCTAATCTCATTTAGATGGTTTAACTTTGAGGGTAAAGAATTCGGACAAAGAAGCTTGATGTTGCTACTTGTGGTGGGATCTGTAGACCAGCAGCACCGACCTGAAAGCCTTAGAAGTATGTCAGGCACTGACACACATACTGATTGGGTATTTCCAGTTCACAGGATGTCTCAGTGATTCTTACTTGCTTATTAAAGCTTGAGAAGCACTGGTTAAAGGTTATTTTGATGGGTTGGAGAGGGGAGCATCTGTGCCTTTGAAAGGGAATGTATTTGCCAAGTGTATTTACCATCCTGGAGTATGACACATGCTTTCAAGGACAAGTCACTGCATTTGAATCAGATTTTTGGTGTGTTACTTTCATATACACTTAAATACTTAATTACTATTTCAGTTGAGTATTTGCTGATAGGGAGAAAAAGTACAAATTCGCTTAGCTGGAAAACATGATAGTTGGATCTACCAGTCTTACATTTAAATAGAAGAGGTGAATGATTCTCTTCTAAGCAAAATGATGAAACATTATATTTAAGACTCACAGTTGGTGATGGACAGGGAGGCCTGGAGTGCTGAGATTCATGGGGTCACAAAGAGTCAGACACGACTGAGCGACTAAACTGAACTGAACTGAACTGAAGCTTTGCAAACACATCCTTAAACCAAACAATAGCCTTTGTTTAAAAAAATAACCAGCCTTGTTTTCATCCTTTTTAAATAGGAATGGTAACATTGTACAATGAAACAGCTTTAGTTACTCATGAAAAAATTTTGCTTAATGAGAATGGTAAAATCAAGGGAAAAATACATGTTTTTCTAAGTTTTTTTTTTCTTTTAAATGGTTATATTAGTTGATGGAGTTTGTACTGTGGCAAATTGTGTTGGAAAGGAATTAGCTCCACACGTCAAGAAGCACGGAAGCAAACTTGTTCCAGAATCTCTTAAAAAAGACCGAAATGGAAAGTCTACCCTGGATGGCGCTATGGTTGTAGCAGCAAGTAGTGTTCAAGGTAACATAAAACTCTGAAAACTTAGGAAGGTCTGTTTGCCAAGGGTTGGTTTTATTTACCTTTGATTGTATTTTCAGGATTCTCAACTGTCTGGCAAGGATTGGAATGTGCAGCTAAATGCATTGTTAACAATGTTTCAGCAGAAACTGTACAAACTGTCAGATACAAGTAAGTTGAATTTTATCATTTTAATAATGAGATCTCATAGCATTTGTTTAACTCTGGGGACAATTAAAATAATTGTATGTCTATTTTTGATTAAATATCTGGTAAAACAGTTTTTTTCACTTGCTATTTCTAAATAGGGAGAAGAGTAAAGATTCTAGAAATCAATAGTATTACTGTGACTTTGCCTTGTATTACTAATTGTTATATTTGTTCATCATTAATGGAAAGAATAGATTCATATTATTTTTAATGCCTGGAGTTTCTATATGCCTTCATGTTCTTGTGAGTGGTGTTTATTTATCTGTGATTTTGGTGGGGAAAACTTGAATTATATTTAAAGTATTACACTTTGTTAGTACTAGTCCCTTCTATATACGAAGAATATTAAATTTTCACATCTTATTTGAATGTACCACTGTGCATGTGTATTGGAACAGACAGATGGTATAAGACATGCCATTAAGAAATGAACAAACATAGAACTGAATTATTCATCCAAGCTCATCTGATAAGTGGTGTTAAAGATGAGACTTAAAAACAGGATTTTAGCTTTTTATTCTGTCTTTATAAGTACTAGAAGGCTAAACTCAAATTTAGTATGAAGGACTTGAGTTGCCTTTTTTAACTTTGAGTTTGTTTAGAGCTTAATAGTTAATGTTTATTTAGAAGAAAAAATCGTGTTCTCAGCTCTTGGTTATATGTGTTAATTATTTACTCACTGACAGCATTTGAGTTCGTACTTCTGCATCAGACATTGTGTTCACTGCTTTTCATATGTAGTGTTTAATTTTTAATGCTGTTATCTCCATTTTATAGATGAAGAAACCAAGAGCATAGAACATTAAATACCTGGTTAAGAATTGGACCCTAGTAAGGGGTAGAGCTGAGATATAAGCCAGGTCTTTGTCGTGCAGTGTCAGGGAACAGTGCCGGGCCACCACTCCCCTTGACGGGATATCTGTGTGAGTTTAGTATCTGGAATTCTTTTCCAGCACTACATCAGTACGTTTAGACTCCCTCCCATCATAGTAAATTAGCTAACTAGTAAATTACTAACTTAATTTCCAGCCTAAGTTGGTTTGGTCTGCTCAGTCCGGGGCAAACATACCTTTGAGTAAAAGTAACATGGCCTGTCATCAAGGAGTGTCAGTTTTACCAGAGGATTTGGAAAAGCAGATGCAGAGTAGATCTGAAATTTTGATGGAAATGTAAAACCCAAGTCTCCCAGCTGACTTCTTGCTACTCTTGGCATTGACCTCTAATCTAATACTCTTTTTGTTACGCCTTTTAGGTTACTTTGATGGATTAGTCATCATTAGAAAAATGGTTTCTTTTTTTGTTGCAAGCACAGGAGAAAGTCGGAAGTGTCTTTTAGGCCAAAAGTGGATTATTTTTAGATTATTATGTGCTAGCTTGGGTAAATAGGTGGTCACATGAGTAAGTAGGCAGTGCTTTATTAGATTTGTCCATTTCCTACTCCTTAAAAAAAAAAAAATGTACCTGAGTACTTGAATTAAGTTGAGTCTTTTAAAAAGTTTGAAGTTTACCCAACTAGGAAGTACAAGGTTTTAGTGTAGATTTTGTATTTTTTGTCCTTAGTGAGGAGAACTTAATGTGATATTAGAGTATTTTTACTGTGATTTGGAGCTAATTTATTTCTGTTATGGTGTATATTGCTAGTTTTATCCTTTCCTCCAAAGATTCAGTTCTTTTTTTCAGAAAAGAAGCAGGTGAGGATTTAGTTAATTAGATTTGTAATTCCAATTATCAGGATATCTTAGTGTTAGCAGTAACTTAATTAGAAACTTGGAAAGACAGGAAGGACAGTGGAAATAACAGGTTTTGTCCAAGTAATACTATTTTCTCACTTATGAATAATCTTGCCCAGAAGTAGAAATTGCTTTTTAGGGGAAGAAACTGCAGGTATTAAACCAGTAATAATTCAGTGATATTTATCACTGAAGAATTTTAGTTCTCCATAATTGACATAAATTTATATTTGTTTGTATTTATGAATTTATACCTATTTAGACTATGAAAGCTATTTGATACAGATGTAACATTTGTATTTTTCTACTCTAATCCACTGATGATGGTATAATGAAGAAAACTTATTATTTTTTGAACATGTATATTCTTATTGCCTATGAGAAATTACTCTCCCAAGTAGTTGTTTCAAATCTGTCTTAATTATTTGCACTATGCCTAAGAGAAAAATATGTTACATAAATTTCCATATCAAGTTTCTTGTAGTATAAGCAAATACAAAGAATTATTATTTTTTTAATTTAGGTATATTTAAAGGCAGGTTGTATTAGATAAGTATATTCTCCATGCCTTTTATGGTTTTGATTCTAATTCAGGACTGTGTTCATTCATTATGAATGACTTACCAATGACCTATATAATTAAATACACTCCTAATTTTTTGAGGTAAATGTATAAGAAAGATTTGTTAATACTTTATTTTTGTCAGTTATATTACTACTTTTGTTATATAGATTTAGGAGCAAGAAGACCTACAGGAATAAGGAAAAAGCAATTGAGTAACTTTAAACCTACTATACCTGATTGCAGTATAGTGTCTGCTAAATAATTCATCACTCTTCTACATAGCTTCTAACTTTCACCTTTAAGTTCCTTTTTTCCACTTTAAATTGTTTAGAGGAAAATAATATAACTTTAGTAAGTTAGGTACATTTTTGTTTCCCCCTCAGTAATATTTTATCTTAGAACATATATTTGTGAAGAATAAGCTTAGTAAAAATATTTTCCTGTAGCAAATTAACTCTTTTAAGATCTAGTATTTAACTGGTTTATTTAGTAAATTTTAATTAAAGTTTCCCTTAAATTTTCACTGGGTGAAGGGACAAATTCAAATCCATTTGAGGTTATCCCCTTTAGCAGATGTCATATTATCCATAAAACTCTATATCACATCTACTCAGGAGTTGTATAGGATCAGTCTTGGTCTTTTCAATATGGTAACTGTACAAATATTTAAATATGGTCATTATGTATTTTGCTTATTTTTTCTTTTCTACTAAATACTCCCAGTTTAACAATTCCATATATAGTATGGTTTCCAGATCTTTCCTTCACGAATGTTCTCAAAATATGGAACCCAGACTTGAATCTAATATTCTAGAGGTATTGTAACCAGATTGAATACAGTGGGGTTGTCTCCCTTGTTTTGGTCATATTTAGCATGTGATAAATATGGAATAGAAGACAAAGGGTATGTCTTTATAGTAGCTGTTACTTTATTGACCCATATCAAACTTGTTTTTCTTAACTGAATTATAATTGCTTTACAATCTGAACCTTTGCCTTATTTTTAGACGGTTGATATTTGTACCTAAATAAAACTTTACATTTATTCTGGCTTAATTGTACTTCGTTGATTTTGATTTTGACTCATCATTAATTCTATCATTTTGGCTTCAGATTTTGATGTGTGCCATGTTAGCCTTACATTTTGAGTTACCTGTAGGTTGAAAGACGTGTCTTTCTTACGTCTTAAGATTTTTTTCCACAGGGTTTTTTTGTGTGTGTGTGTGTGTGTGTGTGGATAAAGTCAAATCACATGCTTACTGTAGCCTTTCTTCCTAATTGATCTTTATCCAAGATTTAATACTTATTGAGACTGGTGGGTCAGCTGTTTACACATCTCCTAACAGTATTGTCTTTTCCCACCTTTCAGTTTTGTCTTACAGATACTTCTTAGGGTGGTTGTCTTCCACACCCATTTCTTAAATATTGGTTTTGTGTATGGTTTTACTCTGTACTCCCTTTTCTGCTCTTTGTGGATATCATATATATATATATATACACACACACACACATCTATGGCCACAATTATCACCTATATCTCAGCAGCTCTTAGATCTATATTTCCTCTTAACTTTTAATCTATAGGCTCATACATCCCAACTGCATACCACTGCACCCATTCAATCCACAGGTTTTTTTTTTTTTAATTGATCCCTTTAGCTCCAGCCTCATTAGCATTACCTTAGAATATATTTTCATCATTTTTCATCCAGCTCAAAACTTGTTTCCTAACTGGTCCTCAGTGTTAAACCCTTACAGTTCACAATGCAACCTGTGATAGATCCTTCTGAAATACAAATTTGGTCATACCGTTCCTACTGATTTCAAGATAAAGTTTAAACTCCTTAGCTTCACCTATAAGGTTGCTTGTAACCCATCTGTGTTTGAGAACTATTAAGAAGCTATTTCTGTTTTAAATATTTAAGGTTAATATTTCTAAGAATAACTTTGAAGGCTGCATGTAAATTGAATTTTAGGCAGATTTATTAGAAAGTTGTGATGAAATTTTGCTATAATGAGTGAAATCTGGAATCACTGCCAGGGTGCTATTTTGCTATATGTTACTGAATGCACTGGAGAAATTCCTGAAAAGTATCATTCAAATTGACATCTGAATCCCATTGACTTATTTAGAACATTCTTTATATTCATTTTTTATTGTTCTTAAATTGGTAGTATTCAGTATGTAAGATGTAATTCAATTAGCTAATTATAGTTAACTTTTTTAAAAGGAAGAATAAAAAATAAGCTTTTTTTTTTTGGCCAGAGATAGGCTTTCTAGGAGTCTTTAACAGTGTAGTTTGAGTCTGAATAAAGAGAAGAACTGAAGAGTTATTAAGGCAAGAGAGGAGAAAGGGATGTCTGCCAGGAATCCTGGCTCCTGGGCATGTTGGGAAGCAGAGGTGATTAGTGAGAAGATATTTAAAAAATAAACACAACTTCTGAAAAACTGTTCTGTAGGGTCTTTAAAAATATATTTAGTCCTATGGAATTTTCAAAGTGCTTTCACATACACATCTCATAAAGGAGAGGAAATTTTATGAGGTACAGAGAGGTGGGGACTTCACCTGGGTCACATGGCTAACTGTTGGCCCATTTGGTATTAGAATCTTCATTTTCTGACTCCCAGTTTAGTAGTTTTCTCCAAACACTAATATGGCCACATTCTTCAGTCATCATGTCACTTGACTGCAGTTAACCCAGGCCTGGAGAGAGAAGCCCTGAGAGGGACCTGCTCAACCAGGAGTTTGGGGCACCCTTCCAGTGCTGAAACTGCCTCCGCCCCTTTCTTCTCATTGAGCCTGAGCCATTGCCACGTGATGACTGTATTTGTGACCGGGGCGTAATTGACTGTGAGAAAGCCCCATGTCTTTTGCAACATCAGCAATTCTGTGGAATTCTGAGGGGTTGCAAAGCAGCAGGGACTGGCAAAAAGCAGTCAGGAGCTTTTCCATTGGGTAACTGTTGTGAAAACCCCAGTCAAGAGTGGTATAGACATAAGGTTTGACAGATTGTAGGCTCTGCTGTGCTCTAACATTGTGAATGGAATATTCAGAAGCATTATAAGATTATTGCATATTTCTAGCACTGAAGTTGAAAAAAAAACAAAAAACATGAATAAACCAGTAGGATCGCAAACCACAGAAGGCCAGACTGATACTAATAGAGGACTTGTTAATTTGGAGATCTGATCCAGTGTAAGAAAAAATGTCCAGATACTGGTCACAAAGCATCTAGGAAACTTCAGAATGTTCTGGAAAAAAAGACTGTAGAATTTTGCCTCTTTGTTCTTGTTTGTTGTTTAAGCAGTCCTCTATTTGGGGAAACCTATTGACAGGAAAAGATTTTAAAGCCTGGTACTTAGAAAAAGGTAAAGAGTAAAAGTAGAATAAGGTTTAGTGTCCTTGTATACGCCTCAAGTTGTATTTTCTTATGGAAATGGTATTAAACACCATCAATTGTATTGATTATGGTCAGAAGTAACTGCTTTGTGTGATGTTTTACAATTTCCCCAGTCCTTTGCTCTACTTGAGAACCCAGGAAGCTCTTAGATGGCTAGGGCAGGGCTTACTTATTTTATTCATTCAACAAATATTAGGTATTAGGCACTGTTCTAAGTACTTAAGATACATTAATGAACAAAGCAAAGAGATCCTTTTATAATGGGGTTTATATTCTAGTGAGACAAAGAAGCAAAACAAAAACAGTGGGGGTTTTTGCTTTGGTGTTTAGAAAGTTGTTCTGTAGTTGTCAGTTCAGTCGCTCAGTCATGTCCGACTCTTTGTGACTGTAGCATGCCAGTTTTCCCTTTCCATCACCAGCTTCCAGAGCTTGCTCAAACTCCTGTTCATTGAGTTGGTGATGCCATCCAGCCATTTCATTCTCTGTCATCCCCTTTTCCTACCTGCAATCTTTTGCAGCATCAGGGTCTTTTCCAGTGAGTCAGTTCCATAGAAGAAACAGGCATTAAGTTAGAGAAGAAAGAGCTGTTAAGGGAGGATTGATTGGCTGTGGGATGAGGCAATTAAAATAGGTTAAATGCTAAGAGGATTATACCTGACTTGAAGGTGAGGCAGTTAGCCATGTGGATACCTGTGGTGAGAGTAGTCTTAAGTGGATACCAGCCAGTACGAAGGTCATAGGGCCACTACATGTGTGCTTGGTGGGTTCAAAGAACAGCAGGAAGGCCATTGAGTCTGCAGTAGTGTGGAGTGGAGTGAGAGAGAAAGTTGTAGAATCTCTGTTTAGAGACAAACTCAGATTCCAGTAGTTTGAAAGGCTTAACTAGAGTCTAAGTTAGAACTCAAAACCATTTATAGTGACCTATAGTTGTAAGACCGGGAGCTGACTGTGGCTCACATCATGAATTCCTTATTGCCAAATTCAGACTTAAATTGAAGAAGGTAGGGAAAACCACTAGACCATTCAGGTATGACCTAAATCAAATCCCTTATGATTATACAGTGGAAGTGAGAAATAGATTTAAGGGACTAGATCTAATAGAGTGCCTGAAGAACTATGGACAGAGGTTTGTGACATTGTATAAGAGACAGGGATCAAGACCATTCGATGAAAAAGAAATGCAAAAAAGCAAAATGGCTGTCTGAAGAGGCCTTACAAATAGCTGTGAAAAGAAGAGAAGCGAAAAGCAAAGGAGAAAAGGAAAGATACACCCATCTGAATGCAGAGTTCCAAAGAATAGCAAGGAGAGATAAGAAAGCTTTCTTCAGCTATCAATGCAAGGAAATAGAGGAAAACAACAGAATGGGAAAGACTAGAGATCTCTTCAAGAAAATTAGAGATACCAAAGGAACATTTCATGCAAAGATGGGCTCGATAAAGGACAGAAATGGTATGGACCTAACAGAAGCAGAAGATATTAAGAAGAGGTGGCCAGAATACACAGAAGAACTGTACAAAAAAGATCTTCATGACCCAGATAATCACGATGGTGTGATCACTGACCTAGAGCCAGACATCCTGGAATGTGAAGTCAAGTGAGCCTTAGAAAGCATCACTACGAACAAAGCTAGTGGAGGTGATGGAATTCCAGCTGAGCTCTTTCAAATCCTGAAAGATGATGCTGTGAAAGTGCTGCACTCAACATGCCAGCAAATTTGGAAAACTCAGCAGTGGCCACAGGACTGGAAAAGGTCAGTTTTTATTCCAATCCCAAAGAAAGGCAATGCCAAAGAATGCTCAAACTACCACACAATTGCACTCATCTCACACACTAGTAAAGTAATGCTCAAAATTCTCCAAGTCAGGCTTCAGCAATACGTGAACCGTGAACTTCCAGATGTTCAAGCTGGTGTTAGAAAAGGCAGAGGAACCAGAGATCAAATTGCCAACATCCACTGGATCATGGAAAAAGCAAGAGAGTTCCAGAAAAACATCTATTTCTGCTTTATTGACTATGCCAAAGCCTTTGACTGTGTGGATCACAATAAACTGTGGAAAATTCTGAAAGAGATGGGAATGCCAGACCACCTGACCTGCCTCTTGAGAAACCTATATGCAGGTCAGGAAGCAACAGTTAGAACTGGACATGGAACAACAGATTGGTTCCAAATAGGAAAAGGAGTTCGTCAAGGCTGTATATTGTCACCCTGTTTATTTAACTTATATGCAGAGTACATCATGAGAAACACTGGGCTGGAAGAGGCTGGAAGAAGCATAAGCTGGAATCAAGATTTCCGGGAGAAATATCAATAACCTCAGATATGGAGATGACACCACCCTTATGGCAGAAAGTGAAGAGGAACTAAAAAGCCTCCTGATGAAAGTGAAAGTGGAGAGTGAAAAAGTTGGCTTAAAGCTCCAACACTCAGAAAATGAAGATCATGGCATCTGGTCCCATTACTTCATGGCAGATAGATGGGGAAACCGTGTCAGACTTTATTTTTTTGGGCTCCAAAATCACTGCAGATGGTGATTGTAGCCATGAAATTAAAAGACTCCTTGGAAGAAAAGTTATGACCAACCCAGATAGCTTATTCAAAAGCAGAGACATTACTTTGCCAACAAAGTCCGTCTAGTCAAGGCTATGGTTTTTCCAGTGGTCACGTATGGATGTGAGAGTTGGACCGTGAAGAAAGCTGAACACTGAAGAATTGATGCTTTTGAACTGTGGTGTTGGAGAAGACTCTTGAGAGTCCCTTGGACTGCAAGGAGATCCAACCAGTCCATTCTAAAGGAGATCAGCCCTGGGATTTCTTTGGAAGGAATGATGCTAAAGCTGAAACTCCAATACTTTGGCCACCTCATGCAAAGAGTTGACTCATTGGGAAAGACTCTGATGCTGGGAGGGATTGGGGGCAGTAGGAGAAGGGGACGGCAGAGGATGAGATGGCTGGATGGCATCACTGACTCGATGGACATGAGTTTGGGTAAACTCCGGGAGTTGGTGATGGACAGTGAGGCCTGGCGAGCTGCGATTCATGCGGTCGCAAAGAGTCGGACACGACTGAGCGACTGAACTGATAGTTGTTTCAGTTAAAATTCTCTCATATTTCCAGAAAAAGACAAAACAGGAAATAATGACTGATTAACAACCTTTATTAAAATTTACACTCAGCATAAACAGTCTTCATTGCATTAATCTCAGCCTCAGTTTATTTTCGTAGTATTTTTACTGAAGGAGAAAATAGAGTGTGTGCACAGTGTGATTTTATTCTTTACTGTGTTTTATGTTATTCATTAAATTGAAACATAATCTTTGATTTTGCTTCTAAGGATAACATACTAATCATGTGAGCTATTTAACACTAAAATTCAGAAAACTTTGATTTGTATTTGTAATTTTGTTGTGCTTTCTCTAATCTTTCTTTTAAAGATATGGGCATACTGCAGGAGAAGCTACACACAACGCAGTAGATTCTGCCATCAATGTTGGTGTAACTGCCTATAATATTGACAACATTGGCATCAAAGCAATGGTGAAGAAAACTGCAAAACAAACAGGACACACACTGCTTGAGGACTATAAAATCATTGATAATTCTAAGGGGGAAAATCCAGGAGGAGGAGCAAGTGCAAACCTGAAAGGGGAGAAAGATGAGCAGAAAGAGGGGCCGGAGAAGAACGGGGCAAAGAAGAAAGATAAGTGATGGAAGTGCTATGCATTGCCTATACCAAAGCCTTATAGACGGATGCAATTTTGTTAAATAGGCTAATGTGATAATCCTCACAGGTTAACCAGGATTTTTAAAATGTATTCATTCCTACAAAGTGACTATTTCATAAGCTTTATGTCATGTATTCTACTTCTGTGAAAAAGAATCAGTATTCTTGCATCTGATCTTTAGAAATATAGTTAACATTCTCTGTGAATTTATTTTTTTCTAAATGTGGCTAAAATATTTTTGCAGTTAAGACTAATAATAGATGTGCTATAAACCTCATTAAACCTAATGTTAAACTATTTTTGTATTTGCTGTCTTTCAGAAAGTGAAGTAGGAAATCATTATATTATATTCACATATACATAAAATTGGCACTTAGTAACCTTAGTTCTATGTGTACTGGGAAGGAATGACTTAAAATGTTGTTTCCTCTTTTTGCACTAATTGTGGACTTTTTTTTAGGGTGCTTGTCAGAATTGTCAGTATGTAAGCTAAACAAAAACTGTGATCCTAAATGAAAAGAATTCTTGCATAACATTTAAAAGACTTTTTCAAAACAAGGAATAGACTAATCATGAAAATTAAAATGAGTTTCTATAAAAATTATTTGGTAGTTTATCTCTTTGTTAGTAAATGGGACAGTCTTTTTGATTTTAAATGATTACAAACAGATTTTTAAGTCTTCTAGAATTAAGTCTTCTAGATTTATACTGTTACTGATCTATTAGGAGCCTAGGAAATTTCGGACTGTGGTTGGTATTGTAACAATACAAAGTGATTATTATCAGTTCAGTTGGACAAAAATGTAATCACTTCTACTGTAAGTTTTTCCAAAAGGCTAAAATTTAGTGAAAACTAAAATATAAACAGTTGAGTTAATGTACGGTAAATAATTTTTATTTTGGGATTCAGTCGTTAAAATTGTATATACCAAAAAGCCAATGAATTAAATTATTAGAAAGATTTTATTCATAATTCAGGTAAAGAATGTGAAGACTTTAGGCATTTATCCATCGTGAATGGCATAATGGTGTCCACTTTGGCAGAAGACAGGATATTCACAGACCTGTAAGCTACAAACATGTTATAAAAATAGCTAATGGCATTTTACTTTTGTTTCTTGATTTTAAAAAATTTGGCATTGGTTTTCATACTATAGTCCTTTCTGATATTTCTGAATGTCCAATTGCTATTTACTTTATTAGACTTTATTTGAAGCTAAAGAGTGCACTTTGTGAATAAACTGTCTTTGATTTACTTGGCCTCAGATGTATTCATGGGCTTGTATTTCAGGAACACAGAATCAGAGCCTTTTCCTAGGGCCAAGGATAATGTTCTAGTTGAAATGGAAATAAAGTCGAATTAGTAAATAGCCTTCAGTCAGTCTCTGCCTTATTTAAGAAATGGAATGACAATTAATGGAGCCTGGAGTTTAAAAAATTATCTTAGAGCACAGGTCAGCAACAGAAACCTACTTGTCCCTTTCACTTCATTCTACTCTGTTCACTTGTTTGTGGGTTGCTGTTTCAGATCAACAGCAGTTTTTAAATTAAGGCTTTTGAACTAAAACCACACTGATGACAGTATTCAGTCTGTAACTGTGGAAGTGGGGTGGAAATTAAAGTGCTGGGAGTTGCAAACTGAAGGGTGAAGAAAGATTGACAGTGGAAGGATTACCTTTTTAGTCAGTCAGTAGACAGGTTGTGACTAGTAAGTCTGGGTGAAGCAAGGGGAAAAGTGGATGGTGTCACACCCAAGATGGCGTATCAGAGGAGTGGGTTCTTACATGAAGATGGAAGCGTGTAGTGATGCTGGAAGCAGCATTAGAGGCAGAGAGCATTTCTGACTCTCCTGACCCAAAGGAGCAGGAGTTCTATAGACAAACTAGAGAATAAACCCATCAGTTCTTAGATTTTGACATTTCAAAAGCTATGATTTATGTGTGAATCAGATTTGGGAAAATATGTGACGATCTCTCTAACATCCAGCTCACTCTCACCCCACCTCCCCAGTCTATGAGAGAACTAAGAACAGTGGCTAAGGACCAGAAGGGGAGCCACCAAGACAGAACAGACACTGGTGAGTGTCTGAGAGGTGACCAGCACCTCGCTCCCCACAACCTGCCTCAGGTTGGGCACAGAAGTTAGGAGTACTAAATTTGCCATACCATGTGATATTGACATCCTGTGAGGAGAGTTCTTTTGCACTTTTCAGTTAAACTAGATTCTTTGAAGCCAGTGCACGTACTTGGTATCTTACACATCACTTTGTACAAAATAAGCCTTCAATTGTATTTAATTGAATTGATGCCTCACAATGCTGCCAATTATCTTTGGCCCACAACCCAGGATTGTTCTTTTGGACACTAAACACCCTATCCGTCTAACATGCCACTACGTCACGTTCTGTTTAAACAATTCAATTCGAAACTTCCAGTACTGGCCCTCTAACACCTGTGAACCACTGAGAGACCCAGCCTGACGGCGCCGCCCTGTGACGTTACAAGGAGCCTGGCCGAGAGCGAGGCCGTTCCCCCGACAACGGCTGTGAGATCTTCCCCTCACCCGGCTTCTGAGTGTCCCCTCAGGTCTAGTGTCAGCTGTGTGAGGGGAGGGCGTGGGTGGCCTCTGAACTGACGCTATGTTGGAAGGAAGAGGCGACAACTTCAACTATGTGAGCACCGACCGTCTTAAATTGGAGTTACAGGAAGAAATGCACCTGAAGTGAGTTGGGGACCAGCGCGCACTCCCGCCGGGTGTGGGGGTCACGGCCACGCCGCCAACGCGAAGGCCGGCGTCTGGGGGGTGGGGGGGTCCAGGGCTCAAGGTCGAAGCCCCTGAGGCCGATGTGACAGCTGCAGGGTCACTGATATCCGGGCAGAGCTGGTGACATCTGAAAGCAGTATAGATTCATTGACCTGGTACATTTGGTGTTACAAAGAGGCAGGTTTTGAACTGCCTTCAAGATCAAGTCAAATGGAGTGTACTATGTGCATATGCTCTAATGCTAAAATGTGTGTGTGCACTTTTGATGTTCCAGTAGGTTCAGGTTTTCTGTTTCAATTGCCAGACATTTTGTTCAGTTATTATACTGCTGTTTTATCCCTTTGCTGCTGCTAAGTCGATTCAGTCGTGTGCGACTCTGTGCGACCCCATAGATGGCAGCCCACCAGGCTCCCTCATCCCTGGAATTCTCCAGGCAAGAATACTGGAGTGGGTTGCCATTTCTTTCTCCAACGCATGAAAGTAAAAGGTGAAAGTGAAGTTGCTCAGTCGTGTCTGACTCTTAGCGACCCCACGGACTGCAGCCTACCAGGCTCCTCCGTCCATGAGATTTTCCAAGCAAGAGTACTGGAGTGGGGTGCCATTGCCTGCTCCGTTCATCCCTTTAGAAGCACTTAAGAATTGGTGACATTTTGTAAAAATGAAGCCCCTCCTATATATATACTTCTTAAAATTCTCCATATAAGCATTCTTACTAAAACTTTGGAACATTTTAAGCAGTTTTTGTTTTGTTTTGTTTTTTAAGGTTCCCCTGTCCCCACCAGTAGGCCACAGGAGGGTAGACCCGCCTGTGTGGAAGCAGTGGTCTTTATAGCTTCCTTTGCTTTCCACTGTTAACAGGTCCAAACACACTCTTTTAGTTGCTCAGTCAATTCTTGGTCTGACAATAAGCTGTAAGCCCTCTGAGGACAGGTTCTGTAGTCCCTGAAACAGTAGAGTATAGGTACCAGTACTTTAGAGGAATCCTGTACAAATTCAAATCCCAGCACTCTTCACTCAGCAACTACATGATCTTGGGCAAGTTAATGAACCTCTAAGCTGCTGTATTCTCAAATCTAAGACTGTAGTAGAAATGTTTATCTCACACATCATGTGGTTGTTACCAGGACTAAATGAAATGTTTGTAACACTCAGCATTGGCTTGTGATAAACATTCAGTGGAAGTTGGCTGCTGCATATTGCTCTTCTTATTTGGGTATATCTTCAGCACTTATCACAATGCCTCTAACATAATAGGCATTCAAAAATATGTACTGAATAAATGATTCTATTATATTTTGAGAACTACTATGCTTATTGATGTCCTAAATAGATTATCTCTGTAGTGTTACATATGTATTTTTTTTTTAGTGCTTCTTTTTTTCTGTTTATATCAGGTTGCCAGTTGTTACCTGTTGTCCTAGCTATTCTTTCTATAGTAATTTGCAGCTCATTTGTTGGGCTTTGAGAAAGCAGATAACCAAAAACTGTCAGACTTTTTGGGGTCAACTTTAAGAATAAAGAGTGTTAAGTGGTTACATGGAGAGCTTTGAGCTTTAGTGCATTTGAGTGTCCTTCTGGACCCAGGTTATCAGAAGCCTGTGTTTTTTTCTTGATTCCTTGTTCTCGACCAGACCATCAGTGAGTGATATTTCATAGTATGGTGTTTCTGAAGTAGTGAGTTACCATGTGTTATTCTTTTCATATTATTTTTAATTGAATCATAATCAACTAAATGTGTTCAGTAATAGCGATATAGTGCAACTCTCAGTGCTTAAAATAAGACACAAGATTGCAGAACTGGAAACCAAACTCAATACTGATGATGAAGGTATATAAGTAAATATTTTTATGTGTGACTCCTAGATAGTTACTGTTCATTGTACTATGATATCTATAGTACATTACATATTTGGAATAATAGTGCCCAAATTTTAGTCTTGCTTTTTGGCAGCATTAATAATAATTTAATATAGAGGCTTTAAAAATTGATTTTTGGAATGTCAAACCTGTTATTTTATAATTATTTATCAACTTATGATTTCAAAATGTTCATTCTTCAATTAGAAGAACCTTTGTTATGTGAAATCAATTCATTATTGATAAATAAAATATTTTTATTATATATAAATAAATATATAAATATATTATTTATAAAGTAAATATTTAATAAAATATTAATAATATTGATAAAGTTATTGAATAGACAATATCTGATATTAAGATTTATTACAATATATTAATGTTTAATTATATTAATAATTTCATATTTATTTAAATAAATAATTATCACAAAGTTTTCTACATAATTTGAGTAATAACTTTTATACCTTAACTGCTAAAGTTGAAGTATAACCTTAAAATCCTTATCTAGGTTTTGACTATTTGTGTTGAAAGAATGGGGAAGGGGCAGGTGAGTGTTGCACTCACACGGCACACCTAACACACAGGCATCCATATGTCCTTAAAATTTGTAATGTATATAAGTTGTTAATTTGTTACACGAATATTGATTGAGATCCTGCCATATGTCAACACTTTGAATGGAGGACCTTTCTTTTCCCTTTTCTAAAGAGGTTCACTGACTATTGGGAGGAAGTGTCAAATTAAAATATGAACATGACAAGTAATGTAAATTCTGCATAAGGAGAAATGGCACCTCAGGTAAGGGCAACCTAACACAACCTGCATGAGGGAAGGGGCAGTCTTGAACTGAATGCTAGAGAACAGTAGGAGCTTATTAGGGTTATGGGGCTGGGCTTTGGTTCTTAAACCAGCTCTTGCTGTTCCATTCTATTGGGGAAGCTGTAAACAGAATGGATTAGCAGCCATATGACAAATACAATGCTACTTTTCATAATGCCTAATGCTCTCTTAGAGCTTGATTGGAGAACACTACTTTATCTCAAGGCTGAAGTAGCTTCCTCTGCTTCCCTATCTATATCCTTAATGAAACCGGCTCCATGAGTGCAGACTGTTGAGTACACTTACTGAGTATTTGCACTGTTAAGGCTGGCTGGACTTTCCTCGTCCAGCTAATTATAGACAAAACAGGTCATGCTCACAGGTACACACACAATGCAATAACTTTGGTCACTGGTAAAATGTACGCCCAACAAGTTGTATTACCAACAGCTCTTCTCACGGGGAAGAGCTGGTTTGTGGGTATAAAGAGAAAAGGTAAAATGATAGGTGAGAAAGTTCTTTCCTCAGTGGGCTAAGCTAAAGCCTAAGATGGAAGGTGGAAACCTTTATGCCTTCTTCAGCATCAACTAAGGCCAGCAGAGGTGACTATTATTATCCCCATTTATGGAAAAATGAAGTTCAGGAATTTAAGTCGCCTGCTAAGATCACATAGCCAGGGAGCAGCAGAACCATGACTTTATCCTAAATCACCTATCTACCACTACCACCATTACCATGATGACTGCTGTCTCCCTGGTCAGTGCTCAACAGTTCTGGTTATCTCCTGTTGCACAGCCAATCACCCTGTGATCTAGGGGCCTAAATAACATCTTTCTCACAGCCTGTGGATTGACTTTCTTCATCTAGGATGTTCCTAATTCGGGTCTCTTATGTGATTGCAGTCAGATGTAGTCTGGCACTCAGTCATCTGTAAGTTCAGTGGGGTTAGACATTCCCAGATGATTCACTCACATGGCTGGCATCTCATCCTGGGTGTTGGTTGGGAGCCCAGCTGGGACGGCCCATCAGAAGTGCCTGCTTTTGGCTATGTAGCTTTTGCTTCTCATAACATGGTACCTGGGTTCCAAGAGGCTGTACCCAAAAGCAAGCATACTAAAAGGAGCAAGGACAGAAACTGCCAGGCTAGGTAAGGGCTACTCCCGAAACTGACAGTGTCATTTCCACTGTGTTCTATTCGTCAAAACAATCATAGATTTGAGAGGATGGAGAAAATCTACTTGTCAAGGTCACATTGCACAAGGTCAGGTGAGATGAGATAGATTCTTGCAGTCATCTTTGGAAAATTCAGTCTGCCATAGGGAGCATTAAATATGTCTTTTGAGAACTCTGAAGTAACTGATGAAGACAGAACATAGATTGTGATGAGAACATGGCAGGAGATGAGATTAAGGTTTATGAAGAAGAGGAAGAATAATCTTTAATATGATGCTGATGTATTTTTATTTATCCTGAAGAAGTAGAGTGAAGTGAAAGTTGCGTCCAACTCTTTGCGACCCCATGGAATTCTCCAGGCCGGAATACTGGAGTGGATAACCTATCCCTTCTCCAGCGGATCTTCCCGACCCAGAGATTAAACCCAGGTCTCCCACATTCCAGGTGAATTCTTTACCAACTGAGCTATGAGGAAAGCCCTTTTATCCTGAAGGCAATGGGATGATTAAAGGAGTTTTCAAAATAAATTTATTATTGCTCAACATTATAAAAGAAATACATGCACATCTGTTTAGGTAATTCTTTCACACTTCCACCTCCTCAAATCTTGTCACCTCTCTCTCCATTCTCACTCTCAGCAAATGAGCGTACCTTTCTCTTCCAAAAAGAGATAAGAAACAATCAGAAGAGAATTTCCAAGTGTTTCAACTGAGCTACCCACTTACCTGCATCTTTACACCTCGTCTTCCTTCCCTCCTGTTCCTCTGTGTGTTCTGTGTTCAAGATTCAAGGATAATCCCTCCACTTGTGCAGCAGATCTGGTCTACCCTCACCTCCTCCAGGATATAACTTCAACAACTGATCATCTTCTCTCTTTCCTGCACCATCTGTTTTCGCTGCTCCATTGGCTCATCCCCAACAGCACACAGACAAGCTGACTTTATTTTATCTAAAAAACAAATAGCAACCCTCCTTTGGCTCCACATTTCACTTTCTACCATTATCCCCTTTCCCCTTTCACTGCTCCATGTATAGCAAAACTCTTCGGGTTTTTTTTTTTTTTAATTTCCACTCTTACCTCTTTATTCCTAGTTAATCATTTAATCTACTTGGTTTGTGACAGGATTAATTTTTAGGCAAAATGGCCAACACAATGAACTTCAAAAGGATTCACATATTTTAGTGGCCTTTTGAAGCCCTTTAGGATTCATAGGAAACTATATGCAAAAAAGTGGTTTATGTTTGAAGTAAATCTGAATTTCACCATCTTAAAACTTGGCCACAAGACAAGGAACAGGAAAAAAAATATCCAGGAGACTTAAAAAGTGAGAAGAGTCATATTGGTGTAGGGGGTTTGAGTGCATTTTTAAAAATTGAAACCTTGCAACTACCCTTTAAAAAATGTATCACCTCATTTTATAGATGAAAAACAGCCTTGGGGATTCTCACTGGCTTTCTCAAGGCTGCAGAGGTGGGGAGGGACAGATCTGGAATTTGGATCCAGGCATTCTGGCATCAGAGCCCAAACTCAGCTTCTACTTCTTTCCACTGAATTTTCTTAAGTTTGCTTCTCAAGTTTTTTTCATCTGGAGAAGAGAACCTTGATTTACTGAGGCTCTGGGACATTGATAATCTAGGCATAAAAATGGGCTGAATTTGCCCAGCACAAGCACAGTTTTCTCATTCTGTCTTGGAGTTGATCATTCCAATCAAAAGTTTCACCTCTAATCTCCTGAAACTGTTCTTATCAAGGTCATCAGTGACTGTCAATTTGCAAAATACAGTGTCAACTCTCAGTCCTCATCTTGACTTATTAACAGTCTTGCCACAGCTGATCACCTTCATCCGTGAAACCCTTTGCTTGTCTTCTGGGATGCCAAATTCCCTTGGTTATCTTCATATCTACTGGCTACTCCTCACTTCTCTTCATCTTCATGAGTTCTAAAAACTTGGAGTGCCTCTGTTCTGACTTTTCTCTGATGTATGCTCCCACTACTTAGGGGATCTCCTCTGGTCGTATGGTATTAAATGCCATCTGTGTACAACACACAGACATATCTCCATCCCAGACCTCTCCTTTGAACTCCTTTTTCGTCTTCATTTATAGGCTGGTTTCTAGTTTAAAACTCTATGGCTATTAAGTAAAATATTGGTAAATCAAATAGTTTTTACAACTCATCTCAATAAATGCTAAAAAGTGTTTTCATAAAATTCAGTTTGTCTTTCTTATTTAAAAAAATTCAATTTAAGTAATATACTGGTAGATCAAATAGTTTTTACAACTCATCTCAGTAAATGCTAAAATATGTTTTTAATAAAATTAATCTTCCTTATTAAAAGATGTTTCTATTTATCTTGATCAGGCATAATACTTAATGATGAAACGTTAGAGGCATCCCCATTCCTGGAAAAAAAGCAAAGATGCCTCCTGCCACAATTAAAATTTAATGTTGTTTTGTGGTGTTGAAGAAGACTCTTTGAGAGTCCCTTGGACTGCAAAGAGATTCAGCCAGTCCATCTTAAAGGAAATCAGTCCTGGGTGTTCATTGGAAGGACTGATGCTGAAGCTGAAACTCCAATACTTTGGTCACCTGATGCGAAGAGCTGACGCCTTTGAAAAGACCCTGATGCTGGGAAAGATTGAGGGCAGGAGGAAAAGGGGACGACAGAGGATGAGATGGTTGGATGGCATCACTGACTCAATGGACATGGGTTTGGGTGAACTCCAGGAGTTGGTGATGGACAGGGAGGCCTGGCATGCTGCAGTTCATGGGGTCGCAAAGAGCCGGACATGACTGAGTGACTGAACTGAACTGACGGTTCCAGTCAAGCAATAAAATGTGAAACAGAAATAAGAGTTATAGCTATTAGATAGGAAGAGATAAAATTATTATAATTTTAAACTTTTATAATTTGATATCTATAACTTTCCAGAGGATCAGTGGAAAAACTAGTATATTAGTAAAAAATTAGAAAATGGTTGAATACAATAGTGGAAGAAATATTTATTAAAAACATTTTGTGTAGCAGTAACAGTTGGAAAACAGTTTTTTAATATTGCACAACAGTTCCGGCCTAAATCATCAAATATCTGATAATATCCTTGATAAGAAATAGTCAGGATCCATATGAAGAGAAAAAAGACTGTGACTATAATGAGATAATAGCCATTCAGCAAGAATTCTCACTTATTTAACATGAGAAATGTAATACTGGAGAGAAACCCTAAAATAAAATTTAATTGGAGAATTTATTAATAAGGTTTTATAAGAAGGACATAGACTTTTTCTATATCGGAGAATTGGATGTTATAAATGTGCTCATTCTCATCAAGTTAATTTACTCTTATTAAAACACCAAGCTGTTTTTTCTTAACTTCAATAACTGACTCTAAAGTTAATTAGGTACATAAGTAGACATGGATAACTGATAAGAATTTGTGTAGCGGGTGTCGACTGAAAAAAAGATGTACAACTTGAGAGTTGTGAGTTAAGTTTTATTTGGGGCAAAATGAGGACTGCAGCCCAGGAGGCAGCATCTCAGATATCTCTGAGAGACTGCTCCAAAGCAGCAGTGGGGGAAAGTCAACGTGCAAGGTTTTGGTGAAGGGGAGTTCAGTGCCATGAAGCACTCATTTTACAAAAGGTTTTTGTTAGTCGTGAGGATCTGATGTCACCATGAAGGGATTTAGTGTTTCTCTAGATATGAGGAGATGCAAGGGTTGAGACCATAAAATCTGTTCCTAAAAACATCCAACTATCTAAAGACCTGTCCCAGGAGATTCCCTGGAGCACAGAGTGCCTCACGCCACTCTGAACTCCCTCAGGGTGTGTTGAAGGTCAACAGCTATAGCAGCGTGGGGTTCAGTCTCCGTAGAGGCAGAGGGCAAATGCCTTTGTTCTTCTCTCGTTGGCAGTGCTTTAGGTAAGTGCCAATTTGTAGTTGACACAGGGTTGAGGGACTCCTGTAAAATAAAATAAAGCTATAATGACTAAAACTAGAAACAAATCAGTAGAACAGAATAGATAGTGTACCAGTTTGCTAAAGCTTCCATAGCAAAGTACTGCAGACTGGTTTATTTTCTCACAGTTCTAGATACTGGAAATCCAAGATCATGATACTGGCAGAGTTGGTTTCTTCTGAGATCTCCCTTCTTGGCTTGTATTCTCTGCAGTTTCAGTTAGAAAACACTTAAGTCCCAGTAGATAAATACAAGTAGGACATAGAGACAACTCATAAATATGGAAAAGGACCCAAATTGTTTTTAAGTTAAAGAATGTGTTGCCTAAAAAAAAAAAAAAAGAAAGAAATGTGTTGCCTATCAAAAAAGTAGAGTTTTTTTGGTTTTGTTTTAAGTGAAATAGGAATGTTATACTCTACTGAAAGCAATGTAGTACTACCCTTTGGGGAAACAATTTTGCAGCAAATTTCTAATGATAAAAATGATAATAACAAAACCAACTAATTTCTATAGCAATTTCTGTGTGTGTTTCACTGTCTTAAGAATTTCACGTTTAATTAATCCTCTCAATACCCAAGAGGGTAGGAACTTTAATTATTCTCATTTTACAGATGAGAAATTGAGGCACGGGAAAGGTAACTTGCTCAGGATCACAGAAAGACACTAGTAAATGGTGGAGACATGACTTAAACCCACTAGTCCTTCTTTGGAGATGTTTTTCCTTATGGAGTCTCTTGAAAATTTGGTTAGGGGGACAACTTTACCCAAAGGAGATACTCTTTGCACCATACTTCCCTTTGGGACATATTGGTATTTTTATTCATGTAATTCTCACTGAATATTCTTATTCTCTGGCTTAGAATAGATGTCATTTCCCTCAAGAAGCATTTTCTGCCCCTCTTCAGTCTTGATCTCATTTCTCATTCCCTTCTGCCACCTTCCAGGTTGGATGTCCTTCTCTGTGTTCCATTACATCCAATTAACCAAAGACTCTCACAAATATTCTGGGTATGTCTCTGTACTCTTCATGCTTCCTAACTGTCCTACTGCTGATTGACAGCAGGGACTATGTCTATTTTAGTTTTGTATCCCTCGTGCCTTGTATAGTGCCACATAGTAAGCTCTTTCCTTTCCTTGTTAACATTTTCTTATTTTACAGAGTTTTTTCAAGTTAATATAACTCCATCACTGTAATAAATATAGTGAACAACACAAACATGAAAGTCTATGTAGCGTCAAGTTTCAATTTAACTATGTTCTTTTTAACAATTAAAATATTTGGCATTGTTGTTTAGTTGGGCTTTGTTTGTTTTGTTAACATGCTATCTCTCTTTGGGGGAAAAAGAAAAGTCCATATCAGAAAGGTAGGCCTCCACCTAATATTGTCTTGCTTTATGAACTTCCTCCTTTAACGTCAATTTTTACCATAAATCAAATTTCCAGTATTTTTCAATTTTTGGTGTGATTTTGCTTTTCATTGTAGTGATTCTAGCCAAGATCCCTCTTGAGATTACAAAGCAGTTTGATTTTTCCCCTCCAAAGTACACTGCTTGTTTTTTGTTTGTGTTTAGAGTTACCATAAAGGCAATGGTTTCATGGAATTATTACTCAGGGTACTTTTTCTCCCAAGAGACACAGATGTTTCTGCTAAACTTTTATCCTCATAATCTGCATTTTAATAATGACTTGTTATGGGTTCATCTTAGGCCTTGATAGTTTGGCTGCTGTTGTGCTCAAGGTCATGGATCATCTTTTTTGGAGTCATGTTTGTTGTGATTGTTTAATGACAGCACCACATCTCTTATCTGGGATGTTTTCAGATGGCTCTGGACATTCCTTAGAATCAAGATTATTTCCAAAATTTGCCATTTTTAATTGTTAATCTTATTCCCAGTCAAGAGCATAATTTAAATAGTATTGCATTTTAAAGACAGATGAAAAATTATTTTTCAAGAAATTTTGCAAAAAAATTGCAAACCTCAGTATATTCAATCAGATCAGATCAGATCAGTCACTCAGTCACGTCCGACTCTTTGCAACCCCATGAATCGCAGCATGCCAGGCCTCCCTGTCCATCACCAACTCCTGGAGTTCACTCAGACTCACGTCCATTGAGTCAATGATGCCATCCAGCCATCTCATCCTCTGTCGTCCCCTTCTCCTCTTGCCTCCAAATCCCTCCCAGCATCAGAGTCTTTTCCAATGAGTCAACTCTTCGCATGAGGTGGCCAAAGTACTGGAGTTTCAGCTTTAGCATCATTCCTTCCAAAGAAATCCCAGGGCTGATCTCCTTTAGAATGGACTGGTTGGATCTCCTTGCAGTCTAAGGGACTCTCAAGAGTCTTCTCCAACACCACAGTTCAAAAGCATCAATTCTTCGGTGCTCAGCCTTCTTCACAGTCCAACTCTCACATCCATACATGACCACAGGAAAAACCATAGCCTTGACTAGACGAACCTTTGTTGGCAAAATAATGTCTCTGCTTTTGAATATGCTATCTAGGTTGGTCATAACTTTCCTTCCAAGGAGTAAGCGTCTTTTAATTTCACGGTTGCAGTCACCATCTGCAGTGATTTTGGAGCCCCCAAAAATAAAGTCTGACACTGTTTCCCCATCTATTTCCCATGAAGTGATGGGACCCAATGCCATGATCTTCGTTTTCTGAATGTTGAGCTTTAAGCCAACTTTTTCACTCTCCACTTTCACTTTCATCAAGAGGCTTTTGAGTTCCTCTTCACTTTCTGCCATAAGGGTGGTGTCATCTACATATCTGAGGTTACTGATATTTCTCCCGGCAATCTTGATTCCAGCTTGTGTTTCTTCCAGCCCAGCTTTTCTCATGATGTACTCTGCATACAAGTTAAATAAGCAGGGTGGCAATATACAGCCTTGACGTACTCCTTTTCCTCTTTGGAACCAGTCTGTTGTTCCATGTCCAGTTCTAACTGTTGCTTCATGACCTGCATACCGATTTCTCAAGAGGCAGATCAGGTGGTCTGGTATTCCCATCTCTTTCAGAATTTTCCACAGTTTATTGTGATCCACACAGTCAAAGGCTTTGGCATAGTCAATAAAGCAGAAATAGATGTTTTTCTGGAACTCTCTTGCTTTTTCCGTGATCCAGCGGATGTTGGCAATTTGATCTCTGGTCCCTCTGTCTTTTCTAAAACCAGCTTGAACATCAGGAAGTTCACGGTTCACATATTGCTGAAGCTTGGCTTGGAGAATTTTGAGCATTGCTTTACTAGCGTGTGAGATGAGTGCAATTGTGCGGTAGTTTGAGCATTCTCTGGCATTGCCTTTCTTTGGGATTGGAATGAAAACTGACCTTTTCCAGTCCTGTGGCCACTGCTGAGTTTTCCAAATTTGCTGGCATATTGAGTGCAGCACTTTCACAGCATCATCTTTCAGGATTTGAAATAGCTCAACTAGAGTTCTATCACCTCCACTAGCTTTGTTCGTAGTGATGCTTTCTAAGGCCCACTTGACTTCACATTCCAGGATGTCTGGCTCTAGGTCAGTGATCACACCATCGTGATTATCTGGGTCATGAAGATCTTTTTTTACAGTTCTTCTGTGTATTCTTGCCATCTCTTCTTAATATCTTCTGCTTCTATTAGGTACATACCATTTCTGTCCTTTATCAAGCCCATTTTTGCATGAAATATTCCTTTGGTATCTCTGATTTTCTTGAAGAGATCTCTAGTTTTTCCCATTCTGTTGTTTTCCTCTATTTCTTTGCATTGATCGCTGAAGAAGGCTCTCTTATCTCTCCTTGCTATTCTTTGGAACTCTGCATTCAGATGTTTATATCTTTCCTTTTCTCCTTTGCTTTTGGCTTCTCTTCTTTTCACAGCTATTTGTTAGGGCTTCCCAGACAGCCATTTTGCTTTTTTGCATTTCTTTTCCATGGGGATGGTCTTGATCCCTGTCTCCTGTACAGTGTCACGAACCTCATTCCATAGTTCATCAGGCACTCTATCTATCAGATCTAGGCCCTTAAGTCTATTTCTCACTTCCACTGTATAATCATAAGGGATTTGATTTAGGTCATACCTGAATGGTCTAGTGGTTTTCCCTACTTTCTTCAATTTAAGTCTGAATTTGGCAATAAGGAGTTCATGGTCTGAGCCACAGTCAGCTCCTGGTCTTGTTTTTGCTAACTGTATAGAGCTTCTCCATCTTTGGCTGCAAAGAATATAATCAATCTGATTTCAGTGTTGACCATCTGGTGATGTCCATGTGTAGAGTCTTCTCTTGTGTTGTTGGAAGAGGGTGTTTGTTATGACCAGTGCATTTTCTTGGCAAAACTCTATCAGTCTTTGCCCTGCTTCATTCTGTATTCCAAGGCCAAATTTGCCTGTTACTCCAGGTGTTTCTTGACTTCCTACTTTTGCCTTCCAGTCCCCTATAATGAAAAGGACATCTTTTTTGGGTGTTAGTTCTGAAAGGTCTTGTAGGTCTTCATAGAACCGTTCAACTTCAGCTTCTTCAGCGTTACTGGTTGGGGCATAGACTTGGATTACTATGATATTGAATGGTTTGCCTTGGAAACGAACAGAGATCATTCTGTCATTTTTGAGATTGTATCCAAGTACTGTATTTCGGACTCTTTTGTTGACCATGATGGCTACTCCATTTCTTCTGAGGGATTCCTGCCCGCAGTAGTAGATATAATGGTCATCTGAGTTAAATTCACCCATTGCAGTCCATTTCAGTTCGCTGATTCCTAGAATGTCGACATTCACTCTTGCCATTTCTTGTTTGACAACTTCCAATTTGCCTTGATTCATGGACCTGACATTCCAGGTTCCTATGCAATATTGTTCTTTACAGCATTGGACCTTGCTTCTATCACCAGTCACATCCACAGCTGGGTATTGTTTTTGCTTTGGCTCCATCCCTTCATTCTTTCTGGAGTTATTTCTCCACTGATCTCCAGTAGCATATTGGGCACCTACTGACCTGTGGAGTTTCTCTTTCAGTATCCTATCATTTTGCCTTTTCATACTGTTCATGGGGTTCTCAAGGCAAGAATACTGAAGTGGTTTGCCATTCCCTTCTCCAGTGGACCACATTCTGTCAAATCTCTCCACCATGACCCGCCCATCTTGGGTTGCCCCACGGGCATGGCTTAGTTTCATTGAGTTAGACAAGGCTGTGGTCCTAGTGTGATTAGATTAACTAGTTTTCTGTGAGTATGGTTTTAGTGTGTTTGCCCTCTGATGCCCTCTTGCAACACCTACCATCTTACTTGGGTTTCTCTTACCTTGGTTGTGGGGTATCTCTTCACGGCCACTCCAGCAAAGCACAGCCATTGCTCCTTACCTTGGATGAGGGGTATCTCCTCACCGCTGCCCTTCCTGACCTTCAACATGGGATAGCTCCTCTAGGCCCTCCTGCACCCATGCAGCCATGGTTCCTATATATATATATATATTCAATACTTCTGGCTTATTACAGAACAAAATGTGGTAGGGAAAATAAAACTCAGTGTGCTCATTTTTTTCAGAAAAATAAAACAGTTGATAGTAGGAAATTGACCAGATTGGGGGTTGGGGGCAGCAATACTGTTATGTAGCAAGAAAGCAAAAAAGTTGTTAATTTCCGGTTTTGTGGACCTCCATCCACTTGTTGAGTATTTGGATTAATGACTTTGGACTTGGGTATGGGAGGACATTCCTGCCCCCTCTCCTTGTAGACTACATTTGCTTAGAGATGAGGGTGAGGGCAGGGTTGTGCAGGGTTGAAGACATTGGCGGTAATGTGAGCTAATGTCTTTCTGCTTAGACTCCTCCATCAACTATCGTGTAGTAGAAATTGCCTCATATATGTAAAAAACATTTAAAGTTTAGAAACAAGCTATTTTTTTTCTCACTTTTACAAAGTATGACTTTCCAGACTCAAAAACCAAAAAATTAGCTTTGAGCCTTAAAGCTGAAAAGGAGCTTTGTGTGTATGTGTGTACTTCTATTTTTTCTTTTAAGTATTTAATATTTTCTTGAAAAATTTTAAATCTCATTCATGTCTTATTTTTTAAATCTTTGGTTTATTTTTTTACATTTTTAAAAATTTGTATATTTTAAATGAAATAAGCATGAATATTTTTAATGGTAAAAGATACAATTCACAAAGCAGATAGACATCACGAAAAGGAGCTTTTGATTCTAGGCTGTATCTTCCTCCTCTGCCTAGAGCAATAAGACAGATGTTTTGGCCTCAATAGCCAAAGGAATTTAAAGAAAACTGCTTACAGATAAGAAAAGATGCTTGAACAGGTAGCCAGATAATTACCATAGCACAGAGGTTAAGAGGACACACTTTCAAGTCAGAACAAACTGGGTTGAAACCCCAGTTCCCCATTTATTAGCTTTGTCACCTTAATAATGTTATTTGACTTCTCTGAGCCTGTTTTCCTTATCTGTTAAATGGATAACTAAATGTTTGTAAATAAGGATTGAATCTGCTAATATATATAAGGCACTGTGTGCTTTTAACACAGCAAACACATAATTTGTAGTTGTTAAATGGACTCAGAATTCTTTTGCAAAGGAAAAAAAGGAGAATATTACATTGGATGAGAGGCTAGTACTTTTCAGGCTGTAACACTGGGTTTGGCCAAAAAGCTTGTTTGAGTTTTCCATAACATCTTATGGAAAAACCCAAACTTTTTCGGCCAGCCGAATTATAGCTATTTCAAGTTCTGAGGAAAGAAATGTGTTACTGATATTTCCTCTAATAGAATTCCTTATAAGTATACACAAAGAACTCAAAGAACAAAAGCGGGCGGAGAGTGAGCAGACTAGGAATCACAGAACAGTGACTGTGAGGTCCAGGCCGGTGGGAACCTATGAGTCTGCTGTCTACACAGATCCTGTCTAACAGAGACATTAGTTCACTCTGGTGCATCTGTGTTACTGATAAAGCCCAGTATAGTGACAGAGTCAGGCTGAGCTGATTAATGTTGTTTTCATGAATAACGAGAGTTGGTGAGGTGATCTTGATCCTGCCCCCCTTTTCACTCAGGTGGTGAATTAGGAGACACAACTTGAACTAAATGATCAACTAGAAAAGCAAATTGTTTCTCTCAAAGAGAAAATGGAAAAAAATCGTGGAAATCCTTCAGATATGGAAGCAACTATATATATATATGTATATTTCATAAGTTGAGTAAAAACTGATAAAAGATCAATTACTTATATTTGCTTTGTTATAGACAGACTGTCTTCTATTTGAGTCTATGAACAGATGCCAGTGGTGAGTAAAAGATGGTTAAATAAAAGGAATAATTGAAGGAAATTATGTGTATTTCCTGCCCCCAGGCAGATTCTACACAAAATTTTAAAGGTCCAAATAAAATACTTTGTTCAGTGGAGCTTTTCTCAGGATGTAAGGAATCCTATACATATGGCCTTGATCTCTCCCTTATAAACTTGGACAGAGATTCTGTTGCAAGTACAAACCAAATAGAACTGGAAGGATCTCAGTGGTCAGGCTTGAGTGTATCTGTTCCTTGTAATCTAAAAGTGCCTGTGTGCTGTGTGCTAAATCACTTCACTCATATCCAGCTCTTTGTGACCCTATGAACTGTAGCCTGCCAGACTCTTCTGTCCATGGGATTCTCCAGGCAAGAATGCTGGAGTGGGTTCCATTTCCTCTTCCAGGGAATCTTCCCAACCCAGGAATTGAACCACGTCTCTTCGTGTCTTCTGAATTGTCAGATGGATTCTTTACCACTAGCACCAACTGGAAATAGTTCTCCTCATACCCATCACTTCCATCCTAGTTCCTCTAGAATACACACACACACACACACACACACACACAATATGTATAAAATCTAACAACCCATTCAATTACCTCACTGGCCTGCTTTACCTACTTCGTTTGTTGGTTGCCTAGCGACATTGTTTTTCCTTTGAGAGCTAATTTTCAGTTCAGTTCAATAGCTCAGTCATGTCCGACTCTTCGACCCCATGGACTGCAGCACGCCAGGCTTCCCTGTCCATCACCAACTCCCGGAGTTTACTCAAAGTCATGCCAAATGAGTCAGTGATACCATCCAACCATCTCATCTCCTCTGCTGTCCCCTTTTCCTCCTGCCTTCAATCTTTCCCAGCATCAGGGTCTTTTCTAATGAGTCAGTTCTTTGCATCAGGTGGCCAAAGTATTGGAGTTTCAGCTTCGGCATCAGTCCTTCCAATGAATATTCAGGACTGATTTCCTTTAGGATGGACTGGTTGGATCTCCTAATTTTAATCCCTGATAAATGAATTTATGTTTTATACTTTACAGAGCGTATTTATTTGCATTTAATTCATTCAAATATTTTGGAATATTTGTTTAAAATGTAGAGGAGGCCCCTAACATGACTTATGTCGAACTCTTGCTGTTTTTATTGCAAGAATACTCAGAGAAACATGAAAAGCTTGTAAATAAATCAAGGGTACTGTGCATGAAGATGAAGATACAATACTCAACTAAATTAGCAGGACTTAACATTACTCTTAATAGTAATAATAATTTGTCCATAATTAAACATATGTATATAATATGCAAATTAATTCCATACACATTATTTCTGTCTTACAACAAACCCCATGTCATAAAATTTAATATTGTTATTTTAATATATGTGATTTTAAGCTTAAAGACTCTGAATGATTTACTCAGTTTCACACATCTGGAAATGTGGATTCAAATTCTCTTACTCTTAAAACTATGCAATTTAACTCTGCTGTACCAACAACCCTGCAATACTGCTAATCAGAAGTAATGTGTGTTTTAGTACCTGTGGTAAGGCACTAAGTGCCTGCTGTATTCCTGGGCATTTATGGAGAATACTCTGAATAACTGCAAACCTTTAATGAAAGGTATAGAAAAATCGTCTACTTTTGTTAATGAATTTAGGGATAAAGTAACTTTTTTTTGCAAACCTGTTATGTACAATCCAGAAATACCATTGTGACTGTGTTTTATAAAGTCAGGAAAATAATGTGGTTTTTTTGTTTGTTCTTTTTTCTTGTTGGAAAAGTGGCCAAGTTTTTTTCCTCTGCCATGGAGTCATAGCTCCATCTTGTGGTATTTAGAAATTGCTGCAAGGGCTGTTTTAAATGTAGTGTTTCTTAACTGTCGGTAGAATTTTACTACTGCCTACAGAATATGGTGGGCTGCCGTCTATGAGGAGAAGGCAATAGCACCCCACTCCAGTACTCTTGCCTGGCAAATCCCATGGACGGAGGAGCCTGGTAGGCTGAAGTCCATGGGGTCCTTAAGAGTCAGACACGACTGAGTGACTTCACTTTCACTTTCCACTTTCATGCATTGGAGAAGGAAATGGCAACCCACTCCAGTGTTCTTGCCTGGAGAATCCCATGGACAGAGAAGCCTGGTAGGCTGCAGTCCATGGGGTTGACAGAGTCGGACACGACTGAAGCGACTTAGCGGCAGCAGCACCAACAGAATATAAAATATCAAGTACTGCCTACAGAATATAAAACATTCTGGCTTCCTTCTTCTAGATAATCCACCCCCAGTCCTAGCTCAAGAAATGAGGGCATCTAGCATTACGGAGAAGGCAATGGCAACCCACTTCAGTACTCTTGCCTGGAAAATCCCATGGACGGAGGAGCCTGGTAGGCTGTAGTCCATGGCGTCACGAAGAGTCAGACACTTACTAAGCAACTTCACTTTCACTTTCATGCATTGGAGAAGGCAATGGCAACCCACTCCAGTGTTCTTGCCTGGAGAATCCCAGGGACGGCGGAGCTGGGATCTGGTGGGCTGCCATCTGTGGGGTCGCACAGAGTCGGACACGACTGAAGCAACTTAGCAGCAGCAGCATTATGGAAGTTAGCAACAGAGTGCTGGTGTGACATGAGAGAAGACTCCGCTGCATATCTAGGAAGGATTTCATCAGTTTTCTCATTGCTACCTCAGACTCTGTGACATACTCATGTTCATGAAAAATACATTTATTTCCCTTGATGAATTGTTATTCTTGAAGAAAATGTCATTCTCTAAGAAACAGAGAATTATATTTCTCTTCAAAAGAACAAAAAAATGTTAGAAGAACCAAGAATGTGGGGCCACATACTAAGCAGAAAGGAAAGATAATGAAAGTTCAGGTTCTTAAGGAACTGACCCTCTCTCTTCTCTGGGAGGTACCCTGAGTATTCTGGTTTTCTTACACAGCGGAATTCAGGAGGAGTTTGTCTAAAGAGCAGGGATTAGGAATCTAGCCACGGAGCTGGTGCTGGAAGTAGCCAGTGAAAGTGAAAGTCGCTCAATCGTGTCCGACTCCTTGTGAATTCACCAGGTCAGAATACTAGAGTGGGTAGCCTTTCCCTTCTCCAGGGGATCTTCCCAACGCAGGGATCAAACCCAGGTCTCCCGCATTGCGGGTGGATTCGTTAGCAGCTGAGCAAGGGAAGCTGAACAAAGGAAGCCCAAGAACACTGGAGTAGATAGCCTACCCTTCTCCAGCGGATATTCCCCACCCAGGAATTGAACCGGGGGTCTCCTGCATTGCAGGTGGATTCTTTACCAACTCAGCTATGAGGGAAGTTGGAAGTAGCCAACTGCTAAGCAAAAAAACTTGGGATCCTAGAATCCTGCATCCAGTCAAGAAATCTCTCTTTTCCAAGGACAGAAGAGGTATTGTCTTATTCTTTATATAAAAAGCAATATTTGTGAGGATCAGACATGTACCATTTGTGTAATGCAAACATTTTGGTTTTATGTTAATTTTAGGTTGATAATCAGAGAAAAGGGTTTAAATTAGTTGTTTTTGTTTGTAAATTTACAGACACTTTATCCTTGTTGTAGATTGCTTAGTCTTTTGGAGTAACCTATACATGCATACTTAAGAAACTGATGTTTCTTAGTTTGAATACTGATTTTGAGTAACTTCAAATTGCAAGTTTGCTTATGAGCAACAAAAGGATGAACGCTTCTTTTTTCATGAAGGCTACTAGAGATATATAAAACCAGTACACATAGTGCCTGACAGAGTGAGCTGCATGTTAGTTCCCTTCCTTCCTTCCCTTGATAAAAGAGAAGTATAATTTCATTGAAGCAAGTCTGTTGTGAAATTAACCTTGATCCACTTGAAGGAATAAGGGCGAGGGCAAAGCCCAGAGATGTGCAATCTGACTTACTAAGCTCTGCTGTCATTCAAGTTGTGAATCTTCTGGTACCTTCTTAAAGCTCTGGTAGAATTCTGTGGTTTTTTGTACCTGTCCAGATAGCAGGGGGGAGAAGGCAATGGCACCCCACTCCAGTACTGTTGCCCAGAAAATCCCATGGATGGAGGAGCCTGGTAGGCTGCAGTCCATGGGGTCGCTAAGAGTCAGACATGACTGAGCGACTTCACTTTCACTTTCCACTTTCATGCATTGGAGAAGGAAATGGCAACCCACTCCAGTGTTCTTGCCTGGAGAATCCCATGGACGGAGAAGCCTGGTAGCCTGCAGTCCATGGGGTCGCACAGAGTTGGACACGACTGAAGCGACTTAGCAGCAGCAGCAGATAGCAGGGACCTCTGTGGGGATTTAATGCTTCAAATAAAAAGCGTAGAACCTTTACTCCCCTTGGGCCAGCTGGGTTGTACATTTTCTAGCCCCTTTTGTTTGCATCCACTGGAAACAGAACCTAGAGCCTCCCTAATGTTCCAGGAATTTTCAGATGTGTCCCACAAAGATCTGCAGCCTTTCCCTGGAAAGCTAGAATCTGTTTTAAGTGTACCAAACAACTAAATGTCAAGGCTAATTAGGCTGTTTCACCTCTGATGAGCACTAGCGAGTTCTCAGGTTCTGACCTGGCCCTCTGGGTTTCTTCATTAATCTCATTTAGGCAGGTTACGGGCTGAGGATGCACTATGCTCTTTATCAGAGCTTGATGACCTCCGCTATGCAGCCCCACGGATGGTTCCCCAGCAGTGTGCTGAGCAATCTTTCAGTGCTTTACTGTCATGACTAACATTTGGCAGTGCGTGCCTTCTTTCCTAGGTTAGCTTCCTTAGGCCAAGTCAAGCTTCGTACCCATGACACTGTGCCACACACAGGAAAGAAGATTGGCTCCTCTGCTTCCCAACGTCCCTTTACTGACCAGCACTGCCACATCGTTAGCTGCTAGCCAGTCTATCAAGTTGTGTTCTTTAACTTTCAAACTCTTTAAGAATCACATGGATAATGTATTGAAAGTTTACGTTTTGGGGTTTACTCTAAGAGATCCTCATTTCGTAGGTCTAGGGTAAGCCCTGAACACTAGTATTTTTAGCAGGCATTTCAATAGGTTCTATTGTAGAGAACAATTTGAAGGGAAAAAAAAAGATTTGGGGAATTTATATCCTTCAGAGAAAGATGTGCAAGACAGCCTGTCTTGTGACAAGAGTTACTATAAAGTTTTTATCACCAAGTTTCGCCATTTCCCTATGGCCCGCTCTACTGCAAAGTGGAAGTCCTAGTCTTGACACACTTGGAATCATGAAATCAGTGATCCCTTATCTCAGTCTGTTTGGGCTGCTATTAAAAAACAAACAAACAAAATGAGTGGTTTTTAAGCAGCAGAAATTTATCTGTCTCAGTTCTGGAGGCTGAGAAGTCCAGGATGATGATGCCAGCGGATTCAGTGTTTGCTGAGGGCTCGCTTTCCGGTTCATAGACGACGCCCTCTTGTTGTGTCCTCACATGGTGCAAGGGGCGAAGGAGATCCGGGGCGGGGGGTTCTATTTCATAAGAGCATTAAGCCTGTGCATGAGGGCTCACCCTCATAAGCTAACCATCTTCCAAAGGCCCCCATCTCCTGACACCATCACGTCAGGCATTACGATTTCAGTATATGAGTTTGGGAGAGGGACACTCAGACTGTAGCACCCCTGTTTCTCTCTGTTTCTAATTTTCCCCCAGTGTCCTCTCCTTTGTTTTCCACTACATCCAGACAACTCGGACCCTTCAAGGAAACCTCTCACCAACACATGTGTCTGTCAATCAGATGGTTAGAGCACAGGAGATTCTTTCCTAAAGCCAACAAGACGGGCTGATGGTGTGAGGCACAAGGAAGGGGGTGTAGAAACAGAAAAAAACATTCTTTAGGAAAATATTTGGTCCACCTCAAGTGTTCTCTGCAGGACTCTTGGTCAATCTATAGAAAATCAATTCATGGAAAGACAATTTGCCAAAATCCAAATCCTTATAATTTGTTCTTATATCTTAAGGCATTTTCAGGAAGGTTCAATTTGTTGAAAATGGTCTGTAGAATCAATATGAGGTATTCTGTCACAGACATCACCAGATTTGTGTTCTCCCCAAAGATCAGAATGGTTAATTTGGAGACAAATGTAACCTCAAATCAGAGAAAAGTTAAAACAAATTTTATATGTAAATCTATTGTTGTCCACCAGGGGGCGCTTGACACTTAAGCATGCATTGTTAAAATTGCCTTCCTTGAGAAGTATGGCATATCTACAAGTTGTGATTAACTGTTTTCTTAGGGTTTTCTCTTGTAAACATTCAATAGAGTGATTTTTAAAGCTTGTAGTTTTTATATGTTCTTTAGCATAGCAATTACCATTATTTAGAAAAATAGGTGGCTAATACTTTGGCCACCTGATGCGAAGAACTGACTCATTTGAAAAGACCCTGATTCTGGGAAAGATTGAAGGCAAGAGGAGAAGGGGACGACAGAGGATGAGATGGTTGGATGGCATCACCGACTCGATGGACATGAGTTTGGGTAAACTCCAGGAGTTGGTGATGGACAGGGAGGCCTGGCGTGCTGCAGTCCATGGGGTTGCAAAGAGTCAGACACGACTGAGCAACTGAACTGAATTGAGGTGGTTAATAGAGCCTCTTTTCTACTTGGGATAAAGGAAAGGGACATAAAAATCTAAGTATGTTTAATTTCAGGTGTGTAAATATACCCTGAAATTTCTTATTCTTACCCTGTTGTTTCAGTCTTCTGTTAGAAGGTGACTTTTTACAGATTAAGACATGAATATAGGTGAAGTATGATACTGCTTGCAATGCTAAGAACTGACTAGTTTCAAAAATAAAACAAAACAGCTTTTCCATAATAGGAGTTGAATTGTGTGTGTGTGTGTGTGTGTGTGAGATGGGGCAGGGGTGGGGAAGGGGCATAATTTCTAGTGGAGTCTTCAATTTAGCTGTAGCTTCAGTATATCTTTCCAAGCTGCAATTTTCTAGCATGTGACCACTGATTATATAATCAGATAAAACCAGCTCTTTGGGAAGACCAAGAACTTGTGAGTCTTCCAGTGATTTGGATGTGATGGGATAAGAGACTGTGTGCCTTTGATAAAATCATTTTTAAATACTAGTTTATTTTGAAGTCAGTAAAATAAAGAATCAAAATCTAGAATGAACCTTAACATTATAGTAGTATGACTTTATAATTTTTAAAGGATTTCCAATGTGTATAATAATTTTATAAATGGAATCACAAATGTCTTGCATTTAATGGTCCATGACTAATGTAGTTTTCACAAAATCCAGTATTTGTCCTCATTTTCTCAGCTCTCTTCCCTTTGCTCTACTCCCAGAAAACCAGCAGCCAGGATTACTCCTCACAGCATAGGAAATTGGGGGGTTCTTCAGTTGAGAAACTAAAATGCCCTTAAGAAGAGCAGTCAGTGTGTCCACCCGGAGAATGTATCTCACAGACTTCCCAGCACAGGAAGGTTCGTTGACTGAGGACCCTTGGTTTTGGGCTTCGAAGTCCATCACTGCTTTTCATCAAGACCACACCTCCCACTGTTCCTACCACATGGTCAGAAGCAAGGGGATACCAAGGCAGACGTATTCCTGGGAAACACAGTTACCCCGTTGTGGGTAACTTTGCCAGACTTTCCTTAGGCGGCTGCCAGCCTGGGCTGCTTCCGCTTTCTCCTGACCTCCCATTCTCCCGTTCACGGGGGGTCACACTTGCATTACAGTTGACTGCTTTCCCAGCCCTCTCCTGCTCCTTTCCTGTTTCCTTTCACACAGGCATTTCTAATAATGGATTATTTTCACATCTAATCCCATTTTGGTATCTGCTTCTTAGAAGACCACATCTACAGCTAGTGGTACTGGGGGTGCTATGAGAAAACAGCGGTAACATGAGATTTGGGCCTGGCTCACTTACTGAGTGACAGCCAGAAGGTGCTGTCCTGATCAATAGATTGGCACCAGTGGATCCTGGCTCAGTGTGGCCATTCAGTTGCTAAGGACTTCGCCGATGGCAACCTTGGAAAATGTTCTTGTGGAGGAAAATTCTGTGAAAAAAGCCATGATGCAGGCATTTGGAAAATACAGGCTTATTACTAAGTTGTATTTCCATCCTTCATAAAGATAATGAGTGTCTGAGAATAGTTAGTAAGCCCTTAATGCCTAACAATGAAAAGCAGAGAGCCTTGGTGTGGTGGTGTCTGCAAGAGGCTGTCTATACAATAGTGAAAGGGCAGCCACAATAGAACAGCAGGGCTGTCCAAGCAGGCCTGCTGGGAAGGGCAGGGCCCTGATGGGAAGAACCAGGGATCCTAAACCTGTGGCAGGACATCTGGATGACTGCCCGTAATGACTCTACCCCTCCACCCGGCCCCTCTGGGTGGGCAGGGGCGGCCCACGTCTAGCTCTGGGAAGGGCTGGAGCACTCACAGTCCTGGAAGCTGCTGCACAGGCCTCTCGCCAACAGGGCGACCATCTGCCCCCTCTGGAGCTGTCCCCACCTCTTCTCCTGGCTGCCAAGACAATCAGTGAGGGTGGTGTTCAACATCTATAATTTTTAAAATTAAAAAGTTAAGAACAGAGGAGTGAAGGCTGAGGACAGTTAGCCTAGTGAAAACCATGAGTCTTTCCTTATTTCCCAGAGCTAACCAATTTTTAGATCCAGAAATCACTGACCAAAGAAGCGGCTGGGTTACTAGAAGGAAGGACCCTGCAGTAGCAGTCCAAGTACATATCACGACAGTATCTCCAGTCTGCCCCTCAAGAGACCTCTGACCACGTGCCCAAGTAGCTGTACACTGCGGGAAAGGAAATAACCAGGATGGGGGTCTAAGCCTGAAGTCCAAATCACAGTGGGCCATGTGCCCACAGACTCGCCTAACCCCACAGTGATGATTTTCTCAGTCCCTGAATACCTAGTGAAGTCCATATACTTGGCAGTTGACATTAACCTTCCACCAGGCCCTCATCTCTGAAGTAAAAGCTATCATGGTGCAGAAAACCAAATAGAAACGTGGGAAATGGTGCCTTCCCCCACCCAGGCCAAAATTGCCAAACACAAATAATTTCTTATCCCAGGGAAGACAGCAGAGGGCTTAACATCACTCTGTTTAATTTGCCAGTCTGACCTCTGCAAACCCTGGGTGTATCTTAGAGAAAGACTGTAGGTTACTGCAGGCTTAACCAGTTAGTAGCCCCACCTGTTTTGCCAGGTGTGGTATCACTGCTCAAGCAGACTAGCAGGTCTTCAGTGTAGGTTGTGCAGCCACTGCTTGGAGAGTATACTCTTTCCATTCTGACTAGAAAAGAGAGTCAAGACCAATTTGTGGCTTCTAGTTTAAGTTCCAGGTATGTATAGTGCTTGGAAGTCATCGATCTTGTCACCACAACAACAGCAAAGATGGGTAACCTGAAAATCAGTGACTCTTCTTTACTCATTAAAAAACTGAATTTGCAGAGCAAATTCCCACCCTGAAATCTGTATAAACAGACAAATCCAGACAGGCATTGAGATCTGCTTAGCCTAGTATACAAACTGATAGGAACATTTAAATGGTAATTGTGATGCATTACTGGAGGAAGTATAGGCGCATCCATTATGAAAGTTGGAGACTTAACACGCCCTGTCAGTAATTGATAAATCAAGAAGGCAGAAAAATCAATAAAAATACTCAATAGCTTATCCGAATAGCACCATCAGTCAACTCAATCTGTTGACATTTATAGAATGTCCCATCCCACTACAGCAGAATACAGATTCTCCTCAAGCTTGGGTGTAACACTCACCAGTGTAAAGCACATTCTAGGCACCCTATTAGACTCTGAGCTTCATGAGTTAGGGTCTGGGCTTGTCAGTCTCACTGTGGAATCCCCAGCACAATGCCTGACACACAGGAGGTGCTTGATGAATATTTTTTGCATAAAGGAATGAATTGTAAAATTGGGAGACAAGGAATCAGATCGTCATGGGAATAGCACCAAGATACAGTCTTAACACAGAGAAAGCAGATGGAAAATATTTAAGCTTCAAAGGTTAAAACTGCAAACCCACACTGACAAATAACAGAAATCATCCTTTTATTGTAGAAACTACCACTTGATTAATATTCCTAAACCCCTGCTTTCATCATATCACTTCTTTAATAACTTTCAATAGCTGTGGTGTTTCGACTCCTGAACTTAGCATCCTAAGCCTTCTCTAACCAGGACCTTCCCCAGTTATCTTGCTGCTGCTGCTGCTAAGTCGCTTCAGTCGTGTCCAACTCTGTGCAACCCCATAGATGGCAGCCCACCAGGCTCCCCCGTCCCTGGGATTCTCCAAGCAAGAACACTGGAGTGGGGTGCCATTGTCTTCTCCTCCCCAGTTATCTTACCTTGCCTCTTATTAATTGCTCAGATATTTTCCTTCAGCTCTTGAATTCACCTATTTCCTATCTACATTTCTTGTTTGAGCTTCTAGAGTTTTGGAGTGTATCTCATTCATATCTCATTAATATGAAAATAACTTGTGTTCCATTTGTTTATTTGTAAATTAATTTCTTTCAGTATTTCAAGTGCATTTTTCCATTGACTCAGTATTAAAAATGATTAGATTCTATTTACATCTCTAAAAATGTATTAACAAATGATGTAAGTGAGGCGTATTACTACAGAAAGCAAAGCTGGGAATCCTTGGAGCAAGGGTCTATGTAGCAAAATTTTGGACTACATCCATCACTCCCTGATTGTCCCTTCAATAACTCTCATTTTGGAGCATTGGTTTACTTCGTAAGGGTTTAATTTTCTGTAGAGAACTCAGTCCATTTATCCTCTTCTACTGATAGGGCTTTCATTGATTTTCTTCTGGAGCAAGTTTGTGTTTGGAGGCATGTATGTATATGTGCAAGCTCAGTCGTGCCTGACTCTGCGACCCCATGGACTGCAGCCCGCCACGCTCCTCTGTCCATGGGATTTTCCGGGCAGGACTACTGGAGTCGGTTGCCATTTCCTCCTCCAGGGGTTCTTCCCAATCCAGGGATTGAACCCGGGTCTCCTGCATCTCCTGCAATCCAGGCGGATGCTTTACCGCTGAGCCACCAGGGAAGCCTGTATTTGGAGGTGGGGGGTTGGAAACCACTTAGGACACCAGTGCATAATTTTTGAAGACAAGTAATGGCTGCCTGAGAAGTATCACTGACCATGTTTTAACAGAGATGTTAAGCAAACATGCACAGTGGAGAATTGTCACTTCCAAAGGATTTGTTTTATCATTGCTGCTATTTTTAGACACTAGAACTTGTCCTGTTACAGCTGACCTAATTATTCCCATTAATACAATTTTTTTACACTTCTGATAATTACCAGCAAGTATCTAAGAGAAAATCAGTAAGTTTTTAGAGAATGAGCTGAATTTCAGGAGGTGCGTATGAGCTCTAAAATAACTTGCAGTTTTGCTTTGTGGCGATTTAAATCAGCTGCTTCCATTTCTATTTGAATGTTTCTTATAATAGATTCAGTGACCCAGATCATGACCAGCAAGAGCTGTGTAGAATTCGACTTGGAGATTTTTAAATTTTAAGTGTCAGAATATGAGAAATAATGGGAGTTATTGGGAAAGATCAGTTATTAATTTCGGAATTAACATTCTAAACCCAATCTGTGTAATGCATTATTGTTCTGGTGCTTGGCTAACCCTTTTCTCCTCTATGCTGTTCACCTATTTGTGGTGATAGGTTGATGTCATGGTTTCTAGAACTATTCTACTCTGCCATATTTTCACAGTTCCCTTGATTATCAACTTTACTGCCTGTTCTTCTTTTTATTTATTTATTTATGGCTGTACTGGGTCTTCATTGCTGTGTGGGCTTTTCCCTATCTGCACCAAGTGGGAGCTTCTGTTGTTGAGCACGGGCTCCTGAGGGCCCTGGCTTCAGTAGCTGCGGCACGTGGGCTCAACAGTTTCAGATCCCAGGCTCTCGAGCACAGGCTGAGTAGTTGAGGCACGAAGGGTTAGCTGCTCCGTGGCATGTGGGATCTTCCCAGAGCAGGGATCAAACCCATGTCTCCTGCATTTGCAGGCAGATTCTCTACCACTGAGCCACCAGGAAAAGCCTTACTGCCTGTTCTAACACTGTACTTTAGTTACCCTGATAGCAATTGTATGAATACACACATATAGTAATCATTTAGTGTGTATTGTCGTTGGAGTCAGATTACCTGGAACCCAGCTCTACCATTTACTAGCTCTGTGCCTTTGGGCAAGTTATTTAAGCTCTATCAGATGCAATTTTCTCAACAGTAAAATGAATATATTAGCCATCTTCATGGCTGTAATAAGGATTAAATAATCTGTAGAAAGGATTTAGCACAGTACATGGCATATTGTAACAATAAATATTATTGCTGAAAAGGTACATATTATAGACTTTTGAAGTCACAGAATGATATGGAATAGAAGGAATTTGCCAATGAAGAAATTGGTGGTCCTAATATTATTTAAAATGTGAGTGCATGTAAAAACACTGTTATACTTTCAGAAATCCTTAAATGCGTTGCTTAAACAATTAGAGAGAAAAGGAATCTTGAAAATCAAGTGAAAGACTATGCACTGAGACTGGAACAAGAGTCAAAGGTTTGTTTTTATTTCTATGCTAAGAAATTCCTTTGGAACTGGCATGATTTTTGGTGTGTTATTAAAAACATACTATATAATTTTCCAGTATACTTACAAAACCATTTTGTATACTATTTGGAAAAAGCATAGAGACATAACTTAGCAGTGGTCTTGCTAGTATTGTAAATCTTCTTCGATACCAGTTTCTTTACTTTTATATCTTTCACATAAGCTTGCCACAGGACCAGCAATGAGCGCCGTACATACTCTGCTGAAATGTCTCAGGTAACTTTTGTTTCTTTGCCTTCAGTTTTTTTTTTTTCTTTTTTAATTCAAATTTATTATGGCTTTAAGGAAATATCTGATTAGGCATCCAAGCTTTTGCTAAACCATAACATTTTAAAAATTATTCCTTTTGAAGTATTGTTCAAAGCTGTATACACTTTAAGAGGTACTGTAAATTATGTTTTTCACTTTTCTAGGTTTTTTGATTGGTTTGGTTTAGTAGAGAAGCAGCTGTTGGAATTAAAGGAGAAACAGTACCAAGTTTCTATATATGGAAGGTGAAAAAGAAAATATGTAACTTTTATAAAAAGGTAAAAATAAGATATATGTTTCCCAAATTAAGATTATATTTTCTGTACTTGTTTCTTTAGTTGTTCCTTTAGTTTGATTTGTAATTACTAGAATTCAAACAAGTAGTTATCACTTCTCTGTCATGAAAGTCAAGGCATTTTATCTCATAGCTATGCATGATGAAGTCTAAGATAGACCCCACACTGCTATTGCTAGAAAGTGTGCACTTAGAAGCAGCAGGACAGGAAGTGATCAATGAATTATGAAAGACACTGCACATACTTTCCACAGTTTTTCATTCCCTTTTCCATTTTATTTATGATGTTGTTGGTATATAGTTTTGGTTTAGATGTTGTCAGACCTATCTTTTATTTATGGCTTCTTGTATCATATTTTAAAAGACTGTCTTTGTCTCAGTGTTTCATAACATTCATCACATCTCTTTAGTACTTATATGGCTTAATATTTGATATTTAGATATTTAATCCTTATTAACTATTTTGATATATGTTTTCAGGTTAGGATGCAAATTCAGTTTTCAATGTGCATGATTTGAATGGAAGTGTCCAAAGAGGGGTAGGATGTATGAATCTAAGAGAAAAAAATAAAAGATCAGGATTGAAGCAATGGATTTAGAACTTATTAGCATATAGATAGTAAATGACCCCATGTGAATGAATCACATGCATCAGGGAGAATACACAGGGTGAAGAGATAGTCTGAGATACAGCTCTGAAGAGTTTCAGGAGTGATAGCCAGGGAAGAAGAGCCGAAAAGAGGGTCAGTGTCCTCAAGACATAGGTACCTGAGACACTGAGGTAGAGGACCTTGAGGGCTGGTTTTGACATAAAAGTAATCAGCTGATCACTGATTTGGTGTTTCCAGAGGCTCAATGAAGGGACTGGAAGGAAGGGAGTTAGCTTTGGGAATTGGAATAGAGAATGGGGTGCACAGAACAACTTGAGAATGAAAGTCAGGGTGAGGGGTAAAGGCAAGCTTGGACTTCTAGTGCCAACGAAGGTAAGTAGGAAATTGAGACAAAATTATGGTCTCTTGCCCATGAAATGGACAGTCAGTCCACCTTTTATAGTCCTGGGTGCTTGACTGGAAGCCCTGCTTCCTCCTGCTGCACCGGCATCCAGGGGCCTTTCCTCAGACCACACTCTCTGTGTCCTCAGAATATGCTGCTTCTCCTACATTCCAGTTCTGCCTCCTTCAAGGTGTAGCAAAACGCCCTCTCCTTTATGAGGCCATGATGATGAGAGGCCACAGACTTTGGAGTCACTGTGAATTGGACTCAAATCCCAGATTTGTACCTACTGTGGTGTGACCTTTGGAGGCCTCGATTTCTTTCCTCCTCTGTAAAAGGGAAGTAGTTGGAGTATCCTGCCAGGGATTTGTGAGGCTCTGGAGATATGATGTATGTAAAGTGCTGAGTGAAATGCCTGGCACATAATTGGTTCTAAATTCCAATAAACTGAATATTATTTTCCTGTTTTTCTTTCCAACCTCCCTAGCCCCTCCCTCTGTGACAGGGGCATCAGCATTTCTACTTGCCTTAGCCATCCTCCTTTAGCTTTGTTTATCTGAAAAAAAAATCATTTGGGTGGAATAGCTCCTACTCTGATTATACAGGATCACTGAACATACAATCAAAGCCTATTTTAACAGCTTCCCAGGAAGATGTTAATCCTGTTTCCCTGTATAAATGTTAATAAGGATTTTCACTCCAGAGTGAATTGTTAATCTTTATAGTCAAAGATCGTTCTGACTATGTGGATACTATGGTGACTGGAAAGGTCAATGAATGATTTGCCATTCTTTCCATGCTGAATACATAAATAATTGATTCTTTAGTAGATAACTAGAGCTGTTTGCTGAGTCTGCTGTTTATATTTCTGCTGGCTTCACAGTTTTGGCTGAAACTGAGTTTCCACATCTTAGGATTCTTCCAATTTACACGGTATATGGACAGTATGGACATTGCTTTTTAATAATATCCAGGCAATCTAGCCAATATTTTATAATAACTATACAGTATAAAGCAAAATGAAGTGAAAGTGTTAGTCATTCAGTTGTGTCTGACTCTTTGCAACCCCATGGACTGCAGGTTGCCAGGCTCCTCTGTCCATGGAATTCTCCAGGCAAGAATAGTGGAGTGGGTTGCCATTCCCTTCTCCAGGGAATCTTCCTGACCCAGGGATCAAACCCAGATCTCTTGCATTGCAGGCAGGCTCTTTACCATCTAAGCCACCAGAGAAGCCCCCAAAATGCAGTATAACCTGTAAAAATTGTCAATCACTGTATTGTACACCAGTACAATACAATATTGTATAATTTTGATGTACAATATAATATTGTACATCAATTATACTTCAATTAAAAAAGAAAGAAAGGAGAAAAAAAGATACACAGGCATACCTAGAAGATATTGCAGATTTGATTCCTGACCATCACAATAAAGTAAAACAAATATTACAATAAAGTGAGTCACATGAATTTTTTGGTTTCTAGTCCATATTAAATTTTTTTACACTGTAATGTAGTACAACAGCATTATATCTAACATACAGTATCCATACCTGGTTAGGAAAGAGTTAATTGAGAATTGACTATTCCTCTTATCTCTGAAAGCAATCAAGAAATAAGAGAATAAATGCTCAACTATTTGTATTTCAGACCTCTGGCTCCTACCAAGTTTCTCAAAGGAGACAGATGGATCAGCTGCCTAAAATGAAAGAGAATCTAGTGAAAACGTAAGTCTAGATCTTTCCATTCTAATTAATTACATTCAAATGTGAATGGTATTCATGAAACAGGTGTCCATTATATTTTGGAAGCTTAACTTTTATAGCAACAATGTAAAATAGCAGATGTTAAGAGAACTTAGAGAAGTTTGTATTCTCCATTTACTATTTATATATATATCTGGTAGGTTCCAGGAATATTGTTCATCCTCAAACATGATGTTATTTTCTAAGCTAAAATGATACTGTTCCCAAGTAGAGCTTAGAACTACACCATTAACAACAAATCCAATTAAATGATCTGTCTTAACCTTTTAGTTTTACTACTGTGGGTGAGAATCCCTTAGATGAAATGGAGTAGCCATCATAGTCAACAAAATAGTCCGAAATGCAGTACTTGGATACAATCTCAAAAATGACAGAATGATCTCTGTTCATTTCCAAGGCAAACCATTCAGTATCATGGTAATCCAAGTCTATGCCCTGACCAGTAATGCTGAAGAAGCTGAAGTTGAACAGTTCTATGAAGACCTACAAGACCTTTTAGTACTAACACCCCCAAAAGATATCCTTTTCATTATAGGGAACTGGAAGGCAAAAGTAGGAAGTCAAGAAACACCTGGAGTAACAGGCAAATTTGGCCTTGGAGTACAGAATGAAGCAGGGCAAAGGCTCATAGAGTTTTACCAAGAAAACACACTGGTCATAGCAAACAACCTCTTCCAACAACACAAGAGAAGACTCTACACATGGACATCACCAGATGGTCACACTGAAATCAGATTGATTATATTCTTTGCAGTCAAAGATGGAGAAGCTCTATACAGTCAGCAAAAACAAGACTGGGAGCTGACTGTGGCTCAGACCATGAACTCCTTATTGCCAAATTCAGACTTAAATTGAAGAAAGTAGGGAAAACCACTAGACCATTCAGGTATGACCTAAATCAAATCCCTTACGATTATACAGGGAAAGTAAGAAATAGGTTTAAGGGACTACATCTGATAGAGTGACTGATGCACTATGGATGGAGGTTCGTGACATTGTACAGGAGACAGGGATCAAGACCATCCCCAAGAAAAAGAAATGCGAAAAAGAAAAATGGCTGTCTGAGGAGGCCTTAAAAATAGCTGTGAAAAGAAGAGAAGTGAAAAACAAAGGAGAAAAGGAAAGATATACCCATTTGATTGCAGAGTTCCAAAGAATAGCAAGGAGAGATAAGAAAGCCTTCCTCAATGATCAGAGCAAAGAAATAGAGGAAAACAATAGAATGGGAAAGACTAGAGATCTCTTCAAGAAAATTAGAGATACCAGGGGAACATTTCATGCAAAGATGGGCTCGATAAAGGACAGAAATGGTATGGACCTAACAGAAGCAGAAGATATTAAGAAGAGGTGGCAAGAATACACAGAAGTACTGTACCAAAAAGATCTTCATGACCCAGATGATCGTGATGGTGTGATCACTCACCAGACATTCTGGAATGTGAAGTCAAGTGGGCCTTAGAAAGCATCACTATGAACAAAGCTGGTGGAGGTGATGGAATTCCAGTTGAGCTATTCCAAATCCTAAAAGATGATGCCATAAAAGTGCTGCACTCAATATGCCAGCAAATTAGGAAAACTCAGCAGTGGCCACAGGACTGGAAAATGTCAGTTTTCATTCCAGCCCCAAAGAAAGGCATTTTTTGGGTGAGTGCACAATTGCACTCATCTCACACGCTAGCAAAGTAATGCTCAAAATTCCCCAAAACAGGCTTCAATAGAACATGAACCGTGAACTTCCAGATGTTCAAGTTGGTTTTAGAAAAGGCAGAGGAATCAGAGATCAAATTGCCAACATCTGCTGGATCATCGAAAAAGCAAACGAGTTCCAGAAAAACATCTGTTTCTGCTTTATTGACTATGTCAAAGCCTTTGACTGTGTGGATCACCACAAACTATGGAAAATTCTGAACAAGATGGGAATACCAGACCACCTGACATGCCCCTTGAGGAATCTGTATGCAGGTCAGGAAGCAACAGTTAGAAGTGGACATGGAACAACAGACCGGTTCCAAATAGGAAAAGGAGTACTTCAAAGTTATATATTGTCACCCTCCTTATTTAACTTATATACAGAGTACATCATGAGAAACACTGGGCTGGATAAAACACAAGCTGGAATCAAGATTGCCAGGATAAATGTCAATAACCTCAGATATGCAGATGATACCCCCTTATGGCAGAAAGTGAAGAAGAACTAAAGAGCTTCTTGATGAAACTGAGTGAAAAAGTTGACTTAAAACTCAGCATTCAGAAAACTAAGATCATGGCATCCGGTACCATCACTTCATGGCAAATAGATGGGGAAACAGTGGAAACAGTGGCAGACTTTATTTTTTGAGCTCCAAAATCACTGCAGATGGTGACTGCAGCTATGAAATTAAAAGACGCTTACTCCTTGGAAGGAAAGTTATCACCAACCTACACAGCGTATTAAAAAGCAGAGACATTACTTTGTCAACAAAGGTCTGTCTAGTCAAGGCTATGGTTTTTCCAGTGGTCATGTATGGGTGTGAGAGTTGGACTATAAAGACAGCTGAGCGCAGAAGAATTGATGCTTTTGAACTGTGGTGTTGAAGAAGACCTTTGAGAGTCCCTTGGACTACAAGGAGATCCAACCAGTCCATCCTAAAGGAAATCAGTCCTGAATATTCATTGGAAGGACTGATGCTGAAGTTGAAACTCCAATACTTTGGCCATGTGATGCAAAGAACTGATTCATTAGAAAAGACCCTGATGCTGGGAAAGATTGAAGGTGGGAGGAGAAGGGGATGACAGAGGATGAGATGAATGGCATCACGGACTCAATGGACATGAGTTTGGGTAAACTCCAGGAGTTGGTGATCTACACAGAGGCGTGCTACAGTCCATGGGGTCACAGAGAATTGGACATGACTGAGCAACTGAACTGAACTGAACCTTTTAATGAGCAAGTATGGACACTGAAATAAATGTAGGTGTCAATGCAATTTAAACTATGTTTTTGTATGTGAATAAAAATAATTTAGGATGAATAAAGAACAGAGGAATATTTTAGAAGTTTAGGAGGTTATGTCTACACACACTTTTCTCTGGTCCCGTACTAAGTATAGAAGAATTACTCAGGCAATCCTTGTCTTCTATAACCTTATCTCACGCAGATAATATATTCATATAAAACTTAACAGTATTAAAATTGTAAGTAAAGATATAAACTATCTATAGATCAGAATTTTTTTCAAACACAGGCACTCAAAGTGCATGTAGTATAATAGGTTTCTTTGGTGGAAATTCATAGAATAGCAATGTTCTGTTCAGTATTTGGCTAGATGGATAAGAATGTATTTATTCTTCCTTGAGTAATCATAAATACTTGAAGTGTACAAGATAATGAATAATCAATGGAAATACAATGGAGTTAAAGCATTTAAGTCAATTGTAGAAAAGGACTTCCTTCTGAAAAATGCTGTACTTCTGTGTTGAGAGGACCCCAAGACGACTCCCGTGTTCAGTGGTTCACTAGAACGACTCACAGGACTCAGCATCTATTTGTGCACACAGCTAAGATTTATTACAGTAAAAGGATACAAAGCAAAACCATCAAAGGAAAGAGGTGTGTGAGATGAAGTTTGGAGGGAACCAGGCACAAGCTTCTAAAAGTTCCCCCAGTGGAGTTTCGCAGAAACTTAGTTCTTCCAGCAATGAGCTGTGAAGGTTGATTCCAGGGGCTCACATTAGATATTTAGTGCCCATATATTTGCTGGCCATTTGTATATCTTTTTTGGAGAAATAGCTATTCAAGTCCTTTGCCCATTTTAAAAAGCTTGTTTGTGTTATTTTTGTTGCATTATAAGAGTTCTTTATATTTTTTGGTTATTGGACCTAATCAAATAAATGATTTGCACATATTTTCTCCCATTTATTGGTTTTTTTCCTTTCTTGATGATGTTCTTTGAAGAAGACAGTTTTGATTTTGATGAAGTCCAATTGTTACTGGCTTCCTAGGATTTATTTTCTCAGTTGCTTGTGCTTCAGGTATCATGTCTAATAAACCATTGCCTAATCCGAGAACATACGAATTTATACATATTTTCATCTAAGTTTTATAGTGTTAGCTCTTTTTTTCAATCCATTTTGAGTGAATATTTGTATAGGATGTGAAATACATCTAATTTTAGTCTTTTGCATGTGTTGGCCACCTCATGCGAAGAGTTGACTCATTGGAAAAGACTCTGATCCTGGGAGGGATTGGGGGCAGGAGAAGAAGGGGACGACAGAGGATGAGGTGGCTGGATGGCATCACTGACTCGATGGACGTGAGTTTGAGTGAACTCTGGGCGTTGGTGATGGACAGGCAGGCCTGGCGTGCTGCGATTCATGGGGTTGCAAAGAGTCAGACATGACTGAGTGACTGAACTTAACTGAACTGAACTGATTCAATTATTCTAGCATCATTTGCTGAAAAAACTATTCTTACTGAGTCGGATTGCCTTGGCATCCTTTTAAAAATTAGCCACACATGTGTTCCCCATCCCGAACCCTCCTCCCTCCTCCCTCCCCATACCATCCCTCTGGGCCGTCCTGTGGCGGATTCATTTTGATATTTGGCAAAACTAATACAAATATGTAAAGTTTAAAAATAAAATTAAAAAATAAAAAATAAAAAATAAATAAAAATTAGCCATAAACATACAAATTTATTTCTAGGCCTCAGATCTATTCCACTGGTCTGTAAGTCTGTCCCTATGCCAGTACCATTCTGTCTTGATGACTATAACTTTTCATAAAGTTTTGAAATCAGTGAGTGAGTCCTTTAATCTTCTTTTCAAGATTGTTTTGGTTGTTCAGAGTCCCTTTATTTTCTATATACATTTTAGGATTAGTTTGTCAGTTTCATCGTAGGAATTTCACCACAGAGCTGAGGAAAGAGTGGAGTAGGGCGAGTTAAATAGCTACAGAGTTCAGTGTTCTTACTGGATTTTGCCATAGGTGTGTGTGTGTATGTATTAAATTCTCCAGGATTGCTGCAAGCCTTTGGTTAATTTCTAGAGTTCTAAAAGTTTGCTTCTGACCTTTTTTTTAAAATTTTTTTTTTTGTAAATTGTCTCATTGTTTTTAAGGAGGAAATTATTTTTTGGGGGTCCCTATTCTGTCATTTTCACTCCAGTGTTCTTGCCTGGAGAATCCCAGGGACGGGGAGCCTGGTGGGCTGCCGTCTCTGGGGTCGCACAGAGTCGGACACGACTGAAGCGACTTAGCAGTAGCAGCAGCATTCTGTCATTTTAGCTGACATCACTCCCTGAGTAAAATATTTTTAAGCACCTGCAGGGAATTAAAGGTGGCTTTTACTTTATCAAGTGAGCACATGGGGAAGTTGTCCTTATAAAGACATATAAGTCAATGAGGGAAAGACAGTTTTGTGGAAATCCAAGAACAGGAATTCCAATATAACTGGATCCACAGATACTAGAATTTGAATTCAGAGAAGCCTTAAAGACCTCAGTAGATATTCATGGATCATTACTTTAGTGGTTTGCCATATTGGATAGTAATTAAAGGCATAGACTTTGAACTTTGACTTCATGGATTCAAATTCCAGATCTACTTACTTACTATATAACCTGTTTCTGTTTTCTGTCAGAAATAACAGAGCTAATGATAGTATCTGCATTATAGAGATTTTGTGGAGTTGATAATGAGTAAATAAATAAAATTTAGAACAGTCCCTGACTCAGATTATGAGCTCTAAGAATGTTGCTATTATTATTTGTAGTATAATAGACCACTAGTTTATTCTCTGCTTCATTTTTCTTCTCATTACCAACTGCCAATTTCACTTTCTACACTTTTACATTACAGACTCTGGTATATATCATAGTTTCAATTTTATTGTAATTTTAAGTCACGCATCTTTGGCTTACTCATGGATTCTTATTTCCATCTTGTCCATACTCTGCCTCATGGACTGTATTTTCTTATCTTTAACTCACATTTCCAGAGACAAGCATCAGATTGGTCCATCTCATCCCTCTTTGGACAAAACTTTCCACATTAGGCTACCTCATGGGCTACTTCTAGGCCTTTGGATTATTTGCCCTTGAGGGAGTTGTCTCTGTAACTTGACAAGATGATATGATATGCTGTAACATATGGCTGTTTAGGATTATACAGTAAACAGAAAATCTGCATAGAGAGATTTCTCTGTGAAGGACTGTGGACTGGGGGAACTAGGAGAACTAGGTAATTCTCCCCATGTGACATACTAGTGTTTTTGTTGCACACAATGGTAACTGAAAAATCATGATTAATGCTTATCTTATTTCAGGGTAAGATGTAATTCAGTGAATCAGAAGACAATGAATGCCATGAGAAGACCAGTAAAAAAGATTTCAAGATCAAGCCGTCTTTCAAAACTCAATCTGTGATTCCTGAACTGGATAGTTTATATTTCTTACCTTTTTTCATTTTAATATTTAACTTGTGAAGTTAATGGTTCACATACTTTTCAGGGAATGAAATAGATAAGAAAGAGCTATCAATCTTATCTTTAGCTTTTCTTCTAGAAGTTTGTTTTTTTTTGTCTGTATGAAAGTAATTTTCTCAAGACCATAAACCATCTAATAGCATTCTTATGATTTTTTAAATATCCTAGTAAGCCTTAAGGTTGGCATCATTACACTTGCTTTTAATGATATACTCATGATCTGTTCTGATAGTAACATTGCTATTTTATTTGGGTTCTAGTTAGCTATTAGCTAAAAATGTGAGTTTATCAGAATGTTTTTGCTATTTTAGGCTATATCACGTTCAGCTTTTTAAAACTCAAGGTTTAAACAAAGCTGGAAATCAAATACATTTTAAACTTTGATTTGAACTATCATGGTGTTGTGGAAATAGCCTTCAATCAGGAATCAGCTCGGGTGTAGTTCCCACCCTGCTCTGAACTTAAGAGATCTGGGATAAGTTCTTTCACCTCATCTTCATTTCCCACATCTGTAACTGAAGCAAACTGTACAATTTCTAAGGTGTCTTACCATTCTAGAAATCCAGTACTTATTCAACTGCAAGGTCCTGCCACTTAACACATGGCAATTTAAGTCATTTTAAGACAAGTATTAATTTATGGGGCTGGCCTAGTTCTTTGGGCCATACTTTGGCCAAGTGTTCACAATACTCAAGTCTAGAGTGGAAATAGAACAGGGTACGAGAAGTGTTCTTTTAAGGCATTAAAAAAATTTACGAATTATCTTATTTATATTTAGATTGTTTTCTTACTGTCACCTATGTCTGGTGACCCCTTACTTAATAAGTTAAATTATTGGATTTTAACAGAAATCACTCAGAGGTAAGTATAGTTTCTGGTATTCTTACCTTATATCTGGTACCAAAACCTAAATTATATTCGGTATCACCAATAATGGATGCCAAATGCTTTTCTCTAACTATTTATAGATATTCACTTTCTTTAAATTAGAATACATACATTTCATATAGACAATTATTCTATGTGACTTTAAAAAGTAATGCAGAGAAACATAAAGTAACTTCCTGTAAATCATTCCAAATAGAAAGCATTTGGAAATATTTTTACCCGTGTTTAAGCTAGCTACAGATATATCAGGTACCATGACTCATTTTATTAAATAATTACTGCTACTGCTGCTAAGTCACTTCAGTCGTGTCTGACTCTATGCAACCCCACAGACGGCAGCCCACCAGGCTCCGCCGTCCCTGGGATTCTCCAGGCAAGAACACCGGAGCGGGTTGCCATTTCCTTCTCCAATGCATGAAAGTGAGAAGTGAAAGTGAAGTCGCTCAGTCGTGTCTGACTCTTAGCGACCCCATGGACTGCAGCCTACGAGGCTCCTCTGTCCATGGGATTTTCCAGGCAAGAGTACTGGAGTGGGGTGCCATTGCCTTATACTACATTTTTATTTATTTACTTCGGTATAGACTATTTCTAAAAAGTATTGTGTTACCTTTTACTAAATATAGAGATATATCTATAAATTGAAACAAGACCCATAAGATGAAAGATAAAAATAAAAGTTAGTTTTGCTAGATTCCCAACTAAGAAAAATCTCTATTTTAAGCTTCCTAGTAATCAGAGCAAAGAAAGAGTGAATTACACATCTCTCTCTTTTTTTTAATGGGAGGGAAAAACAAGTCGAGAAAAAGTTGTACTTAATTCTGAGCTCTGAAGGTAATTTGTCAATGTGAAGCTTTATACAAAATTGCAATTATGTGCTGAAATAATCAGTATAAAATTTATACTTTGGGGTCTTTATTTTATTTAATATTGAAGTATGTATTAATATCAGTATTGATGTTGTTTTTGAAGCATTCACAATTCCTGAAGCAAAATATCAGTAAACAATGTTTATTTCAAAAATTTTAGCACCTATAAATGTATTACAAAATGTTAAAAAGTACCATTTATAAAAAAAAATGTTTCTGTAATTAAAAAGACAGTATAATGAGTAATAATGAGGATGTGGAGAAATTGGAACCCTCACACACTGGCCAAGTGTTCATAGTACTCAAGTCTAGAGTGGAAATAGAACAAGAGTATGAGAAGTGTTCTTTTAGGCATTAAAAAAGTTTACATCCCTCATGGGGATGTAAAACTGCACCACTACTCTGAAAACAGTCTGTCGGTTCCTCAGAAGGTTAAACATAGAGTTACCACGTCACCCGGCATTTCTACTCCTCTGGATACACCCCAGAGAAATGAAAACCAAGGTGCACATACAAATGTGTACACAAGTATTTATAGACTATTCTACATAATAGCTAAAAAGTAGAAACAACCCAAATATCCATCAGCCGATGAATGAATAAATAAATTCTGGTATATCCAAAGAATGGAATAGTATTTAGCAGTAAAAGGAACGAAGTACAATATGGATGGACCTTGAAAACATTATCCTGAGTGAACAAAGCCAGTCACAAGAGATCACATATTATATAATTCCATTTATATGAAATGTCCAGAATAGACAAATCTGTATGGACAGAGAGTAGATTAATATAGTTGCTAAAGGCTGATGGGGCTTCAACATCAGCTGAAGGGGAGGGTGGGTAATGGAGAAGAACTGCTAATGTGTATAGGGTTTCTCTGGGGGCTGATGCAGATGTTCTAAAATTAATCATGGTGATGGTTGTACAACTTCATGAATGAACTAAAAAATACTGAAAGCACTGTACATTGGTGAATTGCATGAATGTTATTTATACCTTAATAAAACTATTATTTAAAAACATATTAAACATATGTTAACCTTTTAATATAAATTGACAGATGAATTTTAATAGGATTTTATTTGATCTTAGAAAATATGATCGTAAACATTAAAATGCATTGTCATTAGTGCCATTGCTGAGTCAAGAGTATATTTTTACCATAATTTTTGAACAAAGAAGCTCTTTCAGATACTACACTAGACAGAAGGACAATGAAGCTTATATACTACTTCCCAGTATTTCCTTGACTTCTTTTGAATAATCCTATCTCATTTGATAACCTTGTATAAATATTAATAAAGCATCTTTTGACATTTGACTAGGGTTAGGTTTTTTCCCGGAGAAGGCAATGGCACCCCACTCCAGTACTCTTGCCTGGAAAATCCCATGGATGGAGGAGCTTAGTGGGCTGCAGTCCATGGGGTCGCTAAGAGTCGGACACGACTGAGCGACTTCACTTTCACTTTTCACTTTCATGCATTGGAGGAGGAAATGGCAACCCACTCCAGCGTTCTTGCCTGGAGAATCCCAGGGACGGCGGGGCCTGGTGGGCTGCCGTCTCTGGGGTCGCACCGAGTCAGACACGACTGAAGCGACTTAGCAGCAGCAGGTTTTTCCCCCCTAATTTATAGAGAGCTATATAGGTTTTGTTTCAAAGACATTTTATAGTTTTCATCGTCTTCATTAGTTTTATCATGTATAGCTGGAGAATCCAATGTGAAGTTACCTGTATCAATTTTAGTACTGTGATTGTCATAATCCACTGCACAAGAAGTTATTTTGGACTAAGAATTATATCTTGCACCAGAAGCTTAACACTTTTTGCTTTGTGCACCAAGTGAAGGCCTGTCTAGACCGCATATAACATGTCATTTCTTGGATAAATTGAGTAATTGAATAACAGTTATTTCAATATGTAAATAATATAGATTTTCGATTTTTAAATAGCAGAATATCAGACTTATGACAACAAAGATACTGCGATTTTGGCATTTAAAGAGAGTAAGCATACCAGAATACTAAAAGCTGCTATTAAAATCACTCAGTGTGACTGAGATATGAAAGTATCTTTAAAATATAATATAGGACTTCCCATGGCTCAGACAGTAAAGATCTGCTTGCAGTGCAAGACACCTGAGTATGATCTTTGTGTCGAGAAGATTCCTTGGAGAAAGGAATGGCTACCCATTCCAGTACTCTTGCCCAGAGAATTCCGTGGATAAAGAAGCCTGGAGGGCTACAGTCCATGGGGTTGCAAAGAGTTGGACACAACGGAGCCACTAACATTTAAATAATAAAGCTGTATTTAAATGCCAGATCATACCGTTTTGACAGTAGAACATTATTTTTAAAACAAGTTAGCATATTAATCCAACCTATGAATTAGAAAAAAAATCTTGAATTTATAGAGCATCCTTTTAACTTTATAAAGCAATTTCATGTGTCTGTATCAGTTACAGAGAACGTGTTACTATCCAGAGAGCTACCCAACAGTGAGTTTATTATCATCATTGAAATTGTTCATGCAGTGGCTAAGTGTCCCTTTGTCAGGGAGGTTACAGAAAGGACTCTGCAGTTGGGTGAATTTGATGACTGCCAGTATCCCTTTTGCTACTAAGATACTCTGATTCCCTGTTCATTCAGTCAATTCAGTTCAGTTCAGTTGCTCAGTCACGTCCGACTCTTTGCGACCCCATGGACTACAGTTTGCCAGGCTTCTCTGTGCATCACCAACTCCCGGAGCTTACTCAAACTCATGTCCATCAAGTTGGTGATGCCATTCAACCATCTCATCCTCTGTTGTCTCCTTTTCCTCCTGCCTTCAGTCTTGCCCAGCATCAGGGTCTTTTCCATTGAATCAGTTCTTCACATCAGGTGGCCAAAAAGTATTGGAGTTTCAGCTTTAGCATCAGTTCTTCCAATGAATATTCAGGAGTGATTTCCTTTAGGATGGGCTGATTGGATCTCCTTGCAGTCCAAGGGACTCTCAAGAGTCTTTTCCAACACCACAGTTCAAAAGCATAAATTCTTTGATGCTCAGCTTTCTTTATAGTCCAACTCTCACATCCATACATGACTATTGGAAAAACCATAGCTTTGACCAGATGGACCTTTGTTGGCACAATAATGTCTCTGCTTTTTAATATGTTGTGTAGATTGGTCATAGCTTTACTTCCAAGGAGCAAGCATCTTTTAATTTCATGGCTGCAGTCACCATCTGCAGTGATTTGGAGCCCCCCAAAAATAGTCTGTCACTGTTTCCACTGTTTCTCCATCTATTTGCCATGAAGTGATGGGACTGGATGCCATGATCTTAGTTTTCTGAATGTTGAGTTTTAAGTCAACTTTTTCACTCTCCTCTTTCATTAAGAAGCTCTTTAGTTCTTCTTCACTTTCTGCCATAAGTGTGGTGTCATCTGCATATCTGAGGTTATTGATATTTCTCCTGGCAGTATTGATTTCAGCTTGTGCTTCATGCAGCCTAGAATTTCTCATGATGTACTCTGCCTAGAAGTTAAATAAGCAGGGTGACAATATACAGCCTTGACATACTCCTTTCTCAATTTGGAACCAGTCTGTTGTTCCATGTCCAGTTCTAACTGTTGCTTCTTGACCTGCATACAGATTTCTTAGGAGGCAGGTCAGGTGGTCTGGTATTCCCATCTCTTTCAGAATTTTCCACAGTTTGTTGTGATACACACAAAGGCTTTGGCGTGGTCAATAAAGCAGAAATAGATGTTTTTCTGGTATTCTCATGCTTTTTCAATGATCCAGCGGGTGTTGGCAGTTTGATCTCTGGTTCATCAGGCCTTTCTAAATCCAGCTTGAACATCTTGAAGTTCACAGTCCATTGTCTGTTGAAGCCTGGTTTGGAGAATTTTCAGCATTACTTTACTAGCATGTGAGATGAGTGCAATTGTGTGGTAGTTTGAGCACTCTTTGGCATTGCCTTTCTTTGGGATTGGAATGAAAATTGATCTTTTCCAGTCCTGTGGCCACTGCTGAGTTTTCCAAATTTGCTGGCATATTGAGTGCAGCACTTTAACAACATCATCTTTTAGGCTTTGAAAGAGCTCAGCTGTAATTCCATCGTCTCCATTAACTTTGTTGATAGAAATGCTTCTTAAGGTCCACTTGACTTCACACTCCAGGATGTCTGGCTCTAGGTGAGTCATCACACCATCATGGTTATCTGGGTCATTAAGATCTTTTTTATATAGTTCTTCTGTATATTCTTGCCATTTCTTCTTAATATCTTCTGCTTCTGTTAGGTCCATACCATTTCTGCCCTTTATTGAGCCCATCTTTGCATGAAATGTTCCCTTGGTATCTCTAATTTTCTTGAAGAGATTTATAGTCTTTCCCATTCTATTGTTTTTATCTATTTCTTTGCATCCCTGTCCATTATCAGACCCAAAAATGGCTTCCGAAAATATATGTTAATTGTATCTTATAGGCTATGTATCTGTAGGCTGTAAATATGGACTTTCAAAAATGTTGCTTTACCAGTAGCCAACACTAGCAAAATTAGGAGTAATATTACTATTGTCCATTTGTTAAATGTAAACTAAAATTAGATACCATTTTTCATCTATAAAATAAACAGTGATTTTCAAAAAGACAATTTTCAGTGCTAATAGAGCTGAAGTTAAGAAGTTCTAATATACTGCAGCTGGGAATATAAATTCATGTAATTCTTTTGAAAGACAATATTATGTTGACTTAATGTTTGTACTTCTGGTAATCAAGTCTAATGAAAAACCCTGCACATAGAAAACATTCAAGGACAATTACTTTATCAGTATTATTTGTCATACCAAAAAATGTACAATTAAAGGGAAATGCATAAGTGAACTATGCTTCTTCCACATAGTTAAATATTCTGCATTGGTTAGTATTTGCTATCTTATATTAAAATTATTTCTTCTCATATATCTCCATTCTGACGTACTTCAGTGTACTTTATCTCCAGCACTTTAATATAATGAACACTCTTATTCATCATTTGTCACCAGCTAGCTTATTACCTAGTATATGACAGGCACACAATACATTTTGTTTGATTTCAGTGGAGTTTGCAAAACAGATCATGGGAGGACTTAACGTTAGAAAGTTAACATAGTGATGCAAAATCATACATATAATATGATTTTAATGACTGGAAAATATAGGAGAGACTACAAAAATGGGGTTTTAGTCTACTGAAAGTGCCAAAAATGTGTTTTGTTACACAAATTTACTGTCCAGCTCTACAGAGGAAGATGAGGTAGGCGCCAAGTGATGATTCAGAAATAGGTGGAGAGGGAGAGTGCCTTGTGGAGTACTAGAAGGGAGCATGTTTTAACAAGCTGTTTAACTTAGGAAAGTTTACATAACTTTCTTGTCTTAAGTGTCTTCTCTGCTGAATGAAGATGGAGCTAATTGATTTCACAAGAAAAATTGCTAAATTGGACAGGATGCTGGGGAAAAACCACCCATAAACTAGGACTATCACAATCACCTTACTTATTATCCCTGAATCTCCAAAACTTCCTTGTATCATTTCCTTGTGTCCTTCATTTTCCAACTTTCTATTCTTGGGTCAGTTATTTTACATTTTCAACCTTTGGGACATTTATTTCCATATTTTTAAATATGTGCAAACTGTTCTCTTGATTCTTAAGTTTTAAAACATTATCGATTGACTTTCTTATTATAGTACATAAGGATTTTTTTTCTCTCTTTATCCTTTTGCTACTCCCCAATATAAAAATCACAATTTTGGTTAAATCTTAAAAAAAAAAAAAAGAACTAATGGATTTCAAAGTTACCTTTATGAGCATATGATAGGGAAAGGGAGGGGGGAAACCTTTTTTATTTGAGACATTTCTGTTATCTTAATGTGGTAAAAGTAAGTACTAAAATCCATTTCTCTTACCTTGCTAGCTCTCATTTGATTATGGGGTACATGGAAAGTAAATCTTTCTGTGAGTGAGTGACTATGTGAAATTACTGAGATTTGGATTTTACTTGTTCAAGCAGCCTGTGCTCAGTAATATCGTATAAAACAATATTTTTAGTAAAGCTTACAACTCTTTGGATATTGTTTTCAGCAGATAATGATATCTTTCTTTGAAACTACTTAGAGATAAATTCAGCCTTTTATTGATAGTAATGGCCCTTGGCCTGCCTCCATCGAGTCGGATTCTAGAATTTCAGTTGATATTTTTAAAGCAATTCTAACTCAGTGTATTTTCTAGTCCACTGAACAGAACCAAAATAATTTTCTTTCTTTTTTTTCACTAAACAGAATCTCTTGCTCTTTCATCCATTGGTTTCTAGGATACCACTCGTTAAGTGAAAGTTGCTTAGTCATGTCTGACACTTTGCTACCCCATGAACTATACAGTCCATGGAATTCTCCAAGCCAGAATACTAGAGTGGGTAGCCTTTCCCTTCTCCAGGAGATCTTCCCAACCCAGGGATCAAACCCAGGTCTCCCGCACTGCAGGCAGATTCTTTACCAGCTGAGCCACAAGGGAGGCGCTTTAAAGCCTTGTGCAAATGCTGTATAGTCCAAGCCAAATACAGTTTGGGCTCAAACAACCGTGGAGTATACCAATCTGTGTCTGAGGCGAACCCATAAGCACTTCCACTCAGAAAAGAAGACCGCACACCATCTCTGATCCATAACATTTATGGAATCCTATTAATGGGGTAGGTTCCTGGATCAGGCTGTGATTCCGCTTCTGGATAGGAGTGTCCTTGTTTATTTTCTAAATGGTCTATAACTCTACTCCCTGAAAGATTCTTCCCTTTCAATCTTCTTGTTCATATTTGAAGTGGGCTTTGGGGGTTAGAGCCCCCTCCCCCCCCCTTTGGAGATGCACAGCTTTTAGAGCTCATTTTCTGTTAGAAAAAACTTGGGTTCCCATAAACAGTGGCTTCTTAGCTCAAGTAGTCAAAAGCCTTTTAGTCCATGTTTATGGTTTCTTGGGTAATATAGCTCTATTAAAATAGTAGTCAGTTCCATGTATAATAATGACAGTTTTAGAGCAAGATTTGTTTCATTGGCCTGTATCTCTCTACCTACTAAATGGCGGCTACCTTGGATCTATGGTTGGGCGTAAGTCAATACCCATAGTCTGATCTTTGCCACAGGCTGTCCTAGTGGCCTCTTGTCGCACACAACCCTTCTAGGTCTTCTTTCTTGTTTTTTAGGTCTAAAAGTAGTTGGCCTTTCCAACCCTTTCATGACCCCAAATTTCTGGGCTCTCCTTGAGACTCTCTCTATACCCTGTTCCTTGCAAACTGGCGGATGACATCCCAAGCTCATTTTTTTCTTCTGCCTTGTCAAAGGCAGCCAGTAACATCAGGCATGCATCATTATTAGTTTTCCCACCTCTTTGCCTTCACCCACAGCTTTGGAAAGCACTTAATCTGCTGTGTATAATAGGGGTCCCCAGACTTGGTGTCCCTCCCTCCCACTGCAGACCTGCTAAGTTAATGCCACGACAGTTGTTTTAGTATTAATGTTTTGTTAACGCAGCACTTAATTTCAAGTTATCAATATCTGCATTATGACTATAAGAAACAACTCTAGACCTCAAGGGCTTCACACAGAGGCTTATTTTTCTCTCAGTACAATCCATTCAGGTTTCAGCAGTTAAAAAAAAAAAAAAAGATACAATATTTTAAAGTTTAAAAATAAAATAAAAAGGATAAATATTTATATCTTGAAAGACAAAGGAGACCAGGAATGGGAGAGGTACTTCAAAGACTTCAGAATTACTGAGTGTCTGTTAGGCTGGGTGGTAGGTGCATATACACTCATGTACTTTACGTTGTACATCTATTACGTACATATATGTATGAAATTTTTCATAATAAATAAAAATTTCTCCAGCTGACTTTAACTCATGTTAGTATACATGTAAGTATTCACAAGGAAAGTGTGAACATCATTTTTTCTCCTTCACCTTATCAGCCACCTTCACAATACCAGAGACTTCTTTAAGATTGTCTAGTATGTTTGTGATGTAGAAATTCCACAGGACTTTAAGTCCGCAGTCTTTGTGGCTTAAAGGAAGCTGTGCGGCTTTGTAACTACTGATCTCAGACAATAAAGCCATAATCGATGACTCCAGGGAAGCTGCTGTTAATGGTTCTGCTGTGTGGTTACCTGGAACTACACCCTCAGAACTGTCACTGTGGCAGTGCCTAGCCTCACTCTGGACCTTGAGTGACGCAGTCCCCCTCATCCATAGTTAAGAGTATCACTTTGGTTTAGCTCCACATTTCCTAGTAAAGACTCATTCCATAAAACTAAACTCTGTTGTTGAAAGTATACTGGTATACTGGACGATGAGAAAACTGTCACATCTTAGTGTTATTGGCTGCAAGGCATCATTAAAAGCTGATACTATTCTTTGACCTTCATCACTGCCTAAGGGCAATGGTTCCTAATTCACTGGGAAAACATATTTACTGATCACCCTGTATATGCTGCATGCTAGAATACCAAGTGTGGAGAAGGCACTGGCACCCCACTCCAGTACTCTTGCCTGTGAAATCCCATGGATGGAGGAGCCTGGTAGGCTGCAGTCCATGGGGTCGCGAAGAGTCGGACACAACTGAGCGACTTCACTTTCACTTTTCACTTTTCATGCATTGGAGAAGGAAATGGCAACCCACTCCAGTGTTCTTGCCTGGAGAATCCCAGGGACAGGAGCCTGGTAGGCTGCTGTCTATGGGGTCGCACAGAGTCGGACACGACTGAAGTGACTTAGCAGCAGCAGAATACCAAGTGTAGTAAAGAAATCTCTGTGAATAACTATTCACAATAAAGTAAAAATGTGTTATTTTATATGTATAACTGGACCACTTTGCTGGACACCTGAAACTAACACATTGTTAAACAACTCAACACCAATATAAAATAAAATTTAAATAAAAAATTATTAAAGTTACTTTGTATTATAAAGATTATTGGTTTTTTTTTCCTCTAGCATTTCAGTGGCTTAGGCAAATATCAAGGCTTTTTAAAATTGATTTTTATTGGAGTATAGTCGAGTTACAGTATTATGTTAGTTTCTGTTGTAAGCAAATCAAGTGAATCAGTTATACGTATACAGTTATTCTTTCACAGATAACCATTATTTCCTTTGTTCTTAATGATTATTTTTATCATATTATTTAAAGGAATGTTATTTTAAAGCATATACTATTACAGTTGAAATTTAAGCAAAATTAGGAAAAGAAGCAAAATGAACTGTTTTGCACCCTAAACAAAACAATCTCTGCCTTATCATGCTACTTACAATGAATTCTAATTGTTGAAGCAGAGATGTCAGACAGAGTTGGGAATACCTTGGGAATTTTCCTGTTGTCTTCCCAAATTAACCACCAAAGGGAAGTTTGAGTCAGAGAGTAGCATGGGAGAGCCCCCAAGCCAGGATGAATGAGAAAGTTCAGGGGTAAGTGTACTAATAAACTTTACATTATGCAGTTGTCAGAGATGAGCCTTCAGGTTGGGAGAACCAACTGAGCGAAACAAAGGAGGCATGGGAACAGAAAGGGTCCTAGCCTCTTTGACATAGGGATAACAGGGAGAGTTTTTAGGCTAAAATCAGAACCGAGGGATAAATGAGTGAGCAGCTGGGGAGGGTCAGAAGAGATACCCAGCGTGGTGTCTAAATCAGTGAACTTTGTTCTCAGTGGTCACTGGCCAACATTGCTCTGTCCTTTGAAGGTGGCTCCGGGCTTCTCTAGGCTTCAGGTGATTCATCCCTTCAGCACTGTAGTCTCAAGAAAGAGGCCATTTTGTCTGGTCATGGGGCTCCTACTCTGGGGAGAATCCCAAGACACTGTCAGGGAATCCTGTTCACTTCATCTAGTTTAATCTAGTTGACTTGATTAAAAGCTGAATCTTAGAAGCCAGATAGGGGCAAGAGAATGTGTGCCCTAGTGCCTCACTGAGGAATGAGAAGTTAATTTCATAAGCAGAGGAGCCTTGCACACTTTAAATGAGGAAGGGATGAGATTAAAACTGACCTATCCACATTTCCTGGGCCACCACCAACACAATGATACCAGTCCAACTTTGAGATACCAAGCTTGTCATTTTGGTGCCTGCAATATTTTTTCCTTTCCTCTAAACCTTGTCTTTTTCTTTCCATGATGAAAGGAGTGGCATTATGAAATAAAGGACAGGTTGTAGACTTGGAGGCAGAAAGACCAGAATCCAAGTCAGTGTATACCAATCAACTACTGAAATGACTTTCATTCATTCATTCACATATTTAGTGCCTGCTATGAGCCAGGCATTTTTCTACGCCAAGGTGATAATAGTGAATGACACAAATTTCCTCTTCTAGAGAGGGGAGAAAAACAAGTAAAAACATATATATGCTGTATAACATTAGAAAAATTTTATAAAGAAAAATGGAAGGGTTAGATTCTAATTGGAGTATCCACAGAGATGACATCATAACAAATCTACATGAAATGGAGAAACCTGGGGAAGAGCATTCCAAGCAGAAGGATGACAAGGGCAAAATATTCTAGCTTTGCACTTACCTGGTGTTTTAGGAAGAAGAGGAGGTCATGAGAGGTCCTAGGAATGGTAAGAGATAAAGTTGATGGAGTCAGATGATATAAGGCCTTGTTAGACTTGGAAAATAATTAAAATTTTTTTCTGACAGAAGGGTTTTGAGAAAGAGTTAATACTCTGACTTTTATTTTAAAAGATTATTCTAGCTATTCTATGATGAAATGCCTGAAAGGAGATGGGGGAAAATGGCAAAAGTGGAAGCAAAGGTCACCTTGCTTAGTTACGAGTATAAACATATCCTTGTTTACAATTCTATAATGGAACTCAACAGTCAAGTTATGGTACACTCTTGGATTCAATATTCCAAAATATTGCAGACACAGTGTTTAAAAGTATATGTATTTTAAAAGTGAATTTAGTGCATCTTGGAAGGGAAGTTATGACCAACCTAGACAGCATATTCAAAAGCAGAGACATTACTTTGCCAACAAAGGTCCATCTAGTCAAGGCTATGGTTTTTCCTGTGGTCATGTATGGATGTGAGAGTTGGACTATGAAGAAAGCTGAGCGCCGAAGAATTGATGATTTTGAACTGTGGTGTTGGAGAAGACTCTTGAGAGTCCCTTGGACTGCAAGGAGATCCAACCAGTCCATTCTGAAGGAGATCAGCCCTGGGATTTCTTTGGAAGGAATGATGCTAAAGCTGAAACTCCAGTACTTTGGCCACCTCATGTGAAGAGTTGACTCATTGGAAAAGACTCTGATGCTGGGAGGGATTGGGGGCAGGAGGAGAAGGGGACGACAGAGGATGAGCTGGCTGGATGGCATCACCAACTCAATGGACGTGAGTTTGAGTGAACTCCGGGAGTTGGTGACGGACAGGGAGGCCTGGAGTGCTGCGATTCATGGGGTCACAAAGAGTCGGACACGACTGAGCTACTGAACTGAACTGAAGTATAAAAAATTATTAGTAAAAATGATTGAAATCAGTTAAGTCTCTGGCTTTCAATCTCTGTGGTTACAGTCCTACCTACTTAGGAGAGCATTCTTTGGGCCTCAGCATCTTTAAACAGAAAGAACAATCAGGTAATCCCTAGGTTCCTATCAAATTCTAAATTTCTCTGATTCTGAGAACAAGTCAAGTATAGAACAGTTTCTAGAAAATATCTGGATGGAAAATTTCCAAATATTTTAAGAATAGGTTCTTCACGAGTTCATTTGAGGAGACCATGTGTACTGTACTACTTACAAACCTATTTGTAATTTGAATATTGTGAGAAATACATAATTTTAATTTAGTTTGGGGGGAAATAATGTAATGCATATAGCATATGCATTATATGCAATGCATATAGCATATGAATGCTAATAATTTTAAAGGATTGGAAAACTTTTCTAAGGAATTTGAATTGTTAATTTTGAGTATGTTTTAAAATATATTTCTCTATATAGAATTATTCTATTATTTTTTGTATATTTTATAATTCTTGGTATTCAGCTTTCCATCAAGAATATGACTAGCATATTGTTACTCGAGGGGACCACCGGAAGAGTTCGTCCGTCCATTTATCTCTAGTAATAAAAATAAGTATGATTCAAGAATGTTAATGGTGAAAAAGAAGGTAAATGGTTTAAAATTCTGTGTTATAATTCAGAAGGTTTATAGTAGAGCCTCTCAGCCTCAGTGCTAATGACATTTAGGGCCAGATAATTAATTCTCTGTTCTGGGAGGCTGTTCTGTGCACTGTATGATGTTTAGCAATATTCCTGATGTCTGCTCATTAGATTCTAGTTGTGACAATGAAAAAAAAAACTGTCTCTAGATGTTGACAACTGTTTCTTGAGAGACAAAAATTGCCCCCAGTGAGTGTCATTTCGTTTCCATAGATGTCTGGTCATTTACAGAGTAAGCTTCTTTCTTTTAGGAAATTGGAAACTTCTCAAATATCAAAATTGGTTCTTATGGAACCTGGAGTCTTATATTCTTGATACTGAAGAGCTTTATCACCTTTTTGCTTCCTCCATCACAGGAAATGATTACTTCCTCTTGCATAAATTTTGTCATCATCCACTCAAGTTTAAAAGCAATGACTGTGTCAGTTTCCACAATGGTTTCATCACTATTAGCATCAGACTTGCTAATCTAGACCTTTAGGTCTATGATAAACTTGATTACCAGACTGGGGAAGGTGCTTAATGCTGTCTGAATTCACCCCTACCTCAATGCCTGGGGATGAATTCACCTATGTTATTATTGGGCAAGCTAACTGCTTCACAGATGTTTAGCTGAACACTCTTAGTGCCTGATTAACTGGAAAAACTGATAGAGCCAAAATTCAGTTCAGTTCAGTCACTCAGTCCTGTCCGACTCTTTGCAACCCAATGGACTGCAGAACACCAGGCTTCCCTGTCCATCACCAACTCCTGGACCTTGTTCAAACTCTTGTCCATTGAGACAGTGAGGTCATCCAACCATTGCATCCTTTGTCATCCCCTTCTCCTCCTACCTTCAGTCTTTCTGAGCATCAGGGTCTTTTCCAATGAGTCAGTTCTTCTCATCAGGTGTCCAAAATATTGGAGTTTCAGCGTCAGGATCGGTCCTTTCAATGAATATTCAGGACTGATTTCCTTTAGGACTGACTGGTTTGATCTCCTTGCAGTCCAAGGGACTCTCAAGAGTCTTCTCCAACACCACAGTTCAAACGCATCAATTCTTCGGTGCTCAGCTTTCTTTATGGTCCATTTACAGCTTTCTTAATATCTATTAAAATTATCTTCCAAAAATAATGCAGAATGATCCCATCAGAAATTCATCTGCATTTTCTTCGCATGAAAATCATGGGCAACCACTGTTATATTTATGTTCGCTGTCATGATCTAAATCAGAACCCCTCCACCATCTGCTCAGGAAACAGTTGCCCAGAGATGGGAGGTGGTGGGTCAAGTCGAGTACGTGTGTATTATGTGTTCAAGTAAGATCAAGGGTCTAGCCAAATCCAAAGTGACATCCCTCCCCCCCAAGTTTTTAGCAATGAAAGAAACCAAGAACAGTGGTAAAGACAAGAGGAAGGATCCTTCAGGGGTCGGGGCATTCAGTGGATCTCAATAAAATGTCTAGCAAGGCTGAGCAAAGCAGGTTTCATAGCAGCCCCCGCCTGGAGATTTCTCACTTGAGAAATGAGGACGATATGTGTTGTTGACTCACAGGACGTTTCTTAATAGTTTGGAAATAAACCACTATAATCAGTCTTCACCATCCCTAGCCTTGGAATAGGATAGGGATCCACCATCCCTTGGTCTTGGAAAAAGAAAAATCCAGTTTGCTAATTCCTGATATTTAAACTTGAAAGCGTTCCCATAAGACACTGAAGACTTTTTAGACACGTCCTTGCCCCAGGCCTGAGCTGTGTGAGGTCCAGGGCAAGCGGAATGGAACTGTAGGTGGGCTACCGCTAGTGACAGGGTCTCCTGAGGCCCCGCAGGGCACCTTGGGGCGGCCCATCGCCATCCCACCGGTTCCCCGGAAGTCCCCCCCCACCCCCACCCCGACCTGGTGGGGCTGGCGGCAGGGCCACTTTAAGGGCGGGCTGTGGGCGGGCGCCCCGCAGCTGGGGGCCCAGAGCCATTGGCGCGGGGCTGGCAGCTGACGAGGCAGGCGGGCTGCCAAGCTCCTCCCGCGGTGAGGCTGCCCCAGGACTCGCACGTGCGCAACGGGCCATGGCGGCCTCAATTACCGGCCCGGAGTTCGGCCAAACCCCGGGGCAGGTAAGAGGCTGAGGAGGAGGAGGAAGGGGAGGCAGCTGCGTTTATAACGGCGCGCGGGCAGGCGCGGGGCCGACCCCGGGGGCCTTTGCGGGGCGCGAGCCAGTCCAGGACGCCTCCCTGGCAACCCGGCCGGCTCCTGGGAGCCCTCGGCGGGCGCCTGCCCACCTCGAGGTCGAGGACGCGCTCGGTCATCTCAGGAGCGGAGGCCCGAGGAGGGAAGGGGACCTGGCCGTGTTGTCGTCACAGAGTCACCCCCTCGAACTCTCGACGTTCGCCCATCACAGACTCATTTTCGGGGCCCCGGACCACCGGTGGGGCGACCCGAGGGCGAGACGTCTTGGGCTAGTGACCAGATAAAACAGGAAAGGCAGTTTTTATGTTTTCGCCTGAATCCTGTATACAAAAGTTGGTTCCACACGTTTCAGTTTGGATATGGAGGCTTTTAGTCACCATCTTGAATACGGGAAAGTTTATCTTCAGGTCTCTAGTCTGCACAACTCGGATGCCTTTTTTTTTTCTTTCACTTTGCTCACTGGCGGGTTGTCCGGAGTGTCCTTGCACATCCCTGACCCCCAAACTGGCTGACGCCTGTCGAGACCGTCGCCATTGGTGGGAAAAGGCGGCTGCCCTCCTCCCACATTCTCCCACCCTATTCACAAATCTGCCCCTACCCCAGTCTCGGGGAGGCGCTGGGGCGGGGGGCGCACCTTATTTACCATCCCCTCGGCAGAAATGCAGAATCATTTTTGTGACTCATTTTCGATAATAATGAAAGGTGATTAGCAGCTCACCAGGAAGGAAAGTGAAAGTGAAAGTGAAGTCGCTCAGTCGTGTCCGACTCTTTGCGACCCCGTGGACTGTGGCCCACCAGGCTTCTCCGTCCATGGGATTCTCCAGGCAAAAATACTGGAGTGGGTTGCTATTTCTTTCTCTAGGGGATCTTCCCGAACCAGTGATCGAACCCAGGTCTATCTGCATTGCAGGTAGACGGTTTAACCTCTGAGCCACCAGGGAAAAAGCCACCAGTAAGGAAGCATAAGCTAAACCCAACCCCACCCCACCCTAGGAAGCAAGGCGAGCTGGCGTTGACTTTCTTTTATTTCATGTCTTGATAAATGTGAGAGGGAAACCTGGGCGGTGTCGAGTTTTGAATCCCTGAGAGTGTTATACATACTCCAGTCTCTACAAACTCCTTGAGAACAAGCTTTCTGAACCGAATTACTACCACTCGGAAGTGGACCATGTTTAAGAGGTTTTTGTAATTCTTTCAAAATGGAAGCACCTATCGGGCTTCCCTCATAGTCTAGTCGGTAAAGAATCTGCCTGCAATGCAGAAGACCAGCGTTCGATCCCTGGGTCGGGAAGATCCCCTGGAGAAGGAAATGGCAACCCACTCCAGTATTCTTGCCTGGCAGGCTACAGTCCATGGGGTTGCAAAGAGTCGGACACGACTTAGCGACTAGAGAGAGAGAGAGATTTAAACTCAGGAAAAACAGTATTTTGGGGATATATGATTCGGCAGAGCTGCACACAGTGGAATTCTGAATAAAATATCTCATGCCCGAGTAGTTATTACATAGATGATTGCGGCTTTCCACCCTTAAGAGACCCTGAAGCCCCAACTGTACCCTTTGAGCAGCTTGCTCATTTCTCCAGCTAGAGCTGCTTAAAGCCCTGACTCCTGGAGAAACTGGTGACCAGCAAGCGCCCCGGTCAGGGCACGAGCTCCCCCAGCTGCTGCTGATTGTCAGCGCTGCTCCCGGTGATAAGAGTGACATAAATAACAGCTCAGTAAAACGCAGGAGCCATTTGCTTTAAGCACTTCAGCACCTGCTGTTACTAATTAAGGGTTTAGCCTGCCACAGATTGCAAATGGAAATCCAGTGTTTTAAAAATGGCAGAGACTGGCGTGCCCTGCCTGTTACCCTAATCTCAGTAATCAGAGTGGATGAAGAGCGTGGGTGATGATGGTGTGGCACTGTAAAAAAACTGCCCACACTTAAGGGAGCTACACCAAGGTATTTATCCCTGAGTGCTGGAATTAAATGCTTTTTATTTTCTCTTCAGACTGCTTTGAATTTTCCAACCTCCAGCAATGAATATGTATTGCTTTTGTTAAAGGAGTGCAGTAAACAATTCAGATAGAAAAAAAAAATTCCACCAAATGAAGCCCAGCATCAGTTCAGGTTGTGATGCTCACAGGTGAAAATCTTAGAGGTACTAATGGCAGTTTTCCAGAGCTGAATATACTAGAACGTTTTATTCATTTTCCTTTTATTCTTATCAGTGGATACTTCTCATCACCTGTGCTCATTACACCATCAACAAGATATTTTTAACTGTATAAATATTCAAATTTAAGTTGAGTAGAAGCTCTTCTAGACATTATAAATGTAATAAATGTGATAAGGCTTTTAAAAAAAAGTTCTTCAGTTAATTTGAGTTACTTGGGGACAGTGGGGCAGTATTCTGATCTGATTTAGGAACGTTCCTCATGTGCTGATTTTGTGGGGCAGAGATGGAAGCTTTTGGCAGGAGAACGAATCAGTTCTTCTCAGATCGGCTTTATTTCCTGCCCCTCTGTGTCCTGTTACAAGTTGCAGAAAGGCCCATGAGGGGTACTTTGCTTCCTCATCTCTTTCAGAATCTCTTTCCACCTCTCCTCAGTTTTTCCCCAGTACCTGGGTTCTGCCCGTCAAAGCTCGCTCTTGACTTTTCTCCACAAGACTAGCTGAGGAATTCTAGAGAACTTAGAACTGAGCCTTTGAGCAGAATATTGCGGTGAGAAGCAATAGAGCTATTCACGTTAGTAACTGATGCACATTGTTCAAAACTTAACCTGCGTTACCTGTGGCTCAAATAATGAAGACAGCAGTTTGGTTTAGGGCTATTTTCACTGCCTGATTTGGACACATTTTCCTTCTAATTCTACTCTCCCCTTCCCGTCTCCTTGATTTGATGAGTTCCATGTGCTCAAATTTGGTGTTACCTGGGATCATAGGGCAGTACTACCACCTGCAGGGCATTGTACAAACACTTCTCCTTAACAACAGTCCTGTGATTTAAGTACTGTTACCCTCCCGGCCAGATGAGGACTTCAGAGGTGCATTACTCAGAGATGCTAGTTAGTGACTGAACAAGGCAATGGATGCTGTTATACCTACCGTGAAAGCCTTTGCTGCAAACTGTCAGGATGTTAAAAAAAATATGTTGTATATTAACACATATATATGAAATCTAGGAAAATGGTACTGATAAACCTATTTGCAGGGCAGGAATAGAGATGCAGTCATAGAGAACCGATTTGTGGACACATTGGGGGAAGTAGAACATGGGATGAATTGAGAGAGTAGCACTGACTTGTTTATACTATCATGTGTGAATTAGATAGCTAGTGGGAAGCTGCTGTACAGCACAGGGAGCTGAGCTCAGTGCTCCAGTGGGGTGGGGTAGGGGGTGGGAGGGTGGACCAAGAGACAGGGGATATATGTGTACATACAGCTGACTCACACTGTTGTACAGTAGAAGCTAACACAACATTGTAAAGCAGTCATACTCTAATTTTTTTTTTTAAGGATCAGTAACAGCTTTAGTAGAACTGATCTTCCACTATATTCCCTGTCTTGCAAGGATTGAAAGCCATTCATTCTTAATAGCGAAAAGAAAAAAAAAAGATTCCTAGGATGTAAGAGAGCTGGTCTGTCTGTCCACCTTGAATTCCCAGCACAGCATCTGCCCTGGAGTAGGGACTCAGTAAATACCAATGGTGAGAGTACTGAGACATCAAGTACATTTAAGCAGATGCAATAAAAGTGGCAGGAGGTCTTAAAGGAAAAAAGAAACTTTACTACTAGAAAGGTTTGCAAGTGGTTCATAGCCCAGGACATCCTAGTTGATACATGTTTTTTAGTATAATAATTAATAGCACCCCCTTTGTTCTCATGAGTCTCAGTTTGGAAGGTAAATTAAATGGTCACCCCATCTGTAGCAGGCACGTTACTTTTGGACATTCATAGGTTGCTTCAGTTAACCTGGTTAATTAAAAAACAAAAATCTAGTTACTCATTTTAGGACCCCTTGTTAATGATTGTTTCACTGCTTGGCATTTGGTTCACAAGTGATTGTAATGGTATAAAAGAAACCCTGTGCCCCAGTGGAGGTTCACAAATACTCTTCACTCAAAAGCAGCATGGTGGCTTAGAGTCCTCCAAGTATTAATGGAAATGAAGAATGTTTACAAAATTAAAAGGAAACACTCTAAAAGGGTCCTGATACTCTCTACTGTAGAAATTCCAGATTTCAAAATTCACTTAAGACTGTTATGCTGTCTTCTTAGAATGTAGAAGGAGGACATGAAGCTGGTGACATGAGTTGATATTAGGCTATGAAAGGCCTAATATCAAATAATAATATTGAATTATTATTCTGTTTAAACTAGAGTGGGGCAGGAGAGTGGGATTGGCTCATGATGATCAATTGAGCACACCTATTGACATTCCGGCTTCCCCAGTCTACCTGGCAAGAGTTGCTTAACAGTGTGCTGATACCTTTAGCAAGTAAATATTGAAAAGACAAAAAAAAGCAGAGGTGGTATTCTAAATTAGAAGTCCATGGAGACGTATATTTCAGTTCAGTTGCCCGGTCATGTCTGACTCTTTGTGACCTCATGGACTGCAGCACGGCAGGCTTCCCTGTCCATCACCAACTCCCAGAGTTTGCTCAAACTCATGTCCGTCGAGTCGGTGATGCCATCCAACCGTCTCATCCTCTGTTGTCCCATTCTCTTCCAGCCTTCAGTCTTTCCCAGCATTAGGGTCTTTTCCAAGGAGTCAGTTCTTCATATCAGGTGGCCAAAGGATTGGAGTTTTATCTTCAGCATCAGTCCTTCCAATGAATATTCAGGACTGATTTCCTTTAGGATTGACTGGTTCGATCTCCTTGCAGTCCAAGGGACTCTCAAGAGTCTTCTCCAACACCACATTTTAAAAGCATTAATTCTTCAGCACTCAGCTTTCTTTATAGTTCAACTCTCACATCCATACGTGACTACTGGAAAAACCATAGCTTTGACGAGACGGACCTTTGTCGGCAAAGTAATGTCTCTGCTTTTTAGTAAGCTGTCTAGATTGGTCATAACTTTTCTTCCAAGGAGCAAACATCTTTTAATTTCATGGCTGCAGTCACCATCTGCAGTGATTTTGGAGCCCCCCAAAAAAAGTCTGTCACTGTTTCTACTGTTTCCCCATCTATTTGCCATGAAGTGATGGGGCTGGATGCCATGATCTTAGTTTTCTGAATGTTGAGTTTTAAGTCAACGTTTTCACTCTCTTTCACTTTCATCAAGAGGCTCTTTAGTTCTTTGCTTTCTGCCATAAGTGTGGTGTCATCTGCATATCTGAGGTTATTGATATTTCTCCCGGCAGTCTCGATTCCAGCTTGTGCTTCATGCAGGCTGGCATTTCTCATGATGTACCCTGCATATAAGTTAAATAAGCAGAGTGACAATATGCATCCTTGATGTAGTCCTTTCCTGATTTGGAACCGGTCTGTTTTTCCATGTCCAGTTCTAACTGTTGCTTCTTGACCTGCATGCAGATTTCTCAGGAGGCAGGTCAGGTGGTCTGGTATTCCCATCTCTTGAAGAATTTTCCACATTTTGTTGTGATCTACACAAAGGTTTTGGTGTTGTCAATAAAGCAGAGGTATACGTTTTTCTGGTATTCTCTTGCTTTTTTGATGATCTAATGGATGTTGGCAATTTGATCTCAGGTTCCTCTGGCTTTTCTAAATCCAGCTTGAACATCTGGAAGTTCACAGTTCATGTACTGTTAAAGCCTGGCTTGGAGAATTTTGACCCAAGCTTGCCCGTGAGTGTCCAGGAGTCTCTGGTGGAGGCGTGGGAGGGTGGTGGCCTGCTGCAGGGTTGGGGGCACTGAGTATAGCACTGCCTGCATGGGACCTTTTGAAAGAGGTCGCCATTATCTTCATTACCTCCACCATAGTTTGGCCTCAGGTCAAATAACACAGGAGACCCAGGTTTGATCCCTGGGTTGGGAAGATCCTGGAGAAGGAAATGGCAACCCCACTGCAGTATCTTTGCCTGGAAAATCCCATGGAGCTTGGTGGGGTACAGTCCATGGGGTCGCAAAGAGTCAGACATGGCTGAGCAACTTCTTCACTTCACATAACTGGGAGGGAATACAGCCCCACCCTTCAGCTGAAAATTGGATTAAAGATTTACTGTGGGTGGCCCCACCCATCAGAACAAGACCTAATTTCCCCCTCAGTCAGTCTCTCCCATCAAGAAGCTTCCATAAGCCTCTTATCCTTCTCCATCAGAGGGCAGACAGACTGAAAACCACAATCACAGAAAACTAACCAATCTGATCACATGGACCACAGCCTTGTCTAACTCAATGAAACTATGAGCCATGCCATGTAGGGCCACCCAAGACGGATGGGTCATGGTGGAGAGTTCTGACAAAACCTAGTCCACTGGAGAAGGGACTGGCAAACCACTTCAGTATTCTTGCCTTGAGAACCCCATGAGCAGTATGAAAGGCAAAAAGATATGACACTGAAAAATGAAGTCCCCAGGTCAGTAGGTGCCCAATATGCTATTGGAGATCAGTGGAGAACTCCAGAAAGAATGAAGAGATGGAACCAAAGCAAAAACAACACCCAGTTATGGATGTGACTGGTGATGGAAGTAAAGTCCGATGCTGTAAAGAACAGTATTGCATAGGAACCTGGAACGTAAGGTACATGAAGTGAAGTGAAGTCACTCAGTCATGTCCGACTCTTTGTGGCCCCATGGACTGTAACCTATCAGGCTCCTCTCTCTATGTGATTTTCCAGGCAAGAATACTGGAGTGGGTTGCCATTTCCTTCTCCAGGGATCTTCCCTATCCAGGGATCGAACCCGGTTCTCCCGCATTGTAGGTAGACGCTTTAATTTCTGAGCCACCAGGGCAGGTAAGATACATGAATCAAGGCTACTTGAAAGTGGTCGAACAGGAGATGGCAAGAGTGAACGTTGACACTTTAGGAATCAGCAAACTAAAATGGACTGGAATGGATGAATTTAACTCAGGTGACCATTATATCTACTACTGTGAGCAAGAACCCCTTAGAAGAAATGGAGTAGCCCTCATAGTCAACAAAAGAGTCCAAAATGCAGTACTTGGATACAATCTCAAAAATGACAGAATGATCTCTGTTCATTTCCAAGGCAAACCATTCAATATCACAGTAATAATGCTGAATAAGCTGAAGTTGGACGGTTCTTGAAGACCTACAAGACCTTCTAAAAATAACACCCCAAAAAGATGTCCTTTTCATTGTGGGATACTGGAATGCAAAAGTAGGAAGTCAAGAAATACCTGGAGTAATGGGCAAATTTGGCCTTAGAGTACAGAATGAAGCAAGGCAAAGGCTAACAGAGTTTTGCCAAGAGAACTCACTGGTCATAGCAAACACCCTCTTCCAACAACAAAAGAAAAGACTTTACACATGGACATCACCTGCTTTTTCTAAAGAAAATGAACTCTATCTGAGTCCTGAGCTCCTGGTATTGGTAGTTTCCAGATGTCTACAGCTGACAAGAATGGAAGGAAAGCCAGCTCTCTCTACCCTGGAGGGGGAAAAAAAAAACAAAGTGCTTGGTTTTTAGAGTAAAGCCTACCTTTATTTAGACAAATAGCCAGTCCTAGTCTTGTTGCTGTCCAGCCTTTCTTCCACCATCCCTCCCACTCACATCAAACCCACAGTCGGTTGTTCCTTTAAAAGAAATAATAACTGGGGAAGCAGACCACCCCACCTTCAGGGAAAACTGCTCACACTGTTTCAACTGAGTCCTTGATTCATGTTTATGTTTGGATAACCAAGAATGGCAGACAACTGTTCCAGGGATAGGTGATAAAGGTGGTAGGAAAAACTTTAAAAATTTCTGATTTGTATCTTTAGAGGAGATATCATATCCTAAAAATTGCAGACTATGATCAATTATCAAAGGAAAAAAATATTAGAAATGAGCAATTCACATTAAATTAACTGAAATTGTAAAAATCTTTAGAATAGGACTTGGCACCCCACTCCAGTACTCTTGCCTGGAAAATCCCATGGATGGAGGAGCCTAGTAGGTTGCAGTCAATGGGGTCGCTAAGAGTCAGACACGACTGAGCAACTTCACTCTCACTTTTCACTTTCATGCATTGGAGAAGGAAATGGCAACCCACTCCAGTGTTCTTGCCTGGAGAATCCCAGGGACAGGGGAGCCTGGTGGGCTGCCGTCTATGGGGTCGTACAGAGTCAGACACAACTGAAGTGACTTAGCAGCAGCAGCAAAGCTTGAGCTAGTAATATGAACAATAAACTTAAGTCTCTCAGAAGTTGAGACATGAAGGATCAATTTAGGATGCCCAGCATCTAACAGACTGTTCCTAAGGACAGTGACAACAGGAGGAAATGACCAAAGAAATAATAGAAGGAACTTTCTAGAGCTGAAGATCCATTGAGTGCCAAGTGAGCTGAGTAAGGCCCATACCCAGACACATCCTAGAAAACGATCAGAGTCCACAGCATGAGAGAAAAGCACTAAAAGAAAAACAAGGCAGCCTTTTCTTTTCATCAGCAACTCTGGATGCAAGAAGGCAATGACTCAGTATCTTCAGAGTTCAGAGATAAAGAGATTCTAACTTGTTGGAGTATTTTGATTAGAAAACTAGCATTGAATTGTGGTCCCTAATGCCACCAAAGAACATAAATAAGGAGTTTTAACTCTTAACATTGTAGGAGCAACAGGAGGGAAAAGGAAAATTTGCTCAGCCTAACAGAAAGCTTGGGAAAAGAGAAACAAAATTATAGTGAATGAAAAACCTGAGATAACAAATGAAAGGAGTAAGACCATTTCATGTTAAGTTATAAATGTTTCACAATTAATTAATGTTAGTAATTAATTACATTATATTGATTACCTTAATTAATGTTCATTAACTAGTGCCATTAATGTAATTACTTATTAAAAACTTAGTAATTATATATAAAAAACTGAAATTTGATGGAAAAAACAAAAATTCAAATATATGTTACTTGTAAAATTCATACAAAATCAAAATGGTAAGGAAAGCCTCAAAATAAAGGGGTGCAAAAAACTAACTGCTGAATATCAGAAAAAAATAAAATTTCAGATGAAAAGCATTAAAAAAATAGACATATTTTATATATAGTTTATTCTCAATATGGTTAGTAATATGTGATATGTATATGTTAATACATACTGAATAAACATAGATCACTATATAGTATATATTAAGTATTACAGTTACATATTTGTATGAATATATGGAATTATTAGGAACCTTTATGTACCTAATCCATAGTTACACACAGAGTCTCAGTTCAGTTCAGTCGCTCAGTCGTGTCTGACTCTTTGCAACTCCATGAATTGCAGCACGCCAGGCCTCCCAGTCCATCACCATCTCCCGGAGTTCACTCAAACTCACATCCATCGAGTCGGTGATGCCATCCAGCCATCTCATCCTCTGTCATCCCCTTTTCCTCCTGCCCCCAATCCCTCCCAGCATCAGAGTCTTTTCCAATGAGTTGGCTCTTTGCATGAGATGGCCAAAGTACTGGAGTTTCAGCTTCAGCATCATTCCTTCCAAAGAACACCCAGGGCTGATCTCCTTTAGAATGGACTGGCTGGACCTCCTTGAAGTCCAAGGGACTCTCAAGAGTCTTCTCCAACACCACAGTTCAAAAGCATCAATTCTTCGGTGCTCAGCTTTCTTCACAGTCCAACTGTCACATCCATACATGACCACTGGAAAAACCATAGCCTTGACTAGACAGACCTTTGTTGGCAAAGTCTGTAGTTAGAGAAATCGATGAATTGACAAACCATATTTAGAGAGGGACAATTTATACATCTGCTTCATAAACTGAAAAATCAAGTAGACCTAAAGTAAGAGAGACAGCAATGAACAAGTTTAATCTGAAAGCTATGTAAAGACTATATGCCCAACGGAAATATGCAGTTTTTTTCAAATATCCATGTAACATTAAACATCGTATATTAAGTCACAGAGAAAATACCAACCAGTTCTAAAAAGTAGAAGTCATGTTGGGTACATCCACTGATGACAATGCACTGAAACAAGAAATGAGTCAATAGCCCCCAAAATTAAAGGAAAAAACCACTAACCACTTGACAATAACTTCATTATATAGGTGTTTAACATTTATTTTACTAGTAAGCAGTAAAGAACAAAAAAGGCAGTCTAAAACTTAACTTTATAAAGTAACTTCAAGCCGAGATTTCACTGACAAATTTTACCCAAACTTCAAGAAGCTGATAATTTCTTCTTTTATAAAATATTCAAGACCGTGAAATAGTTTTTAAGCTTTCTATTTCTTCAAGGCTGGCATAACCTTGATACCCAAGCCAGATAAGTCAGTACCATAAAACAAAATTATATCCAGTTTTACTTATGAACATAGATGCAAAAATCTAAAATAAAGGAATTGAATCTGTTTGCATTAAGCATAGGTTTATTCCAGTAATTCAATGATGACTTGACATTAGGAAATCTATTAATGTAATTCACTGATGGATGACAGGAGAAAAAAATACAATCATGTTGATACTGAAAAAGCTGTTGATAAATTTTAACACCCATTTCTGATTTAAAATTCTTAGCCTCCAAATAGAGAACTATTTAACTTGGTTAAGGGTATTGACCTTCAGTAGTGGTAAAAACATTTGAAATATTCCTGTTATAGAAAGTCAGGAACAAGACAAGCATGCTCAATTTACTCCTGCTATTTACTGTTGTTTTGAATGTCCTGTGTGTGAATGTTAAGTCGCTTCAGTTGTATCCAACTCTTTGCAATCCTATGGACCATAGCCCTCTTGGCTCCTCTGTCCATGGGATTCTCCAGGCAAGAATACTGGAGTGGGTTGCCGTGCCCTCCAGGGGATCTTCCCAACTCAGGGATCAAACCCACATCTTTTATGTCTCCTGCATTGGCAGGTAGGTTCTTTACCACTAGCGCCGCCTGGAAAGCCCTTTGAATGTCCTAGCCATGCTTTAAGATCAATAAGTAAAAGACATAAATTCTGGAGACAGGGATAAAGATGTCATTTTTTAAAACTATGTGATAACCTACCAAGGAAATCAAAGAATCAGCTAAAAAATATTGGAACTAAATGGAGAGTACCTTAAAGTACTTGAAGCAAATTCCTTATACAGAAATTGATAGTGCTTCTCTCTGTCAGCTATAATCAATCAGGAAGTATAGTGAGAAAATATATCTCTTTGACATTGATTCTGAAATCTTGAAAAATCTAGGAATCAATGTGTGAAGACACTTGAAAAATCTATGTGAAGGTAACTAGAAAACTGAAGCTCCAATATTTTGACCACCTGATGTGATGAACCGACTCATTGGAAAAGACCCTGATGCCGGGAAAGACTGAATCCAGGAGAAGACTGTCCTAGAAGATGAGATGGTTAGATGGCGTCACCGACTCAATGAACATGAGTTTGAGCAAACTGAGAGATGGTGAAGGACAGGAAATCTTGGTGTGCTGCAGTCCGTGGGGTTGCAGAGTCAGACATGACTTAGCCACTGAGCAATAACAACAAGAAAAATGAACAACATAAGACCAGATTTCTCTGAGTCATACTTCCTAAATAGGGAGATGTAATACCATAATGATAGTCCCTAATTAATCTTAAAAATAAATGCCAACCTTAATCAAAATTTTAACAAGACTCCTTATGGAACTTGACAAGCTGATGATAAAATGCTGTAGGAAGAAACATTGTGAGAAAATATCTAAGGACCAAATAGAAAAATAGTAAAGAGGGAACCATATGCTCTAGCAAATATAAAATATAAAGAGCTAGTAATTAGTGTGCTATTAACCAGGAATAGACAAATAGATCAATGCATCAGAATGAAGTCCCCCAAAATTTACATACATACATACTTATATAATACATATATATGGCATTTGAAACTATTAAGAGAAGTTTAGCTTATTCATTAATGCTGTTCTTTGACATTTTAACTGGGTTGTATTTAATGTCTGTATAGAATAAAGCACGGAAATGAAAGGTGAAGATGGAAATTCTATTTTTTCTAACTAAATGTGCTTGAAAATATCCCCAAATGAAAATAAAGAACATTTTTTATTCCTAATCTTGGAATTTGAATAGCATGTATATTCCATTCAAAGAATGGATTTGGTTTGAGTATTTCTTAGAATTGGGAGATTTAAATCTTTCTCTGTTCTTTGAAATGTGTGTTTCATAAAAATCAATGATACATTCCAATTAAAATATTTTAAATGAAAAAAAATCATATTTTCTAAACAGCAAGACTGCAAAGGCCATGCTGTTTACTAAGCTATCTTTCTGGAGCCTTTGATGAAGTATTATTAATTTTCTATCTAAAAACATTCTACTAATGCCTTTTATTTAGATGTACTCTAAATAGTAATCATTTAAAATAAGCATATAAACTTGTATGAACAAGCAAAAAAGTAGTATTAAGAGAAACAAACTTTAAAATTGCTAGTTCAGTTCAGTTCAGTCGCTCAGTTGTGTCCAACTCTTTTCGACCCCATGAATCGCAGCACGCCAGGCCGCCCTGTCCATCACCAACTCCCGGAGTTCACTGAGACTCATGTCCATCAAGTCAGTGATGCCATCCAGCCATTTCATCCTCTGTCATCCCCTTCTCCTCCTGCCCCCAATCCCTCCCAGCATCAGACTCTTTTCCAATGAGTCAACTCTTCGCATGAGGTGGCCAAAGTACTGGAGTTTCAGCTTTAGCATCATTCCTTCCAAAGAAATCCCAGGGCTCATCTCCTTCAGAATGGACTGGCTGGATCTCCTTGCAGTCTAAGGGACTCTCAAGAGTCTTCTCCAACACCACAGTTTAAAAGCATCAATTCTTCGGCGCTCAGCCTCTTCACAGTCCAACTCTCACATCCGTACATGACCACTGGAAAAACCATAGCCTTGACTAGATGAACCTTTGTTGGCAAAGTAATGTCTCTGCTTTTCAATATGCTGTCTAGGTTGGTCATAACTTTCCTTCCAAGGAGTAAGCGTCTTTTAATTTCATGGCTGCAGTCACCATCTGCAGTGATTTTGGAGCCCAAAAAAATAAAGTCTGACACTGTTTCCACTGTTTCCCCATCTATTTCCCATGAAGTGATGGGACCAGATGCCATGATCTTCATTTTCTGAATGTTGAGCTTTAAACCAACTTTTTCACTCTCCACATTAAAATTGCTAAGCACCTAATAAATGCTTTCATCCAGGACATTCAACATTTTCTAGTACAAATTTTGTGGCGAGTTCTTTCTCAAATATGAAACTTGTACATTGTAATCACTCTGTTAAATAAAAGCACATTTTGTACATATACACATGTATATACATATGTGTGTATATATATATGTGTGTGTGTGCACACACACATATACATACACACACATAAATCATGTGGGAGAGGCACCAGCTTGGTTCTGTCATTAATAAACAGGTTTTCCAGCAGGGTGGACAATTGGAGAACTGGACCAAAAGAATCTTATCTGTTGTTAATAGGATGAGAAAGAGACTTACAGGACAACCACATATTTGCAAGCAAAACTTTTAAAAATAGCATGACTTTCAAATCTCTTCAATACCTAGGTTCTAAGGACATGAGATGAATAGCTCCCGCCCTTGATGTATGCTTATAGTTGGCCATTCAGTCCAGCTGAATAGTCAGTCATTGGCTGTTTGTAACCTTTGTTTATTTTCTCATACATGATGACTTGTTCTCTATGCCTAGACATTGTGTGTCTGCTTTTTTCCTTCTCTTTCAGGCAAATATAGACCTCTTATTAGTGGGCGATGTCACAGTTCAGTACCTGGCTGATACTGTACAGAAATTATTTTCAAATATAGCAAAAGTCACCATCATCATTAGTGATGTGAAGAAGGCAGCAGCACTTGTGGATGACTGCACATTTGACATGGTTTTCCTGAAGCTGACTTCTCCACCAACTGCTGAGGAGCTGGAAGTGGTCAAATTAATTAGGTAAAATCTTGACTCTATATCTTTAGAATAGTTTTTATTAAAACTTGCTCCTATAAAAATCCTTAGAAGATGATACTATTCTACTTTAATTTTTAAGGTGAGAGATGTTTTCAAGGGCAAAATCTCTATATATGTCTTTGTTTTTACTGCCAGTTTGGCATACTATTATAAGAATTGTCATTTCAACTTAAAAAGTAATAGGTGAGGGTATAAGAATTAATTGGTCATAGAAATTTATTTGGTATATAATGCTTCCCTTAATTTGATAGGCACTCCTTTTTAATATGATGTCATTAGCATGGCATATCTTTTCAGAGTTCATTAATTGTTATAGCAGATACTAAAGCAGGTGACCACTCTGGGTCATGGTGGCTGTGGGCTGAAGGTGTCTCTTTCAAGAAATGTCCTGATGTGGAAGAGCCATGAGGCTCTCTGTATCCACTGAGTCCAGGTCAGTACCGATTCCATTACTCTTGTTTCATCCAGCAGGTCCATAGACGTTCTCCTTCTGTTTGACCCACTTTATTCTGGAGATCTGGAGTCTAGAGGTGAAGAGTTAGGTTCTTCCTTGCCTGAGTACCTATGATTTTGAGTCATTTAGGATGTTTTTAAATAGGGTTAGGTGAGACTGAATGTATTTCCCTTCTGTGAGAAGACTTGGTGATATATGTTTAGGGGCTACTCATCATTATAGGGGAGGTCTTTCTAGACCGAAGAAGGAAGTCCAGAGCAATACTGTAATCCCAGAATGAAAAGGGGCAAGAATATTACATTAGGAGAAAAGAAAGATGGGACTGGGAAAAAGCCAGAGCCACTGGTTACTTGTTAAAGACAAAACAGAAGACAGACCCTGCTCCTGGGGTTTCTTGGAACTTTTGGTCATATGAATTTCATTGGCTTTCTACTCAGAATATGAACTAAACAAACCAGGCAAATTACCTCAAATAGGATTTCACTTCCAAAACGTAGTGTGTACAATCTTCTTTCTGAAGATATGCCTATTTTACTAATACATCTTTTCAAAAAGTCTCCTAAACATAGAGTACCTCTCATTGAAGGTGCATAGTAATATCTCACTTATATAGCATTTTAAAGAATTTACAACAGCTTTATGAGGGCAGGGCTTCGTCATTCTACTCAGCAGATTAGAAACCTGAGGCTGAAGTGATTTTCATGAGATCACATGGCTTGTGTTCACACAACTCAGACTAGAATTCTTTATTCTTCCCTTCATGTTCTTTCTTCTAGAAGTCTGTAATGGTCTGGCTGTTTACACCTCTGAGATCCCATAAATGCCAAACTGACTCTAAACTAAACATATCATTCTGGAAGAGCAGTGGACCAGCTGCGTGGCTGACCTTGCTCCATTCCAGGGGTCAGAGTCTAGCCGTGCTCCTCCAAAGGTGGTAAAGGCCTCATGTACGCACAGGGTTGAGGCTACGTTTTGAACAGGATAAGATTAAAGTTATGTTGAAGAACAGGCTTTACGTCTAGTCACAGTTGTTAAAAGCTTCAGGGACAGAGGAGAGAGCCTCTGTGATCCTTCCCTCTGTGGATTTTTTCTCTGCTCTAAATGCATAGCTTAAGATGTGTTAGCAGAGAGAAGAAGGCAGATAAAGGAACTATATATACAGACATGTATATGATAGTTTGGTCATTTTGCTGTAAAATCATTTTTTTGAAAAGGAAAAAAAAAGGATAATTTGTCGAGTACACTTGAATTTGGTTTTCTCTCTCTCTCTCTTTTTTTTTTTTTGGTCTCATTATGTTATTCTCAATATTCAGTTTAGGTATTGACTAATACTAGGTATTCCGTACTTTGCTCTAGGTATGGGTGGGTGAGCATATCTCAGAAGGACCCTGAGTCCTAACTTTTGTGTTCCTCTTTGAAAAAGGGACAAAGCCTTCTTTATGGACGCTTTGTGTTTCCTGATACTGACCTCAGCAGCTGGAAATGTCTCTGAAATTCCCTTTCTTGTCCTCAGAACTGTTATGACTTTATGACTTATTTATACCCTTATGGACCATGTTTATATTTTGAGGCTATACATTTTCTTAGGATAATGAGTCTCATGAACAACTTGCCCCATTTATAAGGCATTAAATCTTTATCTTTCCTAGAACACTTTATCTCATGAGTTTTGGGCTGACATTAAATGACTAAGCCAAGATAAAGGGTTTCAGCTTAGCTTTTATATGCTGTATTTTGGATTTTTCCTCTTAGAGCTTTGTTGTTGTTCTGTTATATCTCAAAACCTGGAAAGGTTCAGGAAAATATAGAAGTATTTACCTTACTCTTCTCTCTTTGGGAACTTACGTGCCCTGCCAGTAAGTAAAGAACTTAACTATAGCATGAAACTGGTCCATGTTTATTTTCAGTGTCAGGGCACATGATCACAAATGTATGTATATCTATAATACATATCAATTTCTATTGAAAATAAGAATGAATGTACTCTGTTAGCTATATAAACTTCTTTTAGGATAAAATGCAAGCCAGCTCATTAAAAAGATTTTAAAATTTATTCTTACAGAAGAACTGTGATTTTGGCCTGGGACTAATCATGAAACAGTTTTAAATATTCATAAAAATAATAGTACTTTATACCGTGACATCCTCAAGAATGATGGCACATCTCGATCATAGATTGACATTTCTAGTTGAGTTCAGTTCAGTCAGTCATGTCCGACTCTTTGCAACCCCATGGACTGCAGCACGCCAGTCTTCCCTGTCCATCACCAACTCCTGGAGCTTGCTCAAACTCATGTTCATTGAGTCAGTGATGCCATCTAACCATCTCATCCTCTGTCATCCCCTTCTCCTCCTGCCTTCAATCTTTCCCAGCATCGGGGTCTTTTTCTATGAGTCAGTTCTTCACATCAGGTGGCCAAAGTATGAGAGCTTCAGCTTTAGCATCAGTCCTTCCCGTGAATATTCAGGACTTATTTAGGATGGACTGGTTGGATCTCCTTGCAGTCCAAGGGACTCTCAAGAGTCTTCTCCAACACCACACTCAGCTTTCTTTATAGTCCACCTCTCACATCTGTACATGTCTACTGGAAAAACCATAGCTTTGGCTAGACGGACCTTTGTTCTCAAAGTAATGTCTCTGCTTTTTAATATTCTGTCTAGGTTGGTCATAGCTTTTCTTCCAAGGAGCAAGCGTCTTTTACTTTCATGGCTGCAGTCACCATCTGCAGTGACTTTGGAGACCCCCAAAAATAAAGTCTGTCACTGTTTTCACTGTTTCCCCATCTATTTACCATGAAGTGATAGGACTGGATGCCACAATCTTAGTTTTCTGAATGTTGAGTTTTATGTCAACTTTTTCACTTTCCTCTTTCATTAAGAGGCTCTTTAATTATTCTTTTTGATCTTGATGTCATTTCATGAATACATTCTTACTGAGCCAGATGAACTCAGATACCACCCAGTGGTAAAGTATTTTAGGATCTCAAGATTCATATTCTTGGTTCCAGAATTTCAGGAGTGTTTGACCCTTGGCACAGGTCAGTTCTCAAAACTGAGCCAAATTCAAAAGGCAGATACTTGGTAATTCAGATGCATCCAGACACTCCATCTTACAAAGGCCAGGACAGAACATCAGAGTATGTTGCAGACTCATCCACTGTGCTTGCATCCTGTTTTGCATTGTGATTTTCCAGTCCACAAACTTTCTCTGAGGTCCTTCAAACTCTTGTGATTCTCGTGAGCTCAGAGCAGTACAGCAATGGAGAGGGAACACAAAATGTGCTTCCATCTGCTCAGTCAGCAAATCAACTTTGATTCAGATTTCATTTTTTCCCATATAGATCCAGTTGTCTGATCAGTTAACTTATTATTTCATTAAGGAAACCCAGTCTCATGAGCCACAGGTTGTCCTGTTATGTTCCCAAATTTCAGGACATCCTTGACCTGACATGCTGCTCAGAAAATCCCGTTAGCCAGTCTGCATGACCTGAATTCTTGACAGTAAACACTAAAACAACAAAACATCTAAGTAGTTTTTCTAAAAGCATTATTCTATAAGAACTGAGGAACATTCTAGATGTTTATTGTTTCTAGCATCACATAATCTGGTGAACCTGACTTAGGATTGCAGCAGAAATTCTTCTGACAAAAAGCACACTGTGAGCAGGGCACACCAGCCTTCACTAATTGACTGGAAGAAATCATTGCATTTTATTGCAGGAGCCTTATTAGTAGCAAGTAAACTCACAGTTTTCATATTTATAGAAAAACTCTTAATTTTCTCACTGAAAATGGTTGTTGTTGTAATTAATTAATAAAGGATATTACTTATTACAAAGACCAAACTAGACCATGCCAGGTTAATTTGATTGCATTGGGCCCACAGGCAGCATAATGGAAACAGTACTCAGGGAGGTTGCTCCTCAAAAATGACACTGGCTTTTGTCTTTTGAAATCCTTGTGCTATAAAGGAAGTGCATTTTAAAATGTCCCCTGGCTTCATATGGACTTATAGGAACCTTTTGGTTTTCCTATTAGATGATAGATTTCAGAGGCCAGCTGGGTTTTCCTGAGGTTCTTTGATCATCAGAGTGTACAACTCAGCTCAAAACACCTTTGTATGATCTTTTTAATTTTTTGTTCCAGCTACCAGGGATTGGACTTGGGGATGGGGACCAGGCTGGGGTGGGCACTGCTTCAGTGTGAGCGTATAGCAGCCTCCAGTTCCAGAGGTTGCTGGAGATGGACATGTGGGGGTGGACACTAGAACATTAATACCCAGTCTTGCGTATGGAGGAACCATCATGTCATTTAAGCAGTGTATGTGGTGAAACAAGGGGAAATAAATTATCCCCCAGCAAGCTGAGATTTTTAAAATCTCAGGAGACCCCAACTGAGAAAGTGTTCATAAGGTCTCAGGACCTGCAGTTTGGCTTTGGTAAGTGAAAGAAGTGGTATCAGTTGAGGTGGAAGGAGATTTTTGTTGTATTTTGGTGTTGCCTAGTTTTGCATTAAGGAACATTCATTTAGTGGAAAGAGGACCTTTTTTGGTGACCCTGGATACTAGAAACTCTTTCAGCTTATTGATTTGTACAGAATGTGATTGAGAAGCTGATCTGTGGACCAGAGTGTTGGATTCTGGGGACTCTATTGATTGCTGGGGTTCCTGTACAATTAGGGCTCCACCGGCAGGGGAAGTGTTTGGGTTGGTAATTGATTCTGTTCTCTTGACAAAAATCCAGGAATTCCAACTCCATCTGTAAAGCTTGAAATTCATCAGGGTATAAAAATCCGTATATCCAAATCTGACCTGTTTTCTGGTCAGTAAAATCAGTTGAAAAGTAGAAACAGGATTATTTCTAAAAGGAGAGAATCTGTTTTTTAAAACTTCTCTAATTCTAGAATATTTTAACTTACTATGATGTATTTTTTCCTGAATCTTGAAAGTATTTTTTATTTCAAAAGTTGGACTAAACTACCCACTAAGTTTCTATCTGTTCAGTCTGTTTGTGCCTCCCACCTCATCCTGTTATCTATACCCCTGGTATACTCTACACTTTTTCATCACTTACAAAATAGATATGAAAAGCTTACATCATGGCAGGGGTTATTCTCTCCTCCTTACGCCCATTGTCCACACCGCTCCCCGCTGTCCACAGCACACCGTGTGCTAATGGGCCTTTCTTAGTGTCATGTCAGTCTGTGGTCAGATTCTACCGTCCCTCCCACACTTGCCTGTTTTGATAGTAGAACAACTTCCTGAGCTTTTCATTTCCTTCATAGAAACCATATGAGGTTTCCTCTCTTCTTTCCTTTCTTTCCTCTCTTCTCTTTCAGCCCACATTCACTTTCAGAATTCATAGCAAAGAATCAACCCTGAATAGATCTGTCTGGTGATTGTCACGTTTTAACAATATCCTACTTGTTTGACATAATTGACTTAGTAAATATTCTGAATCATTTAAAGAAAGTTCTTAGTATGTCTCAATAATTATTTCTCTATCAACTCTTGCCTGGATAGCTTACACTGCGGTCTCTCAAATGTATTCTGTGCCACCTTCTGTCAGTTCACCCCATTGTAGGTAGAGTGGTCTCCCAGAAATGCAAAGATAATCATGTTACTCCCAAGCTTAACAGTTTCCATTGTCCATCTTATTTTATTTTTTGCTCATTTTAATGAAATACTGCATCTTTAACTTGGCCTAAAAGGCCTACTATAATCAGACTCCAGCCCTGCCTGCCTGTCTAGTCTTGTCTTAAGTGTTTGTCCTTCAGAAGCTCTATACTAGAGCCATCCTGGACTTCTTTTACTTTCTGGAATTCACTTGCTTGTTGCACTCCCAGGCCTATACATCTGCTGTTCCCTTTCCAGAATGCACTTTGCTGCTTGTCTGCTTCCCACCCTCCCGCAGCCCCTGCCTTTCATGTGGTTCCTCCTAGCCAGTTGGGGTACCTCTGCCTGAAGCTGCAGAGCAGGTTGGTGCCCAGGCCATGCTCCCCTCAGACCCCACAGCTTTCCTTTGCAGCACTGGGCACAGAGTTGCCACTGAATTACTCAACTACAGGCATTTGCTCAGTGTCTGTCCTCCACAAAAAAGTGTTGACTCCACGAGGACAGGGACTGGTCTGTCTGTCTATTCATGGTATCCCCCAGAGTCAGCACAGAATCTAGCACACAGTAGGCTCTCAGTATGTATGGCTCAGATCTATATACTGTGTGTAATGTAATTTGGAATGTAGAATAGAGTATGTTTACTTTCAAATGCAGATATAAGATGACCAAATATTATTCAGTGGGGGTTCTTCCAGGTCTTGTTTTAAGGAGTAAATAATAACCATATATATGACCATATACTAATAAATGATGCTTTACATATTTAAGAATAGTTTGTCTTCAACAGTTTTAGCTGTTCTCTTTAAAGTCAGGTTCACAGTATTATTCTCCTTGGAAAATCATTCTCTTTTAGCTAATGCCAATACTCAGTATTCACCAAAGTATCAGAATTCCACCTTGCTGAATTCCTAAGTGTAGTTAACAATAATGCCACAATTTAAAAAAAAAAAACCATGTTGGAAATCTTCAAGTGTATAGTACAATGAACTTCCAAGTGCCCATAATATTAATAGTTATCAATATACAGCCAATCTTGTTTCATACCTACCCTCTCCTACACCTCCTTTTCCAGCCTCCCATCCCTGCTCACTGGTAGGTTATTTTAAAGGCAAGGTGGATACTTTTAAAGCAAATCTAAGACATCATTTCCTTTTATCCATAAGAACTTGAATAAGTACCTAAGATAAGGGATCTTTAAAAAGCAATACCAATAATCACACCTAAAAAATTAATAACAGTTCCTTAGTATTGTCAAAAATCCAGTTGGTGTTCAAATTTCTCTTGTTTATCTTATGATTTCTTTTTTAAACTGTGAGTTTTATACAAATGAAGATTCAATTTTCCTTTCCTTTTGATTTTTTTCTTTTTATCTTCTCTTTATGTGTTTTATAAAGGGGCCATTTGTCTTATAAATTTCCCACATTCCGATTTCATCCCCATAGCATCTTAAAAAATATTCCTCTTTTTTTTTAAATGTCTTGTAAACCTGTAGTTAGATCAAGAATCTGGATACGGTTTTGGCTCTTTTTTTTTTTTTTTAAGTGAGAATAAAAGTGGTCCATCGTACATTCTACCTAATACATGAGTGGTATTTTCAAATACCTGAGCCGCATTCCCAAAACTATCCAGATCCTCAAAAACAAAAGTCAGCAAAAATGTCACAGTGCAGAGGAGCCTAAGTAGCCTAATCACTAAATGTAGTGCAGGATCCTGGATGGGGTCCTGGCACAGGAAAAATAAGTACATTAGGAAAAACTAAGGAAATTGGAATAAAGAATGAGCTTAAATTAATAATAATGTATCGATGTTGGCTCATTAATTGTAAGAAATTTGCTAAACTAATGTAAGGTGTTTGCAGTATGGGAAATTGGGTTTGGGGTATATGGAAAATCTACTGTTTTCATATTTTTTTTCTGTAAATGTAAAATTATTCTAAAGTTAAAGGTTTATTTTTAAAAAGTCACCTCTCTCTCACTTACCCCATGCCCAGTTTTAAACAGCCTGGCATTAGTGGTTGCTATAGAAATGAACTGTAAAAAGACTATTCTTATTAACAGAGTGAACTCCTGCTCAGAGTCATTTTGCCTAATGACTCAGAATTTGGATTTTCTTGCCCATTAAAAGGAAACAGAGAAGCTAAAGCATCTATTATATATAAAACTTTAAACAGAGCAAGCATGAGTTTCAGAATATCCCCTTCCTTTGTACTTTTCAAATAATCTGTAACTGTACTGCCCACCTCAGCCACACACTGCAGAACCCTCTTTGTACAATTGTGTGAAATCAAAATACAACATCTTCTCTTGTAAATTGAAAAAAAAATCCTTCTTATCCCTAGGGCTTCCCTGGTGGCTGAGGGGTAACAATCCATCTGCAGTACAGGAGATGCAGGAGACTCGGGTTTGATCCCTGGGTCAGAGAGATCCCTTGGAGAAGAAAATGGCAACCCACTCTAGTATTCTTGCCTAGAAGATCCCATGGACAGAGGAGCTTGGCGAGCTACAGCCCATGGGGTAGCAAAGAGTCAGAAATGGCTTTGCAACTGAACAACAGCAGTCTTTTCCCTCACTGATTTAAGATGCTGCTGTCAGTAAATTTCCATATTAACATCACCATTTTAAATTCTAATGAAATAAAATCACCCTAGTGTAGTTACTTCCTAATAAGCTAAATGTATGAATCCCAAGTTTTTTAATGTTGATTTTGCTTCATTTTAAACTTCTTTTTTCCCTTTCAGATTTGGTGAGGAAAAAAATACACATTTGCTGTTTGTTTTTATAATCCCTGAGAATTTTAAAGGTATGTGCCTGTTGGGTATATTATTTGTTTTTTTCTCCAAGTAGAAATCATAAGGTCAATATTTAATACAAAGATTCTTAGGTTGTGTTTCAGAGCACGGAGCTGATATTGCTTTAACCGAACCACTAACAACGGAAAAAATGAGTGTTGTGTTGAAATACTGGAAAACATATTTCGCACATACTGGTGAGTGCAAAACGAGTTTCCAAAGGTTTGAAAAATTGTAATTAAAATTCTGTGAGAACTGTTTTTATACATTTGGTTTTCCACTGATGCATTTTATATGTTGAAGATTAACTGCATTCTCTATAGTATAAGGACATATAATCCTTGTTTATCATAGTCTGAAGAAAACAACACACAAGAGACAACACTACACGTGGGTATCACAGATGGTAAATACCAAAATCAGATTGATTATATCCTTTGCAGCTGAAGATGAAGAAGCTCTATACAGTCAGCAAAAATAAGACCAGGAGCTGACTGTGGCTCAGATCATAAACTCTTATTGCAAAGTTCAGACTTAAATTGAAGAAAGTAGGGAAAACTACTAGACCATTCAGGTATGATCCAAATCAAATCCCTTACAATTATACAGTGGAAGTGACAAATAGATTCAAGGGATTAGATCTGATAAACAGAGTGCCTAAAGAACTACAGATGGAGGTTGGTAACATTGTACAGGAGGCAGTGATCAAGATCATCCCTAAGAAAAAGAAATGCAAAAAGGCAAAATGGTTGTCTGAGGAGGCCTTACAAATAGCTGAAAAAAGAAGTGAAAGGCAAAGGAGGAAAGGAAAGATACACCCATCTGAATGCAGAGTTCCAAAGAATAGCAAGGAGAGATAAGAAAGCCTTCCTAAGTGATCAATGTGAAGAAATAGAAGAAAACAATAGAATGGGAAAGACTAGAGATCTCTTCAAGAAAATTAGAGATGACAAGGGAACATTTCATGCAAAGAAGGGCTCAGTAAAGGACAGAAATGGTGTGGACTTAACAGAAGCAGAAGATGTTAAGAAGAAATGGCAAGAATACACAGAAAACTATACAAAAAAGACCTTCATGACCCAGATAACCACAATGGTGTGATCACTCACCTAGAGCCAGACATCCTGGAATGCAAAGTCAAGTGGGCCTTAGGAATCATCACTATGAACAAAGCTAGTGGAGGTGATAAAATTCCAGCTGAGCTATATCATATCCTAAAAGATGATGCTGTGAAAGTGCTGCACTCAATATGACAGCAGATTTGGAAAACTCGGCAGTGGCCACAGGATAGGAAAAGGTCAGTTTTCATTCCAGTCCCAAAGAAGGGCAATGCCAAAAAATATTCAAACTACCACACAATTGCCCTCATCTCACACGCTAGCAAAGTAATGCTCAAAATTCCCTAAGCCAGGCTTCAATAGTATGTGAACCAAGAACTTCCAGATGTTCAAGCTTGTTTTAGACAAGGCAGAGGAACCAGAGATCAAATTCCCAGCATCTGCTGGATCATAGAAAAAGCAAGACAATTCCAGAAAAACGTCTACTTCTGCTTCATTGACTATGCCAAAACCTTTGACTGTGTGGATCACAACAAACTGTGGAAAATTCTTCAAGAGATGGGAATACCCGACCACCTGACCTGCCTTCTGAGAAATCTGTATGCAGGTCAAGAAGCAACAGTTAGAACCGGACATGGAACAACAGACTGGTTCCAAATTGGGAAAGGAGTACATCAAGGCTGTATATTGTCACCCTGCTCCTTTAACTTCTATGTAGAGTACATCATAAGAAATGTTGGGCTGGATGAAGCACAAGCTGGAATCAAGATTGCCGGGAGAAATATCAATAATCTCAGATATGCAGGTGACACCACTCTTATGGCAGAAAGCAAAGAAGAACTAAAGAGCCTCTTGATGAAAGTGAGAGAGGAGAGTGGAAAAAGTTGGCTTAAAACTCAACATTGAAAAAACGAAGACCATGGCATCCGGTGCCATCACTTTATGGCAGATAGATGGGGAAGCAATGGAAACAGAGACTTTATATTTTGGGGCTCCAAAATCACTGCAGATAGTGACTGCAGCTATGAAATTAAGACACTTGCTCCTTGGAAGAAAAGCTATGACCAACCCTAGATAACATATTGAAAAGCAGAGACATTACTTTGCCAACAAAGGTCCATCTGGTCAAAGTTATGGTTTTTCCAGTAGTCATGTATGAATGTGAGAGTTAGACCATAAAAAAGGCTCAGCACCAAAGAACTGATGGTTTTAAATGGTGGTGTTGGAGAAGACTCTTGAGAGTCCCTTGGACTGCAAGGAGATCCAACTAGTCAATCCTAAGGGGAATTAGTCCTGAGTATTCATTGGAAGGACTGATGCTGAACCTGAAGCTCCAGTACTTTGGCTACCTGATGTGAAGAACTGACTCACTAGAAAAGACCCTGATGCTGAGAAAGATTGAAGGCAGGAGGAGAAGGGAATGACAGAGGATGAAATGGTTGGATGGCATTACTGACTCAATGGACATGAGTTTAAGCAAGGTCTGGGAGTTGGTAATGGACAAGGAAGCCTGGTGTGCTGCAGTCCATGGGCTCGCAAAGAGTCAGATACCACTGAACTAAACTGAACAGAGCTGAAGAAAACAGTGTGAATAAAATAAAGGGAAACATATGTTCTCTACCTGTGGAGAAAGTTTGTCTTCAAAGGTTTAAAATGTGTTGCATAAGGACAAATGCAATGTTGTAGTTAAACACAGGGTATTTTTTTTTGTTTGTCGTTTGTTTAGTAGCTGCTATCATCATTCCTTAGTCATTTAAATGGACTTATTCATGCTTTGTCATTGTATGATTATGTAAAAGCCGTTAACCTTGAGTCTTGTGCTTTGGTAAACACTTTTATATACATTATTTTACTTCTTTAAGTTAATAGAGTGGTTATGCTTTCTGTTTTAGATTTTTATTGTGTGTTACTTCCTTTTTGTTTTTTTTTTTTTTTTGGTTTTTTTGTTTTTTTTTAGATTTTTATATACTCTTGCCTGGAAAATCCCATGGACGGAGGAGCCTGGTGGGCTGCAGTCCATGGGGTCGCTAAGAGTTGGACATGACTGAGTGACTTCACTTTCACTTTTCACTTTCACGCATTGGAGAAGGAAATGGCAACCCACTCCAGTGTTCTTGCCGGGAGAATCCCATGGACAGAGAAGCCTGGTAGGCTGCCCTCTATGGGATCGCACAGAGTTGGACACGACTGAAGCAACTTAGCAGCAGCAGCATACAGATAATTGGTGTCAGTGCTTCAATGAGACCTTACATTTCTAAATTCATCTATACTGTATTTTGTGTATTGCCAGCATCTGAACACTTAAGATAATTAAATTAGTTTTAATATGGCTTGTAAAAGGGCAGACTCCAATTTCTGAAATTAAATTCTACAGGAATCATTGTTGATCAGTGACTATTTATGGTTTTTCAAAGCCTGGGTTACAAGCAGGAATCTATTTAAATTAAGATATTTTTCTTCAAATGGACCTGGAAGACACTTTTGGGATCGTGATGGATAAGCTCATACTCCAGATAATACAAGATTCAGTACACCTCTCATTTTTTTAAAATGTTCTTCATTATGGAGGGAAGATGATTGAGTCTGTTTTGTAACAGTCTAACAGCTTCCAGCCACTGCAAGTGTCAGAGTTCTTCCTGGGAGAGAAATGGTAATCCTTCTGGACCAGGGTCCTTTGGTAGTCTCTTCTTGTTTTAGTTCTTATTAGAAATAGAACAGCTGCTTATCTCCACTTGTCTAGCACATTCCTATTGGTCATAACCACATCTCACCAGTCATCTCATCTCTGCTCTGAGGATGAGCAGCTGCAAGGCAGCAAAAAAAGAATAACCCCCAAACCAAAAAACAAAACAACCATCAGATGCTTTATTTTGACAATGCAGCTGCTTACTGAAGACTCACAGGCATTTTCTGCCTCTGACATTTACCTGTAAATAATAAATAAGCTCAGTTGAATGCATTTTAAACACACCTATCACTAATTAGTAGAATCTGGTTAAAGGAGGCTGCTGTGGAGTAAATTGTATGTAGTGTTGTAATTTTGCTTTCTCATCTGAGTTGTTCCATGCTTAACAGGCTGAAATCTATAAATTATTTTTTATTGTAAAAGCACTGCTTTGTAAAATCTATTGAGTGAAACATGACAACTGTTTTTGATTAGAGCTTGCATGTGTGATTAACATCATCCCCACCAGTGATTTTATAATTAAAATGGTTCCTTTTTTTAAAATTTGCAGTTAAGAATGAAATTTCTGTGAAGCCTGAAGAACCTGAGTTGCCTCTGCAGAAGTCCTGCAGTGAACACCTGGGATGTTTTTCTACTGATGGATTTGCTTGGTTAGTTTTCTTTTTTCTTCACTTTTTCCTAATAGCAATTTTTACTGTGTACGTTTCATTAAAAAACGTTTCTGGAGGACTTATTGATTGTGGAACAGCAGCTCCAGTGCTGGGGGTGATGCAAAAGAAAGTATCTGTTTTGTGGAAGAAGGATACAGCTTGTTCTGTATTTCAGAATCCTGAGCTGGCACTGAGGGTACATGTTAAAAAAGTATCCATCTCAGTATAAGGAAGCATTCCACAACCGCAGGGGAGCAGGTTGAATTGTCAGGTAGTAAATTACCCATGGGCTTCTCTGATAGCTCAGTTGGTAAAGAATCTGCCTGCAATGTAGGAGATCCTGGGTTGGAAAGATCCACTGGAGAAGGGATAGACTACCCACTCCCATCACTGGACACGTTCAACTAGAGACTGGGTTAAATAAAAGCAGTGATGTCCAGACTTTTAAAACAATGGAATCCTGAGCTGTTATCCATCTGCTGCTAAGCTTATCCCCAATGTCTTTTCCTGAGCTATCACCCTGTTTATTGAAAATGACCCTTTAAAGACAGTCTCTCTGTCTGTGTCCCTCAGGGGTATTAGAACTAGCTTTCAAACCTGCAGAGGATAGGTCATTGAACTGAGGGCCATTTAAAACCCTTTCAGTTCTAACATTGAATGCTTGTAAAAATTCTATATTCATCAATTTCTTTGTTTCACTTGAAGCTGATTTCCAAGGCTTTTAAGTAGAGCATTTGACTATAAAGAATGGACAGGAGTGCTGAGGATTTGGGTGATGGCAGTAAGAATTTTGAGTCACTTCCAGAATTTGTAGAATTGACCATCTACTATTTTGTACAAGGAGGAGACTTGGCAACCAGTAAGTGTGGTTAAACCAGGGACACACTTACTTCAGTAGTGCAGAGTTAACAACAGCTTTATTTATCTTACTTAAGATTTTAACCTCAAAGAAATTTTCTGTGTTAAACTTTTTTCTGGGAGTTGAGGTTGGGAAGGGTTTTGGAAGGCTTGTGTTACTTAAAACTGCTTTTTGAGCCCTCCTCATCTTGTACCTTTGTTTTTCCTCACAAGCCTACTAGTATAAATAAAAGTAAATTTTCAAATGAAGTCATTTGAAAGTCATTTATTTATCTTCAAATGAAAAAGATAATATTAATTTGTAAGTTTCTTAGGGAAATATATATTTTTTAATCAATTAAAATCAAATCTAGAAAAATAGTAGAGCCAGAAAATATCCATTAAATGACGCAGTTTTACATGGAGGGAAACTGCACCAGTTGCTGATCAAGCTGGAATAGTGTATCTTGGCCTTCCGCTCCTCTGTGCTGTCTTCCTGCAATGCACCGTTAGATACAGTCATGTAATTTGGAATACTCATAATCAGTGAGGTTAGAATATTTTAGTACTGTTTGTGTCTGTTATTTATTGGTATCTTTTAGACTTTTGGATTGAATTTATGATAATCAATAATAAATTCTTCTGAAATAAAATATTCTGTACCAGTTAGATAAGGTAAAATACTTTGATAATTACTGCAGCTTTGTATAAAGCTAGGGATTTAGAGAAGCGTCCTTTGACTAGTGTATTGGTGATTATTTTACAATTGCCTCATAATTTTCCTTTTAAATACATGGTACAATTTTTCTCTTGTTTCTAGCTCTGAATCTGTAAGAAACGACATTGGATTTGATTTAAAGGCTCCATTGTCAAATTTTGAGAAAAGAAAAAAGATTTCTCTTCTTCATTCAAACAAGGAAAAGCTGAGAAGGTAAATTTTGATACAGGCCCCCCCCCCCTTTTTTTTAGCATTATTCTTTTGTAGGAAGAAATTACTTTCATGAATTGCATAGTTTTTTATAGCATTGTTAAAAGTTAGTGTGAAGACTTCTCTTATGGTCCAGTGATTAACAATCCGCCTGCCAATGCAGTGTACATGGGTTCGATCCCAGTCCGGGAAGATTCTACATGCTTCAGAGTGACTAAATCCACACACCACAACTACTGAAGCCCACATGCCTAGAGCCCGTGCTCCATAACAAGAGAAGCCCGGCAATGAGAAGCCCAGGCACCAGAAACTAGAGAGTAGCCCCTACTTGCTGCAACTAGAGAAAAGCCTGCAGGCAGCAACAAAGGTGCAGCATGGCCAAAAACAAAGTCGTCACTGTGAAACTAGTTTATCTGGCAACTGAGTATATGCTCCTCACTCATTCTACTCATTTAGCCATTCAGCAAGTAGGTGTGAGTGTAATGTGCCAGAATATGATTGGGGAATTGAGATAAGAAATAAATTGTTGCCTTCAAGGAGGTCTTAGCCTAGTGCTCAGACAGACTTCTAACAAAAACATTTAGGAACAAAAATGCATAAAAGACATGTAATATCTGTACAGTGGTCACTCAAGATATTGCTGTGATAAACAACCTAAATCATGCATTATATATAATTATGAATTAAACTATTTATGTTATTAAGACATCAGTCCTCACTAAACTGAAATACAATTCAAATCTAGATAATTTGAGTAGATTTTTGTTTTCTTTTTGGAAAAAGTTGAAATCTAATTCAAAACTGTATGGAAAGGGCTCTGAATATAAAAGGCCTTAGAATAAAGCAATCTTGAAAACATCTAACAAAATTGGAGTGTGTAAGCTACCTGGCTTTAAGATATAGTATACAGCTACATTTATCAGTTATTTTACTAAAATGAAGATGGACTGGTAGATAATATAACACAATAGCCCAGTATTAGACCCACATATTTTGGTCTTTTGGTTTTCAGCAAATCACCAGAGCAAACAACTTGGGGAACAAATGTCTTTTCTGTAAATGGTGCTGGAACAACTGGACATCCATATGAAACAAATGATGAAACTTGACCGTTTACTCATATCATGTGAAAATTAATTCAGCATGGAGTATAGACAGGGCTACTATATAAAGCTAAAGCTGTAAAGCTTCTAGAATAGGGCTGTTCAGTAGAACTTTCTGCAGTGTTAGAAATGGCCTGTATCTGCTGTCCAGGAAGGTAGCTGCAAGTCATATTATTGACTATTTGAAATATGGGTATTGCAACTTAGGAAATGAATTCAAATTTTTATTAATTTTTTATTAATTTATATTTAAATAGATTCATGTGGCTCATAGGTAATGAACTGAAAGCTACAGTTCTAGAAGAAAATAAAGGTTAATGTTTTCACTAGCTGAGGGTAGATGATTGTTCCTTATGACACAGAAAGCAATAACCACAAAAGAAACAGTAGATGAATTAGGACTCCTCAAAATTTACAACTTTTGATTTCGTAAGACCCCACTCAGAAAATAAATAGGCAGACTACAGACAGGGAGAAAAGATTTGCAAAACAAATATATTGATAAAATACTGACACTAGAATATATGGAGAACTCCTAAAGTTCAATAATAAAAAGACCTGCATAGGTAAAGTTTTGAACAGACACTTCACAAAGGAAGATAAAGTGCCTAATAAGCAGCGGGAAAAAATGCTGAATGTAATTTGTCATCATGGAAATGCACATTATAAAGCATGAGATACTACCACATATACCTCAGAAAGTCCAATATTTTAAAAGTAAAACTGACAATGTTAAATGTTGTCATAGATTTAGAACAACAGGGATTCTCATACACTGATGGTAGGAGTGTAAAATGGTAGAATTTGGGGGAAAGTTCTGCCAGTTTTTTCTAAATTTATAAAATAGCCCATTGATTCAATTTCTGTACATTTACTAAGAGAAATAAAAATGTGCATTCACAAAAAGATGTATAGAAGACCTAGTAAGTTTATTCCTAATGATCAAATATTGGAAATAGTGGGAGTGCTGATTAATAAGAACCTGAATAAATAAATTGTGGCATATTTATACTTTGGAATGCTATTAATAAAAAGCAACAAATTACTGACATAACAGATTATCTTGGATAAATCTCAAAAACATTATGTAAGTGAGAGAAACCTTACATAAAAAGACACATGTGAAGTTAAAAGAGAGGCAAAAATTAATGTGAGAGGGAAAAATATCAGAAATGTGGTTGCCTTTTACGGGGGATGAGACTAAGAAGGGACAGAAGGAACTTTCCCGAGTCATGAGAATGTTAATGAGGTGGTTTGAGTCACACAGCTTTGTGCATTATCAAAACTCATAGAATGGCACTCTTAAGATTGATGCATTTTATTTTATGTAACTTTTACCTGAAAATAAAATAATTTTAACTGTAGCTCATCATATGTTTAGGGGTTTAGTGTACTGAAGTCTGTAATTTACTTTGGAATACTTTAGTGTAATGAAATGGATTGATGTCTGACCAGTGGGATGATTCATATATGACAAAGCATGGACAGTAACTGTTCACTGTGGATTCCAGGTTATAGATATTTAAGTGCTCCCTGTACAAATTCTTAATTCTTTCAGCTTTTAAGGAATAAGAATTTTTAATTCTCTCAGTTTCCCTGTATGTTTGAACATTTTCCTAATGGAAGAAATGTTTAATATGATTTTTCACTATAAAAGTGATATATACCTCACAGATACTTGGAAAATGTAGAAAATAAAAGGAAGAAATAATTTGTTCTATAGTCCAGCTATCTAGAAATAATGACTAATTGACACTATTATCTCTTTTGGCCTTAATGGCTGTAATCATATTTGTTATGCTATCTTCTACTTATATCCTATAGAAATGCCCTATTTTTCCCCAGTAAGCTTTATATCCTTTCCATGTCCAGATAATATTCTGCTGAATTAGTATCCTCTAGCTTACTTAAGCATCCACTTATTTTGTGTCTTTAGATTGGTTTTCCTATTTTACTGAAAAGGAAAGTCGCTCAGTCGTGTCCAACTCTTTGCGACCCCATGGACTGTAGCCCTACCAGGCTCCTCCGTCCATGGGATTTTCCAGGCAAAAATACTGGAGTGGGTTGCCATTTCCTTCTCCAGGAGATCTTCCTGACCCTGGGATTGAACCTAGGTCTCCTGCATTGGAGGCAGATGCTTTACCGTCTGAGCCACAGGGAAGTCATTTTACTGAAAGGCTACCATAATGGATATCATTCTACATAAAGTTTATTCTGTGTTTGTGATCCTTATAAGTGAAAGTACCCTATGGATGGGTGTATGAAGTTTCAAAGCCCTTCATCCATGTGTCAAATTGTTGACACTTCCAACCCTTTTACAGAATTGTCCTGATACATTTCCACGGAACCCCCAAAGCTTAAAGCCCAATTAAAATACCACCCACTGGTCTGGAATATTTGAGTTATTCACTGGCTGTATGTCAAAGTGGATTTTTTAATCCATTTATTTTTGTCATTCTGAGGTTCAGAAAGGTTTAGTAACTTGCCTAAGATCCCAGCTAGAATTGGCAAAGCCACCCTTTGATCCCATTTATGTCAGTATGGCAGTATTCAGCACAAAACATGCTTAAGAATGTTTGTTAAATGAAAACATGGATAACTGAAGGTTCCAAAGGCTTCGCTCAATTTGGTGTTACATTTCCTATGTATTTCCCTTCAGAACTATGAAATACTTAGGTTGGTTTCTTTCTGGTATGAGCCTGGACGTCGTTCTCATTTGCATATCGGTTTATTTGTTTTGCTCATGTGCCCGCCTTGTGTAAAGGAAGCAGGCTTTTGATTTTCTTTTCAGAACACAGTTAAAGCCTATGTATTTCAAGATGTTAGTTGTGTGTTGTTGGAAATGTGGTCCAGATCAGAGTGATGGGACTATCCCATGGACTTTGTCTTCTAGTTGTCTCTCGTGTGGGTCACAAAAGGATTTACCTATGTGGTGTGTGATTCTCTCCTCTGAGGGTTGCGTCGCCTATGGGTTTCCATAGGCAGAGTGGGTGTTCCCCGGTGTCCTCTGTGTCCAGGCATCCTGCACACCCACAGGGATGAGTGAGCTGGGTTGCCATCCGCACAAACACTGTACTTGGCAGCATGTGAGCCAGTGCCCCAGGAAGCTGGGATTCCAGGGGCCGTGGAGGCTGCTGGCTTGTGGGGACATGGTCTTTCTCTGAATCGGACACCAGAAAGGGAGGGGCCGGTTCCTTTATAAACAGACCCAGGAGGAAGACTGTCCTTGTGACAGGAAGAAAGTAGACTAATTATTCCTTACTTGTGGCACTTCTCTGCTCAGAGAACGAATCAAGTATTGCTGTGAGCAGCTGCGCACCCTGCTGCCGTATATGAAGGGGAGAAAGAATGATGCGGCTTCCGTCCTCGAGGCCACAGTTGATTATGTGAAGTTTGTCCGGGAGAAAATCCCTCCAGCCATCATGGGCCAGGTATGCAACTCTCAAGCCCTTGACTTTTATCCTCGTAGACAATGGTTTAATGCTGCAGTTTCCTTTCTTTCTGTTTTATAATTGGAAATGTATGTCTGTTTGTATATTTTGAAAAACATCTATAGCTATCTATTGATAAAGTAGGTCTCTGTCTGTCTGTTTCTTAGATTACAGAAGTACTTCAGAGCAATAGGAGATTTTGTAAGAAACAACAAATGCCCATCCAGCTATCCGTCCCAGGCATGATCATGGCACAAAGGTATGACAATCTGAATCTTGTGAATCCAAAGTCGCCTTGTTATTTTTCTCTGATATTAATGCTAGAAATAACACAGGCACTGAACCCACCCGTACTGAGAACTCGGGCATCTACAAAGAATCAGTGAACTTTTCCCACTGCTCACGTGCATCATTGAATTATAGTGGATAAAATATATAATAGTCTCAGGCCTGGGATCCCTTCATGACTTGACTCACTCTTAACTTCTTTTGTTGTTTCTCTAAACCAGCCTTCACAAGTAGTGCCTGTGGTGACTGACAGTATATTCGTGGCATGATGGATTCTAGCATTCCTCTGTGACCAGGGCAATCCAGCCTCATTTTTTTCAGTTAGGAGTCCTTAAAGAAATTTCTAGTGTAAAAGGTGGTGTGCCAAATGAATGCTTCCTTATTTAAATTGATTAGAATATGTAAACTAAGAAGAACTCTTAACAAGGAAAAGTAAACCTTTCCTTCATGTCCTGAATAACCATCCTGAGTCCTAGTCTATGCTTTGCTCTAATATTTAGTACAGAGTTTATCTCTGTGCCTTTTAGAACTCGAATGACAGAAGAGCAGTTCAACTCCACAATGCTCATATCCTCCTCTTTGAGAAATGCCTAAGGAATGTTTTTTGTCTTCTAAGGGAAAACAGTGTGCTGAGAAGCACTCACTCACCTGCGCCAGGCATCAGAGTCCTGACTAATGAGCGCTTGAGTGTGTGCTCTGCTCCTGCCTCCGAGGATGCCTTGGATGAAGCTGTGAGAGGTGAGCTCTGCCCGCTGCTTTGGTGCATGTTCCACTCAGCTGGGGCTCCTGTGCAGCCACTGCCATAACCAAGGGATGAGCCGTAGCTGGAACATTGCACCCTGGGTCCTCTGGTGCTGTCTGCTGGAAGGACACAGCTGGCCACAGACATTTGAATAGTGTTATCCCTGAGGGTGGGCTGAAAATTGACTGTCATCACCAGAAAGTTCATCTTGCTCACAGATGACGAGCACACTGGTGACTGTGTGTATTATGTGAGTAGGATCTAAAGCGAGGGAAGTATTCATGTTAATTCAGTGCTAACAGTGTATAGGCAGACCACGGATATATTGTGAGTTCTCTTCCAGGCCACTGCAATAAAATGAGCTTCGCAGTAGAGTCACACGTTGTTTGATTTCTCAGTGCATATAAAAATTACGTTTACACCATACCATAGTCTGTTACGTACATGATAGCATATGTCTAAAAAAGTCATATGCATGCCTTAATTTTAAAAAGTTTCATTGCTTTAAAATGCTAGCTGTCATCTGAGTTTTCAGCGAATACTAGTAGTGATAGCAAAGATGTGACACTGTCATTGAGGTTGTGTGCATATTGTGGGGACATAATGGAGACCACATGAACAAATGGGATTACTGGGATTGATGTCAAAAGTCAAAGGAGAAAGGGGCCCAAGATAGGACACAGCCTTCCTTGCTCATGTATTAGCCTCAGGGTGTTTGTTAGTCCTTTTAGACTTTTTTTCCTGACTTAGTGGGGAGGGAAGGAGAGAAGGAAAAAGTAGCCATGAGCCATGGTTAAACTGCTTAGAGTAGCTCTGGCTGAATGTCACAAAGAATGATTAAATCAGCCCAGATTAGATCAGAGAGATGCCAGGCCACAGGCACATGCCTATCAATGTTACTTCTTATACAGACAGTACTTCTGTGTTTTCACTCTTCATACCCTGCAGAATCTCTGAAACACTCTCCTCATGCTAGTGCATTCAGGCCTTTCTGTGCCCCCGGATCTCTTGGTTTTGTATCACCTAAAGTGACTGGTCTAAGAAGAAACAAATCCACTAGGGCCATAGGCTTACGTCAGGTTCAGGCTGGAGGAGACCTTGAAGGTCATTGAACCAAACCCCTCATTCTGACTTTATTTATAACATTTTTCCATTTGAAAGCAGTATTAGTGCTTTACAAAAAACCCGCTAGTAGTAGTCATGTACAGATGTGAGAGTGGGACCATAAAGAAGGCTAAGAACCGAAGAATCGATGCCTTCAAACTGTGGTGCTAGAGAAGACTCTTGAGAGTCCCTTGGACTGCAAGGAGATCAAACCAGTCAATCCTAAAGGAAATCAACCCAGAATATTCATTGTAAGGATTAATGCTGAAGCTCCAATATTTTGGCCACCTGATGGGAGGAGCCAACTGATTGGAAAAGACCCTGATACTGGGAAAGATTGACAGCAAGAGGAGAAGGAGGCGACAGAGGACAAGATGGTTAGATAGCATCACCAACTCAATGGACGTGAGTTTGACCAAACTCCGGGAGATAGTGAAGGACAGAGGAACCTGGTGTACTGCAGTCCATGGGGTTGCAAAGCGTTGGACATGACTTAGCGACTGAAGAACAAAACCCAGCTAAGATAATAACTTCATTTTTTAATGTATTTCTTTCAAGTCTTTATATATATGTGTATGTGTGTGTGTGTGTATATATATATATATTTTTTTTTTTGGTAGTAATACTATAGTAATCTTCTGTAGTATTGGTCTTCCCAGTGGTCATGTATGGTTGTGAGAGCTGGACCATAAAGAAGGCAACATGCCAAAAAATTGATGCCTTTGAACTGTGGTACTGGAGAAGACTCCTGAAAGTCCCCTGGACAGCAAGGAGATCAAACCAGTCAGTCTTAAGGGAAATCAACCCTGAATACTTATTGGAAGGACTGATGCTGAAGCTGAAGCTCCAGTATTTTGGTCATCTGTTGCAAAAACCTGTCTCATTGGAAAAGTTCCTGATGCTGGGAAAGATCAAGGGCAGAAGGAGAAGAGGGCGTCAGAGGCTGAGATGGCTGGATGGCATCACTGATGCCATGGACATGAACTTGGGCAAACTCTGCGAGACGCAGAGGGACAGGGAGGCCTGGCCTGCTGCCAGTCCATGGGGTCACAAAGAGTTGGACACGATGGGGCAACTGAACAACGACATAGTAGTGACTGTATCGGACCTCTGGTTTTGTCTCTGCCTTTTTTACCTACATTGTGTCCTGTATGCTTGGATTTTGTATTATGCAGCCTTTATCACCAGTTTAATGGTTTTAGTAGTTTATCCAACGATTTAGAGAATAGTTTTCCTGCCACATTTAGTGTTTCCAGGTTTGTGGGGAAAGTGATTTTATACATACATTTCAGAAAATACATCCCTCTATATGGATTTTTTAATATTTTGGACTTTTCCTTGGGCTGGATGTGAGCACATGTGTAGCTGGCCATGCATGTTGCAAAATGGTTTTTGAAAGAGGAATGGAACAGTTGGAATCAGTTAAGTCTTTCAAATTGCACTTTCACCACTTAGGCCAGTAAATTGAAGGTTAGAGAAGTTAAGTGGCCACCTATGATCCCCTGCTTTCTGTGATAAATCTGACCTGTAAACCAGAAGTGCTGATCCTAGTGTTTAGACTTCATTAAGAAGTTTTTACTTGTCCTTTTCCATAAGTTTATGTACACTTTTGCTGAAATGATTTTTTTTCACAAATATTCCAGGTCCGTTTGTATTTAAAGTTGATATAAAATTATATTCCTTTACTTTCATTTCTGTTAGTGTCCAGAAGAAAATAAATATTCACAGCATAGGGACTACATTGTTAGCGTTTACTATATATTAAACATTTTTTCTGCCTTCTAGTTTCTGTACAGAATAGAGCGATATAACAGTATAACCCACTCACTGATGGAAAAATCAGTGACCAAACTATTTGTGACTGAGTGGAGTTTTTCTTTTCAACATTCTTCTTTGCTTCATAGAAATGGTCACTTATTATGATGAAAGATACACACACACATACCCAGGCAGAGAGAGCTGATGCGTCTCTAAAATCTCTGTCTTTAAATGACAACTGAACACTAATTTATAGTGTTTGTATTACACTAAATGTCACTACCAAAAAGTTCACTTTGTTTTTTCATCAGCATTTGAATGTAGCAGTATCTTAAGTTTGTACCGTGGGGAAATAGAGGGTGATTTATTTCAAATACAGTAGTTCAGAGTTACCAATTTGCATATACTGACGGATACTCTTTTTTATTAAAGGTCAGTCCAGCTCTGCGTCAGAGAAGGCTATCGGTGATGTATATAAAACCCGAATCCCCAGCACAGCTCTGTCTCTTAATTCCTTCCATGCTGTCAGATACTATTCTAAAGTGGTCCCTTCCTATGACGCAGCTACCGTAACAAATCAGAACACTTCAGTGCGTTTCCCAACAGCTGTACCCAAAGTGTCCAAGTTTCTTCCTCAGCACTGCAATTCTGTGTTGGGCCAGGTGTGCACAGCACACCCCAACTGTCTGGTAAGTCTCTTGGGGTCTGTGGGTCAAACTGGGCTCTTTCATTCCAGCCCATAGGGGCCCCTGACCTGCGTTTTGTTGCTGATGCTCTGGGTTAGAAATCTCTCGGACTGGGACCATGGGAGGCAGCCCAGGCACTGGTTCCCAGTGCTACACAATGGCTCTCCAGATATCCAGAGTCAGTCTGGACGTGGCCCTGCTGCTCTCACCGGAAGTGACCTAATGGAACCTAATCTCCTCTAGCATCCCTCCTCACTGCTCCCCACCCCACAGCCTCATCCTTCACTGGCCCCATGGCTGGGTTCTGCCTTATCTCTAAGGCCCTAGTCACTTACACTTTATGAAAACCTTTTCTTGGAATGCCAACCAGGCTGGTTTCACATCCCAGATGTCTGCATACCACAGATATTTACTGAGCACCTACTGTGTTCCAGCATTGTGCTAACCACCGAGAATGGAGTGTCTAAAGATAGATCATGATCCCTGCGTTCATGAAGCTGAGTCTCATAGGGTGCGAACATGGAAGCAGACGGTGGTGATGTGCATTGGAGCATGAAGAGGGAGACCCCAGTGTATGCATTGTGACACAGATGCAGGCAAGGTTAGGGACAGACTGGAGGAAGTACTGTCTACACTGAGATCTGAAGAGTGAGAATTAGCCCAGGAGAGCAGTTAGGAATTGAGAGTGAGGAAGGGAAAAGCAGTCCAGGCAGATGGTTCAGCATATATAAACAGTGGTATCTTCATTTTGGGCAAGAATTGTCCAATTCCAGAGAAAGACCCAAACCAGACTTGCCTGCTTAAAATAGACTCTCATAGCCTTAATATAACTATCAATACTTTTGCATATTAATAATAGTTAATATGTTTTGAGCACTCAGTAAGTCATGTGTCAAATACCGTACGTATTAATGTGGGTTATCTGATGAACCTCTGACAGTCATTTGAGGTAGGGACACCATTTCCATATGACATCTATAGAGTGGGAATAATAGTGACTTTCCCAAAAAACATTCATAAGAAAACTATTGTAAAGAGTATTAGAAAGACATTTTAAAACATGAAGTATCTACAGATATAATACTGTCGCTAATAATCATTAGTATACCAGTCCAAAAACTAGAGTGAAAATTAAAGAAAAAAAAAAGGATTGCAACATTATTTTTTTAATTGTGACGTACACTTAACTGTATGTAGTTTTTGTTGGAGAATTATTTAGTAACTATGAATAATACATATTTTAAAACCTGTAGGCATATTCACCTAAAGAGTTCATGGTTTTACAAATTATTTCCTATTGCTTGAGAACATAGAAAACACATTTGTGTCATTATGAGTAAGAACAGGCCAATATTCAATTAATGTGTGTTTTTTTTTTTTCACCTTTGCAGCGACAGTTTTGGGCGTATTAATAGCACATATGTGAAATTCACTCTAGACCACCTATTGGGTGCCGTTTGACAATACAGGAAGAATGGAACAAAGAATGATCTTGAAAGCTACACCCAGAGACCTGATATCAAAAGGGTTTGCATTGTATGGCTTCTGATAAATGTGCTAAAAGCTTCTGCAGGTAGAAAGACAGGCAGCAAGAGTGCTAGCTAGCCGTAGGCTTTTATTAATACTTAGTTTCATACACACTTGGATCTCCCCAACCAAGGTGCTCTAAGAACAAATGGCCTAGGTGACCTGGACACTTTTTTTCTCAAAACACATTCCACAGTTTATGCAAAAAGTACATTATAAAGAAGATCCACAATTTATGCAAAAAGTACGTTATAAAGAAGATCCACATAGTGCATTGATGTTGCTAAGTACAGATATTGCAACTTGATTCTTATTTTTAGTATCACTGTGAGTTACTATCACTTATTTCTAGGTGGTATCTTTTCCAGATTTGGCATTTTAGAGCACTTCCTTCATTATTCACACTAAGATACCTTAATTTGAGAGATGTGTTTACCTCCTCACTCGACTACTAATGAATAAACTGATGTGTTTATTTTTGCATTTCACCTTCCCTTGAGTGAAATGAGAGCTAACATCTTTCTGGATCTTTAGTTACAGATTACAGATTAGCAGGTTTTTCTTTGTTTTCCATCTCCTTCTCCCTATGGGCATTAGAAAAGATTGTTGGAAATAAGGGGAAAAAATGTTTGTTTTATATTTCACTGAATGTTCTTATGCATAAGTTTTATTATTAAAGAAAATATTCAGTTCTGATACTGAAAATGATAACCAGTTTTTGTTCTGTTTAATAATTACGTGTTCCCTCTTTTAGTAGAGTGCTATGTAGGGAAATTAATTTTACTAGATTTTTGAGCAGTTTAAAAATTAGGCATAGCCTACATTTCATGTTAAAATGTATAACTTTTCTTTGAGGATGGCAAGATGATGGAATTTGTAGATATTTGGCAAACTTGATAAAGAAACTAGAAGTTTCTAAGATTCTGTGCTTTTTATTATAAACGTGTGCTTGACTCTTGCTGTTGGGAATAGTAATGGCTTTGACATCGTAGGAGAACCTGTTGAGGTGTTTTGAGCACTGGGATGACTTCCTGTGTTCACAGCTGGTCTTAGTTTATACCAGGACTTGTTCTTTGCATCAGCATTTCCCTCAATGCATGCATGGACCATGAGACACAGTTGTGGCTTGGAATTCTATAATGCCTAGAAGGGTGACTCACAGATCCCATCCACCTGCAGTTTTCAATCCCCCTTTATTTTCTCTTTCTACATGAAGAAGAGGCTGCCAGGTTCCTCTTTTTTCAGTGCTGGTCCCCACGATCCTTCATGCAAGTGTCCAAAATCACTTCCAATACATGAATTTTATTTTTAATAAATTATGCTCTTCTGACTAAGTTCAGCTGTCAGCTGGGGCGGAAAGGTTAGTTGGGCCTCCGCTTGTAAAACTAGAACATGATTTTCCTTTGTAAAGTCAGGACGACTGGTCATGAGACAGTTGCAGTGTTGTTTTCACAATGAAAAAGGGGCAGAGAGTTTGTTGAGAAAAAGTGGCAGCTTGCAGGTTCACACTGATGGTTACAGCAGTCCCTTCCCCAGATAGGGATCAGGGGCAGAAGCAAATGTTTATTGAGCCCTTTCTGTGGCCCAGGCAGTTTAGGAGATATACCTTTGAGGAGAGGGACTTAGCTGTACTAGTCTCTAGACCCTCCGTGTCAGCCATCTGGCTGGTTAGATGGATGGATACACAGGTACTTGGATGGGTACCTGGGGGAAGGAGGAGGCTGAACATGGGTGATGATCCTGAGAAAGGAAAGCAGAAGACATGGTCAGGCACTTAGGGACCCACCTGAAGTCAAAAGAGAAGGAAGAGTGGAAGTAGATGCTTAGCCATCCGTTGGTGTAGCTTTTACAGAAAGTGTATCGCTACTCTGTTTACACTGATTTCCTGCCCCTCAGCCATGCTTTTCCAATAGATGAGTTGGATGGTCTCCCAGCATAGCAGACATGGCAGTAATGGGGAGTGTTTGCAAACAAACTGTTGTCTGTTCAATGGAGAACAGTCAGATGTTGAACAACTCAAAAATCATTCCGTTATTTATTAACTTTATTTATTTGGCAGAGTTTGTCTTATTTTCTAAGACTTCTTTTTTTGATGTGGACCATTTTTTAAAGTCTTTATTGATTTGTTACAATATTGATTCTGTTTTATGTTTTGGGATTTTTGGGGGGGATTTTTTTGGGCCCTGAGGCATGTGGGATCATAGCTCCCAGCCCAGGGATTGAACCCACACCTCCTGCGTTGGAAAGCAGTCTTAACCACTGGACTGCAAGAGAAAGTCCCATGATAGGCATTGTCTTAAATGCTGAGAAAAGTTTATAAGGCATTGTCTTTTTTTATGTTCTATATATAGGCGTTTAGAATCTGCTGGGAGGGACAGGTTGGCTGGAACTGCAGTAGAGTTTAGTGAGTGCTATTCAGGGGGAGAATATGAAGTTCTCAGAAGCATAGCCCACAGCATTCTGGGAATTCACAAGAGGCTATGGAGGTAGTGATGTCTGTGGGTGTGTGCTAAGTTGCTTCAGTCATGTCAGACTCTGTGCAACCCTATGGACTTCGGCCTGCCAGTCTGTGCTCTCCTTTAAAACTGGTAGTGACATGACCTATCTCTTGAGCTTGTCATGATGATTAAATGATAAAATATGTGAAAGCTCTTAGAACAGTGCCTGGCACAATTCTGGAGTTGGGGAATACCAGACCACCTGACCTGCCTCTTGAGAAACCTGTATGCAGTCTGGAAGCAACAGTTAGAACTGGACATGGAACAACAGACTGGTTCCAAATAGGAAAAGAAGTACGTCAAGGCTGTATATTGTCATCCTGCTTATTTAACTTATATGCAGAGTACATCATGAGAAATGCCGAGCTTCATGAAGCACAAGCTGGAATCAAGATTGCTGGGAGAAATATCAGTAATCTCAGATATGCAGATGACACCACCCTTATGGCAGAAAGTGAAGAGGAACTAAAGAGCCTCTTGATGAAAGTGAAAGAGGAGACTGAAAAAGTTGGCTTAAAGCTCAACATTCAGAAAACGAAGATCATGGCATCTGGTCCCATCACTTCATGGGAAACAGATGGGGAAACAGTGGAAACAGTGTCAGACTTTATTTTTGGGCTCCAGAATCACTGCAGATGGTGATTGCAGCCATGAAATTAAAAGACGCTTACTCCTTGGAAGAAAAGTTATGACCAACCTAGATAACATATTGAAAAGCAGAGATATTACTTTGCCAACAAAAGTCTGTCTAGTCAAGGCTATGGTTTTTCCAGTGGTCATGTATGAATGTGAGAGTTGGACTGTAAAGAAAGCTGAGCACCGAAGAATTGATGCTTTTGAACTGTGGTGTTGGAGAAGACTCTTGAGAGTCCCTTGGACTGCAAGGAGATCCAACCAGTCCATTCTAAAGGAGATCAGCCCTGGGATTTCTTTGGAAGGAGTGATGCTAAAGCTGAAACTCCAGTACTTTGGCCACCTCATGGGAAGAGTTGACTTGGAAAAGACTCTGATGCTGGGAGGGATTGGGGGCAGGAGGAGAAGGGGACGACAGAGGATGAGATGGCTGGATGGCATCACTGACTCGATGGACGTGAGTCTGAGTGAACTCTGGGAGTTGGTGATGGACAGGGAGGCCTGGCGATTCATGGGGTCATGGACATGACTGAGTGAACTGAACTGAACTGAATTCATCATATGATTGTCATCACCACAATTACAACAATTATTAAGCTAAGATTTTAAGGGCCTGTAAGCATAAACTAAGCCAAGCCATGGAGATTTGGGTACTGGTTCGGGAGATGAGTTTTCAGGCAAGGAGAACCTCATTAGCAAAGGAACAAAGGAAAGAACAGTGTAACACACCTGGAGAAGTGAAGGCGATTCTGTGTGGCTGTGAAGAGAGTTCAGGCGTGGGATCGAGGAAGAATGGAGCAGGGAGAGACAGGCAAGGGCATTTGACATTGCTCTGTTGGCACTCTACTCCTCATTGTTGTCATGGTATTGACATCATCAGATTTGCATTTTAGGGTGACCATTCTGGTTTTGGTGAGTTAAAGCCAGAATGAATCAAAGCGGGGCTAAAACCAACTTGGCAGGGGAAGGACTGGCCATTTCAGTAATTCAGACGAGATGGCCTGAAATAAGTCACTGGCAATGGGAATGAAAAGAAGAGGCATATTTGGTTGATATTAAGAAGGAAGAATTAGTAAGAGGTAGTAGATGATCTGATATAGAGGTTGTGAAGGAGGGCAAAGTAGTAAGGATAACACCCAGGTCTTGGGCTTTGGTTGCTGGACACATCACACTGAGCTCACTGGGGGGACACAGGGAAATGAGCATTTGGAGGGATGGCGTTGGATGATGACAGTTTCATCTGGTAATGTGCTACGTCGGGTGTGTATATGGTATCCTAATGGAGGTGGCCAAAAAACACTCAGATCTGCGAACACAGAGAGGCAGGGATTGGAGTGAGAGATGGTTTAGGGTGTCTTCATCCTGAGGTGGGTAAATATGGCCAGGGGTGGGGATTCAGTCATTAAATGGTGGCCTGGGTGATGCACGAGGGCCTTCTAACCCTGCAATTCTATTACAGTTCGTCATGAGAAGTCACTCGGTCAGGCCCCAAGTGTCACATGACACTGCAAGTTACCAGAGTTTTGAGACATGGGTAGAACTCTCTAAGGCAGAGGGTACAACTTGCTTGTGGTGGCTGTGTTTACTGTTTTATTTATTTATTTTTTCTTCTAGTTTTATGGAGATGTAATTGACATACAACACTATAAGTTTAAAGTGTACAGCATGCTGCTGCTGCTGCTGCTAAGTCACTTCAGTCGTGTCCGACTCTATGTGACCCCATAGACGGCAGCCCACCAGGCTCCCCTGTCCCTGGGATTCTCCAGGCAAGAACACTGGGGTGGGTTGCCATTTCCTTCTCCAGTGCATGAAAGTGAAAAGTGAAAGTGAAGTTGCTCAGTCGTGTCCAATCCTCAGCATAATGACTTACATATATCATGAAATGATTAGGACAGTAAGTTTAGGGAACATCTGTCTTCTCATATTGATACAAAGTCAAAAAAAATTTTTCCTTGCAATAATGACTCTTAGAATTTGCTCTCTTAACAACTTTGATATATAACATACATCAGGGTTATTTATATTAATCATGCTGTGCATTATATCCCTAGTGCTTATTTATCTTATAAGTTTGTACCTTTTGAAACCACCTTCATCCAATTCCCCCTCTCCCCAAACCCCAGTGAGAAATTAAATTTCTCTGAATTTCTGGCTTCTGAAAAATTCAAAACATAGGCAATACTGGATCTATTTCTGCTTTGGCAAAATAGCAGCACATTGCTCAGGTAAGTAGTACCTGGCCCTTTATATTGGGCATCAGGTTCCTTCCAGTCACATCTCACTCAGCTTGCTTCCTTCATTGAAATGACTTTCCCAGACCCTATAGGTATTCCAGTTTGTCCCCCACACTTGGGGGATGGAGAGTGGCAGCACATTAAAATATACATTCCCAGGCAGCATACCCCACAGTCAGATTGGCAAGCTTGGTCATGGCAGTACCAAGAAATTCACATTATAACAACACTGCCCAAGATGTAGCTGGCATCTGGTTATCCTCAAAAACACCCAGTGCACAAAACGGATGCAGATACCCCGAGGGGACATGAAACAGAATGTAAAAAGTGAAAGTGTTAGTTGCTCAGTCATGTCCAACTCTGCGACCCCATGGACAAGACTCCTCTGTCCATGGGATTCTCCAGACAAGAATACTGGAGTGGGTTGCCATGCCCTTCTCCAGGGGATCTTCCCAACCCCGAGATCGAACCCTGGGTCTCCTGCACTGCAGGCAGATTCTTTACCAACTGAGCTACGAGGAAAGCCCACTCTTAGATTTATAACGTGCTAGTGAAGTGTCTTGAGAGCAGAGGTCAAGGAACGAAGCAGAAGGAACACAGCCTCCCAAATTTCTGCAGCTCATGGGAGAGGATCATTACTGCCCCACTGGGTGATGGAAAAAGGTTTGCTAAGGAGATGAGTTTCAGAAACTGCTTTGGTAAGTTAAAACGATGATCAGGTCAGAGCATAGCTGTGGGGCAATTCAAAGGCTCCGGGAGTGGACCCAGGGATGTTTCAGTAGAGATAATTAAGAAGAGTGAAAACCACGAAAGTGAGGTCTGCTTGGCTCACTTGCGCTTGTCTCGATTGCATAAAAATTTGTATGAAGGGAGGTGCTTTCTCAAGTTTATTAAATGTTTATGTTTGTAAAAGTACAGGGATTGTTAAAAGCAGAAAGCCCCTTTTGCAATATAACTAACACCAGGAAACCTGTCATATCTCTGGATACTTATCATCACAAAATCCCTGAGACCAAACCTGAGCCTTTACGATTTTCTATCCCTGTTGTTTTCCCCTTTGCCTATCTCCCTATTACATGGAATGAGGAAACAGGAAGCCCTTGGTTAATCAGGTATCAAGAGCTGCTTTCATTGCTATGGAAACGTGACACCCCTATGCAAGACAGAAACCTCTTATCTCTATTTTTCAAGGGGGATTTTTAACATCCCAGAATAATATCCTTTCTGAAAACAAAAAACAGGAAGGTACACACACCCATACACAAAACTGCATTACATAGTATGTTGTATGCTGCTGAATTTTACTCATCAAACTCAAGAAAAAAGCGTTCTTCATTTTTGCTCAAAGCAAACATTTGTTTGAAGAAGAGGTCAGATTGTAAACTAGGTGGGCTTGAGTACTGCAGTGAAATAGACTTCTAATGTGCACAGATACCCTGGTTCTGAAAAGGTGTCTGCTAAACCATCTATCCCAAGAAGTCTTTGCAGACAGAAATTCCTTTCCACTTCTCTCTTCCCCAGATAGGCTATGTGTGGGTGTTGGCAGTGGTATGTTTTCTAAAACACTGAATTCCCCCTCTTGTATCCTGTCTCAAGCTATTTTCTTGTGTTCTTCAAAATAGTAACCAAAGTTTTAAAAATTCTGTGACTTAGGACTTATGAGACTCCATACCATTTTTAAATCTCCAATAACAGGTCTCAACTTGGACAACACCATGAAAATTCCTTGCAGGTTATTTTCTCCATAAACCTAAAGTTAATCTCAGTGTTGGGCTGAAAACTATGGGAAAGTGGGAAATCTCTCCCACAGCCATGTATGTATTAGGACAGGTTCACAGAAACAATAATAAACTCACCCCCCCCCCCCATCTATTGGTTTGGACTAATACTAGTTATCTCATGTTCTGGTATTCTAACATTCCCAAATCTGTTGTTTCTAAAGCATTAAGAGTGGGAAAATCCATAGGAACTTCCCTGTGGGATTGCTTGTTTTAATACTTAAAGATTTTATTTACTATATTAAAAAAAAAAAAAAGGCAGCCAGTGTGGTTGAAGCATTGATTTTTGTCACCTACTGGAGCACTGTGACTGAACTACCCTTCATGACATTTAACTAGTGAAATAATGATTTAAGTTGCTAGGAATTCCCTGGCGGTCTAATAGTTGGGATTCCATGCTTCTAGTGTGGGGGGCTTGGGTTCTGTTCCTGATCAGGGAACTGGGATCCCACACGCCGCGTGGTATGGCCAAAAAGAAAAAAATGCTAAAGTATTTCAGTGTGAAAAGAAGTTAAACTCTTATTGGGTTAGTGAGTCAGGACCTGGACAAAAATGCCTCGAAGCCATTGATAAAAGTTACGAGAAAGAGTGAGATACCAGTTTTTTTCTTTAGAAAAAAAAAATCAATTTTTGAAAAGTTTAATTATGAAAATATCCTCTTGGCATTGTTGTTCTTACTGTTTAGTCACTAAGTCGTGTCTGACTCTTTTGTGACCCCATGGACTGTAGCCTACCAGGCTCCTCTGTCCATGGGATTTTTCAGGCAAGAATACTGGAGTGGGTTGCCATTTCTTTATCCAGGGGATCTGCCTGACCCAGGGATCAGACCTAGGTCTCCTGCATTGGCAGGCGGATTCTTTACTGCTGAACCACCTGGGAAGGTCCGTCTTGGCATAAAAAGACTTTTTAAAGGGTTAATCCTAATCTTAGGCAACCAAGAAACCACTGCAGAATTTACTTTGAGCTCCACATACTCCCCAGCTTTCTTGAGACGGGTGAGAAGTGTTGTATGCGGAGAAGGGAATTCCTTTCTTGAACACCCATGCCCTCACGCTGTGAAGCAAGAGCTGAGTTTCAACATAAATATTATTGCTGGCCAGGTCCTTTTAAAAACCTCCCCACAGAATCTAACTGGCAGAGATTGTGTTTATTCTTAGCCTCAGCTATCAATTCTCCCTAAAATGGAAAACCTACAACAAAAGGGGCAATAAAAACTCAGCTCTCAGGGGCGGGATCCTGTCAGATCCAGAAGCCGGTCCAGGGAGATCACGTGAAGGGATCTGCCCTTGGCCCTGGTCCAGTGAGGCTGGGAAAAGGCTCCCACTTCTCCAGCCCAGCAGCCCCTGATGTAAATTAAGTCTCCCAGGACCCACCTCCTCCGGCCTGGTTTCTGGGAGGGGAATGTGAGGATGCTTGTGGAAATGATTTGCTTATCAGAGACCCAAAGTAGTTTGCAAAAAGAAGGTGCCTGACTGCCTTAGAGAAAGAGAGTGAAAAATGTTAAGTCTCCGCTACTAGGATTGGCTTTGTGTCATTTGGGTATTTCGTTCAAATGCTAATCAAAGTTCAGAAACACTAATCAGATCCCATTTGCCAGGCCAAGCCAGGCTTCCAGCTGAAAATTGTTTTTCATTGTCTACACACGGACATTCTGCTCCCAAACAAAGGCACGGCTGAACACTGGTGATTGCGATGCTTCCCTAGCCAGGCTCCTGAAACACGGCCCTACCGCTGCCATCTTCCTGGTCCTTATGGCCTCCTCCTCCATGCCTGATGCCCTGGCTTGCTCATTGGCTCTGGGCACTGGGCACCTACACATGGGCCCGTCGGCCACCCAGAGAGAGAGCTAGGCGTCCTGGGAAGAGCATGTGGTTAGACGTGCAAGCCCTGTGATCCTAGCACAGTTCCGCCTCTTCTTAGCTGCGTACATTTACATAAATTACTGGACATGGAACAACAGACTGGTTCCAAATAGGAAAAGAAGTACGTCAAGGCTGTATATTGTCACCCTGTTTATTTAACTTCTATGCAGAGTACATCGTGAGAAACACTGGGCTGGAAGAAGCACAAGCTGGAATCAAGATGGCTGGGAGAAATATCAATAACCTCAGATATGTAGATGACACCACCCTTATGGCAGAAAGTGAAGAGGAACTAAAAAGCCTCTTGATGAAAGTGAAAGAGGAGACTGAAAAAGTTGGCTTAAAGCTCAACATTCAGAAAACGAGGATCATGGCATCTGGTCCCATCACTTCATGGGAAGTAGATGGGGAAACAGTGGAAACAGTGTCAGACTTTATTTTTGGGGGCTCCAAAATCACTGCAGATGGTGATTGCAGCCATGAAATTAAAAGACGCTTACTCCTTGGAAGGAAAGTTATGACCAACCTAGATAGCATATTGAAAAGCAGAGACATTGCTTTGCCAACAAAGGTCCGTCTAGTCAAGGCTATGGTTTTTCCTGTGATCATGTATGGATGTGAGAGTTGGACTGTGAAGAAAGCTGAGTGCGGAAGAATTGATGCTTTTGAACTGTGGTGTTGGAGAAGACTCTTGAGAGTCCCTTGGACTGCAAGGAGATCCAACCAGTCCATTCTAAAGGAGATCAGCCCTGGGTGTTCTTTGGAGGGAATGATGCTAAAGCTGAAACTCCAGTACTTTGGCCACCTCATGTGAAGAGTTGACTCATTGGAAAAGAATCTGATGCTGGGAGGGATTGGGGGCAGGAGGAGAAGGGGATGACAGAGAATGAGATGGCTGGATGGCATCACCGACTCGATGGACGTGAGTTTGAGTGAACTCCGGGAGTTGGTGATGGACAGGGAAGCCTGGCGTGCTGCGATTCATGGGGTCGCAAAGAGTCGGACACGACTGAGCGACTGAACTGAACTCACCTCTTTGGTAAAATAGAGGTAGCGGTAATCCTTGGGAGGATGGAAGATAATTTTTATCAGGTTCCTGACCCATAGGAGAGCTCGGTCGCCCCTGCCTGCAGCCTCTGCCCACCAGGACGGCGTGCCCAGAAGGAGGAGAATCCGCTTTCTCCACGTGTTGCAGAGCATCCTTCCCAGCTGTGCAGGACCCTAAACACAGAGGATGCTGGGCTTCCTCTGAGCTGTGGGGCTCCTTTAGCCCCTGACCTGTGACATGTGAGGTCCTGACTCTCCTCTAGGGCAGGATCTTTCCCCCGCCAGCCTCAGGTGGAACAATATAGAAGCAGGAAGGGAATAAAAGTTCATGTGGTTTCTCCTTAGGCTGCTGAGCCCGAACCAGCGTTGGGGATTTCCAGACCCCAAAGGCCCTTCCGTCACCCCAGCCACAGGGGCTGGCCTGCGTGAGAAGCAGCAATAGATCTGAATTGGCACCAAGGCTTCTGGGAAATCATTTTCCTCATCCTACAGAGGAGAGGTTGCCTGACCTCTGGGATCTAATGCCTGATGATCTGAGGTGGAGCTGATGTAATAACAGTAGAAATAAAGTGCAGTAAATGGAATGCCCTTGGATCATCCCAAACCATCCCCAGCCCCCCCTTCCAAAACCAGTCCCTGGTGCCAAAAAGTTTGGGGACCACTGCTCTAGAGCTAATACCTAACTTGCAAGTTTGTTCTGAGGATTTGAGAAGAGGCATGGGACCTGTCTACCTAAGGATAGCACCTTTCCGGTGGTCAGAGCTCAGCAAATAAAATGTCTGTTTCATCAGCCTTGCGTGTTCCAGTCCACAGGCTGTGCTGTGTCCCATATTTGCTAAAGGCTTGCGTCTCCCCTGGTTCATCTCCCCTCCTTAACTTTCACTTCCCTGCCTCTTCCACAGACACCACCAACAAACATTCATCAACAGTTTCTTTTGAAATAATATGTTAATTTGTGATAAAGTAATTTGGGTTTATAAAATGTAAACCAAAACTGTATAAAACAGTAAAAAATCTCTCTCCCTTCTTTTGAAATCCTGCTCTTTGGAGGTGATCACCCTTGACAAATCAGTGAGTTTCCTTCCAGACTTACAGAAAAATGTGAGCTGAATACATAAAATGCCATGTCAGTTGGCTGTGATACCTGAAGGAAGGAAGGAAGCTGGGGCTGGGTATGCTGTTTCAGACAGGGAGGACACGGGAGACTCTCTGAGAAGTTGGCATCACTTGGGAGATGAGCAAGCCTTTCTGTGATCTGAGATGAGAGCATTTACGGTAGAAGGCATGGGGACCGCTAAGGCTCCAGGTGGGAACAGGCTTGTTGGGTGTGAAGAGCAGCAAAGGAGGCCCATGAGGCTGGCGTGGAGCGAAGGAGGGGTGGGTGGAGAGCAACACGGTGTCCATCCTCAAAGGCCACCATTAGGACTTCAGTTTCTTCCCAAAGGAAAGGAGAGCAGAGGAGGTATGGAACCCAATGTGCATTATTAAAGGACCAATCTGAGCACTGGGCAGAGCAGACCAGGAACAAAACCCAGAGAAGATCAGTGATATACTCTTTTGGCAACTGAGGATGGTGCTTTAATCTTGGGTGGTGAAAAGTAGTTAATGAAAATCCTGCTTTGGGAGGTCTGGTGAGCATAGAAGCTGGATTGGGGTGGTGGTTGGTGGTTTTAGTCGCTCAGTTGTATCCAACGTTTTGCAACCCTGTAGACTGTAGCCTGTGAAGCTTCTCTGTCCATGGGATTCTCCAGGTAAGAATACTGGAGTGGGTTGTTATTTCCTTCTCCAGGGGATCTTCCCTCAGTCAGTTCAGTCACTCAGTTGTGTGCAACTCCTTGTGACCCCATGGACTGCAGCACACCAGGCCTCACTGTCCATCTTCAGTTCCTGGAGCTTACTCAAACTCATGTCCATCACATCAGTGAGGCCATCCAACCATCTCATCCTCTGTCATCCCCTTCTCCCACCTTCAGTCTTTCCCAGCATCAGGGTCTTTTCCAATAAGTCGGTTCTTCACATCAGGTTTCCAAAGTATTGGAGTTTCAGCTTCAGCATCAGTTCTTCCAATGAATATTCAGGACTGATTTCCTTTAGGATGGACTAGTTGGATCTCCTTGCTGTCCAAGGGACTCTCAAGAGTCTTCTCCAACACCACAGTTCAAAAGCATCAATTCAAGGATTTGAAAGATGGCGGACGACGTGGACCAGCAACAAACTACCGACACTGTGGAAGAGCCCCTGGATCTCATCAGGCTCAGCCTGGATAAGTGAAGCTACATGCAATGAGAAATGACAGAGAACTTTGAGGCAGGTTACATGCTTATGATCAACATTTAAATATGATATTGGGAGATGTGGAAGAAACTGACAACTATAGAAATTGATGAAACATATGAAGAGATATATAAATCAACAAAACGGAATATTCTGATGCTCTTTGTATGGGGAGACAGTGTTGTGCTAGTTGCCCCGCTATTGAGAGTTAACTGATAAAAGAATTTATCACATGTGGAAAATGAGCGGTACTGTGTGATTGCCTCTTTGAATATGAAAGATACTCAAGAGAGATCGATGTACATCTTGATACTAAGAAATAACTAAGAATTCTTCCACTCCTGAAATAAGTTGATTTGTAGATAACTCACAGATTCTTCAGCTAAACAACATATTTATTTTTTTCCAACCCCTCCAATAAATGTGATCACCAGGATACAGAGCTTTTTCAGGAGTTGATTTGCTCCACTGTTTTCTGGGTTTCTTCCTTTAAATTACACTTGTCATTTCCTTTTTTTTTTTTTTTTTTTTTAAGCATCAATTCTTCAGCACTCAGCTTTCTTTATAGTCCAACTCTCACATCCATACATGACTACTGGAAAAAACCATAGCTTTGACTAGACGGACCTTTTTGGTAAAGTAATGTCTCTGCTTTTTAATATGCTGTCTAGATTGGTCATAGCTTTTCTTCCAAGGAGCAAGCATATTTTAATTTCATGGCTGCAGTCACCATCTGCAGATCTTCCCTACCCAGGGATTGAACCCGGGTCTCCTGCATTGCAGACAGATTCTTTACTGCTGAGCCACCAGGGAAGCCCCCGGATTGGAGGGTTCCATGAGAACACAGGGGAAGATGGAGAGAAGGCAAGAGCAGACAGCTCTCTAAAGTGGGTGTTGAAGCCTGCAGTGGTTGCTGGGGGCATGTGGAGTTAGAATAGGGTTTTTTAAGGCAGGAGAATTTTTTTAATTTATTTTTGATTGGAAGATAATTGCTTTACAGTGTTGTGTTTCTGCTGCACAACATGTATACATATACCCTCCCTCCCTCTTGAGCCTCCCTTCCCACCCACCCTCCCAAACAGGAGAAATTTTTACATGACCATATGCTGATAGAAATGATCCTATAAAGGATGAAAGATTTATACTACAAAGAAATGAAGGGTAATTGCTAGAGCAAATGTTCTGGAGTGGCCAGAGAGTGGTTCAGCTTGAGAGCAGTGCAGCCGGTGGCAGGTGATAGAGGGGAGGCTGCCCACTGCGCTCTGGTGCAGGAGTGATTACAGATGTGATGGTGGGAGTCACAGAAGGTTGAGAGGAGAGGAGGGAGTTTGAAATGATTTTCCAGGAGAGCAGGAGAGGGAATAAACCCTGCAGGGTGGGGTTGCTGTGCACACAAGGGTTCACTTGGGGAACACAGTTGCGAATCTAAAGTAAGACCAGTCAGCATGTGTTTGTGTGGTGTTCTCCAAGCGGATCCAGCTACCTGCTGGCCATTTGATTTGGCAGAGATATAACTGGAGAGTTGCACTGAGCAACAGAGAAGGTGGGGGCTGCGGAGTGGAGGGAACATGCCAGAATCACTCAGACAAAGAACCAGAGAATTTTGGCCAGGAAGGAGGACAGCAAGTATACCTTAACGGGACCCATGGATCGAAGTCTTGGTCCTGTCTGGTTAAAAAATCATTGGAACCAGGCACCAGATAGAGCAGCGAGACTAAGGGTAAGGTGGAAGTGAGAGCAGGTGTAGAGGTGAGAGAGGGGCTACTCAGGGTCCTAGATGGGGAAGGGGTGCTGTTATTAGTGTAACAAGAGTGCTTTCTCGTTTGTGGGAAAGTCAAGTGCTATTATGAAAGGTTATTGAGAGAACACACACACCAATAACTGCAAGACCTCAGTTCTCCAGCCCTGTCAGCAATTGAGAATCCCATTCATGTGAACCTTCCAGAAAGCAAATACGTAAAGCATATGTTTTATTTTAATAATTCTGATAGGATTCTTTCTAATGGCCAGTTAACTGAGTAGCTTCAGTCATGTTGCTGAAGGATATTATATTCAATACTTGAATAGAATATGGGCAGGGAGCGAGAGACAGGGTGAGATAGAGAATGCGCAAGCACATAAAGGAATAATTTACCATCAGCCAATATTCTCAAAAACCAGCCATTTCCAGGGAGTTAATAAAGTTTTCACAAGGTAAAAAATGTTATGTTAATAAATGTAGGAAGAGGACTCAATTATTCTCTGACCTTGTTTACTTCCACTCAATAGCAATAAGCAGAAACTAATGTCTGAAAGACCCAGAAACACAGTAAGAGACTCAAATTAATGTAACCCCAGATTTAGAGCTCAGAGCCGAGGAGTCAATGCCAAGTCGTGTATGCGCCAAGAAGGAGGGAGGGAAGTCCTTAGGTTGATAGCCTGTGACTGGATCCAGATGAGCCCCCTCTAGAACTGAGGGATGAGTGCTCTCAAAATCTGGGAGGATAAAGTTGGCATTTCAAGTATGTTAAGGGAAGGCAGATTATCCCAGAAACAATGATGGGACCACTGCTAGCCCTTTGGGAGGAAAAAAACAGCAGTAAAGCTTTATTCCTACTTCACTCAACAAAAGTAATTCCTAATAAAGATTTAGGAATTTAAAACTCAACCCAAAAGTCATTAAAGAAAACAGATGAATGTTTTTGTAAACTTGAAGTGATGACTTCTTTGTTTTTTTAACTTATTTTTAATTGGATGATAATTGCTTTACAATGTTGTATTGGTTTCTGCTGTAGTGAGGACTTATTTTAAAGAATGGCAATGAGGTCCAGACCCATGTGATTAAACACACACACATGCACTGTGTAATTTTTCATGTTTCTTGAACACTGTAAATTTTCAAGTATTATGACTGACAAGTGGCAGGTTTCCCTAACATTAAAAAAAAAAAAAACAAAAAAAAAAACCTCTTTAAATCAATAAGGAAAAGACAAGTAGAGAGAAATGGGCAAAAGTCATGTACAGCATTTCATAAAGATGAAACGATGAAACATAAAGGAGGTGAATATATGAACAAATGTTTTCACTAGTCATTGATAACAGTGAGCTATTTCTCACCTACAAGATTTAGCAAAGATTATAAACGTTAACACAGTGTTGTCAAGAGGGTGGGAGAAAACTGTCCTAGGTGTGGAAAGGAGCTTGAATTTGCATCACTTCTTTGGCAATGTCCATCAAAATTTCAAATGTACATACTTTTAATCCCACAGTTCTGTATCTAGGAGTGCATTGTAAGTTCAAGACTTTCTCCTCCTCCAGAGGGGCCATACAGGACATGAGAATGGCACGAAAATACAATTTTCTTCCTCCTATTATAACACAGAATTGCCCCTTCTCTATAAATTGAAACCAACTCCTAAAGAGAGGTAATAATCTCTCCCACTTTTCCATGTCATTTAATACAGTCACCACCAGAAGTCTAAGCTTCCCATGTTCCTTTCCCTCCGTTCTGACATCCCCTGTGGGGACCCTGGCACTCCATTACCCTGAACCCAGGCTTTTCTTAATAGAATTCAGTCATTGTCTGATCCTTTGTACTCTACTGTGCTACTTTCTAGACTCACCTTCTACTCCAGTCCTGGGTCTCATCCCCTCTCGATGAGGATGAGATGCTAAGTCCCTTTAGCAAATACCCCTTTCCCTCTTGAACATTGGATAGTCCTTCAGACAGGGTAGATCCCATAGCACAGTGAACATATCTCTCATTTTAACAAACCAACTCAAAAAATCTTTTGACTTGACCTCACATTCTTTCAGTTAATGCTCCATTTCTCTATCTTTGTTAGAGTAAAGCTTCTTGAAAGAACTGTTTCATGCTTTCCATCTTTACTTCCTCACCTCCTATTCTGTCTCTGGCGAGTGTCTTTTTTTTTTTTTTTTGGCCATGCCATCTTAGTTCCCAGACCAGGGATCAAACCTTCGCCCTCTGCAGTGGAAGTGCAGAGTCTTACTGGACCACCAGAGAAGTCCCTCTCTGGCATGTATTTTTACTGAAGTATAGTTAACCTACTGGGAGGTGCACACATAGGAAGTATACAGCTCAATGAATTATCATAAAGTGAACACACTACGTACCAACCCCCTGAGCAAGAAATAGAATACTGTGCACATGACAGAAATCTTGTTCCTTTTTCTTCTCACTACCATTCCCTCCTCCAAAATAACTACTATTATTATTTTTAACACATCGTTTTGGCTGTTTTTGAAAAAGTGTTTTGGAGTAATGCCATGCATATTTCTTTGCCATGTTTTCTTTTGACCAACATTGTATCTGTGAGATTCACTTAAGCTGTGGAGCTGAGGTTAGTTAGATCACATAAGGGCCTAAGAAATCCAGGTAAGAATAAAAAAAAAAAAATTTTTTTTTCAAAGGGAAAAGAACCCCTTTTCTTTGGAAGGTTTTAATAGAGGAGTGACGTGTCATGATGTTTGCACTAGAAGCTTCACTTGGCTGCTACCCTAAGAACAGACTGTGGGCTGGACGGTGAAAGTGAAACCAGAGACACTGGTTAGGAAGCTGTTGCAACAACCCAATCACACTATTAAATTCTTCAGCTTTAAAAATAAAAGGCATTTTAGGTCAGTCCCTCAGAGGAGCTAAATCAAAGCAGTAATAAACAGAGCTCAGTGCTGGACCTGTGATAATGAGGCCAGCTATCACAATTTAGGCCCAGAAAATAATTAACACCTTCACAACAAAAATAGCCACTGGAAGCAACTGTAATTTTCAAAATTAAAATAGGATAATTTATGGCTGACAATAAATAAAAGCATTGATATTTTGAAACTATGGATCTTATAAGTAAATACTTCATCAAACGTAGAAATCAAACTCAAGGCTAGAAAAATCAATCTAATTTCAACTCTGGGGGGAAGGATGGTATAGTAATGACTCATCAAAAGCTGATTGTATTAAAGCTATGGATTGCCTAAATATACATAATTGGAGATATAGTAACACCCTATCCAGCTGTAAGGTTTTGCATGTGATTTACATTTATTCTTGCTATTCTCAGCACTTATGGTATCAGAAAGATTTGTCTTCTAGCTAACATGTTTTCAAATGACTCAGTTGAAATCAGGGATTACCTGCGGCTGGATTCTCAGCTATAACTCACATTTTTTCTTGGTTCTGATAATCCTCATCTTTTGAAATGGAAGCTTTAACATTTTTACTTAGATTGAAATATTTGGTTCTGTGTTGGTTTTCACAGCACTCTGGGCAGAAAATGGGACTGGTCTTTGTCAGTTTCAAATCTAGGAACATGACAGACCCCTATCTTAAACTGTATACAAAAATGTACTCAAAACGCATTAAAGACTTGAACATAAGACCTGACACTGTAACACCCTGGAAGATACGTACGGATGAGCAACTCAATATTGGTTTTTGCTATGAGCTTTTGGATTTGACAACAAAAGCTACAATAAACAAATGGGATTACATCAAACTAAAAAGCTTCTGCACAGCAGAGAGAACCATCAACTAACTGAAAAGGCAACCTATGGAATGGAAGAAAATATTCACAAACCATATCTGATAATGGGTAATGTCCAAAATATACAAGGAACTCAAAGCTCAATAGCAAATAAACAAATACCCCAATTAAAAGATGGTCAAAATATCCCAAGGAAGATATACACAAATGGTCAGGTACATGAAAAAATGTTCCAGATCACCAATCATGAGGGAAATGCAGGTCAAAACCACAGTAAGATATATACTTACACCAGCGAGGATACCCATTATCAAAAAGATAAGAGATGACAAATGCTGGCAAAGATGTGGAGAAAAGGGAATCCATGTACACTGTTGCTGGGAATGGAAACTGGTGCGGTCACTATGGAAAGCAGCAGGGTGCTTCCTCAAAAACTTAGACCTTGGACCACCATGTGATCCAGCAACCCCCTTCTAGGTATGCGTCCAAAGGCAATTCATTCATCGCCTGAAGGAGGTATCTGTATTCCCATGTTCCTTTCAGAATCATTTACAATAGCCAAGGTGCAGAAACAGCCTAAGTGTCTAAGTGTCAACAGTGAACAGATAAAGAAAATATGAAATATTTTATTGTTCAGTCACTAAGTTGTGTCCAACTCTGCGACCCCATAGACTGTAGCCCCCCAGACTCCTCTGTCCATAGCATTTTCCAGGCAAGAATACTGGAGTGGGTTGCCATTTCCTTCTCCAGGGGATCTTCCCAGGGGAAGATCATCCCAGGGATCAAACTGGCATCTCCTGCACTGGCAGGTGAATTCTTTATCACTGAACCATCAGGGAAGCCCTATGTATATCACCATATTGTATAACTGAAATTTGCTAAGACAGAACTTAAAACTTCTCTCTAAAACAAAGGTAAATATGTTAAAATAAAATCTAGGAACATGGCAGATAATACCAGACCATTTCTCTGTCCACTGCAGATAATCTGTCTGGAGTCATAGCACCAAGATTTATTTCTGTGAGGTAGCCTTGGTGCCTGCCTCATATATCAACATTAAAGATTAGAATTGTACCAAATGCAGTTTTCTCGCTCATCTACCTAATAAAGACTTATTTCTAATGCATAAATCTGGGCATTTTACTTTCAGGTTCTACCACCTTTGAGGCAAAACCCTTTTAAAAAGTTTTACTTTTTGTCCCAAATTTCTCTCTTGAATTCTCTCTTGAACCCGCTTCTGTCCCCCCAGAATGGTCTTGTCAAGGTAACCAAGAGCCTCGGTGTTGCTGTCTCTACACCAACTGCTCAGAATATTTATTTTTTCTACCCACCTACCAAAGACAATTCCTTTGCCCATATCTTCTGATCAAGAAGAGTGATTCAGACAAGAGTCTGAAGCCAGGCTGCACGTGAAATCCAGCCTCCATTATTTCCTGGTGGGGGACTATGAACAGGTTACCCTTCCCTCTCTGTCTTGCTTTTGTCATCTGTGAAAGTGAGGAGTTTGGAGAACCAGTCTCTCCAGGGTGTGGTGAGATTAAATGAGAAGACAGGCCTGGCACACAGGAACTGTGCGTTATATGTGTTAGCTGTGTTTTTATTGTTGGTGGTGATGATGCTATCGTTGTTCTCATCCGAGGCCAGTGGGCGCAAAGATCTGTGCCAATAGATTCCTGCCCATGAACCCTACTAGTTGAGCCACTGCCACTGCTTCTTCCTCAGGCTGCTTTGTCCCATTCCTTGCCTGCTTGGGGCACCAAGGGGAAAGTGGTAGGGGAAAGTGGCTTTAAGAGAGGGAGGGTAATCACTGAAAAATGCTACCATTAGATTGGCCTTCTGTTTGGAGTCTATAGGAACATTTTAAGCTTTGAGCCCCTCCACACTGCTGTCCTTAGGCAGCTAAGTCAGCAACCCTCAATCTCTTTTCTGTCAAATCACACAACGGCTGCCATGCACGTCGGCTCTCAAGGGGATGCTCAAGATTCATTGAAATTCCCAACACTGGAGGGAGTGGTAATTTCATCCTGTTCTCTTGTTAGAATGTTAGGGAGAGTGACAATAAGACAGGACAGTTTAGTTGGCTCCAATTCTCTTTTTTTAAAAAATAGATAGTATGCAAGCCTACCTTCACTGTTCGTAATAAGTTACTTTGGACAGTCCACACTGATCACGTCCACCATTTTAACACGCAACTTTCTGGGTGTGATCTGATGGAACAGTGATGTCAGGGAGCTACAGGGAGAGCAGAGGAGGAGAGTGATGTTTATTCATGTTTCCTAGCAAGTCTTACGGGTCCTTTCTTTCCAGCTTGACCCTCCTGCAGGAGCAAAAAGCTTCATGCCAAGAAGGGCTTAAAGGTCTTGGTCTGTCTCTTAAGTAGATTACAACTGTAGAGAAGACAGTGTTCAGGTGAGAGCAGTGCTCTCAATGGCTGGAGTCCAAGATAGAGAATAGTCCCAGTGTCCTCCTGATGCCAACTTTTGAAAATAATGTTGGACAAAATTTTCCTGCATAATCGGGATATGAAGCAGATGCAGAATAATTATGAAAGGGGGAGGTTTGGGGGAAGGAGCTGTATCAAGTCAAAGGAGAAGATGGTAAAAGGGGTTGAAGATCAATGAATGAACATACTGTGCAGAAGAACAGTTTTCTATGTCAATGACTCCCTTTCTGATTTGTAGCTCTTCGCTCCTGGCTCAGATGGTAAAGAATCTGCCTGCAATGCGGGAGATCCAGGTACAATCCCTGGGTCAAGAGGATCCCCTGGAAAAGGGAATAACAACCCACTCCAATATCCTTGCCTGGAGAATCCCATGGACAGAGGAGCCTGGTGGCCTAACATTTTCACTTTTTCACTTTCTGATTTGTAGATAGGTTCATTTGTATCATATTTTAGATTCCACATGTAAGTGACATCATATGGTATCCATCTTTCTCTGTTTAACTTACTTCCCTCAGTATGATGAGATGATCTCTAGGTCCATCCATGTTGCTGCAAACGGCATTATTTCTTTCTCTTTTATAGCTAGTTAATGTCCCATTGTGTGTATGTACGACATCTTCTTTATCCACTCCTCTATTGTTGGACTCTTAGGTTACGAAAGCTGAACTCCACCAACCATTCCTCTTCCTCTCTCTTCAGTTCAGTTCAGTTCAGTCACTCAGTCGTGTCCGACTCTGCGACCCCATGAATCGCAGCACGCCAGGCCTCCCTGTCCATCACCAAATCCTGCAGTTCACTCAAACTCATGTCCATTGAGTCGGTAATGACATCCAGCCATCTCATCCTCTGTCGTCCCCTTCTCCTCCTGCTCCCAATCCCTCCCAGCATCAGGGTCTTTTCCAGTGAGTCAGCTCTTCACATCAGGTGGCCAAAGTATTAGGGTTTCAGCCTCAGCATCAGTCCTTCCAATGAACACCCAGGACTGGTCTCCTTTAGGATAGACTGGTTGGATCTCCTTGCAGTCCTAGGAACTCGCAAGAGTCTTCTCCAGCATCACAGTTCAAAAGCATCAATTCTTCGGCGCTCAGCTTTCTTCACAGTCCAACACTCACATCCATACATGATCACTGGAAAAACCATAGCCTTGACTAGAGGGACATTTGTTGGCAAAGTAATATCACTGCTTTTGAATATGCTATCTAGATTGGTCATAACTTTCCTTCCAAGGAGTAAGCGTCTTTTAATTTTATGGCTGCAATCACCATCTTCAGTGATTTTGGAGCCCCCCAAAATACAGTCTGACACTGTTTCCACTGTTTCCCCATCTATTTCCCATGAAGTGGATGCCATGATCTTCGTTTTCTAAATGTTGAGCTTTAAGCTAACTTCTTCACTCTCCTCTTTCACTTTCATCAAGAGGCTTTTTAGTTCCTCTTCACTTTCTGCCATAAGGGTGGTGTCATCTGCAAATCTGAGGTTACTGATATTTCTCCTGGCCATCTTGATTCCAGCTTGTGCTTCTTCCCGCCCAACGTTTCTCATGATGTACTCTGCATACCAAGCCAGAAAACGCTGTCATCCCTGACTCCTCTTTCTCTCATACCTTCCATCTGATTGATAAGCAAATCCTATCTCAGTTTCACAAGCTTACTAGAACCTGACCACTTCACCCCAGTTCTCCTGCACCCATCATGGTCCAGCCACCAGTATCTCTCACCTGGGTTATTGCAACCAGCCTCCTAACTGGTCTCCCTGCTTCTGCTCTTGTCTCCCTACAATCTGTTTTTTTTTTTCTTTCATAGAATAGCCAGATGACCTTGTAAATATTTAAATCAGATGTCATCACTTTGCAAACATCCAATGGCTTCTCATCTCATTCAGTAAAAACCAAAGGCTTTATCTCGAGTCTGAGAGACCTTGTATAACTGTGGTCTTGTACCCTTTCCAACATCCTCTTGGACAACTCTTCCTTTCTATCACTCTGTTCCAGTCTCAGTGGTCACCTGGGTGTTCCTTGAAAAAGCCCACCACAGGAACTCCGTGTTTCCAGTTCTTTTTGAATGAAGTGTTTTCTTCCCCAGATTTGCTTGGCTAACATTTCATTCAGGTCACTGCTCAAAAGTTCCATCACCAAAGAGTGCTGGCCCTTCTTTATGGGTGCCTCGATCCTAGGCATTCTTTCAGCAGACAATGCCTATGAAAAAATTGGCAATGTCAAAATTTCTAGGTGTTTTATCAGCACATAAAATTGAAAGCTTCTGTCTCAGAGATTAAAGATCAAATATTCGTTCATTGTCATCAGTAAGTACATTGTTCCTTCTCTACTTCAACTTCCTTCTTCATGGTTTTAAAGAATGGTAATTTGGGAAATTAACTTGGGAAATTTGGAATTTAAATCCACTTTTTCACATAGCTATGTATTCTTGTAACTAAGGTCTTCCACACTGGCCCTGATTGTATTTTTATCCACTCTTAGTTCCAGAGACCTTTAATTACAAAAGCTACCCAGGGAAGCACAAGGTGAAGGCAATTTTATTGATAAGAAAACAGCAAATTAATAGAGCTAATGATTTGGAGTCTAAGATATTCAAGAAGTTTTTTTTCCTCCCCACTTTAAAAACATAGGTAGGTGTAATGTTATGTGGAGTCGGGAAAGTCTCAACTTATTCTGACAGTTCAAACTCCCAGGGCTATTTATTTATGAGGCTTTAGACATTCTGTATGCACCTCACTCAATCACGTGGTGAAAATTATGCTCAGGTGTGACTATCTGCATGACCACACATCCCCTTCTTGTGTTCTCACAGACCTTTTGCGTCTCAAGGGAGATGAGCAGCTGTTGTGGAGTCTGATGAGCCCAGGTCTGGGTGAAAAGAGCCCCGAAGAGGCCCTGGTGGGGACAGAAGGAAGACACAGAGGCTGTTTCCACATGGGGAGCCTGGGGGAAAGCGTAGCACGTGGTCATTGCGGCACCTCCCACTGCCGGGGTGTGGCTCCCTGGCTGGCTCCCTGGCAACGCTCAGTGCTCCGCTCGGGGCGGGGAGGAGGTGTGACCCTTCTAATGTGTCATGCCCTCTGCCGTTGGGCCTGACAGCCAGGCTCCCAGCCCTCCCATTCCCCCGCCACCTCTGATTAGTATTGAGTTCACTGTCCACGTGTGAGGCACAGGACCCAGCTCTCCAAGCAGCCTGCGAATCTACTGGAGACTCCCTTCACAGCCTGCTTTTGTATCTAGAAACCAATGGTTATTAAAGTCATAGGTTCAGTTCCTGCCCCTGGGCCTGGGGAGAGTATTATAGCTCAGTAAACCAGTGCTCCAGGCTTCCCTGGTGGCTCAGAGAGTAAAGGATCCACCTGCATTGTGGGAAACCTGGGTTCGATCCCTGGGTTGGGAAGATGCCTAGAAAAGGAAATGGCAAACCATTCCAGTATTTGTGCCTGAAGAATCCCACGGACAGAGGATCCTGGAAGGCTACAGTCCATGGGATTGCAATGGGTCGAATATGACTGAGTGACTAAGCATAGCACAAAACAGTGGTCCAAGCAAGAATCATTTCTTTCTCTGCCACCCGGGCTGTAGTATCATTCTCTTTTTGTTTTCCCGAACAAGGAGGCTATGACAGAAGTACGACTGTAGTGGCTGATTATGGCCAGATTGGGGAGACTTCCGTGTTAGTTACTACCAACACACTGAATGCCCTGGGCCAGCAATCTTCAGCTTCCTCAGTTGTAAAGAAAGAAAGAAAGTGAAGTCGCTCAGTCATATCCAACTCTTTGTGACCCCATTTTGCGCACTAGAGTGGGTTGCAATTTCTTCTCCAGGGAATCTTCCCGAACTAGGATCAAACCCGGGTCTCCCGCATTGGAGGCAGACATTTTTACTGTCTGAGCCATCAGGGTAGTCATCAGTTTTAAAGGAAACATTTAAATAAGTTTTTTTTTTTTAACTTTATTTTTAAACTTTACAATATTGTATTGGTTCTGCCATATATCGAAATGAATCCACCACAGGCATACACGTAAATAAGTTGTTGAAGTTTGAGTCCCTTTCTGAACACCTACCAAATTCTGAAAATTGAGGAAGTTTCTCAGACTGAGATCAGTAGCAATTCCATCTGCAATTTCCAAACAGTAATGTCCTCTTCAATGTCAGGGAAAATTAACTGTGGTCGATTTGGCAGGTATCTATCTATTTTGGTAAAAATTTTACCATCTTTTTTTTTCCCCCTGTTAAGTACTTTCCATGCGTTTTTCTTATGTAATGCTTAACACAGCTGTGTGAGAAATATTATCACTTTCATTTCAGAAATGAGACAAAACAAGATTCCTGTAAGTTTTCCAAAATTTTAGCACCAGTGAGTCTGGTATTTGAACGCATTCTATGTGTAATTGACACTGGATAGGTTTAATTCTTATTCAGGATCAGAATTAGTTATCTGAAATTTGAATGCTACTGTTTATCTGTCCATACCTAGTCAGTCTTCAGACTTTTATTCACTCTTCAGTTTGAGGATTTGACTCTCTCATAGGTGATTGGAGGTATCAAAGTATACCATTTTAAATTGGCAGATGAAACAGTAAAAGGTTAAACAGGAGAAAAGGGAGATTAATGGCACTAGAAATGATAAAAATGCAAAATGCCTACTAGAGAACAAAAATTTAGATCTTTCCAAACACCAAAACAAGCATTTAAAAGAAGCAAGGAAGACACACCACAGTAAGAATAAAGCAAGGTGAATATAACATAACACACATAAAAATAATATAACAGAATTGAGATCCAGTGAATCAATCATATCAATAAATATGAGTGGGTTTAACTTACCTATTAAAAGAAAAAAATTCTAATTGGCTCCTAAACCAGAGCCCAAACCTATACTATTTATAAGGAATATAAGGAAATGGCAACCCACTCCAATGTTCTTGCCTGGAGAATCCCAGGGACCGGGGAGCCTGGTGGGCTGCCGTCTCTGGGGTCGCACAGAGTCAGACACGACTGAAGCGACTTAGCAGCAGCAGCAGTAGCAGCAGCTAGAGCACCTGTGTTTTAAGCCAAACTTGTGGACTGGGCTGTTTAGACTCCACTCATTATGATGGTCCCTTGTAGAATTACTCAGACTGAAGTTTGCAGTCCCCAAACAAAGAGATGGGAATACCAGACCACCTGACCTGCCTCTTGAGAAACCTATATGCAGGTCAGGAAGCAACAGTTAGAACTGGACATGGAACAACAGACTGGTTCCAAATAGGAAAAGGAGTATTTCAAGACTGTATATTTTCACCCTGCTTATTTAACTTCTATGCAGAGTACATTATGAGAAACACTGGGCTGGAAGAAGCACAAGCTGGAATTAAGATTGCCAGGAGAAATATCAGTAACCTCAGATATGCAGATGACACCACCCTTATGGCAGAAAGTGACGAGGAACTAAAAAGCCTCTTGATGAAAGTGAAAGAGGAGAATGAAAAAGTTGGCTTAAAGCTCAACATTCAGAAAACGAAGATCATGGCATCCGGTCCCATCACTTCATGGGAAATAGATGGAGAAACAGTGGAAACAGTGTCAGACTTTATTTTTCTGAGCTCCAAAATCACTACAGATGTGACTGCAGCCATGAAATTAAAAGACGCTTACTCCTTGGAAGGAAAGTTATAAGCAACCTAGATAGCATATTGAAAAGCAGAGACATTACTTTGCCAACAAAGGTCCGTCTAGTCAAGGCTATGGTTTTTCCAGTGGTCATGTAAGGATGTGAGAGTTGAACTGTGAAGAAAGCTGAGTGCTGAAGAATTGATGCTTTTGAACTGTGGTGTTGGAGAAGACTCTTGAGAATCCCTTGGACTGCAAGGACATCCAACCAGTCTATCCTAAAGGAGACCAGTCCTGGGTGTTCATTGGAAGGACTGATGCTGAAGCTGAAATTCTAATACTTTGGCCACCTGATGTGAAGAGCTGACTCACTGGAAAAGACCCTGATGCTGGGAGGGATTGGGGGCAGGAGGAGAGGGGACAACAGAGGATGAGATATCTGGATGGCATCACTGACTTGATGGACATGAGTTTGAGTGAACTGCAGGATTTGATGATGGACAGGGAGGCCTGGCATGCTGTGATTCATGGGGTCGCAAAGAGTCAGACACGACTAAGCAACTAAATTGAAACATGGTGCTGCTGCTGCTGCTGCTAAGTCACTTCAATTGTGTCCGACTCTGTGCGACCCCAGAGACTGCAGCCTACCAGGCTCCCCGGTCCCTGGGATTCTCAAGGCAAGAACATTGGAGTGGGTTGCCATTTCCTTCTCCAATGCATGAAAGTGAAAAATGAAAAGTGAAAGTGAAGTTGCTGAGTTGTGTCCAACTCTTAGTGACCCCATGGACTGCAGCCTACCAGGCTCCTCCGTCCATGGGATTTTCCAGGCAAGAGTACTGGAGTGGGTTGTCATTGCCTTCTCCACCCAAACATACTGAGAGATGCTAAAATATCCTGTGGTATTTATTGCAGCATCTCCTAGAAATATTTAAGATTTTAAAAAATCCTACAGTATCCTTATTACAGATCCCCATGGGGGACATTCCTACCTTGCTTTTATTCTCAGAATAATTTTATGTTTTTTGAGTGTTAGTTTTCATCTTACAGTTAAGCATGACTCCTGGCAAGCTTGGCCGCAAGTATCTCCACTGGAAACAAATGCATGTCATTATTTTATTGTTTTAGCCTCACCACTATTTTGTTTTACATTATCGCCTATACTTTTCTTTCAAAATTACCAGCTCTAATTTTTTTTTAATTGAAACAGAATTGACCTACAACATTATGTTAGTTCCAGATGAGCAACATAGTAATTCATTATTTCTATACATTACAAAATGATGACCATGGTAAGTCTAGTTACCATCTGTCACCATAAAAAATTATTACAATATCACTGACTATCTTCCCCATGCTGCCATGCTGTTCACTTCATCCTTGTGACTCATTTATTGCGAAACTGGAAGCCTGTATCTCTTAATCTCCCTATCTCACTCATCTTCCCACCCCTCTCCCCTTTGGGGACCACTTGTTTTTCTCTGTCTGTGATTCTCCTTCTGTTATGTTTGTTCATTTGTTCATCTTCTTTCTTAGATTCCGCATCTGAGTGAAATCATCCGGTATTTGTCTCTTTCTGTCTACTTACTTCACTTAGCATAATCCCTCAAAGTCTATCGCTGTTGTTGCAAACGGCAAGATTTCATTCTTTTTACAACTGAATAGAATCCTGGTGTAAAGTTTTCTTTTTTTTGATGCTTTGTCAGACAGAAATTAGTATAGAGTGATGCTGGTCTCTAGATTGAGTTGGGAATTATTCCTTTCTCTTCAATTTTCTTGTAGAGTTTGTATAGTATTAGTATTATTTCTTCTTTATCTGGTATAATACACCAGTGAAGCCATGTAGGTCTGGAGTTTCTTTGTGGGAAAGTTTTTAAAGTACAAATTCCATTTCCTTCATAGGTAAAGGGCTATTTAAGTTATCTCTTCTTGACAAAGCTTTGGTAGTATATGTCTTTATTGTCCTTCTGTTCTAAACTGTAGGATTTGTGGACATAAAGTTGTCAGTAATACTCCCTTTTTATTACTACAGTACCTGTGAAGTCTGTATTGCTATAACCTTTGCATTCCTCATACCGGTAATTTGTATATATCTTCACCTTTTTTTCTCATGGTTTCTTTAGATGTTTACCATTTTATTGATCTTCTCAAAGAACCAGCTCTGGTTTCATTGATTTTCTCTATTGTTTTGGTTTTTCATTTTATTAAAAATAAACAAAATAAACTTTATTAATTTTCTAATCATCATTATTTATTTCCTTAGGTTTTATTTTGGAAAACTAGTTAGAAAGACCAGGGGTATCTTATGTAGAATTTATAATGAAAATTAATTCCTTTTGTCTATATGGTTTTAGGAATAACATTGACTTCTTAGAGAATAGGGCTATTTGCTACTTTATTAATTGCGATATTGAGAAGAAATGACAAGAAGAAGCATAGTATTGCAGTTTGTATAGCTTGTTCTAGAGTTGTATAAAGGCTATGCATACTTTCCAGATTTAGCATCCTGAATCTTTAGATCTGCCTTTTACCAATGTGATGAATCATATAATTTCAACAATAGCTGATGCTAAAACAAAAGGAAATAAAGAACAAATTACTTTCAGGGTTTTGGTAATTTCTTTACAAATACAATAACCACTGTAGGAAAAATTATTTGTCATGTTGACATATTAGTTCAATTCTAGCTGTGAATTATTACATTATGTGACTCCACCCTTGAGAACATTTCTTTTTTGTTTTTCCTACCCACTTGCTTTTTATTCACCTTTCCTGAACTGCATTTGCTTTCTAACTATTTTCTAGGCTTAATGGTTTAGTAGAAGGAACTCTGACTTTTGAGACAGATTTGCTCCCAAATCCTTAATCTGCCACCTTATAATTATTAGAACTTTGGAAAGTTATTTTATTTCATAATGAGTCCAATTTTCTTAATAAGTAAAAATGGAACTGAAAAGCTTATGTCAAAAGAATTGTTGTGAGGATTAAATGGTAGAATACATATTAAGTGGTTGTCATATAGTAGATTCTTAGTAAATGTAATGCTCTTTTTCATTGTGTAATGATGAAAATACATTAACACAACATTTTGATTTGAAGCTATAATACAATATATTTAGAAGCTTGGATCTACTCTTTTCTAATAAATGTAGCTTCCATCATTACATGTCAATGCTTTTGTTAATTTCAACCTAATTTCAATCTCTTTGAAACTGATAATTCACACTTAAAGTTGAAATCCTGAGATGGTTCCTCATACTTGTTGCAAAGAAAGAATTTAATGTGTAAGTAGACTGTTATGAAGCCAATACAGTTGGTGAATTATGCCTTCCTAATTGTATTTGTACAGTTATATCAAATATGAAAAAATAGAGAGGGGGAACATGACATTTACTTTATATTACATGCTCCGTAACTGGGAGGTAGAATGGAATTAGAATGTACTCTTTTGCCAGCCCTTCACTCTTGCTTCCTGTGGTCACTTCCCAAATAACTTTAAACCTAAATCCTAGCTATTACATCATTTCAGTTGTCTTCATCCATCCTTTATTGAGCATCTGAATTAGACACCCAAGCCACCAGAAATCTTGTACTTCCCATCTCTTATTGTAGCTATTTTGTTGACAGTCAGTGACAAGCTCACTGGTTTTGGCAGAACATTTCCTGTGGTTACATGAAGTACATATTTTCTTGCTAGCATGTGACTGGGGACCACTCTCAACTTTGAAAAGCCACAGTTCTTTGCAATGTGGATCCATAGGTAATTCACAACATGCCTGTGAATTTTTTCCAGGCTGGTAGGAGAGCCCTGCTGAAGCTCTAGATCTCTTTGATTTCTGTCTATGACTTGTCAAAGTCAAAGTGTTAGTCACTTGCTTGCTTAGTCACTTAGTCATGTCCAACTCTAGGAGATCCCATGGACTGTAGCCCGGGCTCCTCACTGTATGGGGTTTTCTAGGCAAGCATACTGGAGTGGGTTGCTATTCCCTTCTCCAGGGGATCTTCCCAACCCAGGGATTGAACCTGGATCTCTCCCATTGCAGGTGGATTCTTTACCGCCTGAGCCACCACGGAAGCCTGTCTATGACCCCTGCTGCTGCTGCTGCTGCTAAGTCGCTTCAGTCGTGTCCGACTCTGTGCAACCCCATAGACAGCAGGCCACCAGGCTTCCCTGTCCCTGGGATTCTCCAGGCAAGAACACTGGAGTGGGTTGCCATTTCCTTCTCCAGTGCATAAAAGTTAAAAGTGAAAGTGAAGTCACTCAGTCATGTCCGACTTTTAGCCACCCCATGGACTGCAGCCTATCAGACTCCTTCATCCATGGGATTTTCCGGGCAAGAGTACTGGAGTGGGGTGCCATTGCCTTCTCTGTCTGTGACCCCTAGATCCTCTTTAAAAGGAACCTAACCTGATTAGGTCAAGCCAACTCACACTCAACAAGTGGGGGTTATATTGAGTGTGTGCACAGAGATGCAGAAATCTTGAGTGGCATCTGAGAATTTTTCCTACCAGAAGTTCTTGTATTTACCTTTTAAAAAACTTAGGTTGGTTTTATTTTGTTGTTTTCTTTTTAACATCTGATATTAGATGTTTAGTTCATTGGTTTTCTAATGTGTTTTCTAAGTGAGTGTTAGTTGCTCAGTCATGTCCAACTCTTTGCAACCCCATGGACTACAGCCCACCAGGCTCCTCTGTCCATGGAATTCTCCAGGCAAGGATACTGGAGTGGGTTTCCATTTCCTTCTCCAGGGGATCGTCCCAACCCATGGATCAAACTCAGATGTTCTGCATTGCAGGCAGATTCTTTACCATCTGAGCCACCAGGGAAGCCCCTGACTTTTCTAAAATCCATAAATTTTTTTCTTTGAACAGTGTATTATTGAAAATATATTTGAAAAGTTTCAAATGTATGGGTTTTAAAAATTAATTTCCCTATAATAACTCATTTCTGTCTTAAATGCATTATAGGAGAGAATAGTGACTATCTGATATCAATACTTGGGAATTAGTGGATTTTTTCCATTTTCTTATTATAATTCTGTCAATTCTTGACTTATATCATTGAGATCATATTTTGTTCATACCAGCTCACAACCAATGTATGTTCTTGATCAATTGAATCTTCATCACTAGAAATTTTTAGCTAAAATATTTTCATCAGTGACCAACATATAAACTTATTTTATATATGTTTGTGTTAAAATATACCTTATTTAATGCATATTGTTGAAACATTAACATTGAACTCAAGCCAACAGCACTGTAATCCAGGACTGAATGAAGCTTCCTTAACACGTGGATTTTCTCCAAAGGCTCATCACGGCCTTGGTGCTCTTAGGGACACTAGGCAGCACTTAGGCGCTAGCTTGGGGGACATTTTCAATAACAAAATCACCAGCAAAAAGCACAAAAGTGGGGAAAATGTGGCACTAAATAGACTGTGAAAGGACACATGTTTAGACTATGAGAGCTGAAATTCGACGGAGGGTCATTATACTTGACCTCAGCTGGGAACATCTGTGCAGAAACTCAAATATTTTGCCACTCTGTGCATGGCCATGAATGACCATGAAATTGCTACAAATATTGATTTTGGATTACAAATAAATTTTAGGAGGTAGGAAAATTTGCAAATATGAATTCATGAACATTGAGGATCAACTGTAGCTGGTCTTTTTTTTGTTTGTTTACGGTGGATTTAAGTTTTTGACACTGTTGGCTTCATAAATCTGGGCTTAATGTCTGTAATCAGTTCTTCAAAAAGCTAAGCCATATCTTCTGCCATATCGGCATATCTTCCATATTGGCAGAGGATAAGATGGTTAGATAGCATCACTGACTGAACAGACGTGAATTTGAGCAAACTCCAGGAGATAGTAGAGGCCAGAGGGGCCTGGCATGCTACAATCCATGAGGTTGCAAACAGTCAGCCATAACTTAGCAACTAAACAACAACAATAACAAAATATCATCTTTGGATATTCCTTTTCCCATTCTCTTCTGAGACTCTATTTAGATGTTTTTTCTTTAAACTTTTTACTAAATTATTATTTATAACTCAACTCAAGTATCTTTTGTCTCTTCATTTCTCTGTGTTGCATTGTGAGCTAATTCTTTGGATCTCATTTCCAGTTTGTTAAATCTTTCTGTAGTTGTACAAATTTGCTAAACAAGCTGTTGCTCAGTTTTTAATTTCAGTTATTTTATTTATAATTTTTACAACCTGTTTTAATACTTTTTTCAAATACTCTGGGTCATTTTTTAATAATACCCACTCTTTGCTTGCAAGCTGTATCCTTTCTTCTACATACATATATTTTTATAACCCATGTTAGATAATTACTTTGATTCTGTCAGAAATCATTTTGATTCTGATTCTATTTTTTTCTTCTTTTTCTAGTTCATACTCCCGATGGCTTCTTAACTGATATATTTTGTGATTTTTCTTTTAACCCTAAGCCTATATTCTTTGCAAGTTTATCAGTGGTGATCTTTGAGGCTGATGTTGAAGATGGATTTCTTCAATGAAGACCTAGTCTGTTTCTCCTGAGTGCCTGGGGACCATTTTTAATTGAGAACTCGAAGGCTTTGGGGGCCCTTAGGAAATTTGACTTTTGGCCACAAACCTACATGAGGCCCAGCTTGTGTATCTAAATTCTTAGAGAATCGTTTCCTCCCTTGTCCTTGGCCCATCTCTTGCTCCTTGAACAAGCCGCTTCCCACTCAGTTTTCAAAAGACTACTTCTTCTTGGAATCATACTCTTCCACCTGTTACTAGGTAACTTCAGGTCTCTTCTTAAATGTTACTTCCTCAGGGAAGAGATGCTCTCTCTGAAGCTCTTTGTTCTTTTCCCTCATGGTACTTAGCGATATTGGAATTAAAGAATTATTTGTGTAAGGTGTACATACCATCCTACTCTCTAGAGACTGTCAAGGTCATGGGCAGGGGACTTGCAAATGTACATCATGGTTGTACTGCTCCTTCCTAGCACAGTGTCTGGCACATTGAAGACACTCAAAAATTATTTATTGAATGAATGGATGAAGGAATGGAAACTTGTGAGTGATTTATAGTTTTATCTATAAATATCCAGGACCTCAAAATATCAACAAAGATATAATCCTAAATATAAAAATGTGAATTTCAGCCATCACTGGTTCTCTAGATACTCATTTGCTGTAGAGAACATATTTGCTGTAGCTAATGTGGCCTGCTGTGACCATGATCTGTTGAAAGCTTTTATCCACACAAGAGGAGGATGTTGGTGTGGTATTGATCAGGTTGACGGGAGGCTGGAGGGGTCACTGGCAATGTGATGGTGACATAACGTGTCTGGAAGGATCCCGCTTGACAGGTTAGAAAGGTGGATCCAATAACGACACACAATTTAACAAGGAAGTTACAGAGCACTGGACTTAGGCCCTGTGAATCTAACTGAACAAATAGGAATTGAGGGCCCTTAAGAGCCAAGCGCGTGAGACACATGGAGATCTTAATTAACTGGATGGGTCAACGGTGCAGCATGCCTGCAGGCACACTCATGTGCTCTTTGGCTGCTTTAACAGAAGCAGCGTGTAAAGGACAGTTGAAGTCGTGGCAGACGCCCATCACCACCTGGGGCCAGAGGCAGGTGTCGAGGGAGGTCCTGACAGCTGCCCAGCACTGACACTTCCAAACCATGTCATCTAGGAAACAGTTGAGGGGCTCGGGGTTCCTTGTGAAAGTGGAGTGGAGCAGAACTTGGTAGAATACAGTAGGCTGTCAAGGAGAGGCAGGGCCATTAGATCTGTCCTCTGTAGATCCAAAGAGAAGATCCAGAACCACCAGGCAAATTTGAGGGAAGTGACTCTAGGTTTTAACTTGAGGCTCTGCCGGCAGGCGAGTGGGTTGTGCTTAGCGCCCCTTTCCTAAAGGAAATCACACATCGGAAAGTGGGATGTGAGCTTTGGGACGCTCTGTCCACTTCAGGAGGGCCTCTTGGGGTGGCAGGTCCCTGGCTCCTTTGTACAGGTCCAGAACTTGTTAAGTTGGGACCCGTATCATCATGTCTGACGTGCCAAGCCTGAGAGAAACGGCCAGATAAAAAACTGGTTTTAGAGATTTTTGTCCATCATATCTAGAAACCCCTGATCTATCCTAACTCTCAGAAGAGAACCTCATTTCTCTTCTGAATGTGCCATGTTCAGAAGCAGCCGAAGGGAGGCTGAAAGGCCCCTTGTGGTGGCGGGGATTCATGCGCAGGGTGGTGAAAACCGGACTGGTTGCCACAAGGTCCCTCATCAGGGAGTTGCTTTCATTCAGGAAGAAGGCAGAAGTAAGTGTTCTGTAATTAGAGGCGATTAGGAAACGCTGTGGGAAATGCCGTAAAGAGCCTTTACCAGATGGGAAGAAATACAAAGGACAATTAAAATGACGATCATATTCTATAAAACTATTTCCCACTGTTGTGGTGGGCACTGAATATGCTAGGTATCCCAACCCAGGAGCACAGCATGTCCCAGAGGACATGTAGAGGGCTGCATGGTCCCAGAAGAGGACTGAAGAGAGATGATGAACAGGACAGAGTACATTCCCCCTCCTAGAGGGAAAAACAGGAAGTGCGTCTCATTGCTAATATCCCTTATTCTGTAAACCTCTTTGAATCTGCATGATTAAGCACATTTTCTATGAAGAAGCCAATAAAAGGTACCTGAAAAAAGAGGTGTCAACTAAAAATTATTATTCTTTAGTTCTCTTTATCTTTCCTAGCCTCACCTGAAAACAATTTCAAGAAAATGAAAAAGCACATTTAGATCAGATTGTCCATCAACTTTGTGAACGAGCATGAAGGGCAAATATTCTCATGAAAAGACTTGCTCAGAGAGGACAAGCTGATGGTACCCATCACTACAGAAAGCAGCATTCACGAAAGCAAGAATTGTTCTCGCTCTGTTATGAAATAATAAATCCACTGGTTAAAAAATTGCATTTTTCCAGAAGAGATTACACTTCACATTAGAATTTGGTATTGCTTTATAGGCCATAGCGATTGGAAAATTGACTTGAATCTTAAACACAGGAATTTTTTAAAAATGGAGTTGGACTTGAGATTTATTAGCTACATGACTTTGGGCAAATGAAGTAACCTCCCTCTGCCTAAATTCCTTCATCTCTTAGATGAGGATAGTAATGCCTAACTTGAATGGTTCTTAGGAGGATGGAAGAAGAAAATGTACAAAAGCCCCCCAGCACAGCAAAGAGCAAGCACTCAATTAAGAGTTGCCATCGACAGAACAATGTCCAAGCCATTGTCATCTGCAGCACTGTAGCTGCTCAGAGCAGCAGCTGGGGTACACAGCGTTAGTTTTAGGGAGTTCCAGTGAGATCTCTGTTGCCTTCAGATTTTCATGGAGGAAAGGATGGATTGATTCCAGTCACGTCTTTGATCAGTACCCTGGTGATGTATAGAAAATAACATCAGTTTTTGAAAATTATTTGAACAAGGAGTTTCCTGGTTAAATTTCATTTCAATCAGGAATTATTATTGAATAGGAGTTAGATATGCCACACTGGAATAATTTAGGCACTTCTATAGTTACTTGGGGGCTTTCCAGGTGACACCAGTAGTAAAGAACCTACCTTCTGATGCAGGGGACACAACAGACAGGGGTTCGATCTCTGGGTCAGGAAGATCCCCTGGAGGAGGCCATAGCAACCCACTCCAGTTCTTGCCTAGAGAATCCCATGGACAGAGGAGCCTGATGGGCTAGGTTGCTGCAAGTCAGACATGACTGAAGCGACTGAGGATGCAAGCAAACCCACTCCAGTGGGTTTCTTGCCTGGAGAATCCCATGGACAGAGGAGCATGGCAGGCTAGTCTGTGGGGTCGCAAGAGTCAGACACGACTGCGTGACTAAGCACAGCACACATAGCTATTTCCATTAGGTTACTGGGTACCATTTAGTGCCAGCCTGCTATCCTGACTAAATAATATGACCAAAGTTTAGTGGCTGGTGGGTACTATTCAGTGTGCCCATCTATTTACTTATCAGTTACCCTTTGGTGTCGTGAAAGGGTTAATAATGCCCAACAGTTTCTAGTGAGAGCACTTTACAACTGAGAGGATCAAACTCAAAAGTGTTTCTTTGGACATTATCTGCATATCCCAGGTTGAAGAGCTAGGACAGAGGAAAGATATGGTTGAGTTACTTAAAGTGCTTAACAAATGACCCTGATAGAATACCCATAGGGGTTAGGAGAGGGAATATATTTCTTGGTTTAGCATTTTGGCAGAAATCACTTGGCATCTGTCATTGGAAAGATAAACAGAAACTCTTATTTCCCTTCTCATAATACACTTGGTTCCTTACTTTCTTCACACTTACCCCTTGTCCTCGTTTTGATTAGAATTTGAAGGAACAGTCTCAGTACTTTGCATGTAGTTAATTTGGTGAGTTTATTGTACTCATCCCTGGGCTATTCAGGAGTTCAAAAATAAATATGCAGCACTTGTTGAATATGTAACATGCATCTCATTTGAGCTGCATTTTATAACAAACGGTAATTATTTAGTATTTACATAATACTTCGAAAGTAATTCAGAATAGCTCTTATTAATAATAACTAGTCAAATATACATAATGGGCTCAGCTGATAGAAAAAAAGTTGATTTTCCATTAAAAGATGTAAGCTCAGGAAGAGAGAGAAATACCTGCGTATTTGTGTATGTGTGAGTATTTGCGACAAATACACGTCTCAAGGGGCTTCCCAGGTGGTGCTAGAGGTAACCTGCCTGCCAGAGCAGGAGGCATAGGAGACCCAGGTTCAATCCCTGGGTAGGAAAGATTCCCTGGAAGAGGACAGGGCAACCCACTCCAGTATTCTTGCCTGGAGAATCACAGGGACAGAGGAGTCTGGTGGGCTATAGTCCAGGGGGGTCGCAGAGAGTCGGACACGACTGAAGTGACTTAGCACACACACACCCACACGTCTCAGGGGACATGGCCCACAGTCAGGAGATGAACTGGACCTGAATTCAGGCAGCCCACTGAACAGGCTAAGGTTTCACGGAAGTCTGCGACCTGATCCCACTCCTTGGACTTCTGTGCAAAATCTGGAGGAAGCTGTGAGCAGTCTGGGCTCTGACAACATTCCTGCTCCGGGAGGGAAGGCTTATGTGAGTTCATGGGGCTTTCCAGTGCTGACCACTAGCCTTGGCAGCCACGAGGTGTCCAGTAGCGAAACTTGGCCTCTAAGTTATCAAAGGCCTGCTGTGACATATTCAGCTCCAAGCAGAGGTCACAGTTTCAAGGATGACTCAAGTCCCGGGTTCCAGTGGAGTTGATGGGTGGGATCTATGCGCAGATCTGGCCCTTCCCAATTAGGGGGCCTGAGGGTGACACTCGTGTCGGTAGGTAGGGAGGGTCTCCTGGGTGAGAACTGATCACAAGGCCATCACGTTGGCTTCCACAGTTTTGGGAATGGCGTCAAACCATGAGGTCACATACAAGTGTGTGTACCCTGAGGGGAGAAATGTTCCTCCGCTCCCGTCGCCCGGCCTGCCCTGAGGAGGACACACCTCACGTTCCCGGTTCAGACCCGGTCCACGTTCTCTCTCCCGGTCCCCAGGTCCACCACCGACCGCCGCCTGTCTCCAGACAACCACTCCCGGGGCCCGGGAGGTCAGGGGGTTTGTCCAGCCAGACGCAGCGAGGTCGCCGTGGCAGGCCAGGGCGCGGGAGGCGGGGGCCCGGGGCGCAGCCGTGGTGGGTGCGCCCGGCCTGGAGGGGCGGGGGCGCGGGGCGCGCACGCGGAGGAGGAGAAGGAGGAGCGGGGCGGGCGAGCGAGTGAGCCACAAGAAAAGGGAGCGCGCCCGCCGCCGCCGCCGCCCTCCTCCGGAGAGAGGCAGGAGTGAGGCTGTGCGAAGCGCCGCATTTCAATGAGGACCGGCCGAGGCGCATCCCTGCTCTAGCGGCTGCAGCCCAGACGCCCGCGCTCCTGCCGCCGCCGCCCAGCCCCGGCCCCGCAGCCCCGCGGCCCGGCCGCGCCCAGCCCGGCGAGGACAGCGCACTAGGCGGCCCGAGCGCGGCCACAAAGACCCCCGGCGGCGTCTCTCCGCGGACCGGTGCGTGGTTTGCCTTCGCCTGGGGACGGAAGCAGTGGGGAGGGCTGGCCGGGGGCCCCGCTGGGGGCCGGGCCAAGCCTGCTCCTCCCGCAGCTGCGGGGCACCGGGGGAGAGCGGGCGCGGAGGGCCGGTGGGCGCCCCCTCGACCGCCGCCGCCCCGCCCGCCCTCCGTTCCTCGAAAGGCGCTTCCCGGTCCTGCTCCGGCCGGGGGCGCTGTGTGCGGGCGGCCCCCGGGCCGCGGGCACCTGCCTCTTTTGTCTGGTGCCACCGCCGCGCTGGAAACGGGGAGTCGGGCGAGCGGGGCTCCCGGCCGCCGCGTTGTTAGTGGAGAACCAGGGCGCAGGGGCCGGGCGAGGTGATGGTCATTGTCAGAACTGGCCGCGGAACGGGAACCAAGTCTGCGCCCAGAAGGAGTGGCCGGGCCAGGCCTCTTATTGTGTGTGCGCTCTCCCGTGGGCCCGGAGGGTGGAGGACTAGGGTCCGTGCATGGTGGTGGGGGGGGCAGGGTGGATGTAGCAAGTACATTTGCGGGGTCTCAAGTTCCTTCGGGGACTGTGAGGCTGCCCCCTGTACAAATTGGTACCCGCAGTGCTAAAAAGCCTGCGGAGAGGAAATGGCATTCTCCTCCTAGTGGGAGCGCACGCACAGCCCCGCATTGCCCCACAAAAGGGGCGGCGGTGGAAAACCGGGTTTGCTCCGAATCGCTGCTGGGTTGGGCGGGGAGCTATTTATGAGAGATGGAGCAGATGAAAGGTCTCGTTCAGACCGGCTTCCTCTCCCGGCACCTGTGAACGTGTGTACAGATTACGGAGCACACGCGTTCAGCGGCCACGCAGCAGGGTGTTCTGTGAATACGTTTTATGAATGTTCCTAAATATATCTCCTTTCCCCGGAAAGTAGGACAGCGTTTTAAGTATGAAATGTCGCATGAATGCGGGTCGGAGAGGATTCTGAGAGAGGTTATGTGTAGAACATTATGAAAGCTACGCTTGTATCCTGTGATATAGCTGCGTCTAGGGTGGTGCATGCACTCTGAAGGTGTGTGCGCGCCTCGTATTGCACGCCTGTCCATCTCCCCCATATCCTAGTTCTACTGGCAAAATGTGCCTTGAAATCTCTAGGTCCAGCATCTATATAGATTTTATATAAATCTATTTAGAAACATTTATAACACGATAGTCTTTATGCCAGATTATTTCTTGGTGTGAGTGTGTGTGTGTGTGTATGTGTGAGTGTATGAGTATAATCTGTGAACAGGAACTCATGTGCTCATCTAGAGAAGGATGAACGCAGAGGTTCTTCATGATGGTGAGAAATCCCACAGAGAACCATCTAAAACGCTGATTTCTCAGCCTGGCAGTGTTTATAGGAAAATCTCTTGATAAGAGCCAGGCCCGGGTCTTCCCCGCCCAGGCGTCTATGAGCTCCCTGGCTCAGGCCATGCGGTTACCTTCATGGTATCAGGACACACCTGTGCCCAGGCCCTTGGCCACCTATGGTCTGTGACCGTGTGGCTGTGCTCCTTAGCTGGCTTCCACAGAAAGCAGGGGAGCCGTGGAAGTCTGGTGAATCTTCCCCAGGTGCTCTTGATTCAAATAAATGACTAACCATTGGAATTGCTGAGCGAGGGAGAGAACACCTATTTTAATGCCACACATAATATCTGGAGCACGAGGATGTGTAGTGTGGTTTTTGACATTCATTTAGTGGTAGCTGTAGCCTTCAGAATGATTTCACTGGGAGTGTGGTTTTTCTTTGTCACCAACATCATTGCTTACTTTGGAGCAGGCTCAGTGAAGGGAAGTAAAAGATCTTGGCCCTGCTGTGGTTGAACGCCTGATCCAGTTTGGGAAATGTACAAATAAAACAAAATCAACTTTTCTGTTCTAAATAGATGTTTTTTTTTTTGGTGGCGGGGGCCGGGGAGTGGGGGGAGGTCTGGTGTGGAATTCTTGGTTCTAGAAGCCTTTCCCTCAAGGGGATTCCAACAATTGCTAAATCGTTTGATCCTTGCCAATTACAGATCAACAAGGGCCCCTTGGAATTAGATTTGCACTTTGGCAACACAGTTGTACTATCCTTTCCGCATGTCCTGTGTGTTTCAGTTTATTTGGATTTGAGAGAAAACGCCTAGGGTAGAAAGAATTTTTTTTTTTTTTTTAGTTGCTAAGTTATGTCTGACTCTTTGGGACCCTGTGGGCTGTAGCCTTCCAGGCTCCTCTGTCTGTGGGATTTCCCAGACAAGAATACTGGAGTGGGTTGCCATTTCCTCCTCCAGGGGATCTTCCCGACCCAGGGATCGAACCCAGGTCTCCTGTGTTGGCAGGCAGTTTCTTCACGGCTGAGCCACCAGGGAAGCCCTAGGAAGAATTATCACTGCCTTCAAAAATAAAATCTTCAACAGCCAATCCAGCCTTTATACTTCACGAAGTTTGAGGAACCTAGGGAATTGGCATGGCTGTTTCAGTACTGGCAGCGTCAGTGTCCCAACACACACTCCCTTTTGGAAAACAAAAGAACGCCTTTTAAAAACAATTAATAAGCATAGGAGCAGTTATGATATCATCGGCAAAATATTTGTTCTGTTTACTCAGTTACTAGCTATCTGAAGAACTGGATATCAACTGATAATTGTTTTGAAGTTATCTAACTTCAAAATCAGTGAAACCAGTTCATACTTACATATGGTAAATTTTTTTTCTGGAAAATGCAAATTTATTTTTATTTTCATGAAGTTATTTTATTATTATTGTTAATTAATTTATTGGCCTTGCCTCACTGCATGTGGCATCTCAGTTCCTTGACCAGGGATTGAACCCTGGCCCCCCTGCATTGAAAGTGCAGAGTCTTAACCATTGGACCACCAGGGAAGTCCCTGGAAAATTCCAGTTTAGGCTGTCTGGGGTAGTAAGTGGCATGGGGTAGTTTTCATGTCTGGAGGAAAAACGTGCCCTGAACTCATCACTCCAGATTGAATCCCACTGCACTGCTCTTCCCCCCGCCCCGCCTCAGCGCGCACAGGCGGAGACACTGGAGGCCGGATGACCTGCCTGGTCTCGTGCACACGGAGCCTCTCTGACAGTTTAAGTGGTCTGCCCAAGAGGAGCAAAGGCTTTCAAAAGCCTGCTTTACACGTGATGAGCGGCCACTGGCAGGGGTCTAGGCCACTAGAACACAGAGCTCGGGTCAGAAAGGAGGGGGCAGGGGCGCCAGCTTCAGAATCACTGGAGTACATCCGGGTTCAAGTCCCAAGGCCCTCAGTTATGACTTTGGCACGTGGATACAGCCCGTACTCACCCTCGTCACAATAACATCCCCTCCTCACTGGACTGTCAGGAGGTCTAGAGGGCATTTTTAGCATGTTACACAGCGGTTGATCACCACTTAACAGTGTCAGGCAAATCACAGACATCCGATAAGTGTGAGCTTTTTCCACTGCATGCATTTCAGGAGTGCACAGTCTCTGGCCGTGCATGAAGCTTTGAGCACGAATTTTTAGTCGCTCTGAGTGGATTAGAGGTCAGTTTATGGAGAGTGAAGGAAAGGTCAGGGAGGCTTGGCAGGCCTTTGGCATTTGGGTTGGTTTGGAGTGACCTTCAGAACGGCGACATCGTCTTCATGGTGGGGTTTGGGGGCACTAATAAAGTTCTAACTCCAGGAGGTGGTGGAGGACAGGGAATCCTGGTGTGCTGCGGTCCATGGGGTTGCAAAGAGTCAGACACGACCGAGCGATTGAACAACAACATAAAGTTCTTGCCCCCAGTTTTCATTTCCCTTATGTTCTGTTTCATTGTGCCTGAAATTTTGTCATTGAGACTTCTTTCTTTGAGTGCTGAGGTTTTCCCATCTTCTAGATTGTCCTATTAAAACACAGATCACCTGTGAAGGGCAATAGCACGAGCCTTCGTCAGCTAACCCCTGAGCAAGGGTGAAATAATCCCACGGGCAGCCTGCCCACGACCCAGCTCCGTCCAAAGTCAAATGGAACTGTGGGGGCACAGGTGTGCCTTCCAGAAGGTCCTGACATGGAAATGGTGGAGGGTAGGGGGTGGGCACTCACCTGGATCCCCCCTTGCTGGAAAGGGGAGATTCTCTTCCTGCTAGTTCTTCCCGTGACAGAGTCAGGAACAGAAAAGCAAATTTTATGAATTAAAAATATTAATACTTATCACAGTCTAGACATTACCCGAAGTGTTTCATGTGTATTCAGTTATTTAATAGCTGATATTAACTGTGAGGTAGGTACTATCGAGCTTCCCACGTGTGACAGAGGAAACTGGGGCTTAATGATGCTGAACAAGTAGATTTCTCCCGGTTACATAGTTCGTTCTGGATCAAGTCTGGATCAGCATCTTTAAGCCTCAATTTCCTCCACACAAAGACAGAGAGAGTCTTAGTGGAAAGAAGGGCCAAGTGCCTCAAAGAAGAAGTAACTTTGATTCCTTTTGGTTTTATTTTGTTGTTGCTTTTCCTTTTCTTTCTCCTCTTCCATCCCTCCCTCCTTCCCTTTCTCCCTGTCCCTTCCTTTTCCCCCCCATTTTAAAAATCCACCTTATCTGAAGCATTAAGTGTAAGTAAATGAGTTAGTGTGAGTCCACTTTTCAAATAAATTTCAACTGACTATGTAGGAAATTCCCAGGTGGCACAGTGATAAAGAATCTGCCTGTGCTGCAGGAGAAACCGGTTCAGTCCTTGGGTCAGGAAGATCCCCTGGAGAAGGACTTGGCAACCCATTCCAGTATTCTTGCCTGGAGAATTCCATGGACAGAGGAGCCTGGTGGGCTACATTCCATGGGGTTGCAAGAATTGGACACGATTTAGTGACTAAACCACCATGTAGGAAAATCGCTTTTAAACCTATGATTTTTTTGCTCTTGGTCTGGCCATGGAGACTGCAAACACTGGGTAAAATGTTTACAATCTGACTTAAAAAAAAAAATTTCATTCATTCATTTATTTTTGGCAGTATCGTGTCCTAGCTGCAGTGTGGGGGATATTCCTTGCGGCCCACAGGCTTCTCTGTAGTGGCTCAAGGCACCTGGAGCCCGTGGGCTCTGTAGTTGCTGCATGTGAGCCTAGTTGCTCCCCAGTTTGTGGGATCTTAATTCCCCGACCAGGTATCGAACCCGCATCCCCTGCATTGGAAGGTAGATTCGCAACCACTGGACCACCAGGGAAATCCCTAAAATCTGACTGTTAAATGTTACCTGCCCTCTTTTGCAGAGAAGGCAATGGCACCCCACTCCGGTACTCTTGCCTGGAAAATCCCATGGATGGAGGAGCCTGGTGGGCTGAAGTCCATGGGGTCACTAAGAGTCGGACACGACTGAGCAACTTCACTTTCACTTTTCACTTTCATGCATTGGAGAAGGAAATGGCAACCCACTCCAGTGTTCTTGCCTGGAGAATCCCAGGGACGGGGAGCCTGGTGGGCTGCCGTCTATGGGGTCGCACAGAGTCGGACACGACTGAAGCGACTTAGCAGCAGCAGCAGCCATCTTTTGATTCCTGGTCCCCCCCACTGCTGTATCTTTTATATTTAGCCCTGGACTGATGTGAAGGCTCATGTGCTACCTGCCATCAGCATTAACCTGCAGGGAGCCTTGGAGTCAGACAAACCTGGGTCAGAGTTCTTGGTTCAGGCATTTCTCAACTGTATTATTTGGAGAAATTTGGGAGAAATTTTTCTGTGCCTCATTTTCTTTATCTGTGTATGGGGTTAATAATAAATAAACTTTGAAAGGTTTGTTGTGACTATCAGAAATAAGAGCGGTTCAAAGCCGGACATTCTAGGTGGTCAACACATACCAGCCGTATTCTAACAAAACTGGGGTTGATTAGTCATCTGTTTCCACTGGGTCTGCCTCTCCTAAATATTTGTCTTTTCTCTCCCAAGTTGATCACTCATATGAAACATATCATCTGTTATAGCAGTGTTCCCATCGGCTGCTCTCTAGCTGAGCCTTCCGGGTCTGGAGGCTAAAATAACACCTTTGTGTTTCTGTTTCTGTGCCTCCCAGGTTCAGCTCTAACCGCAGTCATGTCCTTCGGCAGAGACATGGAGCTAGAGCACTTTGACGAGCGGGACAAGGCCCAGAGGTACAGCCGAGGGTCGAGGGTGAACGGGCTGCCCAGCCCCACGCACAGCGCCCACTGCAGCTTCTACCGCACCCGCACGCTGCAGACCCTCAGCTCCGAGAAGAAGGCCAAGAAAGTGCGTTTCTATCGAAACGGAGATCGCTACTTCAAAGGGATTGTGTATGCCATCTCCCCAGACCGCTTCCGATCTTTTGAGGCCCTGCTGGCTGATTTGACCCGAACTCTGTCGGATAACGTGAATTTGCCCCAGGGAGTGAGAACAATCTACACCATTGATGGACTCAAGAAGATTTCCAGCCTGGACCAACTGCTGGAAGGTGAGCGCTGGGGGAGACCTCCCAAGGGACCCTGGAGGGGATGGCCTCGGTTCCCAAAAGTTTGTATTATTCTCAGCATTTCTTGCTTGAACTCCAAGAGCTAGCATCTAGTCTCATGGTGGTGTCCTTGTATGTTACACATTGGGAAGTTCACGTGGCTGTACAGTAATGTAAAACAAAACCAAACCTAGTAATATTAGATCAGGTAACTTATATAATGGACTGAAGGAAAAACGGTCTTATTTCTGCAGCATCCTCTCTATTTTTTCTCATGCCCATGCTACATTACTTTTACAAGTCCATTTTTTTGTATCTTTATTCAATGGTTGGTTCATATTCACTGCTAGTTGCAAATTGAGCTTTTGCTCCCACATGTCTGCCAGTACGTGAACTGAAAATAACTAATGATTCATGAAAATTTTGAGTTGAATCTTAGATAGGTATCAAAACTATTAATTTTGATCACTGTAGACTGAGGCCTGAAAATTCAAGTGATATATGTCTATGCTTACATGATAAGATAGTGGTGATGTTGGATCAAAAAATTAGGTTTGTTGGCTATTCTTTCCAATATGATACATTTAAATTTTAAAATTATTCTGAGGTTTGACTAATTCTAAATTTAAAGGATTGTTGTCTTTCGATGGCATTTGAGGAATTAATCTACTCAGTTTATTTTTATAAAGTTTAACTGAGGTTAACAGTCATTATCTGTTTTAGACATTTCAAGTGGAAATAAGTCTTCCCAGGTGGCTTAGTGGTAAAGAACCCACCTGCCAATGCAGGAGACATGAGTTCCATTCCTGGATCAGGAAGATCTCCTGGAGGAGGGTGTAGTAACCCACTCCAATATTCTTGCCCGGAAAATCCCAAGGACAGAGAAGCCTGATGGGCTACAGTCCAGGGGTCACAAAAAGCTGGACATGACTTAGTGACTGAGCACTCACCCAGTGAAAATAGGACTATCTGTGCACAGATGAGACCTGGTGTCTTATGCAAGCAGAGTAGATTTCCTTCTCTGGAATAGTCTTATTTCAGGACCGATCCCATTTGAACTGGGTGGGAATTCTCTGATCACCTTAGAAATCATAAGTGAAGCAAAATAATTTGGAGAAAAATACTGGGATTAAATTCATGCTGAGAGGTAAATGATCCTCTTTGGAGAGTAGATTTTTCTAAGTTGAAGTCTCAAGGTCCTGATGAAGTAATAGCACAATGGAAAACGGAAAAGGACGTTGAGAAGGTGGGGAGAGCTTGGTTTCACCCTGAGTTTATCCCTACTCCAAGTATATTTGCCAGGCCCTGTGGTCTGTCTGGACCCTGGACGAATGCCATGCCCTGACTACGCACAGGCAAGCACTCTGGTCCTCCTTTGAAATCAGAATCTGTATGTGATTCAAGGCTCAGGGCTTCCTCTGTCTTTCTCCCATTTCTCTTCCCTTGATCCCTTGGCAGGGGTGCCAGTCCACTCACAGTTTGACTGCACTTGAGAGAAGCCTGGGTTTGGTGTATTTATTTTGTGGGAATTCACTTCTCTTTTCGATGACTCGTCACCCTGCCAAGATGCCTGCAGACTTGGCCTTTTTCCTTCTATTCAGATGCTGGAACTTCCAGTAAATTAAAGGGAAAGAATGAACATACAACCTTTCTGTTATCAGCTTTGATTTTTGTGCCCTGTCCTTTTCATGACCTTGGAAAAGACAGGATAAATAATTTGGTGAGATATTCCAAGGTATCTGGATAAAGATCAAGTGCAAAGTCAGGTGTGTGCCCAGTCACCTAAATCGTCGCGTTAAGGGCTGATGGTGTTGTAGGGAAGATATGCCAGAATCTCCGAGCACCTTCTCAGATATCCTGGGCTTGGCAGCCTCTGGTGTAGAGTCACCTGTGCAACATTTCCTGGGAGAGGGCTACCTCAGTCAGTTTATCACCAAGGATCGATCCGTACTCAGAAGTAGCAAAGATATTCCCATGATTCCCATCGACCAGGGAGAGGGTATGAGAGGTGGGACATGACAGTACTTTTTATCTGGGGGGCCAGCAGAATCATGACATGTGGCTACCATCTTCTTGGTCAGTTTTTTAGTACAAAAGAATACCCGAAGAGACTGCTGTCCTGAGCGGTGATAATAATTGATCGCTCACAAATATGGGGCATGTGTGTGGCATATGTGAACATATTTCATTCTTACAGTGATCCTAGGAGGTAGGTACTGTTAATCACCCTCATAGTAAAAAGTGAAAAGTGAGGCACAGTGTGGTTAAGTGATCTGCCAGGGTCACACAGCAAGAAAGAGTTGGGATTTGAACTCAAGAAGGCTGATGCCAGAGTTTGATCTCTTAACTGCCACTGACATAAGATACCGAGTGAGGTATTCTTAGTGGCCTTTTAAAATTGAAGTACAGTTGATTTATAATATTGTGTTAGTTTCTGGTGTACAGAAAACTGATTGTTATATATATATGTGTGTGTGTGTATGTACCTATGTATGTACATATATATACATATAAAATATTCTCAGTGGCTCTTAAATGAAATATTATTGTATTGGCTTCTTCCTGAAAACAAATGTTTTTTAACCTCGACTTAATTCCAGGTGTAGCAGATACTGCTCCCAGAAACACTTTAATCTTTTCATTTGCCTCCAAACACTTTTCTCCTCAATTAATTTGAAGTAACTGCAGATGGAATAATCTGATGTTAAAAATTCCTTTTTGGAAAAAAATACTTTTCTGATTAAATAAATAGTAACGTCAGTAAAGTAGGTAAGTTTGCTTATTGTCTGCGTTTAAAAATTTTTTGTTTAAATGCATTTTTTCCATCTATAATACTGACAATTAGCATGCAGCTGCGCTTAGTGTAAGCTGGAAATTCATTTAGATTTGCCTCTGTCAATTACGTTTTTGCTTAGTCTGATAAAATGCAAGCCGTTGCTTCATATTCACCATTAGGTTCCTAGCTCCCACTTTACATACTAATTTTATGTAAAAGTCAATGCATGTAATTAGCGTCTCATTTCTCCTTCCAATATGATGATGTTTTAAATTAAATCGTTTTAGTGGGAGCAGTGACAAGTATATTTGACTTGTAATTGTCTTTTGTAAGTTTGTTTGTTCTCACTTATCTCAGACTAGAAATCCTGACAATGACATATGTGAGTTTCTTTATTTATAATGGCTAATAGTTTCACTATTTTACTATTATTGTGCCTAAGTTTGTCTTAAAAAAATGCCTAAGTTTAGCCAGCCAGGAATGAGCTGGCTCTTAGGCTGAAGTATGATTATATGAGTAAGGGTGTGTGTGTGTGTGTGTGTGTATGAGTAAGGGTGTGTGTATGCATGAATGCATGATTGTGTATCTATTTGTGCAGGTATGTTTATGTATACACACATGCACACACACACTTCAGGGTAGAACATAGATGAAACTCCTAATTGTTTGCTTTCAACATGGCCTTTATATGTTTGAAAAAATCATGAAGCTCAATAAGGAAAGTTGAATTGCAGGTCTGTTTCTGCAAGTGATTCATCTTGAGACTTGGCCTCATTCTCCTGATACTGCCTCTTTCTACCCAGTTTTAACAGTGTTTATATTCCACTGTAGGTGTGAGGATGTGGTAAGGATAAATGAAGGAGGAACATTTAAAACCTTTGAACTCTTAGGAGAAAGATGTAGTATTATATACAACATGATATATAAATCCCAAGCCCTGATTGATTGGTCGTTATCTGATGCCCAAGCATCAGGAATGTGTGTTGAAGAATAGGTGCTCCCCTCCCCCACACTTTTAAATAGACTTATTATTTGTGCAGTTTTAAGTTGGGGGCAAAACTGAGCAGAAAGTACAGAGTTTTCCCATATCCTGGGGGAACTCCTGGTAGCTCAGCTGGTAAAGAATCCACCTGGAATGCAGGAGACCCTGGTTTGATTCCTGGGTTGGGAAGATCCCCTGAAGAAGGGAAAGGCTACCCACTCCAGTATTCTGGCCTGGAGAATTGCATGGACTGTATAGTCTCTGGGGTCGTAAAAAATCGGACACAAATGAGCAGCTTTCCCTTCCCGTATCCCCCTGCATCCACCCATGAACAGCCTTTCCCATTATCACCAGAGGGGTACGTTTGTTACAGTCACTGAGCTGACATTGACAGACCGTTATCATCCCAAGTCCATAGTTTACACAAGGGCTCACTCTTGATATTGTACATTTTGTGGGTTTGGACAAAGAAATAATGATGTGTATCCATGACTGTGGTATCATACAGGATAGTTTCACTGCCCTAAAAATCCTCTCTAATCTGCTTATTCATCCCTCCATGCCTCAATCCCTGCATCCATTGACCTTTTTACTGCCTCAGTAACATCCTTTAATATCTTGTGTGAATGTAAGAGCCAGAGTTTCCTTTAAGCAATAGGGTAGAAACATGCAAGTGTGCTGTCTTCTGGATACGAGTAAGTTAATATGTACGTGACATCTGCATGTATTAGAAACAAGTTGCTGGGTTCCTGGGCTCCCAAGCTGTGACATGCCCCTACCCACCTTCCCTCCCTGACCCCACCATGGACACTGCTTGATTCCACATCCCCAGCCTAAGGGCTTTTCCCAAGGCCCCATCAGAATTAACCTCTCAGGAATAAACCTATACTTCACCCCAAAGTCAGGAAATCTCTCCAGTCATGATTTCCAGGGCCCCCACCTCTCTTGGCAACTTTCCCCCGACATGTTGTCATCATCTATCAGTACTTTTCCCGTCTAATTTACTACCTGACTCTATGCCTCTCTCTGCTCTATTTAAAGATTTTTTTAATTTAAGTTTTGAAAAATTGTAAAACATGCCTGTCTAAAATCCCCATGTGGTCAGTAGTTCACTAGTTTTTTGAATATCCGTCCTCTCAGAGACACCAGTGTTTGTCGAGAATATGCTTATCATTTGCCTATAAGTTAACGTTCCTTGCTCACACATTGGCACTGTGCTTTACACGCTTAACCATATACCATAGCATGAGTCTAAAGCCACTGCAGCCTTTTTCCTAACCTCAGGGTATCCCTTACACCATGAGCCATTTTTTAATTTAACCAGTCTTTATCTATGGGCCTCTGGGTTGTGTGCGATCCTTTGTTATTAGAAGCAGTTTTGACGGGAATATCCTTGATGTTAAGTTTTCCACTTGTGTAGGGGAATATGCACAGGATCAATTCCTAGAAGTAATATTGCAGGAGAGAGAAGTACAGGCATTAAACTTCTAAGAGCTATTGGAAAATTTCTCTTCATAGAAGTGGTACCAGTTTGTCCTCCTCGTTAGTAATATATGAGACTGGCTGTTTTTCTACGAGGCAGTGTGTTACCAAATGTTTTGTCATTTGCCAATCTGTTAAGAAAAGCGTGTACCCTCTTATAGTTTTAAATTTCATCTTTCCATATCTGTTTTTTTCTCCATAGCTTTTGTCCATTTTTCTACCAGGTTGGGTCTTTTTTTTTTTTTTTCTAATTGACTTCTAGGATTTTTTTTTTTTTTAAGATATTAGCCCTTCGTGATACTAATTTCAAGTATGTGTTTTTCCAGATTGTCCTTTAGTGATTTTGTTTATTGTGTTTGTTTTTTTTTTGGGGGGTCCCAGATTTAACAAAATTATGTAATCAAAATGGATCAATCTTTTCATTTATGGCTTGAATTTCATGCTTCTTGTCCTCTGGACTCAGACTATAAAATTGTTGCTCTCCTTTTCTTCTAATGTTTTTATGTTTTAATTAAAAATATTCTCATGGAAGTTGTATAATATTTGAAGAGAGGCTTCAGTTGTATTTTTTGCAGGATGCCTGCCTCATTTTTAAGAGTTTTAGTTTTGAAATTAATTTGGACTTAATAGAAGTGTCACAGAGATGGCAGGTTCCCATATACCCTGGACCCAGCTTCCCACGAGGGACCATCTTGCACAGCCAAGGCACAATTATCAAAGTAAAAACTAACGAGAACAATACTGGCAACTAAATTACGGGCTTTATTTGGCTTCCATTGCTTTCTCCGCCATTGGCCCTTTGGTGTTGCTGTTTCAGAATCACGCATTGCATTTATCTTCATTATTTTTTTTGAAAAATCTTTAAAAAATTGTATTGGCATATAGTTGCCTTACAGTTGTTGCGTTAGTTTCTGCTGTACAGCAGAGTGAATCAGCTACATGTTTACATACATCCCCTCTTTTTTGAGTTTCCAAACATTGCATTTAGCTATCCTGCCTTCTCCATCTCCTCCAAGCTCTGACAGTTCTTAAGTCTTTGTCTTTAATGACTTGACACTTGGAGGAGTACTGGTCAGTTATTTTGTAAAGTGTCCCTCAACTTGGGGGTGTTCACCTGGCGTTTAGGTTGAAATGATGCATTTGTGGCAAGGATGCCCCAGAAGTGAAGCTGTGTCCTCCCTGGGGCGTCGTTTCAGGAGTGTGTGATGTGGCCGTGCCTTGTTGCTGGTGAGGTTAACCTGTTGGTTAAGGAGTGTCTGCCACTTATCTTCACTCTAAAGTTACTCTTTTCCCCTTTGTAATTAATAAGTATTTTGAGGAGGAACTTTGTGGTGTTTAAAATAACTTTTGCCTCTGAATGTTGGTGTTTCTTGCTGGATTTTGCCTGTACCAATGATTATCAAGGTGTTCAAAGAGTGACTTTCTGTTTTCCTCTTGACTTGCCTCACCTTTAAGCACTTCCTTCACTTTCTTGTCTTTGCATTATCTACTGCGACATCATCAACTCCATCATTTTTACCACTCTTTTAAGGCCAGTTAGCCCCAGACCTTTCTTCATCACTTCAGTTACCTGGATATATTCACCCTACTTGCGGTGGTTCTGTCGCTACGTCCTGTCGGATTCTTTGCGACCCCGTGGACTGCAGCACGCCAGGCTTTGCTGTTCTTCACTGTCTCCCAGAGTTTGTTCAGACTCATGTCTGTTGAATCGATGATGCCGTCCCACCATCTCATCCCATCGCCTCCTTCTGCCTCCAATCTTTGCCAGCATCAGGGTCTTTTCCAGTGCGTCGGCTCTGTGTCAGGTGTTCCTCTAATCCTGAGTCCTTTCATCATGTCACATACAGATGTAATCCCATTCTTTAAGGTTATTCGGAATTGCACCTTCTTCTTATCTCTGGATCCTGTTAAGTGGTGTCACCGTCTAACTCAACATCACCCTTGGCTTTGCCTTTTCTTCATCCCACAGATCCAAGCTGTCGTCATTTACTGTTCGTCCTTAAGACACCTCTTCAGTTTGCTTGTTCCTTTTTTAGCACCATTATTACAGTTTTTGAGTTCTCAATACTGTTTTAAAAATGTGTTTTTTTTAACTGATGGAGTAACACATTTTTATGCAGTGAGCATTATAGAAAGCTTTGGAAGATGCAAAAAAGTTTTTAAAAAAGTAAATAATAGCTCCTCATATTCCTGCCACTGACTTCTGTCATCTCTTCCCTGTACTGTTAGGCTCCTAAGCTAAAAACAGACATCTTAGTTTTTCTTTTTCAGTTTGTTTTCTCTTTTCTTTTTATAGCATCTGTATTTGCCCCTGCTTTCCATTACTGTTACAATCTCTCTTTATTTCTTTCTTAGCGAATAATTGCTTTACAATGTTAGTTTCTGCTGTACAACAAAGTGAATCAGTGACACACACACACACACACACACCCCCCTCTCTCTTGAGCCTCCCTCCCACCCCCCATCCCAACCCTCCGGTCATCACAGAGCCTGGAGCTGAGTTCCCTGTGCCCTACAGCAGCGTCCTGCTGGCCATCTCTTTTGCACGTGGTGCTGTGCGTATGTTAGTCCTCATCTCCCAGTTGGCCCCTCCCTCCCATGTCCCCTCTGTGTCCACATGTCCTTTCTCTGTGTCTGTGCCTCTATTCCTGCCCTGTAGACAGGCTTATCAGTATCATTTCCGTAGATTCCACATGTATGCGTTCATATACAATATTTGGTTTTCTCTTCCTGACTGACTTCACTCTGTATGAGTCTCTAATTCTATCCACACCTCTGCAAATGACCCAATTTTGTGCACTTTTATGGCTGAGAAATATTCCACTGTATGTATGTACCACATCTTCCATATCCATCTTAGGCGAGGTCCTTTAGGACGCGTGTCCCACACAGCAGGCTTCAAGCCAGTTTTCTTGCCTAGACGCCAGGCTACAGGCAAAGCATTTTCTGTCGCTCTTTGCTTCTTGTGCACAGAGGATACAGCCCACAATCTTTCTCACGTTTCTCTCTGTGGCTTCTATGCTTCCGTCTATTCTGGCTTGTCTCCCGTGACCCACTGATCTGGGCTGCTCTCTTTCCTCCTGCTCCCCCACCTCTGGGCCTCCCCGCTCTCTGTGAGGACGGCACTGGTGGGTGCCCTCCTGTGGGTGCGCGGCTGTGCCATGGTTAAGCTGGGGGTGGCCCTGAGCAAACTGACTCACTCCTTGCATGTCCACGCGCCCTGGGAGAAGAGGTCTGTTCGTTCTTAGCTCATCGAGTCATGGTGAGGATTGCAGGTTGCATCGCATGGGCTTTAACAGGATCTGCTGATGGCAAACACTTAACCTGTTCTATTAGCCTCTGCCCACTTGACCCCTCAGCCAACAGACACGCAGATCTCTCAGTCTGAACGATGCTTGGCTTCATCCTGCTTACCTCTCAACCACAAGCTCTTCCTCCATGAGAAATCTCTGCTTTTGCTATCTCTACTTCCTCAACTTCCAGTCATACCTCAGCTCCTTAGTTAGCATCATTACACCTATTTGTTTTGTATCAGTGTTTCTGGACATCAGGGAGCTTGTTGGAGTCCTCAGTGTTAGCATGGTGGTGGCAAGAACGCAATAAATATCACTGAAAGAAAGAGGAAAGAGAGGCCGAATGGGTAAATAAATGAATGAGAGCAACCTGGCATCACTGCCCGACTGAAGTGGCCATTATGAGGCCACATGTGGCTTCCTCGTGGCCCGGCTGGTGGTCTGTTAGGAAACCTCATTTTCTCTGCTGTTGCTGGAGCGTCAGATGCTGATGTCTGGGTCTCTCCCAGCCGCATCCTCACCACCCCCTTGGTTGCCATGGCTCCAGGCACCTGATTTCTAAGCTCCCTTCAATGGCCCCTCAGTCTCTGTTCGCTCTCTCAGTGCTGGCGTTGCCCTGGACTTCACCCTGGCCAGCTGGGAGGGGTCTCTGAACATTTTCTTTAGTTCCCATAGCTGCAACTACCCCATGCATCCCTTTCTCATACCCTGGATCTATATTTCTAATTTCTTGCTGGAAAATCTCCAACCAGTTGGCTCCTAGGAACTTCACGTTTGATTTGTGCACAACCAAATTCATTTTATTCCTTACCATCTAACCCAGACATGTTTCCCTTCTCATTTGATCTATTGTAATATATGGAGAGAGGGCCAAAATAGAAGTTTCAATGGCATCAATGAGGCTAGCATCCAGTCAATTGCCAGTTCTTCAATCCAATCAGTTGATTCTGTCTGCTAAGTACTTCTCATGGCAGCCGTTCCTCTCTGTTCCTAATGGGGATGTGTAAAGTTTAGCTCTCCAGCTTCTCGCTTGGGCTAGTAGAATAGCTTTCTGAAAGGCATCTTGACTCCTATCTTCCCATGTCCTATCTGCAGCTCTGCCTCCACACTACAGCCAGTGTGGTCTTTCTAAAAACCTGGGTCTGGGGGACTTCCCTGGAAGTCCAGTGGTTAGGACTGGGCCTTCCAGTCCAGGGGTGCAGGTTCTATCCCTGAAAGAACAGAAACAACAGAACCAGTATCGTAACAAATTCAGTAAAGACTTTAAAATAAAATAAAACCTCAATTCTGATCATGCATAAAAACTTTGGTGTTATAGCCTACTGTAGTCTTAGCTTAACTTGTTTGTCCCTGGAATGAGTTTTATATTAGTTTTTGAGAAAGACAGGTTAATATCCAACAGACGATCCCCTTTACTGTACTGTTCAGTAGAGCATATTATTATTTTATTTTTATCTGAAGTGCTGTCTTCTTTTCTGCTAATGAGAATCTCACCCTCACTTCCAGGGCCAGCAGGAATTCCATTTTTTCTTTATTGATCACACAGTGGGAAGTGGGAAATGATTTCTTTCTCTTCTGGATTAGGGTTGCCTGGACCACTTCTCTACCAATTATCACTTATTGTCTTGTGGTGGAAAATTTTCATATGCACATCTTGCTCGCAAAGCTCTTTGAAGATAAGGTTATAACTTAAAATTCTTTTCAGGTATTATGCCCATCATTGAGAATTTAGGAGGCTGCTTAAAATTTTTTGATGTCATGGCTAATGCTGCTTGTATCTGTTGCAGTATGGTTATTTGTTGCTCTGTTATTTACTTAGGAAAAATTTTTAGCGATGAGAATATTTTCATGGTTCCAAATATAGTTTGCCATGTTGCTTTCCAAAAGGGTTGATATCAATTTATAGTGTCCCTAGTGGCATTTTCTATATTTTGTTTTTATTCTTTGTCATATATTTTAGTACCTTGCATTTTTGTAAATTATAAAAGGCTGTGCATAGCATATTAACCCACTGTTGTATTATAGGTCATCAGTTTGTTTTCCCCTTTTTATTTTAGCTTCTCTAGTTTTCAGGTATATCAGTTTTAAATTAAAAAAAATGTGTCCCTCAATTTTTCCTTTATGTTATTTTTTTTGCTGCTTTATATTTGAGAAGTTGACATTTTCCATAGACCTGATATATACATTCACATTTTTTCAGTAAGCTTATTTTTATGTACTGTCATATTATGAAAGACTCCCATGGAAGAATGATCTGTCAGTGCCTTTGGGAATCTTTTTTCTTGCCTTTGATAGCACTGTCAAAATCATCTTCTTAAGCCAGCACCTTCCAGGTAGATTATGAGATGTTTTTGTGTACATCTGAGATAGGTTTATACAATATAATATCCAGAAGGCACTTTATGATATTATATTTCATAAATTATGTACTTCGTGTAATTTAACTCAGTTCAACTTCAGAGATTTCAATATACAGTTGAATCTGTCCCAGATTTTACTGTAATTCACAATAGTGAATTTTCGTTTCCAGAGTTTTCAATAAGGAAGTTTTTACTCTGGAAAAATGGCATGCATTACACAAAGCCCTCACTTAGTATACTTTTGAACATACCACATTAGAGCTTAAAGGAATCCTAAAGGAGATGGCAAGCAGCTTAAATAATGTGAAAAATGGAGATTAGGTCATTTTCAGACTGAGGTCAAGTGATGTCATAGATGGAATTTACAAGTCTCAACCCTGAGCCAGTGAAAAACCTCTACCAATAAGGAAAAACAGGGCAAACATCTAGTATCTCCTAATATGGACTCTTATGGAGAAAGACCTTCCTAGATGACTTCAGTTACCCATATTACTGTAAGTTGTCCATTGTGACTTTGAGAATTTCTCTTATGTGCAAATTCTTTAATCTTATAATGGGAGCCAGTGGCCAAGTAGCATTAACTTTGCAGATTTTTTACTAATAAATTTTGTTAGAGAAAATTTATTTCCATACTTTAAAGAATAGCAAAATATAATAATTTTAAAACTCATGTGTGATTCTTTTTTTTTTTTTGAAAACAAACAAGGACTCTTTGGTACCTTTACGATAATCTAATATGCTTACACGGAAATTATTCTGTTTTCCAAAGTCCCAAAATATATACGACTTTCAGGGAAAAGTTACTGTGTTCTGATATTTTAGGAGATATTGGTCAGATCCAAACATAATTTAATGCTTCATTTCCTTACTTTTTTTTTTTGTTTAACTGTTGTTTTCTTTCTTTCTTTGCTTAACAGAAAATATTTGTTTTTTGGGCCTTTAAAAATATGATAGCTGTTCAGATGGATGCTGCTTCTGCAGTTCCCTTATATTTATCACCAAACACTGAGTAGAGTTCTCTGTGCTACACAGTGGGTCCTTGTTGGTTGTCCGTTTTATATATAGTAATGTGTGTATGTTGATGTTCACTCTTGCCGCCCCCTGTTGGACCACTTCTAATTTACCTTGATTCATGGACCTAACATTCCAGGTTCCTATGCGATAATGCTCTTTATAGCCTCGGACTTGACTTCCATCACCAGTGACATCCACACCTGGGTGTTGTTTTTGCTTTAGCTCTGTCTCTTCATTCTTTCCGGAGTTATTTCTCCACTCTTCTCCAGTAGCGTATTGGGCACCTACCAACTTGGGAAGTTCATCTTTCAATGTCCTATCTTTTTGCCCTTTCATACTGTTCATGGGCTTCTCAAGGCAAGACTACTGAAGTGGCTTGCCATTCCCTTCTCCAGTGGACCACATTTTGTCAAAACTCTCCACCATGACCCATCTGTCTTGGGTTGGCCCTACAAGACGTGGCTCATAGTTTCATTGAGTTAGACAAGGCTGTGGTCCATCTAATAAGTTTTGATAAGTTTTCTGTGATTGTGGTTTTCTTTCTGTCCATTCTCTGATGGATAAGGATAAGAGGCTTATGGAAGCTTCCTGATGGGAGAGGCTGACTGAGGGGGACACTGGGTCTGATGGGCGGGGCCATGCTCAGTAAATCTTTAATCCAGTTTTCTGGTGGTGGGCGGGGCTGTGTTCCCTCCCTGTTGTTTGACCTCAGACCCACCTATGGTGGAGGTGATGAAGACAGTGGCGACCTCCTTCAAAAGGTCCCATGAGGGCACTGGTACACTCAGCACCCCCGACCCCGTAGCAGGCCACTGCCAACCCATGCCTCCACTGGAGACTCCTGTATACTCACAGGCAAGTCTGGGTCAGTCTCTTGTGGGGTCGCTGCTCTTACATCTACTACTGTGGGCAAGAGTCTCTTAGAAGAAATGGAGTGGCCCTCATAGTCAACAAAAGAGTCCAAAATGCAGTCTCAAAAATGACAGAATGGTCTCTGTTCATTTCCAAGGCAAACCATTCAGTATCACAATAATCCAAGTCTGTGCCCCAACCAGTAATGCCGAAGAAGCTGACTTTGATTGGTTCTATGATGACTTACAAGACCTTCTAGAGTAACACCAAAAAAAGGTATCCTTTTCATCATGGGGACTGGAATGCAAAAGTAGGAAGTCAAGAAACACCTGGAGTAACAGGCAAGTTTGATCTTGGAGTACAGAATGAAGAAAGGCAAAGGCTAATAGAGTTTTTCCAAGAGAACACACTGGTCATAGCAACACCCTCTTCCAACAACACAAGAGAAGATTCTACACATGAACATCACCAGGTGGTCAATACCAAAATCAGATTGATTATATACTTTGCAGCCAAAGATGGAGACGCTCTATATAGTCAGCAAAAACAAGACTGGGAGCTGACTGTGGCTCAGATCATGAACTCCTTGTTGCCCAATTCATACTTAAATTGAAGAAAGTAGGGAAAACCACTAGACCATTCAGGTATGACCTGAATCAAATCCCTTACGATTATACAGTGAGAGTGACAAATAGATTCAAGGGATCAGATCTGATAGACAGAGTGCCTGAAGAACTATGGACAGAGGTTCATGACATTGTACAGGAGGCGGACGGTGATCAAAGACCATCCCCAAGAAAAAGAAATGCAAAAGGCCAAATGGTTGTCTGAGGAGGCCTCACAAATAGCTGAGAAAAGAAGAGAAGAGAAAGGCAAAGGAGAAAAGGAAAGATACACCCATCTGAATGCAGAGTTCCAAAGAATAGTAAGGAGTGATAAGAAAGCCTTCCTCAATGATCAATGCAAAGAAATAGAGGAAAACAATAGAATGGGAAAGACTAGAGATCTCTTCAAGAAAATTAGAGATACCAAGGGAACATTTCATGCAAAGATGGGCTCAATAAAGGACAGAAATTATATGGACCTAACAGAAGCAGAAGATATTAAGAAGAGATGGCAAGAATACACAGAAGAACTGTACAAAAAGATCTTCACAGCCCAGATAATCACGATGGTGTGATCACTGACCTAGAGCCAGACATCCTAGAATGTGAAGTCAAGTGGGCCTTAGAAATCATCACTACGAACAAAGCTAGTGGAGGTGATGGAATTCCAGTTGAGCTGTTTCAAATCCTGAAAGATGATGCTGTGAAAGTGCTACACTCAATATGCCAGCAAATTTGGAAAACTCAGCAGTGGCCACAGGACTGGAAAAGGTCAGTTTTCATTCCAATCCCAAAGGCAATGCCAAAGAATGCTCAAACTACTGCACAATTGCACTCATCTCACACGCTAGTAAAGTAATGCTCAAAAATCTCCAAGCCAGCCTTCAGCAATATGTGAACCGTGAACTTCCTCATGTTCAAGCTGGTTTTAGAAAAGACAGAGGAACCAGAGATCAAATTGCCAACATCCGCTGGATCATGGAAAAAGCAAGAGAGGTCCAGAAAAACATCTATTTCTGCTTTATTGACTATGCCAAAGCCTTTGACTGTGTGGATCACAATAAACTGAAAAGCAGAGACATTACTTTGCCAACAAAGGTTCGTCTAGTCAAAACTATGGTTTTTCCAGTAGTCATGTATGAATGTGAGAGTTGGACTGTAAAGAAAACTGAGGGCTAAAGAATTGAAGCTTTTGAACTGTGGTGGTGAAAAAGACTCTTGAGAGTCCCTTGGACTGCAAGGAAATCAAATCAGTCAATCCTAAAGGAAATCAGTCCTGAATATTTATTGGAAGGACTGATGCTGAAGCTGAAGCTCCAATGCTTTGTCTACCGGATGCGAAGAACTGACTCATTGGAGAAGACCCTGTTGCTGGGAAAGATTGAAGGTGGGAGGAGAAGGGGATGACAGAGGATGAGATATATCTGTAGCGTCACCGACTTGATGGACATGAGTTTGAGCAAGGTCCAGGAGTTGGTGATGGACAGGGAAGCCTGGCGTGCTGCAGTCCATGTGATCGCAAAGAGTCAGACACAACTGAGCACCTGAACTGAATGTATGTATGTGTTAATCCCAAACTCCTAATTTATCCCTTCTACCTCTTTCTCCCTTGATAATAACAAGTTTCTTTTTGATATCTGTGCTTCTATTTCTGTTTTGTATTTAACTTCATTTGTATCTTTTTTTTTTTTTTTTTAGATTTCATATATAAGTGGTATCATATGATATGTGTCTTTTTCTCTCTGGGGCTTTCCTGGTGCCTCACCTACCTGCAGTGCAGGAGACCCAGGTTTGATCCCTGGGTCAGAAAGATTCCCTGGAGAAGGAAATGGCTACCCACTCCAATTTTCTTCCTGGAAAATTCCTTGGCCACAGGAGCCTGGCAGGCTACAGTCTGTGGGGCCACAAAGAGTTGGTCGTGACTGAGCAACTAACATTTTGTCTCTCTGGCTGACTTAGTATGTTAATCTCTGTGTCCATTCATGTTGCTGCAAATGGCATTATTTCATTTTCTTATGGCTGAGTAGTATCCCATTGTGTAAATATACCACATTCTTTTAATTCGTTCATCTGTTGATGGACATTTAGTTTGCTTCCTTGTCTTGGCTGTTGTAAATGGTGCTGCCATGAACATTGAGGTGTATGTATCCCATTCCTGGGATATAGTCAGAGAAAACCATAATTCAAAAAGATACATACACCCCAATATCTTGCTATTTTGAATGGCCTTTAACATGCATACCTTATGTTAGGTCTTAAACTAAAGCTGTTGATGATTCTCTAATCAAGAAATATAATCTATCTCTTGACTCTATTCCCAGTTAAGGAAGAGATTAAACCCTGGCTATCCAAAGCCATTTAATCAAATCAAGACTGTTTTGCCTATTCAGAACAATTGCATTTGTTAATTTCCCATTATCAATGATATTAATACATTAATTAAAAAGCTTTTTTTTTTTTTTTTTACAAAATCAGAAGGCACAATCAAACTTAATTTAACTGCATTGTGACAGAGACTACATCTTCTATTGGGGAGAAGTTTGGAGTTATGATTAAAATAAAAGGAGTCAAAATGTGAGTCAAGTAAATTTAATATAAATATATTTGTATAATTTAATAGAAGCTTATTAATAAGCTCCAAACTTCTCCCCAGTAGAAGACGTAGTCTCTGTCACAATGCAGTTAAATTAAGTTCTTGTCTCATACACTTTCCCAAGATTTTATTCCAGTCTTTGATGAGCCAGAGAAGCCCCAAAGTGACAGCACCGGTTAAACACAAGTTTCCTCTCCCTGTTGGTGCTTGAACCAAGCCAGCGTTACTTTCTTTAAAAATTTTTGTTGTTTTACTTGTGTTGGTTTTCTCCATAAAACAGCGCAAAGCAGCCATAATTTTACATTCATCCTCTCCTTCCCTAGCCTCCCTCCTCTCCCCGATCCTGTCCCTCTAGGTCATCACAGACTGGGCTCCCTGTGCTGTACAACAGCTTCTCACCGGCTGTCCATCTCAGGCTGACCTGAGAGTGTGTGTGTGTGTTGATGCTACTTTCTCCGTTCACCCCACTGTCTCCCTCCAGGACTGTGCCCACAAATCCGTTCTCTACATCTGCATCTGCCTTCCTTCAGCATTACCTTCCCAAAGTTGCCATGCTTTCAGAAATTTTCAAAGTGGTTTGTTTAAGAAGATGTAAAAAAATAAAAAGTATTTATTTTCTCTTTCAACACATCCATTCCATACTATTATGTGAATACTTTAAAACTCCTCCCTTTTAACATTATTTTTTTTCCTAAAGTTAAAAAATTATCCTTTGTTGAAATGTAAACCATTCCATATTTTTGTTTTGATTTTTTTTTAAATTTGACTGCACTGTGTGATATGTGGTATCTTAGTTCCTCTGGCGGGAATCAAACCTGCAGCCCCTGCATTGGAAGAGCGGAGTCCTAACCACTGGACCACCAAGGAAGTCCCCTTTTGTTTTGATTTTAATTATTAGCTTAATACATAAATAATCAGATAATTTCATATCTCCAGTTAGCACAGAATTCTTGCAAAGACTCATCTTGTAAGCTAAGGTCTGTGTGCCTTGTTGGGGTACCCTTCGGGCATCGTCACCCTGAGGTGGCTCCAGGTTGTGTCTACTGGTGACCATAGCAACAACGAACACTGGACAGGATAATACCTGCTTCCTGCACAGTCAGTGTAGTGCAGCCTCGGGTGATTCTCACTTGTGTAGCAGTCTAGAATTTGAGGTCACTTTGACCTTTCCTGTCTAACTTGATTGTCACTAAAAGCTGGTGAGATGAAAGTGGCCACTAGCATAGCCTTCATCTGCCCGGTGGACAGGTTCCCGCTGAGAAGACTAGGGCACGGACATGCCCGAGTCACGTGCTGAGGGCCAGGTCCCCAGCCTAGAGTTCAGTTCCCTTCCCACCGTGACGTTCACAGTGTCTCTCCACCAAGCCTGCAGAAACAGCGCTCTTGCTGCAGCCTCCATGGAGGTGGTGTTTATATCCACGTCATTGTTTTAGTTGCTAAGTTGTGTCTGACTCTTTGTGCCCCCATGAACTGTAGTCAGCCAGGTTCCTCTATGAGATTTCCCAGGTGAGAATACTGGACTGGTTTGCCATCTCCTTCTCCATGATATCCACATAGATTTTTGAGAAAAGCATAGTTGGAGCCAGTAACAGTCGGCTCAGTGACCGCTGCTGCTGCTGCTAAGTCGCTTCAGTCGTGTCCGACTCTGTGTGACCCCATAGACGGCAGCCCACCAGCCTCCCCTGGCCCTGGGATTCTCCAGGCAAGAGCACTGGAGTGGGTTGCTATTTCCTTCTCCAATGCTCAGTGACTAGAAACGTGGTTTACTAAATTTGTACTATTTGTACCACTACTAGCGAGACATAATGCATAAACACACATTGGAGTATGTTTTAAAAACATTGGCAAAGTAAATGTTTGATAACATGCGTAATTGTGCTTTTCTATTTTTGAAACACTGGTTCAGTTATTTTTATGTGAATACCTATTCCATGGCCTTGGATGCTTGCACTGTTAATTTAAAAATAGGACAAGGATTTAGATAAAAGTAAATGGGCTGTGTAGGATTAGCCCTAGCTTACTTTACCTGCAATTAGGAAGGCTTTTTAGCATTTTTACATATTCCCAGTTACAAAGACTTACCCAGAAAAAAAGGCCATTATGAAATCTTTAATTTCAAAATGCTCTGACCTAAGTTTATGAAAATATAAGTAGAATTAGTCATTTTATAATTTGTCATTGCTTGGTATGTGTGTTACCTTTTTATGTGATCCGTATCTATTTAATAGTCTGAGTGTGCATAGTTCTTTTATTCATTAAACAAACATCGGGTACCCCAAGGTGCCAGGCGCTGGTCTGTCCTGTGTGCTGGGCATGTATCAGCGGACAAGGCAGCAGAAGACCCTGCCAAAAAAAAGAAAAACTTTGAGTATCTTCATTAAATGAGTCTCTGTTAAGGAATCATTTTTAATAAAAATTTAACTTTATACATTTATTTTTTCAGCTTTGTTGGGTTATGATTGACAAAATTGTAAGATATATACAGTGTATCTTATGACAGTTTTACACATATGTAAAATGTGTGTGTATATGTATATACACACACACATGTATGTGTATATCTATGTGTGTGTGTGTGTGTGTGTGTATATGAAGGATTCCTCCTATCTAATTGACGCATTCATCACCTCAAATATTTTTCTTAGTGTGAACTTTGAAGTTCTATTCTCTTATTGAATTTTGATTATACTACACGGTGTTGGGGCTTCCCTGGTAGCTCACCTGGTAAAGAATCCACCCACAAAGCAGGAGACCCCGATTCGATTCCTGGGTCAGGAAGATCCACTGGAGAAAGGATCGGCTACCCACTTCAGTGTTCTTGAGCTTTCCTGGTGCCTTGGCTGCTAAAGAATCCGCTTGCAATGCAGGAGACCTGGGCTTGATCCCCGGGCTGGGAAAATCCCCTGGAGAAGGGAACGGCTACCCACTCCAGTATTCTGGCCTGGAGAATTCCATGGACTTTAGTCCATGGGTTCGCAGTGTTATAAAGTGTAGTCATCATGCTGTACATTAGATCCTCAGATCTTTTTCATCTTATGTAATTATTTTAAAATCAGTTTATAAAGTTTATATGTTGACCACCCTCAAAATGTTTTATCTGTAAACAAGTATGATGTGTGTGTGGATCACTGTGCATGGTTCTGTGAAGATGGAAGAAAAGGAATGGAAGTATTCTGCTTGTTATTGAAATTTTTCTTAACTTTACAAAATGTTAAGCAAACACTCCCATCAAACTTATAAATTACACAGCTATTCTAAGAAGCTGTTTTCTGATCCATTTTCTGTTTTTAAATTTTCTCAGGTGGCGAATGTCAGTGCCTCTGATTTTGAAGTTTTCTCCTAATATAAATATACCTAAATCCCCCCAAATACTTTCTATCTTGAATTCAATTTCATGTGTCTCCAAGGGCTGTTCAACATCGATATTTCTGTCACCAAACTGAAGATGAAGAAAGGGAGAAAAGATTATTTCTCCCCTCTTGAATACCAATCTGTTGCTGACAGAGCTAGATTAGAAGTCAGAAATCCTTTTTCATTAATTATTAATCATGGTCCCATTGTTTAAAAAGTCACAAGTCATGCTCGCTTCCGAGTATCAAGAGAACAGGAAAATTCAGAGAGTGGGACAGAGGGAATGAGTTTAGCTGAGTGTAAATTTCAATATGTCCCTCTCCTCCTTAGGAGAGAGTTATGTGTGTGGCTCAATCGAACCCTTCAAGAAGCTGGAATACACCAAGAATGTGAACCCCAACTGGTCGGTGAATGTCAAGACCACCTCGGCTTCGCGGGCGGTGTCCTCTCTGGCCACTGCCAAAGGGAGCCCTTCAGAGGTGCGGGAGAATAAGGATTTCATTCGGCCCAAGCTGGTCACCATCATCAGAAGTGGGGTGAAGCCACGGAAAGCCGTCCGGATTCTCCTCAACAAGAAGACTGCTCACTCCTTTGAGCAGGTTCTTACCGACATCACTGACGCCATCAAGCTGGACTCGGGAGTCGTGAAACGTCTCTACACCCTGGATGGGAAGCAGGTACGTGGTGGTGGGGGGTGACAGTGGTATGGCGTTGACTTTATGGGCAAGAACCAGGGAGTTGGGGGGTTTGTGTGGCATTGAATGGGGACCCGAGATGTACATTCTACTGATATTGATGGGCTTGAGTCATCTAGTCAGCAGATAACATAGCTGTTGTCCTCCAACCAGTTCAAGGATAGAGTTAACACAGGATTACCTTAGTAATCAAGTACAAATATAGACCTCTGAAGCATAAATGATTACTCAGAGATTTCTACTTTTCCTATTATTAATTGCTTAACATAGTGGTGCTTTTTCAGCCATCTGTGTTCAGTTTGGTTGTGTAGTTATGTCTTTATCATCACTGTGAGTAGCACTGAAGTGTACAAGTGAACTCTGACCAGTAGAGAAAAACCCAAGTCCTTTCTTTGACCTCAATGATATTTCATAGTTTTATATCTCAGTAATGTTCATAAGCAAGATTTATTTACAGTTTATATATTTCTGAGTACATATCTAAGGAATGAAATATTTCCATCTGGATGGCTCTTAAGAGGCATATTTCTAGAATATTATATATCTTTTATTGAAAACATACTTTCTGGAATCAAATGAAAAGAGGGGTTTCTTTAGCTGTGGAATGTACATCGGTCGATTTGGGTGAGTGGACATGTTAATGTGCATTGCTCGGATGAACTTAAAGGAAGTCTTGTGTGGACTTTTGCAAGGATTTGACAGAACCGTGATGGTGAGCTAAATAAAGAACACTGATATATGACATACGTACAGAGAAATTTGTTGATCGTTCAAAGTTTACCAGTGTCTTTTTGTTTCAGATTATGATTTTCAGGACACTATCTTTAATTGAAACTTAGTTTTTATCATGGATCTGTCCACATGTGTTTTATAAATTATTTTGAGATATAATTAAAATGATTTGGATAAAGAGTACATAGTAAAAGTCAAAACTAGATTCATAAATTAAAAGATTGATCTTATTAAATAGAAGACTCTTCCAAGTTCTTGAAGGCTAACACATTCAAACTTTATGAATTAGAAATAGATGCGAATACTAGAGAGTGTTAGTCATGAAAAAATTACTCCCCTAGGGATCCATTCAGATGCTCTAAATTATAAATTCATTAGGAGAAAAAAGGAAGATCTGCCAATTGTTCATTTATATTCACCAGTCTTCTGCTTGTCTCATAAAACCTACCCTAAGTGTCATGTGGATAAGGAATCTTAGTGAGAAAATCTCCAGTCGTCTAGATCTAGGAAGGTGTAGCCTGAATGTCACCATGTATCAGGGATCAAAAAGTCCGTGGCTGCCTTGTAAATTATAGCAGCAGTAAGATGGCAAGGTTCACATTTAAACACTTAATCCCTTCCCTTTGTAATGAATTACTCAACTGTCTTGAAGATCTGCATTTTGGTGATTTTTCTCAACATGGGAGTTTACCTGTTTTCATAAAAATAAAATTTAAACAAAGAATACATAATTGATAAATCTTTCTCCTCTCCCCCTGCTTCAGAACCTTGGGGTTCCAATTTGTTACACACTGAATCAAAAAAACAGCTTTAATTATTTATGCTAAATTCTGCCATGAACTGAGCGTTTATTCCAAGAATGAATTCCTAAAAGAGATATCATGATGTTCTCAATAGTCTTCATCTTTTTAGGATTTTTATCTGGTGTCTGTATTTTGTAATAGCTGTTTTGTTAATGCACCAGATGTAGGTCTGATCTCCTGATGTGAGGCAAAGACGATCTACTGACACCGGCTTGTGGTGAAGGGAAGTGTAGTGTTTATTTCAGGGCAAAGCGAGGAGAATAGGCAGCTTGTGCTCAAAAGACCCCAATGCCCCCATGGCATTTAGGGAAGCATTTTTAAAGGCAAAGTAAGGGAGAGGATCTCAGGGTGTGTGATCAGCTCCTGTACACCCCTCTAATTGGTTGGTGGTGAGGTAACAAGTTGGTGTTTTGGAAGGTAATGTTGTCAACTTTCTGGTTGCAACTGGTCTGGGGTCTATGTGCTGGTGGTAAGTTTGCAGGTAACTTCTTCAACTAGGTGGGGGCTTTAATGTCTGCAAACCAACTCAGGAATATGGTTTAGGATATTATCTATAGTCTTTGAAGAGGGATTGAAGGTTTATGACATTGTTTTATGGCTAAATTATTATTCTTTTGCCTTGCATGACTGCTTTCCTTTGTTTCTGCATTTTCTCACTTCTCTGATTAAATTCTGTTTGGAAACTTGGGGAAGACCTAAGAAGCTAAAGCTTTTCTAAAAGCAAGAGGCAGGGGACATGGGGGTCTCTTCCTGGAAGGCCCTGCAGGGTCCTGCTGGGTTTCAGTTTTTGCTGTAGTTTACATGTAAATAATGGGAAAGAATCCAAAGTTTAATGTTAAAAGACCAGGATTCAAATCCTGATTCTGCCACAGATTTTTTTTTTTTTTCCAAATCACTTAACTTAGCCTCATTATATTCATCAATAAAACATGGATAAAATGATCACCTCTGTTTCACAGAGTGCTGGTGGGATCAACTCTGATAAATAAGTGAAAGCTGTTTTGAACTATAGTAATAACATGCATGCATGCTCGGTCATGTCCAACTCTTTGCAACCCTGTGGACTGTAGCCCTCCAGGCTCCTGTCCATGGGATTTTCCAGGAGAGAATAGTGGAGTGAGTTGCCATTTCCTTCTCCAGGGGAATCTTCCTGACCCAGGAATCGAACCCACATCTCCTGCATTGCAGGTGGATTCTTTACCACTGGGCCACCTGGGAAGCCCATCATAATAGCAACCATAGTTTTATTGAACATTGTTCTAAATGCTTTGCATGCATTTGGCATGTTTACTGCTAACAGCTCAGTTATTATCCCCATTTAACAGATAAGGCCATTAAGGCACAAAACTTGTTAATAAAAAACAGGTCCAAGGCCAGACAGGTATAAATGGTAAAGCTGGGATCTGAACTAGTTTCTTTCCAGAGCTTGCCCTCATGGCCACTGTAGCACAGCAGATGATAGTAAAACCAGAGATGCAAGTGTACCGAAAACGAATTTCCAAGTGAGTAATCTGTACAAGGAATATCATCTGAAAGTTTTCTGCTATGAATTTTCCCCGCTTCAGTCGTCCTGCTGACTCTCATATCGAGCTCTTTTCTCACGGGCTGATCCCGGTCACCGTCGTGGCCTTGCCTCTGCTGGGGCATGTTCTCTTCAAAGCAGGAGCGGTGAAAAGCTGCAAAGGAATCGGATGATAAAGTGGAAAGAGTGAAAGAGCGGAAGAGTATAAAGACTTTATGCTTGGGTTCCCATTAGGAACAAAGCTTCCTTCCTCATGGACCCTAGGAGTCTTTAGAATCTTTTTTGTTCAAAAGAGAATCTGCCCCCGCTAGCAGATCTCCCCCCTCCCTTTGTGGGAGGGATTCTTTAACAGCCAAGGCTGTGACCATGGCTTGATAAGCCTCTGAGGAAAAAAGCACTTCCCTCCAAGCCTTCCTGTGACGTGATGCTCTGACACAGTAGGGTGGCACCCTGTGCTACCAGGGTCTCAGCCTGCCCACCATGGCATCAGGGACCACATGCTGTCCATGGGACATCACCCTTAAGATCGCTTGTCTGCCTTTTTTTTTTAAATAGTATATCTGAGCCCTTGTATCAAAACCCAATGCCCAGTAAAGCTTTTAAAGGTTTTTGTGTTTTTTTTTTTTTTTTTTTTGTAGCAAGGAAATAGAATTGTTTAAATAATTAATACTTTGAGTGCTTTGGATAACGGGTAGAGGGGAAGATATACAAGCAGGAATGGCTTTTCAGATTGCCGTCAGGCAGCCTACAAGTGAATCTGTGGGAAGGAAACTGGGGACTCGGGGATTTCTGACTGTGGAACAGGGTGAGCCCGTGCCCGCTGGTACCCAGGGATGGGCACTGAGAAGCGTGGACCACATGGCCCTCTCACTTGGTCTCCTTGCACATCAGCCTCTTGGCTTTGCTTTAAGCCCTAGCCTATGAGTTCCTTGGCTCAGACTGTAAAGAATCTGCCTCCAATGCGGGAGACCTGGGTTCGAAAGATCCCCGGAGAAGGGAATGGCTACCCATACCAGTATTCTTGCCTGGAGAATTCCATGGACGGAGGAGCCTAGGGGGCTACAGTCTGTGGGTTTCAAAGAGTTGGACACAGCTGAGCGACTTACACTTTCATTTTTCATGAGTTCACTGTGCAGTGCTTTTTTGAGGTTTTTCGGCTGAGATCAGGAAATCAGCATATTGGAAATGCTGTCCCACGTAGAAGGCATTCTGCAGAAAGCTGCAGTTTCCCTGGATGGCTGTTGTGGTTCACAAGCAGCCTGTTTGTGAGTGAACCTTTTCTAATTATTTCAACTCCATTCTTTATCCAGCGGCGTAGAAGCTTCGATTAAAGGTTCCCACAACCTCGCCACCCCCTCCACACACCTTTTAGGGGGTCTCTGCTAACCAGATGATCAGGCACTTTTGCTGCCATAGCTGGGGAGGTCAGAGATCGTGTTGCATCTTACTTTCAGTCATGCCTTATTTACCTGGGCACTGATTAAGGGCTCCCAAAGAAGGACGGAGGGCATTTTCTAGTTGAAGGTTAAAATCACATCCCTTTGCTCCATATTCAGGGGAGGCTGTGCAGGCTGCAAGATTTTGCAGGGTCTGGATGTTGGAATTCTTCTGTGGGTTATTCTCTCACCCTGCTGGGCAGCTACTTCCAGAGGTCATTTGTGTGCTGTGTGCTAAGTGGCTTCAGTTGTGTCTGACTCTTTGTGACCGGATGGAACTGTAGCCCGCCAGGCTCCTCTGTCCATGGGATTCTCCAGGCAAGAATCCTGGAGTTGTTGCCATGCCCTCCCCCAGGGGGTCTTCCCAATAGGACATAGAACCGTGTCTCTTATGTCACCTGCATTGGCAGGCGGGTTCTTTACCACTAGCGCCACCTGCGAAGCCAGAGGTCGTTTGGAGTGTGACTAATTTTTAAGTGATTAAAATAAGCCCGAAACCTACATGCTTTGCTGAAAAGATGCACTTGCATGTCTCCTGATTCCTTTCTTGGAACAGCTAATCAGGCTGTCTTCAACTGCTAAGTCTTCGGCATCTGTGATTACCGGATTCTGGCTTAGAAACATAAACAACTGAGAGTCTTAGAACAGCTAGTGCCTAAGCAGGCAGTTTATCCTGTACAGATCATAGATAAGGCTCTTCCCAATGATCTCCTCTCCCCACTGAAATATAGTCATGAGAAACCAGATTGCTCTTTAAGTAGAAGATATATGCACATTCCCATCTTATCTACTCTTTGACATTGAAGATCTACATAAAATAACAATATAATTTAGTATCAGAGGAAAAATTTACTCAGGGATATTGTATTTTTATCTTATAGGCATTTCACATAGGTCATGCACTTTGTAAAATCCACTGTTGTGGAGTGAGCAAATAACTTATTTTCTTCCTAATATGGAAAACATTGGACCAAGAGCTGAAGTAGAGGTGCTCATAAACTGATTTAGATGGTAAACTGAGAACAGACATCATAGCTGCTCTTTTAGTCCGTTGCTACTGCTGCTGCTAAGTCGCTTCAGTCGTGTCCGACTCTGTGCGACCCCATAGACAGCAGCCCACCAGGCTCCCCCGTCCCTGGGATTCTCCAGGCAAGAACACTGGAGTGGGTTGCCATTGCCTTCTCCAATGCATGAAAATAAAAAGTGAAAGTGAAGTCGCTCAGTCGTGTCCAATTCCCAGCGACCCCATGGATTGCAGCCTACCAGGCTCCTCCGTCCATGGGATTTTCCAGGCAAGAGTACTGGAGTGGGGTGCCATTGTCTTCTCCGTTTTAGTCCATTAGGGCTGTAATAACAAAATACCATGGACTGGATGACTTATATACAAAATAAGTTTCTTTCTCCCAGTCTTGCAGGCTGAAAGTCCAATATCAAGGTGCTAGCACGTTTGGTCTGATAGGAGCTACTTTTTCTGGTTTTGCAGTGTTCTCATATGTTAAAAAGGGGCTGAGAGCTCTGTGGGGTCCTTTTGTAAAAGGGCACTAACCCAGTTCATGAGGGCTTCTGCCACATGACCTAATCACTTCCCCAAGCATTTCCCCTCCCAATTGAATCACCTTGGGGGTTAAATTTCAGTGTATGAATTGACTGGGGTGGGGGTGGACCCAAATATTCTGCCCAAAGCAGCTGCCTTGTAAAGGAAATCTCAGTTGCTGTCAATAATGTGTCTTTTCTGTATCTTTTGATCATTTATCCCCTCACCTGCTACAAACATAAAGCCCAAAAGATGCTTATAAAGTCATAATATTCACTGCTATTTATTTTAGGTAGTTAGTATATGAGTTTATTGGAATTCAGGAAATGGTAATATCATCAATAAGAATCAATCAGTCAGAAATTCCAAAGTGGTCTTTGTTTTTTTTTCTTTTGGTTTTTAATACCTAATTCTAATCTGAAGGGAAAAAATATTTGGTTCACTCTTGAGTTTAGACAGCTTAGAATAGTTCTTCTCCATACAAGTTATTAGTAGAAAAAGTGGTATACATAATTACCACATCTGACCTTGGCTGTAGCAGCTAATGAGCCTAGAAGATGTGAAAACTAAAGGTTTGAATGAAAAGCAACAAATTTAGGATGTAAGGATTTGGTTGGACTGGAAACAGAGATTTATCTGGTGCTGTTGATAATAGCAATTTTTTTTCTTTTAAGTTAAAACTTCTGTGACAGCTCTAAGTTTCTTAAGCATATTTAAACCCTCATCCTTGATATATAGATTTTTTACTGTTATGATTTTACGTATTATCTGTGGTATGAAAGTAAATGTAATATATTTTAGTTTTTTGTTTCTGCAAATGATGTAAAAGAAAACAGTTGATACAAATATTTTAGGTTATTACAGTGTCAAATTAAAATTTCCTATAAAAACTCAGAGCACGCATTGAGACATCCTTATGACTTGGCAGAGGTCGGAACTTCTGGAAAATCTTAACTGTTTTCACAGAAAAAGGAGCTTAAGAATTATTGCGATACTTCATTAGGGAATTAAAGTGTCCAGAATGGAGCATGCTTTTTTTTAGGCTCCATGCCTTTGGTTGATTTTCCAGTATTCTTGCCTGGAGAATCCCATGGACAGAGGAGCCTGGCGGGCTACAGTCCATGGGTTTGCAAGAGTTGGACACGACTGAGTGCCTTTCACTTCATTGACTTCACAGGATTATAAGCTACATCTCTCCTTGTGTAGCTTTCAGTTCCCCCAAGTTGGGAAGAGTTAAGTCCTTGTCTTCCAGTCTTAGCTCCTCTGACGGTGTAATTAATTACGGGTGCCTGCTGTGGTGTGTATTTTAAGGCTTCAGTTGGTCTGGGCAAAAGTCGGTTTTCTGGAAATGGAATTCCAGTTTGCTGTCAAATGAATTCCAGTTCCCCAGTGGCCCCCTGTTGAGCTGAAGATGTGCTGAAGCCCTCCCTCCGGTGGGGGTGCTGGGCATGTTGGGGGCACTTTGGCAAGTTGGGGAGGGGCCTTTGGGATCACCTATGCTGACTTCTGCTTTTGCAGTGTCTGGGAGTCTGAGTTGGCCCGTGAGCTTCCTCAGCCCTGAGGGAGTATGTTGGAATGAGGGAAGGTACTTGGATTTTCACATCAGCTGGGCCTGAGCTCAGATTTCAGTCTGAAAAATCCAGCTTGATCCAGTTTCTCATGCAGGCCTGAAAACCTTCCTTCCAGGCCTAGATGAGAAACTTAAGTGGTTAGTTAAAAATCCTGTAGTATATATTGAATTTACTTGTAATGAGGGAATTTGCTTGCATATGTTGTCACGTAAGTGTAGATGTATGCAGTGATATAATATAGAAGAGAAACAGTTTTTATAGACTCATATCAAACACACAGTTCTAAACTGACCATCTTGTGGTCAAGTCTGCCTTATACTGCTGGTCACAGTGAAATATGCCCTCCCACTGGGAAGTTTAATTCTCTGATACTCCTCTGTTTTCTCATCTGCATAATGGGACTGATGGTAATGCCTGTGGTATAAGTTATTGTGAGGATTAAATGAAATAATGTGTGACAACTTTAGCATTGCCTTAGGTACTCCACTATTGGTAGTTTATATCCCTGAAAAGCTAAAGGTAAATTGTTTTTGGAAAACAGTTACATTTTGAGTGTGTTGAGGGAACTCGCTGTTTAAAATTACCCTTTAGGGACTTCCCTGGTGGACCAGTAGCTACAACTCTGTGCAGGGGCCCAGATTCCATCCTTGGTCAGAGAACTAGATCCCGCAGGCCACAACTGAGAGCTCGAACACCGCCACTAAAAAAGGTCCCGCAGGCCACAGCTAGGACCTGGTGCTGCCAAATACATGAATAAATAAATATTTGAGAAATAAATAACAAAGAAAAACTTGCTTTAAAAAATAAAATTACCTTTTAATAATAACTACTTAACATATCTACCTTTGTAAATGTGTCTGTTCACATGAAAATGCTCCATGGTGCTGGCCAAAAAGTTCCTTTGGTTTTTAAGTAAAAATAAAAAGACACATTTTTCATTTTCACCAAGAACTTTATTGAACAACATATTCACCGTTTTGTTCCGCTGCCTTCTACCATTTTTCAGGCTACTTCATAATTCCATCTTCCCAAAACCTTTTATCTTTTTGAGCAAAGACCTGTTCCGGGTTCCTTTTTACAGTTTTCCAGGGAATTGAATTTTTTTCCATATAAGAAAATTCTGTAAAGACCGAAATAAGTGGAAATCCAAAGGCGCAATGTCTGGTGAATATGGTGGAAGAATCAGAACTTCCCAGCCAAGCTGTGACAGTTTTTGCCTGGTTGTCAAAGAAACATGCGGTCTTGGTTATCCTGATGGAAAATTATGCATTTTTTTGTTGACTAATTCCAGACGCTTTTCATTGAGTGCTGCTTTCAGTTAGTCTAATTGGGAGCGGTACTTGTTGGAATGAATCCTTTGGTTTTCTAGAAGGAGCTCGTGTTACAGGACTCTCTTCCAGTCCACCATATCCACAACATTGCCTTTTCTGGATGTAGACTAGCCTTTGGTGTGGTTGGCGGTGGTTCGTTTTGCTTGCCCCACCATTTCTTCCAGTCCGCGTTATTGTACGGTTTATACTTTTCGTTGCCCGTCACAATTTGTTTTAAAAACGGAACATTCTTGTTACGTTTCAGTAGAGAATATCACATGCAAAATGCAAAATATGTTTTTTTTTCCTGCTTAACTTATGTGGAACCAAAATATCAAAGAGATTAACATAACCAAGCTGATGCGAGTGATTTTCTGTGCTTGATTTGGATGTTTTGAGTGTGTTGGCCATCTCCCACATAGCATAACGTTGATTGTTCTCATTTAATGTCTCAATTTGATTGTTGTCAAATTCCACTGGTCTACGCAACCGGAGCATTGTCCATTGAGAAATCTCCAGCAAGAAACTTGGCCAACCACTTTTGACATGTTCATCAGTCACAGCATCTTCTCCAGACACTGTACAAATCTTTTTGCATTTCAGTTGTTTTTTTACCTTTCTTAAAATAATACAGCATGATATGCTGAAAATGTTGCTTTTTTCTTCTATCTTCAATATTCAAATGGCTACGCAAAAATTCACCAATTCTGATATATTTTTTAAAATGCACGCCTATGTGACAGCTGCCATAGTACAATCTAAAAAATTGTTTTGAATGAAGTTAAAGACAGCTAAGCTTCCCTGGTAGCTCAGACAGTAAAGAGTCCTCCTGCCTGCAGTGGGGGAGACCCAGATTCGACCCCTGGGTCGGGGAGATCCCTTGGAGGAGGAAATGGAGAACCACTCCAGTCTTCTTGCCTGGAGAGAATTCCATGGACAGAGGAGCTCGGCGGGCTGTAGTCCACAGGGTTTACAAAGAGTCGGACACGACTGAGTGATCAACACTTTTGCTTCACAAGTGCTACTAAAGCCATCTTACGGAAAAAAAAAAAACATAAGGAACTTTTGGGCAACCCAATATAAAGAAAAGAGCATAGAATTTGAATTGAGATGCTTATAAGATCCAATCCTGACTTTACCATGCATTACCTGCGTGGCCTTTGTCAAGTCAATTAAACTCAGAATCTCAGTTTTCTCTTTAAAATGGCAATAAAAACAGCATGCCTCATAATATTGGTGGGATAATTGACTGAGAAATAGGTATTAATATATAAAGCCCTGGCTTGACATAAGGTAAGTCCTATATAACTATTAATATTTAGCCCTTCTGCCTGCTGTCTTCAAATTCCAGGCTTTCTTAAAAGTACAGGACACTTATAGTTGTATAATATTATTGGTGTGGAATTGATGATTTTGCATTGTTTCCATTATCTGTGCTGTAATGAAACTACTGATGGTTCTGTTTTTATCCTTCCATTTATTGTCAATCAATTGTGAATGTAGCCTAGATATTATTTTCTTCCCGTTCTTCTTTAATTGTACCAGTCATTAAACTCACTCACAAACCACTACACTCATACAGTAATATTCACATTATTATTGCTGCCATTGGCTGAACACCTTCCCCATGCCCAGTGCCATGGGCTAGTTGTTGCATGTCTGTCCATCACAGTGAATCATCACCACAACTCTGAAAAGCAAGAACCTGATTATTTCTCAAGATTATTTCAAAGGTGGCCTTGTCTAAACATTTCCTGATTTCCCCATGTAGAACTGACAGCTCCCTCTCCAGGGGCTCCATCAGTCCATTGTAGATAGCTGCACAGTTCTTGATTACAGTGTCCTGTTGGCAGTTGAGGTGCCCACCTCTCATTTCAGAACTTATAGGATGAGGGTAGGGAAGGTGCCCTGTCAGCCTCTGAACCTCTAGGGCCTGCCCTGGTAAATGCTTGTTCAAGAAATGACTGAATGATTAGACGTTTGGCTGGTTTGCCATGACCTACCCCTTTGGTGTCGGAGAAGGCAATGGCACCCCACTCCAGTACTCTTGCCTGGAAAATCCCATGGATGGAGGAGCCTGGTAGGCTGCAATCCATGGGGTCGCTAAGAGTTGGGCATGACTGAGCGACTTCGATTTCACTTTTCACTTTCATTGGAGAAGGAAATGGCAACCCACTCCAGTGTCCTTGCCTGGAGAATCCCAGGGACGGGGAGCCTGGTGGGCTGCTGTCTATGGGGTCGCACAGAGTCGGACACGACTGAAGCGACTTAGCAGTAGCACCCCTTTGGCGTTAGCTCATCGAGTTCAGTGTTCTGCAGGGCACAGATCCTGGCCATTTAGGAGCTGATTGCTCACCCGGGCTGTGCTTCTGTTTAGCACTCAAGGTTGGTGCTGCCGTCTGCACTGAAACCACAGATTGTAAGGGGCTCATCATGGCTCTTGTTTTCTAGCTCCGACACCTGCTTCATTAAAGACTCTAGGATAATTAAACAAAAACTCGTCTGCTAATTTTAGAGCATTTTCTCCGTTGAAAGGACTTTTATTACATGGGGAAACAATAGATACTCTGCTCAAAAATTTTCACTGTCTCAGTCTGGAAAATTGCTTGAAATCTTCCTGACATCGCCTTGGCCGTCCAGAGCATAAAGAGAAGAGCTAATCGATACATTCTGTGGATTTCAAAGTTGGTGATAGGCCAATAAGAGACTGGCTTGAAGAGCATCTGGCCCAATTACTGCACAGACGCAAACCTGCAGTGTTCAAGGGCATTCGCAGGGCTGAGTACAATATGTCGCAGCAGATTTTTCTGATTAGTTTAAATCCTGGAAACTAAATTAAATAAAAGGAGACAGTTTCAGAAATTAAATGGAAATTAAAAAATCTGATTTTGAATATGAACTGTGTTGTAAACAACATTCCATAGAAACAAAAGGACAGATGGGAGATTTAAGTTCTAATTGGCTTTTTCCATGGTAAGATCAAGGTACGATTGTTGTAAAGAATTTTGGAGCAAGTGGGAAAATATTAAGATAAATTAAAATGACCTACAGTCTCATTAACAAGATGGCTCTTGTTGATAATTTGCCCTGATTTTTGTTTTTTCATTAAAAAATAATTCAGATCCTACTCTGAATCCAATTTGGTGTCTTTTATAATTTCACATGATACTGTTTACATTCATGTGAGAAGATGTCTTGAGCCCGTTCCTCCTCTGATTGTGGTATTTTCTTGCCCAGTGTAAGATCCTTGGAAGGCGAGTTCTCCAGGGTGCTCTCTTCTCTGGTAATTCATCAGCAGACCATCTCCCAGCTGGGTTCTGACTATGGCCAAGTTATAGGGTTCTAAAGTCAGATTGAGAGGCAGACATTCTGTGGTGTCGTGACTCTGGAGTTGTTGTTCAGTGTAGTTGGTTATTGGAAGTTAAAGTATCTCAGAATCCAGCTGCCCTGCCTAGAGACTTCTTGGAAAAAAACTTATAATCACATTTCAAAACCTGTCTGATTAAATAAGTCTCCTGTTGTTTCATAAATACCAGATCATTTAGGCTTTTTAGGTCAGTTGGAGCTCAGTCACCATGATCCTTTACAAGTGTCTCCCTGAGGGAAAAACACCAGAAATTCTCTGTCTGTGCTCCATCTGCTTGTGTTACAGCTCTGAACACAAGACCAGCGTCCTGGAGAAAGGAGACAGTGCTACCCTTTTAGTTGTTCAGTCGCTCAGTCATGTCTGACTCTTTGCCACCCCATGGACTGCAGCACGCTACCCTTATTAGATGCTTAATGTTTATGAAATGATGTTTCTTGATTTTAGCTCATGGCTTACATTCTGGTACGTAGAATCACATAATTACAGGGCTAGGAGTGTCCCTATAAGAGATCTTTCTATTCTCTCTTTTTCTCTCCTTGGAAAACTATAAACTAAACTTATCTTGGCAAGGTGGAAAGATAAAATCAATATTTTATTTAAAATAAGTCTCCTGGGAAGAAAACAACTCAAGGTAAGCATTATCTTGAAAAAAAAAGAGGGGGGAGACTGATGCTGTTTCACAGTAATACTGTGGGAACCAGTAACTAGTTATACAACAAAACAGGCGTAGAAAGTCCTTCCGTCTCCTCAGTTGTATACTTCATGTGCTCAGTCACTCAGTCATGTCCTACTCTTTGCAACCCCGCCAGGCTCCTCTGGCCATGGGATTCTCCAGGCAAGAATACTGGAGTGGGGTGCCACGCCCTCCTCCAGGGGATCTTCTGACCCAGGGATCGAGCCCACCTCACTGGTGCCGCTCGTGTTCTGTAAAACCTTGTTACCCGGAGTGTTCAGAGGATGGCAACAGCAATGCCACCAGAGAGCCTGTAGAAATGCAAACACTCAGGCCCCGTCCAAGACCTACTGCTGAATCGAAACAGTATCCTCATGGGACTCACATTCACATGAAAGCTGGAAGGACATGGCTCAGGTGACCGGAAAGTATGAACGAAGCATCCGAATCTGAAGACCTAAAGCTGAAAAACCCAGGCTATTACTCAGTAGATGGACATTCATTTTAGCTGACTTAGCAGTTTTATTTGCATCCTCTCAGTGTCAGGTGGCAAGGTATGATTGCCATCAGCAGAGTTCTGGGTAGCAGGCAGTCCATTAGTGTGAATGAGTGCCCCCTGCAATCTGGCCACGGTGGGCTGCCTGCCTGCCTGCGTGTGGACGATGGATGACTTCCTGTTTGGAGAATAAATGAAAGTTAAGAGATGCAGGGGAGACTGAACGGTCACCATGGAAATGCTGATCCTGAGGGAGGGTTTAATGTACATGGTTGCTGCAGAGTCCATATGTGTGCTCCTCTCCATGGGCCGAACACATTTAATATTTTCCTCATGGTCCTTCTGGATAGCTTCCATGGGGATGCTTGGAAGTCATTAAGTGATGTCAGGGTGAGTCGCTAAGCATGAGGAATTTCTCATCATGGAAAGTGTCCAGAAGAATACGGGGACATTTTTAATGCATGCCGGAAACGGAGGGACAATTTTTGGAAATGATTTCTAGCTAGCATACCTAGGAATTTAGTGGTTGAGGGTCTTTGGTATCACAGACCCAGCTGTTGAGAAGCACCACAGTGGATGGGGTAAGTGATCACCTAGTAATCAGAACTGGAGTTGTTTTCTTCCAGCCTGGGGAGACTTATTCTACTTAATTCGTCTGTCAGCTGCCCTTGACTGCACACCACTTAGGGTGGACGTGGCTTTGCGAACAGCCACACAATGGCCAGGGAGCCCATCATCAGGAACCTTTTTTGAATGGGAAGGTCAACTCTTATCTCTGGAGTTAGAGCTCCAAATGGGGAAAGAAAATAATAAGCTTTGAAATAAGTGGGCCGCAGAGAAGCAGTACAAGATTTCGTTTTTGTCAGTGGATGATGCTATAGCCCACGGAAAAAATAAAATTATGTATTTCTCAGGCCTTTTCTGGGATTGGTAGGCTGGGAAAGGAAAAGAGGGCATGTTGGCCTTTTTTTTTTTTTTTTTTGGTTGGGAACATCATTTTCTTTTATAGCAGAAATGTTTTCCACTTTGCATTTCGTCTCAAATTGGCAGATTCAGCCACTGTGTATCTAAAAAGTATGTCCACATATTAAACTTTTTTTTTTTTTTGCAGTTGGCAACAGTTATTTAATTTTATAGGAAAAGAGAAAAATCTAAGAATATTGTATATTGATGCCTCTGAGATACTTTCAAGTGGAGGAAGTCGAACCGAATCCCATTGTTTTATTGCATGGTGCCCATGATTGATCGTTGTCATAGAAACAGAGGTCTATGCCAGTGTCTGTTAGATGGGCAAGCTATCCATAGAGTCGCTTTTGATTTTGCCAAATTGGACCAAGAATTTCACGTGGGTTCTATCGAAATGGTCCTGCTTTAACTGTTTAATTCAAATGCCCTCTCATATTGAGAATATTCAAGTTCTAATAGATTTGTTAGATTAGCAGACATCTATGGAGCATGAGCTTGTGCCAGGAGTTGGGAATATGTCAGTTTTCTTCTGTTGAGTGGTGGGGTGGGGGAAGACTTGAAAGAATCCTCACAATGGAGTCCTAAGCAGAAGGGTCCCTTTAGGACCCCCTGAATTCACTGCTAGAGAAACTTGCTTTCTTATGTTTGTATGTTCATAGTAAGTGTTCGGAGAAGGCAATGGCACCCCACTCCAGTACTCTTGCCTGGAAAATCCCATGGATGGAGGAGCCTGGTAGGCTGCAGTCCATGGGGTCGAGAAGAGTTGGACACAACTGAGTGACTTCACTTTCACTTTTCACTTTCATACATTGGAGAAGGAAATGGCAACCCACTCCAGTGTTCTTGCCTGGAGAATCCCAGGGACGGGGGAGCACAGAGTCGGACATGACTGAATCGACTTAGCAGCAGTGGTAAGTGTGCTCAGTCGTGCCTGACTCTTTGCAACCCCATGGACTGCAGCACCAGGCTCCTCTGTCCATGAGATTTTCCAGGCAAGGATACTGGAGGGGGTTGCCATTTCCTTCTCCATGTATGTTCATAAGTAGGTGTTGATTGGTACAGGTAAACTTGCTTGAGGATGTCCTTGCATTGTTTGGAAATATGACTGTTGAGACATTCTTAAGCAGCAATGCCTTTATATTTTAAATAGCTGAAAGACATGTTCTCCTTTGTTCTTTAATTAATAACACTTCTAGCACATTCAGAATATGAATAATGTTGAAAGCCTACTTCTGTGTACCAGCGTGCCAGTAAATCGCTTTACATTTAAATTAGTCCCTGTACTCAAAGCTTGTGGTGTATTTTAGAAGGTTTGAAAATAAACAGTAAATGAGCTAGCCCTCGGTTTCAGTAGCTGGCACTTTCCCAGGGAGGTGCATTGGCAATCAGATCTGTAAATTGACCATTCCTTTCCTTACTTCAGTTGAAGTGAGAGGGGAGCTATTTCCAAGATTTTACAAGAATATCACAATGTATGAGAACCGATTTGGGCAATTTTTACTCCACATGTGCATACCCGGGGGCATAAAATAATGAAGAGAAGGACTAGAGGAAAGCCTGAAATGGTTTTGAGGGTCAGCAACAGTAATGACACCTTTTTTTTTGTTTGTTTCAAGGTCTTAAAATTACTTTTTTCAGAGGGAAAAATGAAGCCTTATCCCGTGTATTTAAGTTACTGCATGTCTCTATTTCCGACGCTCCATCCTCTGCCAGGACCTTACTGTAATGACTCCACTGTAAATGGATTCTGCTCATTTGACTTGTTCTTTGTCCTCTTTGCCTAATAATTTGGTTTAACGCAAATTGAAGAGAAAGTGTCAGACCAGTTGGGAATGTTAGCACCAGCTCTGTGCCAGTTTATGAGTGATAATGCATTGTGTAATGAATCACAAGTTGGAAGATATTTGCTATTGCAACAGCTGGAAAGGGTTGGCATGAGCATTGCTGAGCAATTGGGTTTCCAGGAAGGTAAAGAGCTAGAGCCGTCCCTGGGTGTGAGCCTTTGTAGAAAAGAGAATAAAATCATCTCTCTATTGGCCCTAACTCAAGGGTAATAACATCAGCAAGAACACAACAGCAGCCAGCATTTCTTGAATGTTTACTATAGGCCAAGCACTGACTACAAGAGTTCCCTTTTACCACATTGAGTGTTATGTGGTAGACGCTATTGTTATCTCCAGTTCACAGATGCTGAAACAAGGGAAATCCTGATCAACCCAACTAATTAGTATGTGATCGACAGTCTTCTTCACAGTGCCATTTTTGGGTTTATTATGGTGTTTTGGAGCCCAAAAATAAAGTCTGACACTGTTTCCACTGTTTCCCCATCTATTTCCCATGAAGTGATGGGACCAGATGCCATGATCTTCGTTTTCTGAATATTGAGCTTTAAGCCAATTTTTTCAGTCTCCTCTTTCACTTTCATCAAGAGGCTTTTTAGTTCCTCTTCACTTTCTGCCATAAGGGTGGTGTCATCTGCATATCTGAGGTTATTGATATTTCTCCCAGCAATCTTGATTCCAGCTTGTGCTTCTTCCAGCCCAGCGTTTCTCATGATGTACTCTGCATAGAAGTTAAATAAGCAGGGTGACAATATACAGCCTCGACGTACTCCTTTTCCTATTTGGAACCAGTCTGTTGTTCCATGTCCAGTTCTAACTGTTGCTTCCTGACCTGCATATAGGTTTCTCAAGAGGCAGGTCAGGTGGTCTGGTATTCCCATCTCTTTCAGAATTTTCCACAGTTTATTGTGATCCACACAGTCAAAGGCTTTGGCACAGTCAATAAAGCAGAAATAGATGTTTTTCTGGAACTCTCTTGCTTTTTCCATGATCCAGCGGATGTTGGCAATTTGATCTGTGGTTCCTCTGCCTTTTCTAAAACTAGCTTGAACATCAGGAAGTTCACGGTTCACGTATTGCTGAAGCCTGGCTTGGAGAATTTTGAGCATTACTTTACTAGCGTGTGAGATGAGTGCAATTGTGCGGTAGTTTGAGCATTCTTTGGCATCGCCTTTCTTTGGGATTGGAATGAAAACTGACCTTTTCCAGTCCTGTGGCCACTGCTGAGTTGACTGCAGCCATGAAATTAAAAGACGCTGACTCCTTGGAAGAAAAGTTATGACCAGTCTAGATAGCATATTGAAAAGCAGAGACATTCCTTTGCCAACAAAGGTCCGTCTAGTCAAGGCTATGGTTTTTCCAGTGGTCACGTATGTATGTGAGAGTTGGAATGTGAAGAAAGCTGAGTGCCGAAGAATTGATGCTTTTGAACTGTGGTGTTGGAGAAGACTCTTGAGAGTCCCTTGGACTGCAAAGAGATCCAACCAGTCCATCCTAAAGGAGATCAGTCCTGGGTGTTCATTGGAAGGACTGATGCTAAAGCTGAAACTCCAATACTTTGGCCACCTCATGCAAAGAGTTGACTCATTGGAAAAGAGTCTGATGCTGGGAGGGATTGGGGGCAGGAGGAGAAGGGGATGACAGAGGATGAGATGGCATCATTGACTCGATGGACGTGAGTTTGAGTGAACTCAGGGAGATGGTGATGGACAGGGAGGCCTGGTGTGCTGCAATTCATGGGGTCACAGAGAGTCGGACACAACTAAGCGACTGGACTGAACTGATGGTGTTTTGTTGTTTTGAGTATATAAAATTCACGTATATTCATTTGTGTGTGTATGTATAAGAATGCTCGTGATTCATTGCTATGTTTTATCTACTCTACCCGCTGGAGTATAAAATTGCTTTTCTTCTGAAATTACCAAATTCCAGGGATCTGTCAACGTTGTAATTTGAATGGGTTGCCAAAAGCATAGTAACTGTTGTGAAAGTTACTACTGAAATGCCTTGCTATGATTTCTTCTAAGTTTTTCATGCTATTTTGATTGTTATGAAATTTCTTTGAATAATTTTAAAAAGCACCTAAGAATCTTTTAAAAAATGATCATAAAGATTTCCATCCCTGACAGTTGGAAGAAGAACATTCTTTTTTGGTTTTCTTCCTTTCTTTCTTTTTATTGGAGTATAGTTGCTTTTTCCTGCTGTGTCAGTTTCTGCTATACAGCAAAGTAGGAAAAAGAACATTTTTAATGGAATGAATCACTCAGAAATGCAACCATTTTATAGAAAGTATTGTTGAATTTTGAAACATTGCAACTTAAAAAGAAGTTTGTAACTTTATTAAGGCATAATTTGCATACATAAAATGTACCTGCTTCAAGGGTAGCAGTCAGTGATTAATACATTTTATACAGCCGTGCAGCCTTCGCACAGTCCACTGTTAGGACACTTTCACCACAGAAGCCTCCCTAGTGCTCATCTGCAGTCATTCCCCACTTGCTCCAAGACCAGGAACCACTGATCTGCTTTTGTTGTTGTTTAGCTCTTTCATGATATTTGCAAATATCTTTTTTTTTAATTAATTAATTTTAACTGGAGGCTAATTACTTTACAATATTGTAGTGGTTTTTGCCATACATTGACATGAATCTGCCATGGGTGTACATGGGTCCCCATCCTGAACCCCCCTCCCACCTCCCTCCCCATCCCATCCCTCAGGGTCATCCCAGCGCACCAGCCCTGAGCACCCTGTCTCATGCATTGAGCCTGGACTTGCAGTCTATTTCACATATGGTAATATACATGTTTCAATGCTATTCTCTCAAATCATCCCACCCTTGCCTTCTCCCAGAGTCCAAAAGTCTGTTCTTCATATGTCTATGTCTCTTTTGCTGTCTTGGATGTAGGGTCATTGTTACCATCTTTCTGAATTCCATATATATGCGACTGTATTGGTGTTTTTCTTTCTGACTTACTTCACTGTGTATAATCGGCTCCAGTTTCATCCACCTCATTAGAACTGGTTCAAATGTATTCTTTTTAATGGCTGAGTAATACTCCATTGTGTATATGTACCACAGCTTTCTTATCCATTCATCTGCTGATGGGCATCTAGGTTGCTTCCGTGTCCTGGCTATTATAAACAGTGCTGCAATGAACATTGGGGTACACGTGTCTCTTTCCCTTCTGGTTTCCTCAGTGTGTATGCCCAGCAGTGGGATTGCTGGATCATAAGGCAGTTCTATTTCCAGTTTTTTAAGGAATCTCCACACTGTTCTCCATAGTGGCTGTACTAGTTTGCATTCCCACCAACAGTGTACAAGGGTTCCCTTTTCTCCACACCCTCGCCAGCATTCATTGTTTGTAGACTTCTGGATGGCAGCCATTCTGACCAGTGTGAGATGGTACCTCATTGTGGTTTTGATTTGCATTTCTCTCATAATGAGTGATGTTGAGCATCTTTTCATGTGTTTGTTAGCCATCTGTATGTCTTCTTTGGAGAAATGTCTGTTTAGTTCTTTGGCCCATTTTTTTTATTGGGTCATTTACTTTTCTGGAATTGAGCTGCATGAGCTGCTTGTATATTTTTGAGATTAATTCTTTGTCCGTTGCTTCATTTGCTGTTATTTTCTCCCATTCTGAAGGCTGTCTTTTCACCTTGCTTATAGTTTCCTTCATTGTGCAGAAGCTTTTAAGTTTAATTAGGCCCCATTTTTTAATTTTTGCTTTTATTTCCATTGCTCTGGGGAGTGGGTCATAGAGGATCCTGCTGTGATTTATGTCAGAGAGTGTTTTGCCTATGTTTTCGTCTGGAAATTTTATAGTTTCTGGTCTTACATTTAGATCTTTAATCCATTTTGATCTGCTTTTTAATTGCATCAACCTTGAAATGCTGACCCCATCCTTCTATGGGCTTCCCAGCTGGCACTAGTGGTAAAGAACCCACCTGCCAACGCAGGTGATGTAAGAGACGTAGATGCCATCCCTGAGTCAGGACGATCCCCTGGAAGAGGGCATGGCAACCCACTCCAGTATTCTTGCCTGGAGAATCCCATAGACAGAGGAACCTGGCAGACTACCGTCCATAAAGGTCGCAAAGGGTCAGACACGACCGAAGTGACGCTGCACAGCACATCCTTCTATATGCATTTAAGGGAAAGACTTTTTTCCGCCTTTGAAGTAGTTTGTAAAATTATGGGCTTACTAAATACATCATTTTTTAGCCTTTATTATGATCGTTCTCCTCTCCAGCTGAATGGCACTGGGGCTTACGAGGGTTTTATAAGTAACTTGTACCAGAGAGGATGCTTCAGTCTGTTTCAACGCAGTGAACTGCTTATTGTCTTTGCACTTTCTGCACATATGGGGTTTCTGAATTAATTCCAAACTTAGACAACTAAGGAAAAGCATTTAACGTTCATGGCAGGATGGAATAACAATTATCGTCCTCTGATGCCCCAAGGGCACTCCCCAGACATCTATTCTTCACTCCTGCTTCTCTCTGCTCCGTTTGGAGGTACTTTCTCTGCTTCAGTCCAAAATACCATTTAGAGGCTGATTAGATTTCAAATTATATTAACATATTTTAAGCTGTATATCTTTTTGCTTTTTCATGGCTAAAATATGCTTTCCATGTGCTTTGTCTGTTTTTTGGGTGAGATCCAGTTATTTTGTCATCTCTCTCTCCCCTTCTCAAGGCGGTTTTCCCACTTGTACTTTCATCACTTTACTATTCAAGATCTTTGAGGACTTTTTTTTTTGTTATTATTATCCATTTCTTTCTTCTCAAGGAGAAGGACTTCATTGTGAACTTCGGTATCCTGCTGTGCAGTACAGCTGCACCTGGGGAAACTCTGTTCATTGAGCCATCGTTGAGTGCCTTTGTGATTCAGTGTTCAGATGCTGCTGGCTTTTGGATTCCAGAGAAATTTGTGTGTTCATTATCTATATCTATGTCTGTATCTGTTTATGTCTGTGTATCCCTTTTCTTTATGTTCAAGGCCGTCGCTAAGCCGAAAACAATGCTTGGTTTCCTCTGTGAGGCTTCTTACGGGGTGAGAAGGTGAAGCTGGTCCCTGGCCAAGACCCATCTGAAAGCTGTGGGCTTCTTTCTAGGCACAGTGCTGAGGCTGATGAAATGCTGAGATTGCTATCAGTTCTCACTTTCTTGTCTCCTTCTTGGTGATCTGTTCATCCACAAAACCAAGGATTGATGCTTTGCTAAGAATCATGTATAGCAGACCCTTTTTAAAACCAGTGGAACCAGTTGGCAGTTTTTAAAGCTCCCCATTTTGGCTGGTGTCTCACATACTAAGGTGAATACGAAGTCCACCATTGAAGTCCCTGGACCCTGTACCTTCAACTGAAGTTTTCTTGTTTTAGCTCCAATGTGCATGCTAAGTCACTTGATCATGACTGACTCTTTGTGACCCCATGGACTGTAGCCTGCCAGACTCCTCTGTCCATGGGATTCTTCAGGCAAGAATACTGGAGTGGGTGGCCATGCCCTCCTCCAGGGGCTGTTCCCGACCCAGGGATTGAACCCACATCTCTTACGTCTCCTGCATTTGCAGGTGGGTTCTTTAGCTCTAACAGTGGCTCTTAAATCTGGGGATCATAGTCTCCTTTGAGACTCTTACGAGTGCTGTGATCCAGGGAAGCTGTCCCCAGAAGAGTTACACTTCACAGGTGAGCTAACACTCCCTTTTTCTATTATGTGCTCATCAGTGTTTCATCTTTTTATTCTTGTGTCCTTTTGAAGGGAATTTATACATCCTTGATATTCACTCATCAAGTGACAGAAAGGAAATCTTTAGATCTCTTAGTTTCCTGCTGTTTAGTAGTGGTTTTCTTGAAGCAACCTGAAGATTGAGCCCAGAAAGAGAGATTCGAGAGTCAGTTCTGCCTCCTGTGTTCTTTCATGCCTTTGATTACCAAAAGAAATTTCTGGTTCTTGACAAAACATTTCCCATGCATAATTAATTATTCAGTTCAATTGGACATGGGAATTTGCTTTCTTTCACTTGTTTCTTTCTCAGAACAAGAGTCTGGTGCTTCTGTACAAAGGAAGCCACAAACATACAGTCCTTCTTCAGATCACCCATGCTTCCTTTTTTCTCCTCCTTCCTTTCCTTCTTTACACCTTAATTTTTACCTCCTTAATTTGAGCTTTTAGTTCATGTGAGGTAATTTCACATGAAATTTTTCATGTGAAAAATTCATGTAAATGAGAAGAGGTAATTTTTCTTTTCATTTTTTTTCACTTATAGAAAATCATATTCCTGGCATTAAATTCTCCCTTCTAAACAGATGATACCTAGGGCTCTTCATCACGTTGTCCTGGCCAGTACATTTTCAAAATGGTGGAATGCTTCCCAGCTGATGATTCTGGAGCCCCTAGGGTACCCATGAGTGTGTCCCAGTGGTGGCGTTTTTCTTATTATCTTGAAAAAAAGACTACAAATATAGGAACTTCCCTGGTGGTCCAGTGATTAAGACTGTGATCTCGGAGTGCAGGGCCACGAGTCCCATCCCTGGTGGGCAAACTAAGATCCCCCTTGCTAAAAAATCAGAAACAGCAAATACCCCCATCCAAAACTAGAAATCTAATTGGTGCTTAAATGTTTTTCCCCTTAAACAGGAATCAGAGATAACCTGAGTGTGTATCAAGCAGCCACATTTGGCGGTTAGTGGAGATCAGGCCCCATGACCCATTTCTCAGCTGTTCTGTCACTCAGCTGAACACCACAGGCTATAACATGATTTTGATTATTATGCATCTTTAAACTGATTTTGTTCTCAGCCATATATTGTTCAATTTATATTCATAATGAACTATTGGTTAAATATAGGAAATTAATAAGGGGCAGAATACTGCCACTTTTTATTTAGGTGTTTCTGGTACTTAAAAAATAATATTAGCAAAATATAATGATAATTTTTATCAAACTTAGTTTTTAATATTTTATTATACTTATATATTTAATGATATATTAATTATATATTTTGATATATCATTAATTATTAATGATATATAATGATTACATTTTATATATAATGATTAATGATATATAATGATATATATTAATGATAAAATGACTGATGTTTTAATCACTCCTCACTCAGACTGTTATTAATAAACAAGATGGTTTTGGTGCAAAGTGTACCTCAGGTCACAAAAAGCAATTATTTTTTACATTAAAACATGTATTTTGATTTGTCTTCATTTTAATATATATTTGATGATAATACGACATAATATATAGTCATTTAAAATTTTTTTCATGATCAATCATGTATTTACCTTGTACATTAAAATTACTTGAAGATACATAACATAGGTTGATTGGGAAGAATAGACTTCATCTTTATACTTCATAAGTATTATCCAAGTTCTATTTATACCGTTTCCAATTTAAATGGAAACATTTCATTTAAAATAGCTATTGTTCAGAATGTCGAAATTGTTTAAAAATTACTCAGGATGTTCAGGAGTTTGAATAGTGCTATTAAGAGATTCTTGGAGAAAAATTGGAAGCCTCGGTACCTGAATTATAGAGGGGTGATTGAGGAGAAGTTTGGGAATATCTTGGATCGAAGTGCCCTTAATAACATGGTACTTGGATTTTGTCAGGCATTTGGTAAATTTTTGTTCCTTTAAGGTGTTTAAATTAAAGATACTTATTTGTTTGGATGCCTCAGGTCTTAATTGTGTCACTTGGTATCTTTCCTTTTGGTGGCGAGACTCAATAGTTTCGGCACACGGGCTCAGTTGCTCCCGGGATGTGGGGTCTTAATTCCCCAACCAGGGATCGAACCCCATTCCCCTGCATTGCAAGGTGAATTCTTAACCACCGGCCCACCAGGGAAGTCCCAGGAGTTTACATTTCATATATGGTACTTTACTCATTTAGCGCTGTTTTCATTAAAAAAATGGAAGTCCTCGTACAGTATATGGAAACTTAAGCTGATAACTCGTAGCTGCTATGGAACCCTCCTCCTGGAGATTCGTTATAGGAAGATACTCCTTCCCCAGTCCGGGGACCTGGTGTTACTGAATGAAGTGTTGCTTTTACCCACAGAGTGACTTCTGTCAGTCTAAGTGAAAAATATGCCTACATTCTTACTCCAGGAACCTTCTTAAATAATTTGCCGATCCGTTCCAAATAAGGTACATGCTGCCGACTTTAAAAGTCACTTGTGCACGCCTTCCTCCAGTGTTTCAAGCAGTAGGTAATACATTAACCAGTTACATGTTTCAGGTTAGACACAGAAGAAGGAATTTCAAAGACAGCTCACGCCCTTGTGTCGGTGGTTTGGAGCACACGCTTGCTTCTCTTACTCAGTGAGGCCCAGTTATCAAGGATGTGAGGGCTTCTCTGGTGGCTCAGATGGTAAAGAGTCTGCCTGCAGTGCAGGAGACACAGATTCGATCCCTGGGTTGGGAAGATCCCCTGGAGAAGGGAATGGTAACCACTCCAGTATTCTTGCCTGGAGAATCCCATGGAAGAGCCTGGTGGGCTACAGTCCGTGGGTTCTCAAAGAGTTGGATACAGCTAAGCAACTAACACACACACGTATCAATGATGTGAACCCTGCCTTCCTCTCTAAAGCCACTTTTTCTCTTGACGTGTCTTACTTTCAAGGTCCCTTTTATTTAGTTCGCGTGTATTTTGTGTGGTCTGGACTCTTGGCCAGGAGACATGAGATACTTAGAAGGTAGAATTTGTAGAATTTGTTGTCTGATTGGATGTGGGAAGAAGGAAAAGTGAAGAAAATGCAAAGGAAAGAAAAGGCATCTTAGATGCAGGAGGCATGTGTTTGGGCTGTAATGTGGGGAATGGTGAGATTAAATGTTAAAGAATACAGTCTGCATAAAAGCCGTGGACACATCCTCAACAATTTTTGTATGTTGACCACTTTATATGCATTTTAAAATGTATTTCCCCACCAGCCTTTTGAGGTAAATTCTGTTTTTTTTTTTTTTCTCTCTTATAGGTGAGGAAACAGATTTACAGGGATTGTGTAATATGTTCAAAATAACCCAGCTAGAAAATAATTCATAGGCCAGAACTTGATTACACTATTGCCTTCCAGTGGGAAAAATGAAGTGAATTTGGAGTTGTATCTAGTCAACAGTATCACATGCTGCTAAGCACATCACACTGTTTTCTTTATCTGCCTTGACTCATATATGTATTTATACCTCTGGGGAAAGAAATTGTGCAGACTAACTTTATAAACATACAGAGAAGCAAGCAGATGATGCTGCTTTGAAGTTTGGGTTGTCATTTTTCTGCTTGCGGCCAAATGTAGATTGAAAGTTGAAGGTCAGGTGGTTGTCACAGGACAAGACATCGTGTGCCAGCCATTGAGGTTACAAAGATGAGTAAGGTCCTGTTTCTGCCCTGAGACGCTCCCAGGACAAGGCAGGAGACCAGCCCTCCAAGGATGGGTTATAGTGCCGTGTGCTAAGTGCTGAGTCCCATGACTGCAGAAGAGGGGGCCACCCATTGGTTTGGGGCAGTAAGCAGGCTGAGGAGCAAGACAGATATGATCACAATATCCTTATTCCCCTCCTCCGCTGTGTCTCAAAGTTTCCCTTTGTCTCATTAGAAACCCGAGCATCATCCAGACACCTTCCCTTTCTCTGCACTGTCCCCATATCCAACAAGAGCCTCAGGGTGCCCCAGGAATGCTCTGAGAATCCAGTTTCCCGCCTCCAGGCTCCCACGCTTGGCCTGGCTCTTCTCAGAAGTTCCCTTAGTTCAGTTCAGTTCAGTCGCTCAGTCGTGTCTAACTCTTGGCAACCCCATGGACTGCAGTATGCCAGGCTTCCCTGTCCATCACCAACTCCTGAAACTTGCTCAGACTCATGTCCATTGAGTCAATAATGCCATCTAACCATCTCATTCTCTGTCATCCCCTTTCCTTCTGCCTTCAGTCTTTCCCAGTATCAGGCTCTTTTCCAAGGAGTCAGTTCTTTGCATCATGTGGCCAAAGGATTGGAGTTTCAGCTTCAGCATCAGTTCTTCTAATGAATATTCAGGACTGATCTCTTTTAGGATGGACTGGTTGGATCTCCTTGCAGTCCAAGGGACTCTCAAGAGTCTTCTCCAACACCACAGTTCAAAAGCATCAATTCTTCAGTGCTCAGTTTTCTTTATAGTCCAACTCTCACATCCATACATGACTACTGGAAAAACCATAGCTTTGACTAGACGGACCTTTGTTGGCAAAGTAATGTCTCTGCTTTTTAATATACTGTCTATGTTGGTCATATCTTTTCTTCCAAGAAGCAGGTGTCTTAATTTTATGGCTGCAGTCACCATTTGCAGTGATTTTGGAGCCCAAGAAAATAAGTTTGTCACTGTTTCCATTGTTTCCCCATCTATTTGCCATGAAGTGATGGGACCGGATGCCATGGTCTTAGCTTTTTGAATGTTGAGTTTTAAGCCAGCTTTTTCACATTCTTCTTTCATTTTCCTCATGAGGTTCTTTAGTTCCTCTTCACTTTCTGCCAAAATGGCAGTGTCATCTGCATATCTGAGATTATTGATATATCTCCCAGCAATCTTGATTCCAGCTTGTGCTTCATCCAGCCCAGCATTTTGCATGATGTACTCTGCATATAAGTTAAATAAGCGGTGTGACAATATACAGCCTTGACGTACTCCTTTCCCAATTTGGAACTAGTCCGATGTGTCTGGTTCTAACTGTTGCTTCTTGGCCCGCATACAGGTTTCTCAGGAGGTAGGTAAGGTGGTCTGGTATTCCCATATGTTTAAGAATTTTCCACAGAAATTCCCTAGCTGATCTGTGCTTCCTGCCTCTGTTCCCGTCCACGCTCTCCTCCATGTTGCCTCCAGAGGGCGCTCCCTAAGACACTGAGTCAATGAGGTCATCACTCCCCCTATTTTTGTCGGAACACAGCCAGTAAAACTCCAAGTTGTGGACTCGTTTCCCTTGTCCACCCTCATTTCTTGCCTTTTCCCCAGGCGCATCCTAAGTCTCAGTTCTCCAGACAGCTTGTGTTTTTAACCTCCAGTTTTTGTAGTCCCACTCCCTCTGTCTGCCTGATGTGCCTTCAGTCTGGTTTTTCTGGGGCTCCTCTCATAAGGCAGTTTCTCTGCAGCATTTAGGTACTTTCTCTGCCAATGGAGAAGGAGCAGCCCCATCAGGCCAGAGGTCCAGCATCTTAGTGCTGTGAGAATTTTCCTCTAGAAAGCCCTGAATGTTCAGACCTCAAGATAAGTATTTTCCTTTTTCGTCTGTATCCTTCACCAGACCAAGAAATGTTGACTGATTTTTCTTACCACAACAGTAAACCTACAACTGTTAATGTCACCCCATTCTGAGATAAAGCCTGCTTTATAGAGCATTGCCAGATATCTGACCGTTTACAAAAAGTGCAATAAGTTTTAAACATAGTAGTAGATGGTCAGCCTATTATCTATTCCTACCAAGCACGTGGCACATTCGGGGACTCTCGTGGTCGAAAACACACAATCTGGATCACTAACATGTGTTAACCTCCCCAGTTGACCTCAGTCATGATTCATCCCTGGCAGAATGGAAAGCTTTGGTTCTCTCATGTTGCCCAAGTGAAGATCAAAGCTCGTACCAGAGGAAACAAGATTCTGTCTTGTTTTGATCAGAAACAAACTGGGCTAAACATTATCAGTGTGAGACAAGAGTCAACGCCCCCCCAAAACAAAAAGGGAGTTAGGGAAATTCAGTGACCAAGACTACCTGTTGTAGGTATTTTTGTGCCAAGAACAAATTAAAAAAAAAAGAAAATTAAAATACAATTTAAAAAAAGATGTCTTTGCCAGAGAGTTGAGGTAGAAAGAGGAGGAGGAGGATATGGGGTTTGGAGCAAATAAGAACCTTTGACAAATGGACAACCCTGGCTTCCTGTTGGAAGACGGTCCTGCAGAGAAGGTGTTGAGAGCTGAGAATGTGCTGGGAAGAAACATATACAGACTGACTAGGAACCAGATTCTGTTTCTGAAAGTCGTTAGAGGTCTATGAACCACATAAAGCATAACGGCGAAAGGTCTGTGTTTCTGGATAGAAGGTCTGTGTTTCTATCCAGGCTGGCAGGACCTGGATCCCCAGACATTGCGCCTGTCCTGCTGGGTTTATAATGTAAGGTTTTCTGGTCGAGCAGGGGAGAGCTTTACCTTTTATTCGTAAGTGTGTGAGATAACACTGAGGAGAAGCAATTTGAAGCAGGCCAGAAATCAGGCCTATTGAAGATACTGGTAAAATTAAAACCAGCCCCTGTAGCATGGGCTTCCCCAGTGACTCAGTGGTAAAGAATCCACCTGCCAATGCAGGAGACATGGGTTCCATCCCTGGGTAAGGAAGATCCCCTGGAAAAATAAATAGCAATTCACTCCAGTATTCTTGCCTGGGAAATTTCATGGATGGAGGTGCCTGGCAGGCTACCATCCATAGGGTCTCAGAAGAGTCAAACACAACTCAGCAATTAAACGGCAACCTGAAGCATAAGACTGATTATGGTAAAAGCCATTTTAAAATTATTTCAGGCCCCATCCCCCCCCCCACCCCCACAGGAAACTTGTGTTTATAAATAGCCCCAGTGATGGTCAGTAGATTGAGAGTGTTCTTGGAAAATATAGAATCAAAATGTATTTCTTTGATTGATTATTGATATTTCATCAATTTTTTACTGGTTATTGATGTCTCATCAGCTTTTTAAAAGTATTCGCAAACATTACAATCCGTAGGAGCCTTGAAATAGAGAATGGAGGTGGGAAGGACTGTGATGCGCTGAGAAAATGGCTGCACTAGGAAAAAGTAAGGCTAAGAATAGTGAGCGTTCTCGAGCTATTATGAGCTAAGACATAAATGGAAACGTGGTTGTCACGGGGCGTCTTAGCAGTGGGAGAAGGGAGTTGGCTTTGTCAAGAGGGACAGATACTTTCCTAGCACTGATGGTTCAGATTCTGCTGCCTCAGGATCTCCAGGGCCTCTGGGAAGCCCTGCACGTCCAGCAGCCCCCCACTCAGCTGGCCTGGGGGGTGCAGGGGCGCCGATGCTGTCCACCCCCCTGCAGGGCACACTCCCCCGTCTGTCTTCCCACCTCTTTCCCGGGCTGTGTCTCCCTGCCCTGCACCACGTCCCCCCGCAACGTGGAAAACAGCTGGCCTTTCATTCTTCACAGCACAATTCAGGCCAAAAATGATATTTAACAAAAGTTTCCAGATGCCTTTTACATTAAAAAAAACTTTTTTTTTTGGAAAAGCCTTAAGCTTGGACTGCTCTTGAAGGCCAGGGTCCAGTCGTCTCTGGCATGTGGTAGCTGCCAGCTCATCTGCCCATGATGGGGGTGCTCGTCTTTGGATCTGGATCCCCCCTGGACTCCAGCCTCAGCCCTGAGAGCCAACTCTCTAAGCTGGACCAGCCTGCAGAGGTGAATTTGAGTCTTCAGTTAAGAAGTAACAGGAAAACTCCATGAAACTGTACCATTTTCCTACATCATGTTTTTTTTTTTTTTTTTTTAAAAACACTGTTGTTTGGACCCAGCCAAAGCATCCTTTATAAATGGACACTCTAGTACTGCCCAAGGGCTCCCTTAAATTTTGTGCTAAAAGCCGAAAATGCAGGTTTGGTGTTTCTTGCTCTCTGGCCTCTGCCCACCTTCACCGTCCTCTCCTTGTCTCCTGGGGGAAGTTGGTCATCACTCCTGACAGAGTCCTGGGACAGCGTGTGCCCCCAGCAGTATGGGGGTCTCTGGTATTTACCCTTGCCTCCGCCAACCCAGCCCCTCCCAGGTGAAAGGGAGTGAGGAGGAGACAAGAGCAAACATCATCTACCAGGAAGCTCCGCAGTGGAATAGAGACATCAGGATCCTTGGGCAGGCCCCGTGTGCCGGCATCTGCGTGGCCTCACCTTCCAGCCCCATCTTTACGTGTCTGTATGTGCCATTAAGCTACAGGTTTCTTGTAATCAGAGGATGGATCTTATCACGTTTCTGTGCCCACCAATGTGTGTCTGTTGGAGCTGCTCAAAATCGATTATCAGTGTAATACCCTAACACCTCCTTATTCTGTTAATCGCAACGTGGTAATCACAGGTCCCTTTATAAAGGCTTGTGTTTCCTGTGGCAACACCTTTGCTGAAGCTCAGTACCTTCTTTGGTTGCAAGCTTGGCATCCCACTTGCAGAAACATGCAAACACACTCTGTCACTCAGCGTGTTTCAGAAGCTGAAGTAGAAGGCATTCAGGTCGTCCTACGTAGACCTCTCTGGCCACTGATCCTCTCTCCCCACGTGCTTTCTTTGGACTCCTGAGTTTAGGTGATGTATTCTAGAGCCCGGGGGATTAAGGGTTGTACTCCAGAAGGCTAGTGCAGGGAGTGTTTCAAGGCAGAGAAATAGTGCCTGGCACTGACATGGTCTGTTCAAGAAGCTAACTAAGTAATGCTGATAATTGCCAAATAGTGCTGTCCAATGAGTAAACAGTGTCATTGGTTGCTGAGTTGAATGGGGAAGAGGATCTGATTGGAGCTGATGAAGGGAGACCATTTAATACCTTACATAGAGCAACAGTAGAATTTTCTTATTAAAAGCATCCAACCTTGTGCTAAGTACCATGAGATTTGGTTTGGGTAGATATTTTTCTTGAAGTATTTCTTCAAACAAGTAATGCATTTTATTACTGGATAGCTAATTGAAAATACATGCTTGTGCGCATCGACTCTTTGCGACCCCATGGACCATAGCTCTCCAGGCTCCTCTGTCCGTGGGATTCTCCAGGCAAGAATACTGGAGTGGGTTGCCATTTCTTCCTCTGGGGAAATTTCCTGACTCAGAGATCAAATCTGCATCTGGTATGTCTCCTGCATTGGCAGGTGGATTTTTTACCACTAGCACCACTTGGGAAGCTCCCAACAATATGCAAATGAAATATTCTCTTTTAGGTTCCTATCTGTCTATTCAAAGTTGCCCAAACACCAGGATAATAGGAATCCAAAGGAAGAGTGAAGGGAAGGAGAGCTTCAGGAGTCCGTGCCATAGTGCCCTTGAGATGTCCATCATGTGTCTCTCTCTGGTTTGCCCTTTTCAAATCTTCACTAGCAGCTGGCAAGCTTACTGTGCTTAATGGCAGACTGTAGTTTTCTTGGTTTATCCCAACTGTAATTTCACTTGGTAACATCAGGATATTAGTTTTTTCCTCAGTTTTAAAGGATAACGTGCAGTAATTTAGGGACTTATTTTTGATGAACGATGGTAGGGTAAATACAGAAAACATGAGCAGTCATGGGAACTTTATGGTTGAAGCTTTAAAGATACTTATAGATGGACTCTTGTCTCTTCAGGGCACTGGTACAGAGCTGGCTTCTGCCCTTTGTTTACCCTTAGTAATTTTTTCCTTTGTTAAAGCAGTTTGCAAAATATGTGCAGTATGGTTTCCTTCATACTTAAAAAGTTTAGAAAACACCACAGCAAATTGGTGGTATGTTACCTGTAAGAAAGAGGGTGGGATTGGACTCTAAAGCAGTGGTTCCCAACCTTTATGGCACGCGGGACCCGTTTCGTGGGAGAGTTTTTCCACAGACTGGGGTGGGGATGGTTTGGGGATGATTCAAGTGCATTGCATTTATCATGCACTTTATTTCTATTATTATCAAATCAGCTCCGCCTTAGATCATGAGGCATTAGATCCCAGATGCTGGGGACCCCTGCACAGATTCATTTGCTTTGTATCATTTGTTCACAATGTGAATCTACTGTAAGTATAAAGATAAAAGTGTCCAAAGACAACTCAAGCTCCTCCTAGGGAGGGAAATCAGTATAATTTATTTATATAATTTTGAGATAAAAATCACATTATTTTAAAATTTTGATAAAATATTACTTTGGGAGCCGTCAGGCATATTAATATAGTATCCAAGTTTATCTCAAAATGGATACTTAAAAATTCAGTTATTAAGAGTTTATCTTTGGCAGTAAGGTGATAATTAAACATTCATTTTCCTCCATAGATGATATCTATTTGAAGGTTTGTTTTCAAACTCATCTTTTTTTTTAATGTGAACCATTTTAAGTCTTTATTAAATTTGTTACAATTGCTTCTGTTTTTTTATGTTTTGGATTTTTTAGCCTCCAGGCATGTGAGCTATTAGCTCTCTTAGGGGTTGAACCCACACTCCCTGCGTTGGAAGGCAAAGTCTTAACCGCTGGACCAATGACATCCCTCAAAGTCTGATCTTGATTTATGCAATCGTATGACATTTTTGCGGAGAAGGCAATGGCAACCCACTCCAGTGTTCTTGCCTGGAGAATCCCAGGGACGGCGGAGCCTGGTGGGCTGCCGTCTGTGGGGTCGCACGGAGTCGGACACCACTGAAGAGACTTAGCAGCAGCAGCACGACATTTTTGAAAAGGGAATGATAATTTTTAATGGGAAAGCTATATATGTATGCATATATAAGTCTATCCTAGAAGATTTTCAAAAACAAAAGTAGATTTCATGTAACAGTAGCAGGGAAGACCGCTTTGCATTGGCTTGTTGTTAATCTCACATCGGTTTTCACACCTTATTTGGTTTTCATTTTTCTTAACATGACGTACTGATGGCCTGCAGGTAGTCTGTGTAATAGGGATTTAGTGGGAACATAGAGAATAATAGCTGAATGGTTGTAGCTTTCATGAGTGTAATTAGCTTCTTATAAAAGTATAGTTCTGCAGAAAAGATCTGGATATAGAGTAACTATTTCCAGATTTAGGCTTTTATCCCTTGCCTTTTATAAGTTCCTTCTACTTCTGTGCTTTCGGCTTAGTGATCCTTCTAAGAAGATTTCCAAAGCTTCAGGTTTGTTTCCTGTCTCTCCCTTTTAGCTGTAACTCTCAGCAGACTATGGAGAGTTAGGTGCATAATTTCAAAAATTTCAGAATTTTTGAAAGACTTCTGTAAGATTTAACTGCTGTGCCCAGTGATGCATATCAGTCATTAGAAAACCTGACATCCTGCTATTGTCCCTTGTTGTCCAGTTTTAAACCAAGAGTCATTCACTGTCTGGGGAGAACGGCAGTGGAGAAGATGAATCTAGCGACTGTCTGGTGACCCTTGCATCTTGCCTTTTTCCTCACTCTTCATTCTGCCAGAGAACTCGCATTCATGGATGTTTACTGACATTTCTGTGTATGTTTGTAATGCCGCAAGGATTACTTGACTTTTCCTTTGTGATAGTCTAACCCTGCATGTCCATCTGCCCTTGTCTATTTTTAATGTCAAGAGACAAATAAATTTAGTTTTCTTCCTTTCGAAAAAACAGTTGTTTGAGAAGTCTCAGTTGGACCCATCTCTGTGCTTTTCTTGAACATCCTAATTATGTTGCAAAAATAACAACAGCACAGAAACTTCAAAATCCAGGAGGAAATGAGCCCATCGACTTGGAGATACATATATATGTAGAAATACATGCTGCTACTGCTGCTAAGTCCCTTCAGTCGTGTCCGACTCTGTGTGACCCCATAGACAGCAGCCTACCAGGCTCCCATGTCCCTGGGATTCTCCAGGCAAGAACACTGGAGTGGGTTGCCATTTCCTTCTCCAAAGCATGAAAGTGAAAAGTGAAAGGGAAGTCACTCAGTCGTGTCCAACTCTTCTCGATCCCATGGACTGTAGCCTACCAGGCTCCTCCATCCATGGGATTTGCCAGGCAAGAGTACTGGAGTGGGGTGCCATTGCCTTCTCCGTATATATGTATGTATGTATGTATGTATGTAGGTATAGATATTTGTATACACACACACATATATATATACGATCACTTAGAGGATCAGGGGTAGAGATAAGAAGCTGCACTATAAAGTACCACAGCAGATGGCTCATAGTACATTCTTAATAAATATTCATTGAATTAAAAAAAAAAAAGGATGAGAAAATTCAAGGGAAAATATTGTTTCCGAAGGGGTTCTGTATATCATTTATTTGTTATATGGTGACCTTACAGATTAACTAAGATGTGGACAATGCAACTGTATGTTTCTTAGAATCTGTTCCATGTCTGATCTTGGTGAGTCACGTTCGTTATGTTTACAGCATCTACATTTGGATGATTTCAAGGGTATTAATTGACAGCACAGGCAGTGGGCTTCTATTACCATTTACAATTTCATTATTGTCATCTGGATGGTGAATGCTGCCACTGTAGGCTGATCTTCCAGACCGGGGGCTGGAGTTGAGCTGACGAGGGACCCCACAGAGTCATCATAAAATGGAAGAGAAGTTGCAGAGATTCGAATCCATGTGTTAGTTAAAAACAAGCTAGAAATTCCCAGCATATTTTAGAGAACTTCCTAGCCTTTTGACATCACTGACTGAGGACATCAAGTGTCTGACAGAGACCATTTAGGGCTTAAGGCCACCATCTTGAACTCTTAAGATGACGTAGTGTTTTCCTCCTTAAATGAGATCCTTTCTTCTTATGTCCTAATAAAGAATGGATTCTTTACTCTTCGAACTGCCCTTTCACAAGGACTTTTAAAATGTCAATTTGGAACGTGTAAGTCCATTGTTTAACACTGAATGGATGGCTGGGGAGTTCAACTGAGATTTTAGAGATTCTTATGCTCAAAGGATTAAAATAATTTTTTTGTGTGTGTTCAGAGCCTATTGCTTGTAACTGTAACTTTGATTCATCAGATTCTGAGCAGCTGAGGCAACTCTTGCCTTTTTTCTGATGGTGGCCATCTGTTATATTCCCTTCTTATCCATGGGACCAAGAAAGCAAAGTGAGAGACACAGAAGACAAAATGCTAGATCGGTAGCTGGGGTTCATCTAGCTCAGGTGTTGGTCTAATTCAGTGCATGGATTTCACTTTTTTTATTTTAACTTTTTAAAGTTTATTTGTCTGTACCGAGACTAGTTGTGGCATGTGGCATGTGGCATCCTTCCAGTTCCCTGACCAGGGATCAAACCCGGGCCCCTTGTATTGGTAGAGCAGAGTCCTAGCTGCTGGAGCACCAGGGAAGTCCTGGATTTGACTGTTTTTTATATGGAAATATTTAAGTGACTTTAGTACTTTCTGTCGACTTTGTTTCAGTGAGGTTGGGAAACTGTGCTCTCATAGAGTGGTTGAACCAAGAACTGTAACTGTTCTGCTGATATTTCAGGAGAGGAGGGCTTTGGAGAGTCCATCAGGCCATCTTGATGCAATATGTCTGGGAAAGTGGCTCCTTAGTACATGTCTTAGTCATTGTTAAAACAGCAACGCTGGAGATAAGATTTTCTCAAGAGGACAGATGGCACGCTCTCTGCACTCTGTCCTCCCGAGTTAATGCCGAGCCATAGCCTGCTGCCGGTGGATCCTCCCAGTTCTCCAAATCATTTAGGTCTGAAGGCAATGCAGTTCCTCACTCCAGGTGACTGCAGCACCTGGAATGTCCAAGGAAAGAAAGTTTTCACTCAAGAATGCCTATGTAAATCAGCTTCTCTGCTTCATTTCTACAGTCTTTCTACTGAAGTTCAGTGCATGTTTGATTTTTTCCTGGAAGAAGCAAGAGAGGATATTAAAGCAATGGCTCGACGCGCTCCCGTGTCGTTGATCGTGCCTTTGTGTGCCTTCGAGGTCTGGGTGGACGCAGGAGGTAGAGATGGTGGTTGGATTCCAGTGCTTTCCACCCAGGCACACAGGGTATAATTCTGGAACAATGAAACGTTCCAAGAATGCTGTTTCTGTGAAGTGAGTACCTGCTTTTTAAGACGCATTTTCTGAATAGGACTCTGAAATTGGAACCAAGAAAATCTGCACTTCAGTGCCACCCATTAGCCGCCCTCTATTCTTTTGAACTGTGGGTGGTCTTCTTAAGTATATTTCAGCATACTTCTTTTCTTTTTTAATATGTGACTTTGAATTTTGTTCTGCTTCATTACATCTTTTTTTTATAATCTGACCAAAATGTTATTTAATTATGTGCCAAGTAATGGGATTGTGTCATCAAAACTCACATTATTTTTGTAAGGCTTTATAATATTAGACTATATTAATGAGATGCTAGGAAAAGGAATATTTTTGGGGAAAATATACTTACATCAAATTAAGTTCTTAACTTCATTGTGATAATAATCATTTAATTCTGATATTTTTTTCTCTTAAAAGTTACTTTGATTTTAACTTTTTAATTACTGTTATACTAAATTTCGCTCAGTCGTGTCTGACTCTTTGCGACCCCATGGACTGTAGCCTACCAGGCTTCTCAGTCCATGGGATTTTCCAGGCAAGAGTACTGGAGTGGGTTGCCATTTCCTTCTCCAGGGGATCTTCCCGACCCAGAGATCAAACCCCGGTCTCTGGCATTGTAGGCAGACGCTTTACCCTCTGAGCCACCAGGGAAGCTATACTAAATTTCCATATGCACTGAAATGGTGATTTTGTGATGAGTGAGGTAAAACTTGTATCAAAAGTCTATAATTATTTAAAGCATGATTTTCAACCTTGCACTTTTGACATTTGGGGCCACATAACTCTTTGTTGGGGGTTTCCCTGGTGGCTCAGATGGTAAAGAATCTGCCTGCAATGCAGGAGACCTGGGTTCGATCCCTGGGTTAGGAAGATGCCATGGAGAAGGGAATGGCTATCCACTCCAGTATTTTTCCCTGGAGAATCCCATGGACAGAGGTGGAGCCATCCTGTGCACTGTGTTTGGGAGCACAAATTGTAATTTTCCTTCCTTTGGGAAACAGAATATTTCTAATAGTCTTGTTGGATGTAGAGTACTCCAGTCTTTAAAACCTGAAGTTGGACTGATGTCTCCTTTTCTGTACTTCCCTTTGCCCTTGAATTCCTCATGCTTTCTTGGTCTTCATGCGTACTACCCGCAATACTCCATGACCATAGTCTCGATGCTACATCACTGCCATTTTTCACAGGAAAGGGTATCGTACCCTTTCCTCCATCAGGGACTTGTTGCAGCTCCACAGAGTGACATCTAGGCACTTCAACAGTTGCGCTCACGTGGCCTCATCTCTGCCCATGGATTTTGTTAACCAGAATGGGCTTTTCTGCTCCACAGAGGCACATGGGCCGCTTCACGCCGTGTGTTTGATACCCTGCCCTGTTCCTTTGTTTGCTTTCTCTCCCTGAGTGTCCCGTTCCTTAGAATGGTTGTCCATCATCTGCTGTTTCATCTTCTCCAAATAACCTTCCGAAGTGCAATGAGTCACATTTTGTAGAAGGGATATGTTCCTGAAGACCTAGGAAAAATTCAAAATTCACACAGTTCAAGCCTGATTTTTCTCTTAGGAAATGATTCACATTATATAAAATTGTATGTATAAAATTACAGCCTTATTAATGTTCTGTACCACAGTTTTTCACGTTAAAGTAAGGCCATTTGGGAACCCTACCAAAAGCTAACCTGAGTTAGTATTTCTGTCAGCACTTTGCCTGCAGTTTGTGGTTTTTACCAGCCACTTTCTCCAAAACATTCTGAAAATTTTTCAGTATATCCAACTTGTAGGCTACTTCTGTTAATAATTTGATTCAAAAAATCATGGTTTTCTTGTGGCCAAGATAAAAGGATAGTGGAAGAGTTCTGCATGGTTGAAAAGGAGCTAGTGCAGATAACAGATTATTGCCAAGTTGGAGTTGCATACCCCGAGGCTTGATCCTATGAGCATCATTTAGATGCTTTTAACACACTTTGATCTGTGTGTTAGGAGAAGACATAAGGGGTAGACCTAATGTCTTGGTGAGTTTGGGCTGTTGTAACAAGACACGATAGACTGGGTGACTTCAGCAGCAAAATTTATTTCTCACAGTCCTGGAGGCTGGAAAGTCCAAGATCAAGGTGCCACAAATTGAGGTGTGGTTGTTACTGTTCAGTCGCTCAGTCATGTCTGACTCTTTGTGACCCCCATGAACTGCAGCACGCCAGGCTTCCCTGTCCTTCACTATCTCCCGGAGTTTGCTCATCCTCATGTCTGTTGAATCGGTGATGCCATCCACCCATCTCATCCTCTGTCGCCCCTTCTCCTCCTGCCCTCAGTCTTTCTCAGCATCAGGGTCTTTTCCAGTGCCTCAGCTGTTTGTACCAGGTGGCCAAAGTATTGGAGCTTCAGCTTGAGCATCAGTCCTTGCAATGAATATTCAGGATTGATTTCTTTTAGGATTGACTGGTTTTATCTTGCTGTCCAAGGGACTCTCGAAAGTCTTCTCCAGCACCTCAGTTTGAAAGCATCAGTTCCTGTTTGATACTCAGCCATCTTTATGGTCCAACTGTCACATCTGTACATGACTACTGGAAAAACATAGCTTTGACTCTATTGACCTTTGTCGGCAAAGTGATGTCTCTGTTTTTTAGTATACTGCCTAGGTTTGTCATAGATTTTCTTCCAAGGAGCAAGTGTCTTTTAATTTCATGACTGAAGTCACCATGGGGAGCCTGCTTTTTGTCTCCCAGATGTATACTTTCTCACTGTACCATCACCTGGCAGAGGAGGGGGAAGCTCTGGGATCTCTTCATCATCATATTTTTGGGGCACTAATCCCATCATGGGGACTCTACCTTCATGACCTTGTCTGAACCCAGTTACCTCCCAAAGGCTCTACCTCTGCAGTAGGGATTAGGGTTTCAACATATGCATGTTGGGGAGGCACAACGTTCAGTCCATAGAACCTATTTACTAAAGCACTGGTTAGTGAGAGAATCAGATGGTTATGATTTACTAAAATAATGGATCAGAGCTCATATAATCATGATAGAGTTTGTGGCTTTGCTAGTTCTCCATTTTTTCCCAATGTCAGTTATGTGATTATTGGCTCAAATTACACACCAGTAATTCTGAAGGAAATCAACCCTGAATATTCATTGGAAGGACTAATGCTGAAGCCGAAGTCCCAATTCTTTGGCAGCTTGATGTGAAGAGCTGATTCACTGAAAAGTACCCTGATGCTGGGAGAGATTGAAGGCAAAAGGAAAGGGGGCGGCAGAGGATGAATGGTCTGATAGCATCACTGACTCCATGGACATGAATTTGAGTAAATTCTGGGAGATCGTGAAGGACAGAGGAGCCCGGTGTGCTGCAGTTCGTGGGGTTGCAAAGAGTCAGACATGACTTAGCGACTGAACAACAGCAAAATTATTGGCTGGGGCAATAACTTGATGTTGTTGATTCATGGGAAAATGACATGGGTTTTGTTAACAAAATTGAACCAACCATGTATTAGGACTTGTTAAAGCAATGGCACCCCACTCCAGTACTCTTGCCTGGAAAATCCCATGGATGGAGGAGCCTGGTAGGCTGCAGTCCATGGGGTTACTAAGAGTTGGGCACGACTGAGCGACTTCACTTTCACTTTTCACTTTCATGCATTGGAGAAGGAAATGGCAACCCACTCCAGTATTCTTGCCTCGAGAATCCCAGGGACAGAGGAGCCTAGTGGGCTGCCGTCTATGGAGTTGCACAGAGTCAGACACGACTGAAGCGAGTTAGCAGCAGCAGCAGCAAAGCAAACATAGAACAGGGACACATGTAACGAGATGTGTGGTCCTCCTGGTGGGGGTATTGGGGGTGGCAGTTCGGGGAAGAGATTGCGTTCCTCCAAGTGGCCAGTCTGTGTTTGCAATGCTGGCCCCGTCTGGCCCTCCTCTACTTTCTTTCATTGTACCTTGCTGGTGCCTTTAGTATAGTAATCCTTTTATTATTATTTTTCTGTTTGTGTGGGTTTTGTGTGTGTGTGTGTGTGTGTGTGTGCGGTAATAGACGTTTTAGCTGCCAGAGAACAAGGACTGTCTGTTCATTTCTACCCTCTCCAGTGGTCGGCACTTAACATCCTGAGAGTAAACATTCAGTACATTGTCTCAGTGACCCATTTCTAAGGGGATGCTGGCAAACCAGCATGCATCCAGAGCGGGACAAGCAGATTGCTGCATATTATTCAATCCCTTTTACATGACAAGTTGATGAAGCTGGGGTTGTTTAGGTTGGAAAATAGTCGTGTTTGCATTTCGTAGTCCAGATTGGACAACACAGAGCAAAGCATCGTGGTTAAGAATTAAAAGCAGTGTGACCTTTGGCAGGTCTTGGTGTAAATTTTGAAAAAATCAGAACAGAGTGAGTCTCTCCTTGGCTGGTCGAGAAGCACTGGCAACTGGCAAGGTGCTGCTCCAGAGTGCTGAGTCAGCAGCCACTCTCTCCTGCTCCAGAGTGCTGAGTCAGCAGCCACTGTCTCCTGTCCTCTGGTTACTTTTCCTCCTTCCTCTCACTTTCTCCCCTTCACCCCCACCTCCTGCCCTCCATAGAGGATCTTATAGGAGGATCTTACCTATCTTATAGACATGGAAGATAAGGTTAGAGGGTTAAGTGGTTTGTTTGAGATTTCTTAGGAAGATGTGAAAGAAGGAACCGAATCTGGGTGTCTGTCCATTATTCTTTTTTGGACAGGATAACTGTCTTCAGACATTTGAGAGGGTGTCATGTAGGAGATGGAGGAGACTTAGAGAGCATCACTATGTCTGTGTATATGTATATTTGCTCAGTCATGCCCGACTCTTTGCGACCCCATGGACTATATAGTCCATGGAATTCTCTAGGCCAGAATACTGGAGTGGGTAGCCTTTCCCTTCTCCAGGAGATCTTCCCAATCCAGGGATCAAACCCAGGTCTCCCGCATTGCAGGCAGATTCTTTACCAGCTGAGCCACATCACATCACAGGCTAAAACCAGGGCTGATGGGGAGACATTAGCCATGTGAAGTGGAAACACCAGAGGCGATCTGAACTTCTAACATCGCAGCTGCTTTTGGAATCAGCAGTTTCCCATTATTAGGAAAGTGTTCCTGCAGAAACTGAGGGAGCAGAATAATAGCCAAAGGGGCTGGAACAAGGGGATTTCCTCACTGGGAGAGAGAATTGTACGAGATGTCTCTAAGTCTCTTCCAAATTTAAAATCACATGATTCTTGTTTCTCTTTCCTTTCCTGGGTGGAGTCAGCCAATCATTGAATTAATATAATTTCACTGCTGACACAGGAACGGGGAGTCTTTATATTCTACCAGAGAGAACCAGGGTTTGAAAAGTTGTTCTCCTGTTAGAATATGTAGAGGGGGAGTTGTCAGGACGACATAATCAAAATGGTGCTTGAGAGTAGAGATGGTAGGAGAATTCAGGTGCTGTCAGAGCTTTTGTAGGATTCAGCAAATGGCAACCTGTGTTAATTTTCAGATTTTTTTTTTTTTTTTTTTTGAGAATTGGGCAATCAGCAGTTTTCAGGAACTGGTTTCATCGAGTAGTGCAGACTAGGGAGGTAAAGATGATATTTGAAATTAAGGTATGTGATGGTTATGAATGCACCCATAATTACTTGTGTAAGTTCTGCCTGTTCCAAGGAGACAAGAGAAAAGTGACATCTTTTACATTATTAACATACTGAACTGGTACACACATCATTCGGCATTTCTTTGTGTAAATTTTGAACCGCACCTTTCTCTTTGTTAAAGATTTTGTCTTCCTACACAATTTCTATCCATTCTGTTTATCTTAAGAAGAAAGTAGTCTTCTGGATTAAAAAAAAAAAAGAGTAATGAAGATAAGAAATATCCTTGAAGTGAGGGGTCAATAAGACAGTCTTCACATTTATTTAACATCTCCACTGTTCTTTGACTGTTATTCATACAGTCTCATTTAATTCCTATTAATTCTGTCCACATCTTATGGAAAAGGATGTGAGGTTCACAGGTTAAATAACTCACCCCAGGCTCTGCAGTAAGGAAATGATCCATCTTAAAAGGCAGACAAATAGATTTTTTTGTAGAAATGGCTCATTCACTCTCTGTAAAATCATTTAGGAGCTCTAAATTATAAGGCAGTTGGTGGCATATGACATATGCTTGATTTCCCAGTATAGTCAGTCAGATGTAGCTTGTAAGTAATCCCTGTATTTTATTAGTTGTACCCTCATTTGTATTTTCCCTTCATTATGGGCTCCTATCTATTACTCCCTACATGAGAAACATGTGATATTCAGGAAGCCGTAGTAGTAACATTAAAAGAACTAATGGAAATGAACTTGGCAAATAGACCTACTTGTCTTATACAGGAATAAAATCAATAGAATTCTGCTTGTGAATTGGAAGGAATTTACACTTGGCAGACGATTCTAAAAAATATTCTTCACCTTCAAGAACCATCTATGTTTTAAAAACACAAGTTTTTGATGCTAGTCCTCCTTAGAATCTGGAAAAACATACATTCACCACCCTTTCACAGAAAGATACAGAGGACAAGAGATAATTCAGTGTACTTTAAAAATGAGTTTTCTTCCTTGAACGTTTAAAAATAAAATATTTGCACCGCATCTCTGGCAGGAATTCAGTAGCAATGATAAGAATAGAGTCACCTTCTGTGTCTAATGTAGCCTTTACAGTGGCTTTGTTTCATAGTTTTATAAATTGGGCTTTCTGGTTTCCTTGGCAACCCAGTTGTCGACATTGGTTGCTAAGGAGCAGCTTCGGCTGCACAAAGCAGAAGGAGCTGAGTCTGCTACCGGGTGACTTCATCCCTGGCAGTGACAGGCGGTGGGGATCTTAGCGCTTGTTCAAGTGAGGCCTCCATCTTGAGTTTCATCCTGAAGGATTCCGATGGATTTTCATGACTTGTGTTATTCTGATGGTTACGAGGAGGTAGAGGCGCTCATGGGAACTGACAGTCGTGTAGCATGCACAGCATCTAAGTTCTCAGCTCTGTTTCATCAATCACCTGATGTCAGTGACTTATTCGACAAAAGAGAATCTATTGCTGTAGTTACAAGATACCAAATAAGCCATCCTATCTTCTTTCTTAAATGTTGCAGAGGACACTCGAGAAAGGAAGCCAACTGTTCATCTTTGCAAAGCGATGTGAGAGCAGGACACTGATGTTGGATTTCAGCTAAAAGAAGTAGAGATTTTCATGAACTTGAACCATGACCAAGTGTTCAGTCCAGTTAAAAATAACCCACCGTCTTGGCTAAACGGTGCTGCAATGAACATGGGGTGCATGTATCCTTCTGGACTATGTTTTTCTCCGGATATATGCAGGAGTGGGATTGCAGGATGATACGGTAGCTCTATTTTTAGTTTTTTTATGGAACCTCCATTCTGCTCTCCACAGTAGCTGATTTTCAGGCCCAGTGAAGTCAGAAAAACGGAAATATTGTATGATACCACTTATAATGTGGAATCTAAAAAGGTGATACAAATGATCTTATTTACAAAACAGAAACAGACTCACAAACTTAGAGCAAGAACTTCTGGTTACTTGGCAGGGGAAGGAAGTTAGGGAGTTTGGGGTTGACATGTACACCCTGCTATATTTAACATAAATAACCTCTGAACCTACTGTTCAAAAAATAAATAAATGAATAACATTGGCTGTCAAAAAAAAATAAACCCCAAACTGTAACCAAATTTTTCTTTATTGACAGGTAAGAGATATTGCAGTTCTTACAGAAACACATTGTTAATTTGGTGTATGCATATTTTTTAATGTGACTTTATAAGCTGTGATCAGCATAGTAATTCGTTCATAAATCTCTGTCTGGGTGCGTGTTGCATGAGGACATGAGTGATGTGTGAATCTTTGAGGTCAGAGGTAGACGATCCTCGTGTTCAAAACAGGTGCCCAGGACGAGTGTAAGCACCACTTTCACAGCTCAGGTGTGAGCTCGACATCTGTCCTTCAAACTGTCAAGCCCAGAGGGCTGATGAGAGTTATGGAGAGTGTTAATGGAGTGAGGGAGTACCACTTCTCCTCCTTGCTTGGTTTTGGATGGTCGCATTCTACAAGTTAGTCATCTGGTATTATCTTTTGGAGATCTTCAAATACAGACAGTTTAGTTTTGGAAGCCCACATAATTAAGTAGGCTGGTGATACTCTTTGGACACGTGAGTTATGCTCTCTGAGCCTCACATTCATTATCTGTAAAGTGAGTTGGTAATAATACCATAGGCTCCTCTGTCCATGCGGATTCTCCAGGCAAGAATATTGGAGTGGGTTGCCATGCCCTTCTCCAGGGGATCTTCCCGACCCAGGGATCAAACCGGAGTCCCCTGTGTCTCCTCCATTGAAGGCAGATTCTTTACCTCTGAGCTCTCCGAGGAGCCTGATAACCCGATTCAGACCAAACCCTTTATAAGAAGTTAGAGCTGATACTTAGAGCGTAAAGCACTGTGATTCTGTTTTAAGACTCATGTTCATCTGAAAGGGCACTCACTTGATTCAGGTCAGCCGTTTTATTGAGCATCTAATACGTTAGTGATTTTTCTGGATGTTGGAGGTAGGTCTGTGAAGAAGTTAGGAGTTCAGTTTCAGGTGTCCTAGGTGTGAGATCTCTGTTAGATGCTGACAAGGCAGTCGATTCAAGTCTGGAATTCAGGTGAGAAATCTGTGTTGAAGATATAAATTAGGAGGACATTTGCATAGAGTGGTAGTATTTAAAGCCATGAAACTGGATGAACTCACCAAGGAAATGAGTGTCAGTAGAGAAGAGTTCCGTGAACTGACCTTAATTTTGGGGTGCTCCGAAAAAAAAAAAAACAAACAAAGCAAGGGAAAGAAAAGGCACCACGTGGAGAAGGTGATGGCATCCCACTCCAGTACTCTTGCCTGGAAAATCCCATGGACGGAGGAGCCTGGTAGGCTGTAGTCCATGGGGTCGCTAAGAGTCGGACAGGACTGAGCGACTTCACTTTCACTTTTCACTTTCATACATTGGAGAAGGAAATGGCAACCCACTCCAGTGTTCTTGCCTAGAGAATCCCAAGGACAGGGGAGTCTGGTGGGCTACCGTGTATGGGATCGCACAGAGTCGGACACGACTGAAGTGACTTAGCAGCAGCAGCAGAGAGGACTGAGAAGGGATAACTGGCTTCTGGGGGAAAGCCAGCAGCGTGGGATGTCCTGTAAGCCAAGAGAAGGCAGGGCCAAGAGGACCGAGTGATACCTGGGCGTGCACTAAGGGAAGATATGTCCCGAGAACTGATCGAATGCACTGACCTAGAGGCCAGAGGCAATCTTGACAAGAGCAGCTTAGTGGAGAAGTGGAGTCAAAACCTGTTGTAGGTTTGGGCCTTTAGGGAAATAATGTGAGGGGAGAGATTGGAGCAAACATAGACAACTCTTTCAGGAAGAAATGGGGAGGAAGCTGGTGATGGAAGTAGGATGATAAGGATGGAGGGCTTTCATCAGATATTTGAATCTACAAACATTGGGCCTTTGGTCTATGTGGACAGATTTAATTTCTTTAGTTTCTTTGCTGTGCCTGTTGTGATAGCCCATAATCATTAGTATTTTTTTTTTTTGAGTTTTGATTTGCAAGTTCTCAGTTTCAACAACAAAATTAAGTTGTTGTGTCCTATATGGATTATTTAACATAAATATTTCCCCTGCAGTGCCAAAGCAATATAGTCTAATGGTTAACACCGTGTACTTTATGTCATTCAGCTGAAATCTGAGTCTCAATTCTCCTCCTTCTTAACCATGTGAGCTGTGAAATTCTTTTATTAGTTTTCCTTAGCCTTTGTTTTTTTTTTTTTTCACCTAGCAAATTGTTGTTCAGTTGTAATTTGTATCTGATTCTTTGCAACCCCATGGACTGCAGCACTCCAGGCTTCTCTGTCCTCACTATATCCTGGAGTTTGCTCAAACTCATGTCCATTGAGCTGATACCATCCAACCACCCAACCGTCTCATCCTCTGTCACCCCCTTCTCCTCCTGCCCTCAGTCTTCCCCAGCATCAGGGGCTTTTCCAATGAGTCAGCTCTTCGCATCAGGTGGCCACAGTACTGGAGCTTCAGCTTCAGCATTAGTTCTTCCAGTGAATATTCAGGGTTGATTTCCTTTAAGATTGACTGGTTTGATTTCCTTACTGTCCAAGGGACTCTCAAGAGTCTTCTCCAGCACCACAATTCTGGTAGCAATTCTTACCTTGTAGAGATGCCATGAGTCTTAAATGAACTGTACTTGCTGATGCATGCTCAGTCCTGTCTGGCTCTTTGTGACCCCATGGATTGTAGCCCACGAGACTCCTCTGTCCATGGGATTTTCTGGGTAAGAATACTGGAGTGGGTTGCCACTGTTTGCTCCATTAAATGAAGTAATACAGTTACAACTTTTAGGTCAGCACTAATACCTATGTAAACTTCCCAGTAAAGCTTAGCTTTATTGTAGCTATTAACTTATATTTCGACATGAAGTAACTTGCCAGCAAATTTGGAAAACTCAGCAGTGGCCACAGGACTGGAAAAGGTCCGTTTTCAGTCCAATCCCAAAGAAAGGCAATGCCAAAGAATGCTCAAACTACCGCACAGTTGCACTCATCTCACACGCTAGTAAAGTAATGCTCAAAATTCTCCAAGCCAGGCTTCAGCAATATGTGAACCGTGAACTTCCTGATGTTCAAGCTGGTTTTAGAAAAGGCAGAGAAACCAGAGATCAAGTTGCCAACATCCGCTGGATCATGGAAAAAGCAAGAGAGTTCCAGAAAAACATCTATTTCTGCTTTATTGACTGTGCCAAAGCCTTTGACTATGTGGATCACAATAAACTGTGGAAAATTCTGAAAGAGATGGGAATACCAGACCACCTGATCTGCCTCTTGAGAAATTTGTATGCAGGTCAGGAAGCAACAGTTAGAACTGGACATGGAACAACAGACTGGTTTCAAATAGGAAAAGGAGTTCGTCAAGGCTGTATATTGTCACCCTGCTTATTTAACGTCTATGCAGAGTACATCATGAGAAACGCTGGGCTGGAAGAAACACAAGCTGGAATCAAGATTGCTGGGAGAAATATCAATAACCTCAGATATGCAGATGACACCACCCTTATGGCAGAAAGTGAAGAGGAACTAAAAAGCCTCTTGATGAAAGTGAAAGTGGAGAGTGAAAAAGTTGGCTTAAAGCTCAACATTCAGAAAATGAAGATCATGGCATCCGGTCCCACCACTTCATGGGAAATAGATGGGGAAACAGTGGAAACAGTGTCAGACTTTATTTTGGGGGGCTCCAAAATCACTGTAGATGGTGACCGCAGCCATGAAATTAAAAGATGCTTACTCCTTGGAAGGAAAGTTATGACCAACCTAGGTAGCATATTGAAAAGCAGAGACATTACTTTGCCAACAAAGGTCCGTCTAGTCAAGGTATGGTTTTTCCTGTGGTCATGTATGGATGTGAGAGTTGGACTGTGAAGAAAGCTGAGCGCTGAAGAATTGATGCTTTTGTTTTGTTTTTGTTTTTTTTTGTGGGGAAAAGACTTTAATAGACAATACTCCAAAGAAGTCATACAGATGGCCAACAAACACATGAAAAGATGCTCAACATAACTCATTAATTATTAGAGAAATAATTTGCATTATTGCAATATTGCATTAGAGAAATTTGATTTGCATTTCAAATCAAAATCAAATTACAAAATTCAGATCAAATTTACAATGAGATATCACCTCACACTGATCAAACCGTGGTGTTGGAGAAGACTCTTGAGAGTCCCTTGGACTGCAAGGAGATCCAGCCAGTCCATTCTGAAGGAGATCAGCCCTGGGATTTCTTTGGAAGGAATGATGCTAAAGCTGAAACTCCAGTACTCTGGCCACCTCATGTGAAGAGTTGACTCATTGGAAAAGACTCTGATGCTGGGAGGGATTGGGGGCAGGAGGAGAAGGGGACGACAGAGGATGAGATGGCTGGATGGCATCACTGACTCGATGGACGTGAGTCTGAGTGAACTCCGGGAGTTGGTGATGGACAGGGAGTCCTGGCGTGCTGCGATTCATGGGGTTGCAAAGAGTTGGACACGACTGAGTGACTGAACTGAACTGAACTGAACTGAACATAAGGTAGGAGAAGGCGATGGCACCCCACTCCAGTAATCTTGTCTGGAAAATCCCATGGACGGAGGAGCCTGATAGGCTGCAGTCCATGGGGTCGCGAAGAGTCGGACATGACTGAGCGACTTTACTTTCACTTTTCACTTTCATGCATTGGGGAAGGAAATGGCAACCCACTCCAGTGTTCTTGCCTTGAGAATCCCAGGGACGGGGGAGTCTGGTGGGCTGCCGTCTATGCGGTCACACAGAGTCGCACACGACTGAAGTGACTTAGCAGCAACATAAGGTAGGAAGAAATATGAGGTTGGGAATTGACCATACTTGAGTTTCTACTCCATTTCATTATTGTCTATACATCTTACTTAACACTGGTAAATTTGTTTCCTTATATCTAAAATGAAGTTAATAATCCTTAACACAAAGAAAAGTAAATGATATATTTATAAAATTGTACCTTAAAAAGTGCCATACAAATATTCATTTCATTTATTTAAAATGTAATTCTTTTTTAAAATATATTTGACCTCTACCATTAAATTTGTGTACTAAGAAAAAATCTTAATCCATCTTTGCAGTTTTAACTGTGTAATTTCATGGAAAGTTTGGGTTCCAAGGAGAATGAGGGTGTCCAGTGGCAATATAAGAAGATGTGTTACCATTATTATTTTTCATAAAAAGTTTTGAAGTGTGGAAGATACTACAAAATGGAAGAACAGAAATGTGACTCTGTTCCACATATATGCAGTTATTAAATTTTTCTCCCATATGGACTGGCTCAAGTGAACTAACTTACTTGTTGCCAAGCAGGTGTCTTTTTATCTTTCTGCCAGAATACTGTGTCCTTTAGGTGTTTCTATTAAAGAGGAGAAAAATGATCTATAACAGCTGGTTAAAAAAAAAAAAAGATGAAGGAGAATGAGGTCAGCTAATCATCTAAGGAAGCTTCCAAGTAAGAATAACCTAATGGGAAAAAAATGAGGTTAGTATGGCCTTGTTTGATAAAAATCTCACTTGACTGCTCACAAATTCCCTGACCATAACCGAAGTAACTCCAATCCCTTTTGAGTCCACTTGGTCATCCCCTGGGGCTTATCTGATAGCTCAGTTGGTGAAGAATCCGCCTGCAATGCAGGAGACCTGGTTCAATTCCTGGGTTGGGAGATCCCCTGGAGAAGGGCTAGGCTACCCCCTCCAGTATCGTAGGATGCCGTAAGGATGTGGAGGAGCTGTAGTAACTAGTGCTGTTACTGCTAGTTTGTATGTATATACTTCTCAGATCTTTAAAAAAAAACAACAACACCACTTTCTTGAGCTTTGTTGCCTGTAATTTTTAAAACAATCCCATGAGATCAGTTTTAGAACTAGGGTTACATCCACTTTAAGAAGAAACAACTGGTTTCTGTGATTGCATAATTACCTTTGGGTCAAAGCTGGAACTGAGCCACTTTAGAAAGTTGTTGGATGAAGTATGTTTCCTCCCTCCCCCGCCTCCCCACCCCCTCACCTTTCAGACACTGTGCAACAAATGTGAATTGTAGAGTTCTGAGCTTCTTTTGGGTACCTGAGGATTCTATTTTAGTTTTTAAATAATACATGTGTCTTGAATCAAAACTACATCTAGACTCACTCTTTCCACCAGACACACAACTGGTCCTTAAAAACTCTCTGTTGGCTAACCAATCACAGTATTCTGTTGCAGCATGTGGTCATCGTATAATTCATTGTCGCTGTTGCTAAACAGGATGCTCGGCAATTATTTTAAAGGAGTAAGAAGAAATTCTGGCATTTAAAGTTTTTCGGTCGTATGCACAGAAGGCCACTATGGAGCACACATAACGTTGCTCTGAGAGCGATGGGGGAAAGATACCTAGCGGATGTCCAAGAGACAGCTAGGAGATGATCCTGCAGCCACATACAAATAAGCATTGAGGTTGTGTGTGACATAGCCCAAGCGAATGAAAGATCATGGTGGGTAAAGGCGGCTGATTCAGGGAGAGGCTGGACTGGTCTCTTGGAGCGGGAGTCCAGGTTGATGGGTGGAGAGCAGGGAAGGGCATTTCAGTGGACGGGAACAGGGAGGACACTATAGGGCCGGTGGAACTGGCAAGGGGAGGTGATGCCAACCCGGTGAAGGTTACACTGGAGTCATTTTCTGTCACTTAGTGACCAAATGTCACCTTAGAACAAGCTTTGTTGCTTTCACGTGGGCTAATTCTTAGAGCCTTGGGGTAAAAACTGTGACAGAGTTTAACAAATTAAATCGTGTTCTCATTGAAGCAAGAGTGGTAACCAGTAGGAGTCTTAATTTCCCTGTTCCTTGTCTTTACTCCTGTTGCTTGTTGGCAAAGCTATTTAGCTTAATTTGAATTTAATCTAATACTTGGATTCAGGAAGAGGCTGGTGTTTTAAAACAATCAAGATCTTTTAAAGCCTTTTTCTACATTTAAAATATAATCCAAAGTATTTCCCAAGCATTCTTTTCTGAACTCTTTTCCAACGAAACCTTTCGCTTGGTTTCTTTCTCCATCAGTGCTCAATTCCTACTGTATCTTCAGTTTCTTCATCTGGCAAATGGAAATTAATACTAAGCATCTCGTGTGATTTTATTGAGTTAGCCAAAAAATTTGGGTTTTCCCCTAACATCTTACAGAAAAACCCAGAGGAACTTTTTTTGCCAACCCTGTTAGGAATGTTAAATTACTGTGATGTAATGTGAAAACTCTATACATTGAAAGGTGCAGAAGCTACTCTAAAATGATCTTATATTATTAAATATACAACTGTATAATTTATGTTTGACTAAAAAGCATAGCTTTTATCTGATGACTGTATTTGGAAATTGTAACGTACATTTTATTCTTTTTCCTTTTGTCTTGCCTTGTCTTCACATTATCCAGGAGTTTTCAATTCATCCAAATTAGTTTAATGTGATTTGAAAGACCCAGTACTTCACCGCATTCATCACTCATGCTTTTGCAAAGAAGATTTGAAATGTCTTATTTTGAAACTAGTGAAATGGATTCTTTTTTCCCTGCGGCTTTTAAAAAGCATTTCAGAAAGTTATGTTTAATTTGAATCACTATGTCTTAGGACCAGTTACAAGAAGTTTTCTTTTAAAACTTTTTCTGTTGATCAAGTTTTGCTAGTTATTAAATATTAGAGATTTCTTTGTAAAAGAATTATGAAAATTTGCATGAGAGACTGCACTCTACCAAGATGCAGACAGATAAAAAGAGTAAAAATAAGAGTAAAATAAATAATAAGTAAAGTTTTAAAAATCTGAGGATTTAATTTTTGGCCTGTAAAAACTGTATCATATTAAATTTACAGAGAAGTCATTCAAAGCTGAGTCTTAAGGTTTATTTAGAGAGGCTTATATTCACTGACTACCAAGCAGTTCTTTTCACTGTGGCTTTGTTTAAAGAGTTTAGGATTGATTTACGTGGCCTCTTATTTATAACCTGAGACCAAGACAGTGTAGCCAGCCAAAACAATGTACAGTGTCAAAAGCACTTTAACTAAACACTGAGAAATTCATCTTTGTTGCCAGCATGAGGCTAGCCAGGTCATCCACTGCCAAAATAATAGGAACAGCATGCTTTTACAGGCTTAGCACTTTTGGCTCTGTTTGTCTGTAGCCATAAATTTTTAGGAATCACAGTATAAAATGCTGGGATCCAAAGCTGTATTGTGGATTTTAAAAATGTTCATCACTTTGATCGTGTTTTCTAATTACATTCTTCTGAATACTTAGTTTTTCTCTTCCTATACTTTAAAAATAAGAACACTTTTATGTATGTAAGCAGTTCTTTTTGGCTCCCTAACGTCTCAACTGGTGGTTTTTGGTTTGCACCTAAAGCAGATGTCCAGCACCCCTGCAGCGCATCTGGTTGAAGGAACAAAACTGATTTGTTTTCTTTGTTGGGAAGGAGTGCTTCCCATTAAGATAGTGGTTTTAGAGGTGGGCTTCCCTGGTGGCTCAGACAGTAAAGAATCCGCCTGCGGTGCAGGAGACCCAAGTTTAGTCTTCTGGGTCGGGAAGATCTCCTGGAGGAGGAAATGATAACCCACTCCAGTATTCTTGCCTGGAGAGTTCCATCAACAGAGGAGCCCAGTGGGTTATGGTCCATGGAGTCACAAAGAATCAGAATAGCACTTAGAGGTGGGAGTCCATGTCCTGTTGTCTCCCGGGGCAGAGGGGACGGCCCTCAGGCAGCAAATAAGAAGCCCCTTGGAAGGACAGAGGCCTGGCATCTTAGTTTCCCCACGACTACCCTGAAGGACGCTGTGTGGTACCACGATTCCTCAGGATCCACATTCCTCAGAGCTGTTGATTGCGTTACTTTCTGAATTAGGATGCAGAGGAGAAAGGAAGGAAGGAGCAGGAAGAAAGGGGGGGGAAAAAAAGGATGGAAGGAACAAAAGAGAGGATGGGAAGACGGAAAAGAAGAGGAAAGAAGGGAGGGAGGAAGACAGAAAATACTAACAGATTCATTATTGCACAGACCTCCCAGTTTACAGTAGAGGTGTCGCTGCCTGGTTCATTTGGGCCATGCTCAGTTCATTACAGCACTTCTAAGCAAAATGAAAACTTCCAAGAGGAATGTGCTAGAAGTTACTTCAAAGGCTAGCGTGATATCTTGTTTCCTATTTTGACAAGATCCGTTTGGGAAAGTGGTATCGTTTAGACCCATCTTACAGCGCAGGAAAATAGTGCTGATCCCAGTGATTAACACGGCAGTTACAGCCCTGGAGCCTCAAATTCCGGGTCCCGTCTGATCCGTAGCGCCGTGAGGGAAATAACTGTGAGCCGTGTCCTGGGTGGCAAAGCTCTGGGTTGCTCTTAGACGCCTCTCCTTACCTTCCATGTTATTGTGGAAAAGAACTCGACCTTTCTGACATTCAGGTGCCTGGTCTGCCAGGAATGCCTTGGGTTGAACACATTTCATAAGGTTATTTGAGGTGCAGACGAGGCCATGTATGTTGGGACTGTTAACCCTTGGCGAATTGTAAAATGCTATTCAAATTCGCGACTGAACGACAAATTTAAATCGGGTGATAAGTTGTGGTTATTCTGATATCTGGGACTTATCTTTTATATTGTGTGTGTGTGTGTGTGTGTGTTTTTCCCCTTTGCAAACACAGCATTTGCTACAAAGAGGGGGAAAAAAAACCCAGCCAGAATTGCACACCTCAAACCTTTACTATTTCTGTTAGCATTTTGATAAAATATTCATATATAAATGATTAAGAATGCTTATGGATATTCTTCTATATATTCAATCTGGCATCCTCTATTCCTTTTCCATAATATATTGGCATATGTATTTTTCCATTTTACAATGTAATTTAAGTGATTATTTAATTGTTGGAAGTTTAGGCTTTGCAAAATTGTTAAAAATGTATTGTATTATCTGGCAGAGTCTTTGTTCTGCCTGATTGTCTAAGTCTTAAAGATAGGTTCTTAGAAGCTGAAGGGCCTTGAGTTTCCACATCAGTCATTGGAAAGTTGTCTTTCCAAACCATCCTTCCAGTCCTGTTTTTCATCCTTATATAGGAAGAACAACTGAAATTCTGGGTTGTAGGACTACTTGCTGACATTTATTGAGAACTTATTCTGTGCCCACTATATGCTTAATATCTAATATCTATAATTGTAACAACAACCCTAATTTAGCTGCCATTATTCCCATTATATAGGTGAGTACACTGGGGTACACAGAGGTGAAGCAACTTACTTAAGATCACACAGTAAATGAGTGGGGAAGCGCTGGGGTTTGGGGCTGATTTCTCAGGAAGTCCTAAGTGCTACATGACACAGGAAGCTGAGAGACCATTTATTAGCCTGTCATGATCTGCATATTTTGTTTAACTCTTCGTATTTACAGTCTGTCAGAAGTCAAGAATTCCAGACAATGACTTTTTTTTTTTTTTTATGGAAGATGCGAGTGTTTGCGGAACTTTTCCAGTGTTTTTCAGGAGTCTGGTGAATCATTAGCACACTACTGCCCTTGCTTATGTAATTACGTGTGAGAAGAGAGAATGAGCTTAGAGTAATGGCATTGCGATCCTTTTTCTACTTGAGAATAAAATTCTGATGAAAGGAGATTGGTACCGTTATTATGTAATATATATGATGGTGTTATGCAGAATTGTCATGCTTCACTTCTTTTTTCTGGTATAATAGACTCTGTAAAGAGTAAAAGTGAGGTTACCCTTTTCTTTCTTTGTTTCTTACATTCTTATAAACTAGAATTCAGTGGAGCTTTGTCTTATCTGCAGCTTAGTGACATCAGTGTTGAACAAAAGCGCATATACGATAACGAATTGCTATAGATATTTCCTTCTAGCCACTTGCTCTTCTGCAGTATACTCAATGATGCTTAAAGCTTTGTGGATTTTCAGATTAGCAGACGCATCATTTTACCTTATTTGTTAAATCCAGCCAGTGCCTCTAGTCAAGAGTCCCGTTTATGGCAGGAATGTGGTATATGAGCCATCTTCATCACATTTGGTGAGACTCTTCCCCAGTGTTCTCTCTCTCTCTCTCTCTTTTTTTTTTTTTTGTGAGAGCTGTTTGGACTACATTTATAACTTTCATTTTAGTTGATTATTACAGATTAATTACACTTGTCAATGTGCCCAAAGCTACCCTGTAAGTCACGTTTTTAAAAATGTAATAATCTCTTTAATGGATTTATGAAACTCTCAGTGGGGATTGCTTGTCACAACATCAACTCATCGTTTCCCTTATTCATGTGGTAAATATTTACTGCCCATATTTTATGTGCCAAGCTGAGTGCTGGGAACTGGGTATATGTTAATGAACAAGACTGTGATTTGAAAGCCCTTTTTAAAAGGTTGAATTCCTAAGTAGATATTCTGAAAAATGTGTATAGATATTGTTGTTCAAGGACACAGTTGTATTTGGCTCTTTCCACAGGTAGAGAACAGTTCTGTTAGGTTCTATTCATTTTTTTTAAAAAGGAGTACCCATGATCTTCCCTCTTAAGGTGAAAAGTGAGAAATTCCCCCACACTGACCCTGTTTCCCTAATTCCTGTGTAGCAGGGGGTGAGTGCTCTGACTGGTGTCGTAGCTTCCGAAATATTGGGCATGCCTGACTCTTCTTAGGCCTCTTTGCCTTTTTTTAAGTGATGGATGCCGCAGCTTCTCTAAAAATAAGAATCTGAGGGCATTGAAGTTGCTGGAAAGCAGAGTGTGTATATTTTTTTCCTTTCGTATATTTCAAAAATGGCCAAAGTCTAACTGAAGCCATGATCCAGTGACCTAACTTCCTGGCGAGGCAGAGAAGTCATTTGAAGGACAGACGATACCAAATCCCCTCTGGTTTCTCCTTTCTCGTCTACCCTTTGGGATGTCCCTGAGAATGTCTGTGCGCACTGAGTCTCTAGCTTGAGAAGGTGACATCTAGAACCTCCCAGGATGTCTAAGAGTCAAATCCTAAGGCACTTCACCGTATCCAGTGACACTGAGGACCTTTCTGTTAAAAGTTAATTATTTTCATCATGGCTCAGATGATGGAAATCACAATCATTAGCAAAATCATTTTGTTTCCATGTGCACACGTGGTGTATTGGCTCCAGACAAGTCAGATTAAACAGACCAGGCCCTGTTCTCACGGGACCTCAGCAGCTGTGTTCCAGATGGGCAACCAGAGGACATCAGATGCAAACATCAGCCAACAAGTGCAGCAAGGCCTCACGTTGCTTGTGGTCATCGGAGGAAATACCTTCATTAAGTCTTCAGCTGACAGCTGGGTCAAGGTCATTGACGTTTTGATTTTAGCTGTCAGTGTGACCTGAACATATGAAATTGGGATATCAAATTTGAATGAGGGTTTGTAGCCTCAGTTTTTATTTAAGATGAATCAAGTCTAATCTCAAAGAACTTTGTGGATTGACTGCTATCTGTGGTCAGTTTTCTTCTCTGTTCTTTTTTCTTTTTAAATCAGCACCACCAGAGTTTGCATTTACCATTCATCACTATCAACATTATCATCCTCTTAACTGTTCCTTGGGTATCTTTGTATGTCAGGCAGGCGCTTTATACAACTATCTTTAAATTTTTACAAATGCTCTGCTGTCAGGTCTCATTATTTCCATTTTAAGAATCAACCTACAGGCTTAACTTTCAAAGGGGCATATTAAGTAAAGTTGAGACTCAAAATGTCTAGACCCAGGGCTTCCCTGTATTATTCTCCATTTGTTGGGTTGTGAACCCTGACTGCTCCTCTGGGAGGTTAGAGGTGATTCCTTTATTCAGTCATTTAGCAGCAGTTTACTGGGCCCTGTTCTCAGCATTGGCGATAGAGACATAACCAAGATAGCTGGTCTCTGACACCATTATGGTTTTGCACATTTGGATCCCAGGCAATAGCCAGTGAGTCGTAGGAAGGCTTGGGAAAGAGGACATAGTTTAGGGTTGTCTCAGTCTTCCTACATAGAACTGTTAACGTTGTTTTTGAGTCACAAAGTTGTGTCCGACTCTTTGTGACCCCATGGACTATAGCCCACCATGCTCCTCTGTCCATGGGATTTCCCAGACAAGAATGCTGGAGTGGGTTGCCATTTCCTTCTCCAGGGGATCTTTCCAACCCAGGGATCAAACCGTCGTCTCCTGCTTTGGCAGGCAAATACGGAGCTGTCTAGGAAGCCCAGACCTTAGGTGAGTGAAATCCGAAAACAGTTCTGTAATCCTTAAGTGTCTCAGAATTGCGAGCAGTGTTTCTTAAACTTCAGAGTCATTGTATGAATAAATGAGGATGAAAGAACCGGTGTGTTCCCAGACAAGAATGATGTTTTATAACGACAGGGAGCCCCACTGAAGTGTGACTCACAACCAGAACCCCAGCAGAACTGTACCTGACTGAAGCGTTCCAGGTTTGCAGAGTGCTCAGCCAGAGGCTTCGTAGACGAGAACATCTGAAAAATAGGACTTTGGGGCTTCCTGGGTGCTATGGTGACCAACATGGTATTTTATGGAAGATGACACTTGAGTGGGGGAATGTTGAGATTTACTATAGTATAATTCAGTGTCAGGAAAATCTTTGGCTGCTGCTTCGTTTTGAGTAGATGCTAGATAACTTGATTAAATGTTTGATTGTTTGTAATATCAATGTGTTAGGATCGCCAGAAAGCACTGAATTGAGCCAACATACATTCACACATCGTCAATCACTTCTGTCTGGGTTGTGGTATTTAATTTAAACAAGAAACCATTTCTGCCAATTTTTTCAGATATACTATTAATTTTATTAAGCATCTGTGGACTGCTTTACCCTACTAGAATTATTTGGGAGTCATTGTTAGTGGAAGAAGAGATGGTAGCTTAAAAAAAATTCCAAGTGGAAATTTGGGGAAAATTGGGCCTTTAAAAGGTTTTAATGATAGTTTTAGTGCACTGTTAGGTGCCAGAAGAAAAAATGTATATGGTGCGAACAGCTGCCTATCTGCTATTCTAATTTCAAAAGAGATTATGTGTTTGCTTTTTGATGTCTGTCGACTTTAACAAAAAGACATGTATAACAGCGTACTTGTTTTTTTAATGTGCAAGAACATGTTTCAAGATTGGATCTCGCAACTGGCTGGCCATAGATGAGGAGAAATTTCAGTTTTCAGTTGAGGAAAGTCGGGGTGGGATTAATTAGTTCTCCGCGGCTCTGAATTCACTGTTGCTGTGAGCTGGTGACCTCAGTTTTAAGAATTCTTTCCCTCCCCATTGCCTCACATCCCTTCCGTCAACACCACCACGGTTACCACCCATGCCGGCTTTCTCTTGGTCTTCTGGAAGATTCCTTTTCTGAAATGTTGCTTGTGTTATAATCTATCCCACATGCTTCCTCCCCCATGTGGCCTTGTGCAGCTTTATACACGTCATTCCTAAGCAGATGTTGCATTCTTTATGACTGGCATGAAGATGGCTTCCTCATCTGGCCTAGGGACCATTTCTGCTGGTTCCTGCAGTCTGTCTGTTGCATTCGGGTATTTGGGGCACAGGATGCATTTTTGTGCATCTTCGTTCCCGCAGTCTCAGTTGCCTGAGTCGTGACTCAGTTCAGTTTAGTCGCTCAGTCATGTCCGACTCTTTGCGACCCCATGGACTGCAGCACACCAGGCCTCCCTGTTCATCACTAACTCCCGGAGTTTACTCAAACTCGTGTCCATTGAGTTGGTGATGCCATCTAACCATCTCATCCTCTGTTGTCCCCTTCTCCTCCTGCCTCCAATCTTTCCCAGCATCAGGGTCTTTTCAGATGAGTCACTTCTTTGCATGAGGTGGCCAAAGTATTGGAGTTTCAGCTTCAGCGTCAGTCCTTCCAATGAACACTCAGGACTGATCTCCTTCAGAATGGACTGATTGGATCTCCTTGCACTCCAAGGGACTCTCAAGAGTCTTCTCCAACACCACAGTTCAAAAGCATCAATTCTTCAGCGCTCAGCTTTTTTTTATAGTCCAAATCTCACATCCATACATGACTACTGGAAAAACCATCACTTTGATTAGACTGACCTTTGTTGGCAAAGTGATATCTCTGCTTTACTGAAGAGGCATAATTCTCTGACATTCTGTCTTTACTAGAGTATGTTACTCATTTTGAGGGAGAAAAATGTTTGTGGCCATCTAGTTATAAAACAGACATCTTTTTAATTCTTTCAGTATTAACTATCTTTTTGGTAATTTTGTTGCTTTATGCACTTACTGAGTGTAAACTTAAGAATAAGCAGCAGGGTTCTTAGAAATATGTGCCAATCAGCGCATACACACCCCTATAGTATGGCTTTGGCCAGAAAGTTCGTTCAGGTTTTTCCATATCATCTTATGGAAAGCATCCCAATAGTATGTAAATCCCAGTTAATGATTACATGTATTTGTTGTTGTTGTCTAAGTTGCTAAGTTGTGTCTGGTTCTTTGCAACCCCATGGACTGTAGCCTGCCAGGCATCTCTGTCCATGGAATTTTCCAGGCAAGAATACCATTTCCTTCTTCCAGAATCTCCAACCCGGGGATCAAACCCTACAATGGCAAGTGGATTCTTTACCACTGAGCCACCTGGGAAGCCTGATTACATGTATGCCAGCCAAGTAACATATGAAGTGTCCTCCATGCTTGATGAACATCTAGAACTCTGTATCTGCACATTCAGGTAGGGCATAAGGATTAATTGACCTGATTATGAGGAAGATATAATAGGAAAAGTGTACTTTCTGGTCATTATACCACTGAAAGTGAGAATTTGGTATTTAAAAGGCAGACAGTCCCCTGTAGGTCTATGACAGAGTAATCTGATACTGAGGAAATGATAAATAGTTGAATAAATTGTTGATTAGTAGGCACTTTATTATATTCAAAATAGAATTCACCAGAGACATGTTAACGCACAGATACCCCATGTGAATTGAATATTAATAGTCTTTAAAAAGAGGGAATTTTGAAAAAAAAATTATTGACGTGTAGTTGATTTATAATACTACATTGGCTATATTCCCTGTGCTTTAAATCTATCCTTGTGGCTTACTTTTTTTATACACAGTGTTTGTACCTCTTAATTCACTACTCTCAATTTTTAAGTCATCTTTATTATGGAAATCATTATGTACTACTGTGGAACACTTCTTTGGCTGTGTGGCATTCTACAAGTCAGAAGGGAGTAACTGGCTTTGAACGATGGATAGTTTTTCCCTTATTGCAACTCCTTGCAGTCCATCTGTTCGCTGAAGCTGTGGTGAGTGGAGTTAAGATTGCACTGGTTAACCTGTCAAAACCCACCTTCAGTTCTTCCTTCACACTCAGCAGTTGTTCAGGCTGTCTGTGTTCTAGAGTTAAATCCCTCCAACAAAGATGAGTGGTTATTTTTTGTGTTTCAGTTTCTTTTCCCCGAAGCTGGCAGCTAGCCACTGGGGTCTAGTGGAGCAAACAGTTGCCTGGAGGAACGAAGCCATTGATTTTATTTCCAGGCCCACTGTGATGATTTCACTGAATGCTGGCTTAGAAAACCCTCTTGACTTCTTGGGAGAAAGGTATTATTTAAATGCCAAGTTTCTAACATGAAGATTTCTCTGTGCAGGAATAAACAGTGTGTTTGTGTTACTGTGCAAAAGGAGAGTTGGATGACAGAGGGGTGCAGTGCTGTTGGGAATTGGAAGGAGAAAGGGTTCCCAGCTTTCATCTTCATCTGACCTAAAGAATATTTCTGTACAAATGAAGCCAAGCGTGGTCCACGGGCGAAGCCCCTAATTGTATTTCCCTCATCAGGAAATGAAACTGGATGGCTGTACCTCCATGACTGATGGAGTTTCATGGTAGGCTTTGCAAGACATGATTGTGATTTGCTGTCTGGTTTGGACAGGTCAGTCCAGCCATTCTAAATCTATGGGGTGGTCTTCTTATGAAGGCAGAGATTTAGCGGGGGGGATTTTTTTTTTTTTTTTTTTTTGAGAGAAGTAGAGGAATCAAATAAATCTGCCAGCCATGCAGGAGACCTGGGTTTGATCCCTGGGTTGGGAACATCCCCTGGAGAAGGAAATGGCAGACCCCCTCCAGTAGTCTTGCCTAGAGAACCTCATGGGCAAAGGAGTCTGGCGGGCTACAGTCCATGGAGTCACAAAGAGTGGGACTCAACTGAGTGACTAACACTTTCACTTTGAGAGGAATCGAATACCGGGTCCCTTAGTACCTGCTTTGACCATGGGTGCTGATTGAGAAACTGAGATTTCCTAATCATAAATAACCTGTTCCTGCGAATAATAAGGGAGACCTTGGCCTCATTCCTAATCTCTCCAGAGAGGTGTAGCCCTGTATCTGTGATTGACTGAATTAAATCTAGGCCCAGAGGTCAAGTGCAACATAAACAAAATCAAAGGCTCAGCCAACTTCTCTCAGTGGCCTTCCTTGTCGGTGAGGCTCTCATTCTTGTAAGCCTCAAGTCTGTGAAATGATTCTTGCTGCTTCTCTTTCTCCAAATGGCCACTGAAATACTCAAATCTCTGTCTAATTTTATGCTCTTCAGTCTCTCCTGGCTGCGGGAACCTTATTTTAGGCATTTCTTATACCTGTGGACCTCTAACATCCTCAGCGGGTTCTCAACTTACAGCTAGAATTCCTTCACCTACCTCAATTAGTGCTTCACCTCAGATGGATTTTGGATATTAGCTTCACATTTCTTAATTTGCCTTCTGGTTGTAGCTCTCTCTCAGCCCTCAGTTTTGATACTGTTTTGGCACTGATCTCTGGTTTCATCTCTTGCTAAAATTCATTCTTGCTCCTCACACAGCGCTGCCCTTGGTTACTCTGGGAAAAGTTCCCTTTTTTCGGTCCCTCAGGCTCCCAGAACCTGGTCCTGGCTCAGACACTGTAGCCAGTGTTACAGGGAGCTTGGCTCTGTGCTGTGAAGGGAACTGGACTTTATTCCTCTCCACAGAGATGCTGCCACCCCACGTGTGCTTGTGTAAATTCCAGCCTTCTTTTCAATCCACTTCAAATCCCACCTGCTCCATTAAGCTTCTCAGTACTGCCAACCCACAGATTTTTCTCTCTCTTCTGGATACTTTCTAGAACACTTATGAGCTGTCCTATTCTCTTGATACTTACTGTTATTGTTTAGGATATGTCTAGGCACAAGGCTGATCAGTGTTAAAGAATCTGCCTTCAATGCAGGAGATGCAGGTTCGATCCTTGGGTCAAGAAGATCCCCTGGAGAAGGAAGTGGCAACCTACTCCAGTGTTCTTGCCTGGAGGATACCATGGACACAGGAGTCTGGTGGTCTATGGTCCACGGGGTCACCAGGGTTGGACACGACAATGATGAAACAACAAGGCATAAGGGTGAAATGAAATTACTATTTATATACATTCACGCCTCCCCCAAAATCTATATGCATCACTTATAGATGATCACTTATTAATCTATAGCAGTCACACTGTGCATTTTATCACAGAGCTGGACATTCAACAGACAGGTATCTCTCAATCCTTCTCAAAGCCAAGAGGTCACAGGAAGAAAGATAAACTGACCCTGAACACAGAGTTTTAAAATTCTTCCCTTCTCCCCCCACCCCGCCCCAGTACTTTATTCTATAAACTAAAAGTCCACACTAGCTGACGAGCATGGCTCTAATCCAGTCCATGAATTCAGTATCCTGAATCTGGTCCTCATATGATCTCTGCATAGGCTAAAAAGTACAAATAATTTTTTTCACAAGTGCTTCACATAAAGCAAGGCTTGAGCAGATTTTGATCACTAAGGTAGAAAATCTTGCAGGTCATTTTCCCTGTCTCAGGAATTTTTAGAAGTGAAATTTATACTCCTTACTTGCCAACTTGAGTTAATAATTGATGTTTGCCTTGTATATTGCTCATTCCCAGTATATGTCGTATACATACATAACTGTGTGGTATATGTACATTTGAGTAAGCAGTTGTAGCTTCTATTTCAGGATTTGTCAGGATTCAGTCCTTAGGTGCTTTAAAAACTTTCCCTATTCCTATGCCTGCAGGGTTTCATTTTGTTTTCTCCTTTTAGGAAAGTGGAGATTGGAGTGAAGTTACTTGTTTGGAAGATTAAATCCTTTTGAAGTGAAGAATAAGGGGTGGGGAAAGTTGTGTTGCTGTCCGTGGTTCTGATTTATGTTGCTGCTAGAAAAGACAGATTTACTTGGCAAACGCACCATGATTGTGGTTTACAAAGGGATGATGATAAAAGATAACGAGAGAGAACTACTTTAAAACAATGTTAAAATTTTAAATATTGACCATGTTTCACATGTGTGTTTGTGTGAAAGATTGAGTCCATGGAAGTGGTTCTTAAGTAGCATGTTTTGATGAAAGGATAATATGCCTCAAGGATGATATGCTGCCATTTATGTAGAAAAGGAGAACATAAGCACACACTTAATGCATACATACACATAACATACACATATATAAACATATACACATCCTTTTATTACATACTTTCAAATACATTTGGGCGTTTGAATGATATAACTTCATCACCTATTAAACCATTAATTTTTTAAAGTTCATACTTTCTACTTTTAATATTTCCTATTTTAAAAATTCTGCAAGAAACTAGAACTGTTTCAAAATAGCAATGAAAGACCTCTTACCTGGCCTTTACCCCAGTGTGGTCTGGCAAACTCTCAAGAAGTTAGAATGAAGTTAGGTAGTCCTACAGATGACAAAAAGAGATGAAATGTGACATAGATATATGACATTGTGGTGTCTGAATTTGTTATGTAAGTAACAAATGTAAGTAGGGAAGATAAATCTAATACCAGTGTATTGGTATTCTTTAAAGACCCATTGAGAGTGAAGCACTGGGGAAATGATGCATTTTTTCTCTTATTATTATACAGTTCAAAAAAGAAAGAAAAATGTAAAATATATTAAGAAGAAATAGACATTGATTTAATATCTCAATTCATTCAAAGAAAGGAAGCCAGTTGATTAGCATTAACCAGCATGGCATGGTCAGTTTTCTTCTGCTGGTTTTCTAATAGGGTCCAGTGGCTGCGATACAACTAGAGTTTGAAGAAGATAAAAGTAGAAATAGAGGGCCCTAGTGGCTTAGAGGGTGAAGCGTCTGCCTGCAATGCAGGAGACCTGGGTTCGGTCCCTGAGTCGGGAAGATTCCCCTGGAGAAGGAAATGGCAACCCACTTGGCAACCAGTACTCTTGCCTGGAAAATCCCATGGATGGAGGAGCCTGGTAGGCTACAGTCCATGGGGTTGCAAAGAGTCAGACACGACTGAGCGACTTCACCTTCACCTTCAGAGGGCAGAAGAGCAAAGTCCATGGTATCTCAAACCTGACATGAAATTTCAAAGCCAGTTCAGCTAATGCATCAAGCTTGCTGTGCAGAAATCAAATAATTATTTCTCTGTTTACCCATCCTCCCTCCAGCCTGGCCCTCCTCATCGATACCCTGTTTCTGGTAATAGTTATTCTCCCAGCCATCCAAGCTCAAAAGCTTTAATTTCTTTCTAACCTTTCTTAGTCTTTCAAGTGAAACCAGTAGTCAGTTTCACCAGATCTTGTCTCTCATTATCTTTCTTATCTTCCCTATCTCTTAATCCTGCTGCACTCCCCATGGCTTTGACCCTTACCTGTTATAGACATGAGTAGCCTCTCACCCAGCTGCCACTCCAGGTAGTAGAGTGCAGTGGTTGCAATCAGATTTCTCGGTCTGTCTCTCTACCCCCCTACTCCTTAGTAAGGACAGGATCTCAGTAAGATAGAGACTCTCTAGCTTCAGTGTCCTCAGCTCTTAAATAGACATGAGCTCTTAAATGAGGTAGTCACCTCATTTTTCCCCAGGTCTCTGCTTGCATTCATCTCCTTAGAGAGGTTTTTCTTGACTTCCTTCTCTGAAATAGCATCCATATCACTCTGTCCTTTTACTTTGCTTTTTCTTTAAAACATTTGTGACCACCTGACATTCTGTTAAATGGTTGGTTGGTTGTCTGTATTCCCACCTTGGATGTGAGTTCCATAAGACATAGGAACCTAGCTTGTGATTTTGTTCATGGGCATACCTCAGTATTTAAAAATTCTTGGAGAATATGAGGTTGGCCAAAAAGTTTCTTTGGGCTTTTTGCCCCATCTTCTAGAGAAACTCAAACAGACTCTTTGCTCAAACCAATAGTAGGTGCCTGAAAAGTACATGCTGAATGAATGAATAGATAAACATACAGTCTGTTGTGAGGATTAAATGATACTTTCATCCAAGTGCCTGCCCAGTGTGTGAACTTTCACAGTCACCATCACCATTTTCTCCTCTAGTTGATCCTAAGTCCCCACTGATAACTTGACCTTCCCCAAATTGCTCTGCTTCAAACCGAACAGTGACTTCCTGTTGCCCCTCCCAGGTTGGGTGACAGGTTCTAGCTCAGTGCCCAGCTCTCACTATGAAGAAGACCGAGCTGTGCTGTAAGAGTCTGAGATTTTACTCTCCTTACCCCAGATTTCATGAGAGGGCCGCTACCAAATCCTTGTCCCAGAGCGAGTTACTACGTTTATTACCTGGACCATGAGATGGATCTGCCCTGTACCTTGTAAGAGACATCATCTGTATCATCCAAGGCTATTTTGCTATACACGCATCTTTGTAAAGATGGTTTAGGACTCACTCTGTCTCAAGTAGAAACCTCATGGGGAACTGCTCCTTAATTCTGTCTGTCTACGCTTATCTTTCTGACTCTTGCATTTATCCTGTATTACCCCAAACTGAAGCACATGTCAGTTTCCTTTGTATCATGCGCTTTCCTTGCTGTATGCTACATGTATGCTTTTCCTTCTAAGCTCTCCCAGGTAAAACCTCATCTCATCTTCAGATCCATCTTTTTCTCCATGAGATATCTGCATAGTCTCCCCATTTGCTTCCTTGGGGCCTGTGCACTTATTAGTGAAATCTTTCTCTGATCTAAATAGGAGCCTGGCGCCGCCCAGGAATGCCAGTCCCTTTGTCATTATCACTGTGACTTGCAGGTACTGGTTTTTGGTCTGTCTGCTCCTTCTAGTATCTAAGCTCCTTGGGAGTAAAGACTATGAATGTTTGATATTCTGCTGCAGCCTCAGCCCCCCTAATCAGGACCTGCCACAAAGTGTATGGTAAACAACTACTGGTTGATCTTGTGAGTTGGTTTTCTATTAGGGAACAAGGCGGTAGGAGACCCAGCCCCCGCACCCCCCAAAAAAGTCTGAGTATCTTCATTAAACGATTCTGTTGAGGAATCATTTTTATTAAAAATTTAATATTATAAATTTATTTTCTTTTTTCAGCTGTATTGGGTTATAATTGACAAATAAAATTATACGACAGAGAAGGCAATGGCAATCCACTCCAGTACTCTTGCCTGGAAAATCCCATGGACGGAGGGGCCTGGTAGGCTGTAGTCCATGGGGTCACTAGGAGTCGGACATGACTGAGCGACTTCACTTTCACTTTTCACTTTCACGCATTGGAGAAGGAAATGGCAACCCACTCCAGTGTTCTTGCCCGGAGAATCCCAGGGACGGGGAGCCTGGCTGCCATCTATGGGGTTGCACAGTCAGATACGACTGAAGCGACTTAGCAGCAGCAGCATATATATGTGTGAAGGGTTCCTCCCATCTAATGGACACATTCGTCACTTTAAATATTTTTCTTCTTTTCCTCTTTTCAGTGAGAACATTCAAGTTCTGTTCTTTTAACGAATTTCAATTATAATATATGGTGTTATCAACCATATAACACTGTGCTGTACATTTTATATAATGACTATACGACTATAGTTGTATATAATGTATACAGCTGTAGTTGTATATAATGACTACAGTTGTGACTATATAACTATGGAGTCACCACAGTGTACATTAGATCCTCAGATCTTATTTATCTCATATAATTATATTTATTTGGGGGTCAGTTTATGAAGTATTTCACTTACTCCGTGGCTCTTTCCAGGCTCCCAGAGGGGAATATGGTCTCTCCATCTGCTGAACCTTAATCCTGCTTTTCTTGTCCTCCTCTGTGATGATGCTCCTGTTCTGCCTTTTATTATAGATGTTTATTCCCGGTTAGACTGTGATTTTGAGGGGGGCAGAGCCTTCCTCTTCCTCTGGGTCGCTTCTTGCACAGTCCCTTTAATGTAGTGAATGTAGGTGCTCTGTATTTCGTGGTGAGTGAAGAGACCAAGTCACCTGGAATCCAGCACTCTTTTTGGCAGTGGTTTACTTAGTTCTGCATCTTGGGTAATTGGACTGTACTCTTCGTTAGAATTTGGAGGAAATAACTGGTGCCAATTGGTAGAAACTGAGAGAAAAGAGATTTTGGCTAAATATAAGGGAAAACAAGGGCTTCCCAGGTGGCTCTGGGGTAAAGAATCCACCTGTAGTGCAAGAGATGCAGATTTGATCTCTGGGTCAGGAAGATACCCTGGAGAAGGAAATGGCAACCCAGTCCAGTATTCTGGCCTGGAGAATCCCATGGACACAGGAGCCTGGCAGGCTATAGCCCATGGAGTCGAAACAGTCAGACACAACTGAAAGACTAACAGCAACAAAGGAAAACAAGTGGAGTTCTACAAAGGCAGCGACTGCCTCAGAGACAGTGCACACGCTATCTCTGAATAAACTCGGTCACAGTACTCAGGCTGGGTGATTACTTAGCGGAAGGTTGGCAGCAGGTTCAAGTACACACACGGTGTGGGAAGTGTGGTGTGGTTTGACTAGGGGTTCAAGGAAGTCCCTTTCACAGTATGGATTTTATGACTTTTTAAAATAAAAGACTTTTCTTTATTTGGCTTCCAGGTCTTAGTTGTGGTGTGCAAACTCTTAGCTGCGGCATGTGGGATCTAGTTCCTTGACCAGGGATCGATCCTAGGCCCTCTGCATTGGTATCTCAAAGTCCTAGCCACTCGACCACCAGGGAAGTCCCCTCTGACCTTGATGTGCATGTAATCTACCCATCAATCATATAATGACATCGAGCAACATATCCTGAGCCTAAAGGTACAGTAGTTTCTTTTCCATCCTTTAAGGTAGGGCGTTAGTTCTTTTGTCCTTTAAACCCCACAGCATTTGGAAACGTTTCTCCTTTTATTTCAGTATTGATTTAAAATGCCTGTCTTTCTAGGAAACTGTGTACCCGTTAAGACTGGGAAGGAAGTCCAAAAGGAAGGAGATACACGTGTATGCACGGCTGATTCATTTTGCCGTACAACAGAAACCAGCACAACATTGTAGAGCAGCTGTACTCCGATAAAAATTAATTTAACTTTTTTTTTTAATGGAGGCCATATCTTGTTTAGATTCCCATTCCCAGTACCTGACCTAGAGTCTTAGTTGAAGTTCATTGGATTTTTGTAGAGTGAATGAATTATCCGTCTGAGATCGATCTTTTCTCTATCATTGATAGCTTGTTTGGCTCATGTGTGTGTGTGTGTGTGTACGCACATGTATGCTGTCTGTACCCTTCTGAGTGGCCCAGAAATACTGCCTTTCTTTCTCAATTGTTATCCCCACTGCCTTGCCCCTTCTAAAATAAATACATCCTTGAATCCCTGATAATGGTCTGCTGCTGCTGCTAATATCAGTGCCTTTCAAAGAGGACAGTTCTGTTCTCAGAACAAGCTAGGACATTCAAGAAAAAAACATCTCAAAGTCTATGCATGGTGGGGGGTATTTTAAAAATTAGATAGCAGTTAACTCTGGCTCTCTCTAAAGTGATAGGAATGGAGCAGCAGGTAGAATTGTGGGTGTTTTTTAAATTTATTTATTTTTAATTGCAGGATAATTGCTTTACAGTGTCATGTTGGTTTGTACCAAACATCAACATGAATCAGCCATAGGTTTACCCATGTCCCCTCCGACTTGAACATCCCTCCCACTTCCCACACCTCTGGGTTGTTACCGAGCCCTGGGTTGAGTTCCCTGAGTCATATAGCAATTTCCCGTTGGCTGTCTGTTTTACAAATGGTAATGTATGTTTCCGTGTTGCTCTCTTCATTTATCCCCCTCTCTCCTCCCCCCCAGCCATGTCCATAAGTCTGTTACCAATATCTGTGTCTCCATTGCTGCTCTGCACATTAGTTCATCGGTGCCATCTTTCCAGGTTCCATATATATATATGCGTGAGTACACGGTATTTGTTTCCCTCTTTCTGGTTCACTTCACTCTGTATAATAGGCTGTAGGTTCATCCACGTCATTAGGACTGACTCAAATGTGGAATTGTGTTTTAAACCCCTGGGAGGCTCAGGTTTCCTGAGAAGGCCACCTTTGAATTCCGTGGAGGTAATGAAACTTTCATTAAAGGTCTTTTCCCTCTTCTGTAAGATGGAGCCGCTTTTGAACAAATTAATTCCCTTCTAAGGTTCGTTTTTTTTTTTTTTTAATTAATCAGTAAACATAGCTCTTAGATAGCTATCGCTATAATAAGAACAGTATTGAACTTCAGAAAGCTGCTTTTGAGAAAAAAGAAGGCATTGTACTTTTAACTCTCAAGAAGCGTGAAGGTGAATAGTACCTCAGTGTTGTTCAATCTCAACTTGATTTTTCACTTCTCTAAAGCAAGCTTACTTTTCTTCTGCTTAAATCTGAGCAATTTCAGAGGAAAAACCAGTGTTGTGTGCTTGGTTGAGATTTAGTGAATGAATGAATAGAATTAAAAGAACAGTGGATTTCAGGAAATTGTCATGATTATTAACAAATAAGGGTGCATGTGGGTTTGGGGATGGAGAGTAATAGAATCTACAAAGGCTTTTATGATCTAAACTGACAGGAATCAAGTGAGACAAATGTTGTTAAAAAGAACAAACATTAATTTATCCATAAATGGAAATAATCCTTTGCCACTTGAAGATGGGAATACGGTTGAGCAGTAAGGTGATTCAAGGCTAGTAATTCAATTGGAATGATTGGTGAGTTTGGCAGTTAAGGACTCATTGGTGCTTTTCTTTCTGGTGTGTTGAAGAACTGAGAATTCTCCAGAGATGTTGATAACCAAGAAAGACCCAAAATGAATCCACAAAGATTATGCAAACATGAGCTGAAGGGATTAGTGTAGAAGGAGAGGATATTACCTTCATTTTCTAAATTTCTTAAATAGCTATTGCTTTGTTTTGTAGTAATGAATATGAAAGGAAATAGCTGGACTGTCCCATTATTTTATTTTATAGTAAAGAATATGGAAGGAGATAGCTTGACTGTCCATTATTTTATTTTATTTTATTTTATTTTATTTTATTTTATTTTATTTTATTTTATAGTAAAGAATATAAAAGGAAATAGCTTGACTGTCCCATTAAGCACATTTAGCTTTTGGGTGAAGGGAAATGTGTTTCTGCTTCTAGAGCACCTTCCAGGTATCATGGTTGGAGATACCTTGTGAAGCGTTGCTGTACCAAGTCTGGGGTTTTAACTTCTTATTTTTTAACGTGATCCTCCTCATTCTGATGGGCTCCTACCCAGTCCACTAGAGTTCCAGAGAGAAGGGTATCTGTTCCCATCATCTTTGAATCCTCAGAGTCTGACATAGTTGCTGACAGGCAGAAGACACTCAGTAAATGTGGAAATGAACTGAACTGGTTTAATCATAAGGGACAGTGGTCAAGATGGTGTGCCCCCATGCAAATCCCATAATTTGAAGGAAAATGCAAACCTCATGCATAATGGAGGAATGGATTAACGTAATCCTTGGATGGAAAGGGAATGTTCATTAAAAAAACAAATGAAATAATGGAGTCTAACCCTCACATGTCAAGACTGCCTGAATGGGTAGATTTCATAGCAGATAAAGGAATTGGTACTGGGATTCTTAAAGGCTGTGAACCAGATTATTATTTTGTCATCTTCTGAGGTGGGTCAGTCAGTACTTGATGGGTTAGAAGCAGTATTAAAATTAAAATCAATTTTTCTTGATTCTTACTCAAATTTAATTTCTGCTACATCATTGCTGGTGTTTAAGTCCACCAATAATGTAATAAATCCATCGGTGAACATTAGACTTAAACACTACGCCTGTGTTGAGACTTTTGTTCTTGGATGTGCTTATTTTCCTTGTGTTTGCTCTCCAGTAGTTTTTTTTAGTAAATCAAGGTATTTAAGGTTGACTAAGAAATCCTATTTTTCTCTATTCCATGGACTTAATTATTTAGAAGAGATTAGTAAATGATCAACTATTAATGGGCCAGAAGAGTTTAATGATGACATGGGATATGTGGTAAATTTTATTCAATTATATTATGAAAGTTTAACAATGCATTAAACATAGTTAAGTACCAGTTATGTGCTGGAGCTGGCTTAAACCAGCTTGTTAGAGCTGACTTAAAATTTCAAGAGTTTTCTGAGCCAGTTGTTCAGCAGATGGTAGCTTGAGATTGGTCATAGATATCATGCTGGGAATATTTACACCACAGACATCAACAGTTGCTTCAAATCAAGACTTCCTCACAGTCCCCACCCTGAAAGCCAGTTGCTCAACGTTCCAGCTCTCCAGTGGCAGTGAGTCTTATTTTTATTAAATGATTTTTAAGTCAAGTATAATACTTTAGGGGACTTCCCAGGTGGCTCACTGCTAAAGAATCTCCCTGTAGTGCAGAAGACATGGGTTTGATCCCTGGGTCGGGAAGATCCCCTGGAGAAGGAAGTGGCAACCCACTCCAGTGTCCTTGCCTGGAGAATTCCATGGACAGAGGAGCCTGGCAGGCTGTAGTCCATGGGGGTCTCCAAAGAGTTGGGCACAACTGAGTGACTAAACAACAAAAATAATATGTTCAGTCAGTTCAGTCGCTCAGTCGTGTCTGACTCTTTGCAACCCCATGGACAGAAGCACACCAGTGATGTCCAAAATAGGATGTTAGAGTGGTTCTTTTTCATTTTTATCATGACAGTTCTATGATTATTGCTACTTTTACTATCTTTCCATAAAGATTATACTTTTTTTTTTGAAAAACACTTCTTAAAAACTGCAAATATAATTTTAAGGAAAACTAAATTATATAATTGAATAATTTAGTAGATTTTCTTCCCATCTTTAACTTTAGATACAATTTTCATGAAATGAAATCTGTTACACACAAAAATAATGTAAAAGGTTGATAGATGATTAAGATAGGAAAACAAGAATTTTCATTTAATCTTTAAAATAGTAGCTAGCTCAGAGTTCTGGTAGACCACATGGGATAGCCAGGGAGCTGTGTTAAAGGACTTGGAGCATTAAAAAGTAGCCTGGACAAAGAATTGGAAAGTTTATTTTAGAAAGTAATACTTTAATGGAAGGGCTCTAGCAACAGCCAGACTCTCACAGAGCATTCAGTGTCTCCTGAAAGGTTGCTGGAAGCTTTCAGATAACCATCTCCCCTGTCAGGTCATTAGGGTTTGGAGATAGATTGGCGAATTCTCAGAAAATAATCAGAATACGCTCATGTTTCTTAGGAGACCATACTTGCCTGAAATGCTTAGGTGTAGTACCAAACAATGGAAAATAATACGCTCAGCCTCTTCAAACCAGCATCTTGTAATCAGCCAGCCCAGACAACAATGGCTTTCTTTTTTTCTTCAGTGCTTTGTTACATTTTCTTGGGCTTACCATTGTCTTTGGAAAGTGGTGTGCAGGAGGATAAGATCCAACATGAATGGAAGTTATGAGATAGAATTTAAAGGGGGAGGGAAGAAGCAGAATGGGATAAGAGGAGATAAATAACGAGGGGTAGAAAATACATGAAACTGCTCCCAGTGACCCTCGCTTCCAGCCCAACAGTCCTACTGAGTAGATTTATGAAACCAGGGCCGTTTCCCCAGTGGAAGGAGGCAGAGAACTGAGTCTTGCCCACAGGTACTATGACCCCTGGCTGATAAATACTGGAGAATATTCCAGTTGTAAATTTGAATGCCGTGAAGGCTTTCAACCAGACAAGGAAAAAGAGTTGATTTCCCCCAGAGCTCACAGTTGATTCTTAGTAAAGCTGAAACGAATGATGAGATGTCTTTTATTTCCTGACTTAGTGCTGCTTCTAGTGTCTAGTGCCTTGTGCTTGTAGGGCACTGAATTGAATATATAGCCTCGTTTTAAGTCTGCAAACACCCTGGGGATTGAGTTGAATGAGACATTCTACCTTATGTCTCTAATGGGCTCAGAGCCCCACCCTTGTGAGGGAAATACAAGACTGAGAACATACACACAATCCTCATCATCAGGGGAATATTCTGAGATCAGATAGTTGAAACATAATTTATATTCCAGAAACATGCAGGAGGAAGTATGAGCAGAATTATTCCATGTAATTGACAGATACCCGCTACTACATGCGTGTGTTCTCAGTCGCTTCAGTCCCAATAAGATGAAAATGTTATTCGCTCAGTCATGTCCAACTCTCTGTGACCCCATGAACTGTAGCCCACCAGGCTCCTATGTCTATAGGATTCTCCAGGCAAGAATACTAAAGTGGGTTGCCATGCCCTCCTCCAGGGGGTCTTCCCAACCCAGGGATCAAACCCACATCTTATCTCCTGCATTGGCAGGTAGGTTCTTTACCACTAACGCCACCTGGGAAGCCCCATCCAGAGCTATGTGGGTTTTCTTGGTGACTCAGATGGTACCTCAATATAAAATAGGTAACTAATAAGGACCTCCGTATCACACAGGGAACTCAACTCAATATTCTGTAATGGCCATATGGGAAAAGAATCTAAATAGGAGTGAATATATGTGTCACGGATTCACTTTGCTGTGAAACTAACATAACATTGTAAATGAACTATATGCCAGTAAAAATTTAAAAAAAAGAGATTTACTCCACATAAAGTAAAATATTGTCTTCAGGTACTTATTAGGAAGTATAATAGTTGTTGGCTCCCCAAACAATATAAACAAGGATTTTATAATTGTTTTTAGTGGTTTATTTCATGGACCAAAATGTAAACTGTTCTGGAGAACTTTGGCAGTAAAGACTTCTTCCCTGGTTAATGGTTTCCAGTTTTAGCCCATATCCAGTGCTGAATATATCAGTTGGCTCTGTGTTGGCTACCACGGAATATTTAGCCAGAGAAAGCCATGATTTCAGCCGTGGAACGTGGGGTTTAGCTGCCTTGCAGAAATGTCTGTGGTTCTGGCAGTCCCTTCCGTGGGTAGATGCAGCTGTCTTTTCATTCTGACAGCTGACTTTCATGCCTGTGAGCTTTGATTTTGCTTTACTCACTAACCACCATTGCTGGCCTTTTGGTGCCGTATTTATGGGTTTGGAATTTCCAATTTCAATTTCATTCTGATGGTCTTGTCTCATTAGTCCCAGTCCTTCTCCCTGAAGTTAGTTATTGCATATAATTCAAGTCAGGCGTTTCTAAAAATAGGAAGTGAAGAATCATTAACTTAAAAGGAATGGGGTCATCACACACTCCCCTGAGGGCCCCAAGTCTTGGATTTCTCTGTTAAGAAAATTTGATGCAGCCACTTTGTAGAAACGTCCCACTTAATTTTCTTTGCCATCACCTGTTTCTCACGTGCTCTATGCTGGCACGGCCATCCGATTTCAGAGTAGAGAGTTAATGAAGTTTCAAGCTGCCGATTTACTTTTTGGCTTCTTTGGGGATGTGATTTATGGATCTGGGCAGTACCACAAAGTCATGGGAGTATTTTAAGGAATGTGCCAGATTTAGCATTGTCTGTTAAACCACAGTCATAAAATTACCACTGTTCAGGCACTCTGGCTGTGTATGTTATAATTTGCATTAATTTAGGTGCTGTTGAATGATTAGAGAACCATAAAGTGCCATTAAAATTACTTAGCAATTTGCATTGTGACATTCAAGTTAGTCATATGTTTCCAGCTAAATGTTAGGCCACAGGAAAGTATGTGTTTGCTTCTGCAAGCTTACCAGGCAAGGAGGGGAAATCATTAGAAAAGAAAGTAAATATTCATCCCAACCAGTTCTAATGACTTCTTTTATCAAACCAGACTTTAGGATTTTGTAATGATATTTGAGCAATCTTATTTAATTATAAACTTAAGATTCATTTTTAAAAGGCCACACTGCAAAACGGACACTAGTCATCTCTTTTGGAATTGGGCTGTGTTAACCTAAACTGTGCTAAAAAAGAAGTTTCCATTTATTTTAATATGCATTTATGAGGCTCCTTTTTTGAGCAAGGAACTTGTCTCTGAGGAACAATTATTTGATAAGTTTTAAAACTGAAATGTGCAGAGTCAGATTTTGACTGAGAAGATTTATACTATTTGAAATGTTTTAAACTTATATTTTAGCCATTAATTTGCTTGATTTTTATTCCTTTATTTTTTTTTTCTAAAAAAAATGTATATGTCTACTAAAGTACTGGTACCTGGAATCTATTTGGAAATGCATCAAAAAAGAAGATGGATCTTGGGAAGATAGAGCAATGGCTAGGTAGATAGATCTTCATGAGACAAAATATGGTGAAATGTCAGTGGCAGAATCTCAGTGTTGAGTATGCAGCTTTCTTTCTTTTAACTTGACTGTGTATTTGAAGTTTTCCAAAACGAAATTTTGGAAAAAATAATACCCCCATTCAATTTAAAAATAGAATACTATCTCTTTCTCTGAAGCCAGTTTAATTTTAATGTAAGGAAGATATTTCTTTTTATTTGTAACAAAGTTATAGGAGCTTAGGAATCAAGTAGTAACGTAAGATTTTTTACAAAGCAGAGGGTTTGTCAACCCTACCTTTCTATGCAAGTCCTCTTCCCTAGGCTTTCATTTTTTAAAAGCTATTTACCTCCATAAACTTCAAAAATATGCTGATTCTTCTATTTCTTGACTTACCTTCCATATCTTTTGCTTAATTTTCTCCCTCATCCTGAGATATCCTTATCACAAATATTTATTAAGTCAGTAGTTAACATGTGAATTCTGTTGCTGAATCAATTAGTATACTATCATTGTTTCGTTTATTATACAATCTGCTGTTTTTGCTTAGAGTTATTAATTGTTGCATTTTTTTAAAATGCCTTAGTTTTCTATGTATATATCCAAATGCTTCTGGGATATGTGAAACACTAATCAAATGACTTTCCATCAGAGTATCTACTAATTCTATTTCTTTTGGAAACCTTTCTTAGAAAGCTGCATTCTCCTACTCATTAGATTGGGTTGAGCTATTGTTGGCCTTCACAACTATCATTCCCTTCACAGTTTCCGTGGGACCCTCCTTCTGACCTTTTAACTTCTCTGTAGTGAAAATTGGATGCAAAACCAACTTAACTACTTAAATATTAAGTGTGGGATGCTGTTCCATTTAATTTTTCTTAAAAATTTTGATTGTGCTTTGCAGGATGTGGGATCTTAGTTCTCAGACCAGGACTAGAACCCATGCCCCCTGCAGTGGAAGCTCAGAGTCATAACATCTGGACAACCAGGAAAGTCCTTCCATTTGATTTTTAAATTGATCACAATTTAATATGAGTTACCAAATAATATGCTTCTTTGGAAGAAAGTAACTCATCTTAGTAATTGAATATTAGATGTATGTTAAATGCATATTGAATGTCTTCTCACCAGAAGCTGACGAAAATGGAGTAGTATAAACAAAACATTTTTCCTTTTTACTTCATGCTTTGACTTGATTTAAAGTGAATGAATCTGAGTTCTATTATGATCGCCTTTGCTTCTTCAAGGTACAGAATGCATCAGCACAACTTGCATGAGAGGCTTCACTAGTTGCTTCCTTGAGGGCTGTTCCATAAGGGAATTCATCCCTCTTCCACAAGGGAAGCCCCTGCCTTGGCAGTGTCGTCCTTAACATTTAGCTGTGTTTTATGGGTTCCTGGCTGGTGATGCCCTTTGGTTAGCCCTGTGCACAGCATCGCTATTTGAAGGTTCTCTCTCCTCAGTGATTTACAGTCACTCTCACTGTCAGTTCTTTTCTCAAGTAAAAGTTCATGCACAGAAGAGCAATGGCTAGTGCTTGCGTGGGACATAGAGAGAGGTCACTGAGGCCGGGTGATTGTGATTTTCTAAGGCCAGTGGTGGTTACGGACCTGGCCACTAGTTTCTCAACTGAGTTAATAGGCAAATATCCTTTCTTTTTTTGGAGGGGTGGGGGCGTGGGTGTGGGGAACTTCCCTGATAGTTCAGTTGGTAAAGAATCCGCCTGCATTGCAGGAGACCCCGGTTCGATTCCTGGGTTGGGAAGATCCGCTGGAAAAGGGATAGGCTACCCACTCCAGTATTCTTGGGCTTCCCTTGTGGCTCAGCTGGTAAAGAATCCACCCGCAATGCTGGAGACCTAGGTTTGATCCCTGGGTTGGGAAGATCCCCTGGAGAAGGAAAAGACCACCCACTCCAGTAGTCTGGCCTGGAGAATTCCATGGACTGTATAGTCCATAGGGTGGCAAAGAGTCCGACACAACTGAGGGACTTTCACTTTCACTTTGATTTCCTGATGGCTCAGACAGTAAAGAATCTGTAAAGAATCTGCCTGCAATGCAGGCGACCCAGGTTCAATCCCTGAGTCGGGAAGATCCCCTGGAGAAGGAAATGGCAACCCACTCCAGTGTTCTTGCCTGGAGAATTCCATGGACAGAGGAGCATGGGTTGCAAAGAGTCGGACACGACTGAGTGATCATTACTTTTACTGTCCTTTCTTTAAATCAGGTTGCAATAAAAAGAAAGGAAATGTGAAAATTATTTTATCCTCACTTTATCTTGTGAGACATAATACACGTTTCTGCTGCTATCCAGAAGTTGTTTTTGTTTAGTCGCCAAAGAGGGTTCGGATGAAACCTTCCGTAAGCCAAAGCAGCAGTTACCTTGGAATGAGTGTTGCTCATGGGTGCACAGAGTAAATCCAACATAAGGCGCAAATGCTCACAGACACAGTTCAAAGCTACGGCGACTTGATGCTGAGACACCGAGTGTAGTTACCAGGGAGGGAGTTTGGCGGTGCCACTGTCTTACTGCTCAGGGTGTGCACTGCCTCTGTGAGAGGCAGAGAATGAATGCAGTCCCTACTGCAGAATGAATGGGGGGACTTCCCTGGCAGTCCAGTGGCTAAGACTCTGTACTCTCAATTCAGGGGTCCTGGGTTCCATCCCTGGTCAGGGAACTAGATCCCATGTGCCACAATTAAGGGTTTGCATGCCACAGTGAAAGCAACAAAAGATCCTGCATGCTGCAACTAAAAAAAGATCCCGTGTGCCACAACTTGCAACTAAGATCTGGCACAGCCAAATAAATAAATGCTAAATATCAACAACAGCAACAAACGCTGAAAACTACTTTGCCCTTTACGTTTTCTTCATAAAAGTGAAAATCCTTTATGGATTTCTTTCACTTAGTGAAAACAGAAGCTAATGTAGTTCTTTTGTAAAAGCAAAGTGACGTAAAGTGAACTTTGGAGAAAAGCAGGGCATACCTGTGGTGACTCCAGCCATGAAATTAAGAGACACTTGTTCCTTGGAAGAAAAGTTATGACCAACCTAGACAGCATATTAAAAAGCAGAGACATTACTTTGCCAACAAAGGTCCGTCTAGTCAAAGCTATGGGTTTTCCAGTAGTCATGTATGGATGTGAGAGTTGGACTATAAAGCTGTGTGCCACAGAATTGATGCTTTTGAACTGTGGTGTTGGAGAAGACTCTTGAGAGTCCCTTGGACTGCAAGGAGATCCAACCAGTCCATCCTAAAGGAAATCAGTCCTGATTGGAAGGACTGATGCTGAAGCTGAAACTCCAATAGTTTGGCCACCTGATGTGAAGAAGTGACTCATTTGAAAAGACCCTGATGCTGGGAAAGAGTGAAGGCAGGGGGAGAAGTGGATAACAGAGGATGAGATGGCTGGATGGCATCACCAACTCAATGGACATGAGTTTGAGTAAACTCCGGGAGTTGGTGATGGACAGGGAGGCCTGGCGTGGTCACAAAGAGTCAGACACAACTGAGTCAACTGAACTGAACGGAACCTGTACAGACATCCATGTTTGAGAAATTTTGACTATGCTTGGAACTAGCTTGTGACACTGTCACACAGTAACTCTTGAGTAAGTATATACAACTGGTAGTCGTGGTGGTGGTGGTGGTGGTGGTTTAGTCTCTAAGTCATGTCTGACTCTTTTGCAGCCCCATCAACTCTTTGGCAATCCCAGGGACTGTAGCCTACCAGGCTCCACTAGGCTCTTCTGTACATGGGATTTCCCAGGCAAGAATACTGGAGTGGGTGGCCGTTTTCCTCTCCAGAGGATCTTCCTGATGCAGGGATCGAACCCATGTCTCCTACATTGTGGGTGGATTCTTACCACTGAGCCACCAGGGAAGCTCCATACACACCTGGCTGCTGCTGCTGCTAAGTCGCTTCAGTCGTGTCCGACTCTGTGCGACCCCATAGACGGCAGCCCACCAGGCTCCCCCGTCCCTGGGATTCTCCAGGCAAGAACACCGGAGTGGGTTGCCATTGCCTTCTCCAATGCATGAAAGTGAAAAGTGAAAGCGAAGTCGCTGAGTCTTGTCCGACTCTTAGCGACCCCATGGACTGCGGCCCACCAGGCTCCTCCATCCATGGGATTTTCCAGGCAAGCGTACTGGAGTGGGGTGCCATTGCCTTCTCCGATACACACACCTGGAGAGAATGCCAAATGACCCATCACAAGTGACCTATACTTGTTTTGTATGTCACCAGCCCTTTAGGGACTAAAGATCTGAGCCACTGAAGCAGAGCTGTGGCTTTACCCTTTGTCACAGCCCCCATCTGTCCAGTCATTAATTTGAAGTGGAAGAAGCGGAGTAGCCAAGGCAATATTGCCCTTGCTTCTATTTTAGGAAGTAGCAAAAGAAGAGGAGACAAAATTATTAAAATCCTTATCGTTGCAATCAGTTTTGAGAAAGTACATTTTATATTTATAGTGTTTCTAAAGGATAATGCTTAAAACTACAGTTTATCCTGCTAGAAGTTAAACTATAAAATGTTTCCATAGGTGGATTTATAGAAACATTCATTGTAGGGGATGGATTTAAGTCTAGGTGTGTGGAGGGGGCGAGGTAGGAGAAGCATGGTGGAAAAACTCAGTGACCACAGAGACTAAATACAGTATTCAAAATGCTTGCACATCTAGAATGAAATACAATTCTGTTTTAAATATTCTGGAACTTAGATTAAGATAAAGCAGCTTACTACATTTAATTTTCCTTTCTTTTTAATGTGCAATGGATTGACAAAATGATCTAAGTCTATTACCTGTGAAATAACCTCCCTACTAGAGATGGGGAAACAGTGTTTCCTAAGTGACTTAGGAAGTTAGTGGAGTCTGTAAGCTTCAAGGCAGAGGAAACTGTCCGTAAGCACTGGGTGTAGTTGATAAAGTTGTTTGCCATGGGGTGGAGGCCAACAGATCTGATGCATCCACGCATATATCCCAGAACTGAATAATAGGGGCAAATGGAGAGCCAATGATGGGAGCCAGCTTTCTCGCTGTTGGACTGGAATTTTACAGATTAAACAAGCAAAGAAGACAACCACATGTTTATCAATTAGAGTTGGAGACATCAGTATAACTCAAGCTGAACTTAATATAGATTCAGTGTGTGTGTGTGTATGTGTGTGTGTGTGTGTGTGTTAAGTTGCACAGTCATGTTTGACTGTTTGCAACCCCATGGATTGTAGCCTGCCAGGCTCCTCTGTCCATGGAATTTTCCAGGCAAGAATACTGGAGTGGGTTGCCATTTCTTTCTCCAATAGATGCAGATGGTTACATATATTTATAGATATGTGTATGTAGATGGGTTAGCACACATATACATATTTCCTTGCTCTATCAGATGAGAAGGTTGGAGGCAACAGCATCCCAGTAGCAATGATGCCTCTAGTGCTCAGATCTTGTTTTTCCATTCTCTGATGAAAGGAAATAGGGATCCTTGGAGAAATGGCTGATTTTAAGACTGGAGCAGGAAATATATATATCATGAGTCTGGGGCATACCTTCTATTGCCAGAAAGTAAGGAAGTGCTCCAAAAAAAAACCAAAACAAACCCACCCCCAGTGATAGAGGTATGTCAGAGGAACATGGGAGCCCATGGAGAGAACTCCCAGTGGCCAAGTGGCAGCAATTTGAGCAACACCTGAAGTAAAGTGGTATTGGGTTATAATCCAAGGTACAAAGTGAGTGGATCCATAGTGATATAAATGATTAATTGCAATAAATAAATAAATGGGAGCGAAAGGGCAAATTTTCCATGCAAAAGAATTCTGAAAAATTTGTGTAGATACTCTCAAGGGTACGGAGCAGCAGTCCCAGGTTCTTTGGTGCGTGTGGGCAGCACGCAGTGACTCCCTCCCACAGCGGGCAGCGTGGGAAGGAGAATGAAAGCTGAATTTTGTGGTTAGAAGCCCAACAAGCACCACCCCAGCCAGGTGATCCAGGTCAACATCAACCGTGATCAATCACCTTGATAGCACACACTCTGATATGATGTGATGAGAACGGCACATTACCTCTGGGTCCCTCAAACCCAGAGCCCCATCTACTGAGAGAGATCCATCAGTTAATAAATACCTAGGCAGTACCCAGCAAAACTGTCAAAGTCATCAAAAGCAAAGATTAAGTCTAAGAACTACCATAGCCCAGAGAATCCTAAGGACATGAAGACTAAATCTCATGTGATATCATGGATGAGATCTTGGAAGAGAAAAAGTAGTTAAAGTTAAGAAGAAAAAAAAAAAGAGACTCTGAATAAAGTATGGACTTGAGTTAAAAATATTGGCTCATTCGTTGTTATATAATACAGGGAAAAATACTGTAATAATAATAAGATATTAATAATCAGGCAAACTGGCAGTGGAATATATAGGAACTCTGTGTACTATTTTTGCATTATTTTCTGCAAATCTAAAACTATTCTAAAAATGAAGTTTATTTTTTTAAAGGTAGGTGATTAGATATTCATAGCAAAAATCAAACCAATCAATAATAGATATACAGGTTTAATTTACATTTGAGGCTTTTTCTCTCTCATTTAAAACTAGAAAAAAAACTAAAAGAATATTGGGGAGTCCGGCTGCTTGCCACTCAAAAGCCAATAAATAAGCCAGGTTGGTGAAAAGAAAAGAAAAAGAAAAAAAAAAGTATTGAGGAAACCCCACCTAGAAATATCTCATAGATTCCAATAGGTAGAAATCCATTCTAGGTTTCTAACTGATAGGCTGAAAGTTTTCCGTGTTATATAAATGTCTGGTACTTGGTGGGACTATCTCAGTTTTAAATTTAGGGCAAGTAATGTATGCATTGTTAGACATTATTAGATACTGAGTTCAGAAGACATTGAGTGCATGGTTCAGTCCGTGCGGCAGTGTATTTATGGCTCTTAGTCATCCCTTCCGGATTTTGTGATAAAATTAGGTCTTTGTCTAATGGAATCAAAGAGTGTTTTTTGGCCCTGTAGCTTGTTTTGAAGCTGGAAGGGCAGTGGGTTTGTGTGTGTACATATGTGTGTAAACACATACATGCTAACCATTTCTATACAACACTGTAAACAAAACATTTCACCAAGAAAATTGACAGGCGTTTTAAATTAAAAAGGAATTTTGAAAGACAGTGTTTGCCCTCCTGGTTGAGCTTTAGAAGAAAGCAGTGCTGGGGGAAAAAAAATCACCAATGTTCGCACATTTTTGAAGAGTGTGAATTTTATTCACCAGTTTGCTTTTTATACCAGAGGCCAGCTGCTGCCTTTGGACGGGTGCGGCGTTTCCACCAGAATTGTCTGCAGCTCAGTATAGCTCTAATGCCAGAAGAAATCCAACCAGATTATGTCCTTTGATTTTCACAGGTTTTCTTTGGAAGATCTGGCAATGGGTTGCATTTTCACACTTCAGAAATACACGGTTGGCCAGGAGTTATTTCTGGAGTTTTCTTTTAAAGCCTTATATGTTTGTGAGATTCTCTATGTTCCTAAATCAATTTCCTAGTCATTCTTTACCTGAAGTGAGAAGTTTATAAATATATATGTTTTTTTTTTAAACTAAGTCACTTTTAAAGTTGAAAACTGCATTTTCTAGAACATCTGAAAAAGTTCTCTCCTCTAGGCATCCTGACTAATGAATGCTAAGTCATGTAAACTACCTTCTTCCTTCATAGACTATGGTGCTGCCAATCATAAAATGCTGGAAATAAATTCTGCCCCCAGGGGGTTACTTCCTAAAACAGTCGACCGAGATTTTTCGCTCTGGAGCCAGAGGCGCTTCATTCAAGTCTCAGACCTGCCGCATCCTGGTTATATGCACTCAGACATCTTTCCCTTAACTTCTCTTTGCCTCAGTTGCCTTATCTGCAGAGTGAAAGGGAAGAAGAGTGTCTAATGCACAGAGTTGTCTTTGGTGTTAAACAAGACAACTTTGTACCGTGTTTGTCATAGCACATAGTAAAAATGAAGTAAATGTCAGTTATGTTCATTATCATGACATTGACATCAATAGAAAACACGCCAGGACCTCCCTGAATAGTGCCGCCAAGTGTCTGACTTCTGAATGATCAACTGTGCATCTGTTGCTTAGGAACACAGGGGAGGAAAGCCTCTGAGACTCTGATTAAAAGAAAAACTGTGTGTCCCAGGAAACGCCAGTGCTTCTTTGGATCCTGACGTGTAAGAAAGCTGTGTCCCGTGAGCCCTCAGTATCCCATTTCTTCCCTCTCTTCTCTGACCACAGCCGGGCTCTAGAACTCTTGTCACCGGACTTGGATCTTGGGGTTCTCTGCCTCCTTTCTTTACCCACTTAGCACACAGGATGGAAATTCAACCATCCCACAGCCCCATAGTCAGCCTCGGGAGCAGGGCTGAAGCCGTGGCATGCCACCCGTCCCCTCGACTCTGGTCCCTCAGGGCACGGAGCCCTCCTCCACCTCTCTGAGCCACACCTGAGGGCCACCAGCTCAGCAAGCAGGGTAGCCTCGGTCAAGCACTGAGCTTTTCCGGGACCAGGCTTCCTCCTTTGTAAGATGACAAAACTGCAAGAGAGGATGTGGTGATCTCTTCCCACTCCATCATCCTCTCAGATTCAGTAAGTTATTGGACTTACATTAAATAAAACTAACGTCAGCTGCATTGAAAAGGCTTTTTTTGCCCATGAGAATGTCCTCTCTCTGCTGCCTCAGACTACAGGTCACTCTGTCTTGTAACTCAGTGTGTCTGTGATACACAATTTTGTACTCGCAGTTTGTATTTCAGTTCTCTAGTTGTTTCATGGATATAAGCCACAGTTCCTCAGCAACACTGGACCTTCTTTAAAAGTGGGGATAATACTCTTTTTTTTACTCCCCTAAGGAAACTTAAGATCCCCCAGAGAAGGAAATGGCAACCCCCTCCAGTATTCTTGCCTGGAGAATTCCATGAACAGAGGAGTTTGGTGGGCTACGTTCCATGGGGTTGCAAAGAGTTGGACATGAGTCAGTGAGTAACAGGTTTAAGGAAACTTAACTGAAATTATGTTCAAAATGAACTTACTGTTCACTAAAATATTAACTCTATGTAATATTTAACATGTATGAAGTCTGGTAGCTTAACATGTATATGAAATGTGATTTTATACACACACATACCTACCCTTTTTGGTTCAAAAGCATATATAAAATATAAGGAATAATTGCTATAATCTGCATCAGATGGTGAGGTAATGTTATGGAGAAAATGAAGGTATTATTAGATTTACCATTCAAGAATTCCAACAAAAAGTATATCCATGGAAAATAGTGTCCATTTTATAATCTTGATATCTTTATATATGTTAGCATATGGCCTCAAGAATTCCAACAAAAAGTATATCCATGGAAAATAGTGTCTATTTTATAATCTTGATATCTTTATATATGTTAGCATGTGGCCAAGGAAAGAGAAGATCCATAGCTTTTCTTTTTTTAAAATATTTGTTTATTTGTCTGTTCTGGGTTAGTTGTGGCATGTGGGATCTAGTTCCCTGATCAGGGATCAAGCCCGGGCCCCCTACTTTGAGAGTGCAGAGTCTTAGCCCCTAGAGCACCAGAGAAGTCCCCGATCTATAGCTTTTCTATACCACTTTTATGTAACACTTAACTCAGATTTTCCTGAAATCGATATTTACTGTAACCAAACACTGCTTTTCTAGGAGTTAAAAGGATACATAAAAAAAAAAAAAAAAGTCAGCAGCATAGCTACCGATTTCTTTTTGCAACCAAAATATAAAAGCACAGGTTGAATATTTGATAAACAACTAGATTCAGTCTTTAAATTGCTTGGACCCCCAATACGACTTAATAGCCATATCAATGGAAAATGCTGGGAGAGAAAGAGCAGGAGAATTTAAAAGAAGCCAGTCATCAAGAGTTTCATGTATGGTTATGATGAGCATAGTAAGATTGAAGTTTCTCTCTAAGTTAAATTTTCTATCTTGGGAGGTCAATAGAGACCCACAAGAATTATTCAGAATATGACTTTAAAAACAGTGTCAACTAGATGTTATTAGAAAAGAAGGGAGGGACGGAGATCTAGGGGGATGGGGGTAGAAAGGAACATTGGAGAAGAAGAGACGGAAGGAAACCTAGCGAGAGAGAGCCAGGCATAGGGGCAGAGACAGAGGCTGAGAGAAAGAGAAGAAGAAAGGGAGATGAGAGTGCCAGAGGTGGACAGAGGGAGAGCAAAAGGACGGATGGACGGGGAAAGAACAGGAGAGAAGGAGGGAATGGATTCACACAGTGAGGAACACGGTGAAGACAGGCAGAGATGCGGTGGGCAGACGTGGTTGAAGGTGGCAGGGTTTTGCAGTGCTCTGTGACATTTGGCTGATATTTTCATGTTCAGAAAGGGGAGTGGGCTTCAGCTAAAGATGAAGCTGCATGGTGTTTATATTTTAAAGTAGAACTTACAGCAATTGACTGCCAACTCTCACCGGCTCTTATATATTTATCTTGCTAATACTTCACAGCAATCCCATATAGTAGGTGTTATTTGCCTCCTCTCCCATTCCCTGAAGAGTTAAGTTACTTGCTCAGAGTTACTTCAGTAGTTAAGTATAAGTGGTCTAAACTGTTTCATTGCCAAGCTTAAGTTCTTAAGCCTGCCATACATTATGTGATTTTGACCTTCTTGTTACCTTGGGAAGAATGCAAAGCAGGTATTATCACTGCTTTACACACTAGGTTTTATAAAAGGCTTAGGGGGCACAAGTGACTTAAAATCTGACAGCTCGAAAGGTCTTCTGGCTTCATTTCCAGACCTCCTCCCCAGATGACCACAATTATAAGCACAGTAACAAAATTAAAATGAGGTCATCATGTCTGACTTTCTGTGAAACTTTAGTAGGACATTATTGCAAATTCATAACAGCTTCTTCTGGATTTCATACAAACTGTGTGTAAATGTTTTTAAGTGCTTCCTATTTCAAAAGCAAGAGCGTGGACCGAGAAAGAAATCTTCAGTTGCTGTTTCCTTGCTTCAGTCATAATGGGCTCAGCACAGAAGGTGTTTGTTCTGTTCATCAGTCCTATTGCTTCTGGGAAGTACCCAGGTCTCAGCCATCCACCCTTCTGTTCCTGGGCCCCGGACTCAGGGGAAAGGTGATATTTCATTTTTGTTTGTTCATTTGTTCTTATTATTAGGAAATTATTCTTAATGACTTAAAAAGTATTTTATTTCACTCAAGGAACTTTTAGTTGCCCAAGTTGACACTTTGTATTTGCAATGAAAGGCAGCAAGAAAGTGGAAAAGGGACAAAAATGCAGAAGAAGATATCGAAAGGGCGTTTGCCAAGAGGATGTCCATTGATATGGCTATGATCCTTGAATTTCCAGCATCTCTCACCCCACTTTCCTTTCCTGGGGCACTTCAAGGGATCACTAGAAAGGGGGATTGTCCCTCCCCAGGAGCTCGCCAAGGCCAAATTGGAGTCCAGTTGGCCTTTCCCCATCAGAACTGCCCAGCTAATGAAAGGGTTTGGTTAGAACAACCATTTAGAGAGTCATACTGAATGTCATGCTGTGAATCTTCAGATTTTTTTTTCTGATGATCAGAGTTGCAGTGAATGCTGGGGCTTAAAAGAAAAGCTGATTTTTAGAAACATAACACCTCATTTCCAGTTGACAACCCACTGTTGGCTTCTGAGCCACCCAGGGCAGTGGGAGGAAGTCTCATCAGTGGGGTGGAAGGGGCTGCCCCCAACCCCCGCAGACCTGTCCCTGCCTTTTGTTTTCTGCATCTGCCCCTCCTGCTGGCTGCAAGTGCAGCCTCCTGCTCGACCCTTCAGTCTAACAGGTGGAGCAGGAGCCGAGGTTCTGTCCGCAGGGGAGCGCAGCCGGGCTAGGCAGATGCAGCGTGCTGTGACAGTCACAAATGCTAACCACAACAGAGATTGCTCTGCAGTCTCACAGCACCGTCACCAGCACCTCCCCTCTAACTAGCATCTGTTTGTGTCACTAAATAAGGCCATGGTGACAGTATTCATCTTTACAACTTAACCAATGATATCCTTAAATTGTCTAATAAGAATAAGGAGCCTCCTTATGTTATCAAATGTATTACCTAGAAATAATGTAGGGCTTAGTGGCAGTTGAATCACAGGACTGATATTTTAAAAACAAATATGATGACATATAGATGACATACATATTCTGTATACATGTGGTTCATAGATATGAGTGTGAGTGTTAGTCTCTCAGTCGTGCCTCAGACTCTTTGTGACCCCATGGACTGCTGTAGCCCGCCAGGCTCCTCTGTCTGTGGCATTCTTCAGGGAAGAATGCTGGAGTGGGTAGCCATTCCCTTCTCTAGGGAATCTTCCCGACCCAGGGATCGAATCCCGGTCTCCCACATTGTAGGCAGATTCTTTACTGTCAAGCCACCAGGGAAGCCCCAATATATATGTGTGCACAAACATAAATCTAAGTGAGCCTGATCCCTTTGAAACCATCGCCACTGCAGAATTTAAGCTTCTTGCAGCCACATTGTAGAAAAGCGAAGCATTTTTGAAGCCCTTCCTTTTTCAGTGGTTGGCCTTGGAGCCAGTCCATAAGCCTCATGAGAAAATTACTCTTGTATATTTTTATTCTTTTAGTCTTAATGGAATTATCCAGTTCAGTCAGACATATTATTTGCTAATCCAATTTTGGCTAGTTTCCAGAGTCAAACCCCGATTCAGAGAATGATGACTCAGCACTGTGCAGGGTTTTAAGGAAATGATCCTGGACTGTGAAGGCCTAGGACTCCGGAGATGGGGTCTGAGCATTGGTGGTGGCCTTGGGGATAGTGTGCAGGTGAGGGTTTTGTATAGGAGATAGAATGTTCATGCTCAAAAGTTCTTTAGAAATAAGTTCTATGGCTTTTGCAGAGCACAGAGTACCAGTTTTTCTTCTAAGTGCTAAGGAAACAGAACCTCCAAAGACACCGAGGTCCGAAATACCAAGGCACTGGGGGTGTTATAGGAAGTTTGGTGTGGTGATATCACATGAATGATGAATTGGTTGAGCTGATTAGGTGGTGAAGTGCCCTGAGACCTGTGCCCTTCTACAAGCAGAAAACCTGAGAAAAGAGACATAAAGGTTGTCACTCAGGATAGTAACTTTGTGTAAGTCTGATCTATAGCAGACTGGCTGCCTGGGCTGTTTACTGCAAAAAAGGGCTTGGTTTCCTGGGCAGTTTGCTGCACGTAGTGGGTCAGAGTTCAGTTTAGATATTTGGTTTGGCCATTGTCTGTGTATTCAATCTTTCAGTGGAACTGTCTTACTTTTTTCTTTTCCTGTGTCTTGCCCTGAACCAGGCAATATTTGTCAAATGAATGTGTATATCTAATATCCCATTACCTTAAAAATTTTATCACCATTATGCCAAGGTAAATGACATGATCATTTAAGGTAAATGTTAGATTCTACTAAAATAGAAACTGTACATTACTTTTATTTGAGAGATGGAATCCAAATTATCTCATAGGAAAAGTATAGGATAATCGGATTGAGAAGGAGCTGTTAGGAGGCCCTGGTTCTGTTTAGTGAAGTCGCTCAGTCGTGTCTGACTCTTTGCGACCCCATGGACTGTAGCCTACCAGGCTCCTCAGTCCATGAAATTTTCCAGGCAAGAGGACTGGAGTAGGTTGCCATTTTCTTCTCCAGGGGATCTTCCCGACCCAGGGATTGAACCCAGGTCTCCCACACTGCAGGCAGACGGTTTACTGTCTGAGCCACCAGGGAAGCTGTGAGGCCACTATATTTTGGTTCTAAGTTTATTTCCATTGTTTAAACCAACAGAAGAACAAGAGTCGCTAGATGGAATTTGCATTTCAAATAGCATTTTAGACATTTATGTGTTTAGTGATCGCTCCATTACGTTTTCTTACTGGGGCAATATTGCCTGAGTGCCTCCTCCATGCAGGCATCGTCATGTTCTGACCCAAATCGTTAAATTTCTTCCTGTCCACGCAATAACCTGAGAGATGAAAATGATTAAGCTAGTTTTACAGATGTGATCCAGAAAGGTTAAGTAACTTGCCCAAGATAACACAGCTAGGTCTCTGTTGAACTATGGCATTGACCCAGATCTACAAATGCAGAGGCCAGGAACTCTTTTATTGAGTTGTAGGTACTTGAAAATGGAATACATTCAAAGGAGGCTTCACCCATTCAAAATCTTGCAAATGTTAACTGAAGCAAAGAGTTAAGCCCTACGTTTTTCATTATTTAGCATCTTAATGCAGAGCAATAGAATGTACATGTCTGAACCATACTGCCTCACTCTGAGTTCATGTTCAAACATTTAAGAGTTATTAAGTAACCCGAAGTCTTTTGCTTTGTTTCTGTTTCCCATTTCTTTCAAATGAACTGAAGGGATAGTACTTAACTAATAGGGGGCCCGTATGTTCAGTTGTTTACATTTAGGGGAAAGTACCTCTTTGTCTCAGCAATCCCACTGCTGGGCATATACCGAGAAAATCATAATGCAAACAGACATATATACCCCAATGCCCGTTGCAGCGGTATTAATAATAGCCAGGACGTGGTGAATATATATATGAATATTCATATATATTCATATATGAATATTACTCAGCCATGTAAAGGAACAGAACTGGGTCATTTGTAGAAACCTGGATGGACCTAGAGTCTGTCATACAGAGTGTAGTACGTCAGAAAGAGAAAAAAAATTATGTATTATAACGCATATATGTGGAATCTAGAAAACTGGTAAAGATTAACCTATCTGCAGGGCAGGAATAGAGACACAGACATAGAGAATGGACATGTGGCCATGGGGTAGGAAGAAGGGGAGGATGGGATGAATTGGGAGATTAGGACTGATACACACACACACACACACACACACACACACACACACCCCTTTATATATACTACCATGTGTAAAAGAGATAGCTAGTGGGAACCTGCTGTAAAGCGCAGGAAGCTCAGCTCGGTGCCCTGTGCTGACCTAGAGGGGTGGGATGGGGAAGGAGGGAGGTGCAAGAGGGAGGGGACACATGCATACATATAGCTGATTCACTGCATTGTACAGCAGAAACTAATGCAACATTGTAAAGCAATTATACTCCAACAGAAAAGTAAATATCAAACTCCAAAGCTACCTTGTTTATCAGAGAAAACCTTTCCTTTTTTAAAAATTCTAAAACTATCCCATTCCTCAGCCTGCCTTTAAGTTTCTGCCAAACCACAAGCGACCACCGCTGACTCCCTTTCTATGTAGTAAACTCAGAATAAATCGGACTGGCTTTTCTCATTTGTTGGTCCTCTTCTGGTTTCACACCAGACTCTGCTGTCATGGCACTGATGATCTCTTGGGGAAAACAGTCACCCATGAAATAGTACAAATATGTGCGTAACTGTCTCTGTGGTGGATGTTATAAAGGTAATATACCTGGTGCTGTCAGAATGGGCAACAGAGATTTGTGACCTGATCAGGGAGGTTGGGAAGCAATCCTTGAACTGAGGATTGAAGAAAGGCTAGGGGTCCCCTGAGTGAAGAGAAGGTGAAGGCTTCCTAGGACAAGGGAGAAGCATGTCCCCAGGCAGGAGAAAGCCAGGCAAGTGGAGGAAGCAGTGAAGTAGTATGGCATGAGTGAAGCAGGATGAGCAGGTGGCCCCCTTGTGAAACCGGCGAGGTTGACAGAGATTGGACGGTGCTAGCCCCTGAGGAGCAGAGGGAAACCATTGAGCATTTAGGCCCATGAGTGAGGTGGTCACATCAGCATTTCAGAAGACTTAAGTTGGAGTCTCCACTAAGTCTGTTTGGAAAATCATAGTAGAGTATCTGTCTTGAACTTAGCCAAACATAAATAGTCATTCCACCATGCAGTTGAATTTTAGAGAAATCAAACCTGAATTGCATGTGGTTTATCTATTACAAATAGCCACCGAGCTGCTATTTCTGTAGTGAGGTAAGTCCACAAGAAATGTAAATTTCATCTTATAATAATTTAAGAAAACCTGGAGGACTTAAAGATGAGTCTTTAAAAGCATCAACTTAATTAACTTAAAAATCATATATGAATCCGTATTACCACCGTTGTCAATAGGAAATAGGTCATTGATTGCCCTGGCTATTGTACTAGGTAAAGAGATATTTTTCTGCACATATAGAAATGTGTGGCACTCTAAATACTTATGCACCTGTTTTATCAATACATGGACCCCAGAATGCAGTCATCATCTTGGAGGGTCAGCAGCTGACACATTCTTTCCAAATAGGCACGTATTGAAGCTATAAAATTTACCCACTCATCCAAAACTCTGTAATATTTTCAAGGTCGTGTCTTAGCGATGCATGTCCCATTTCATTACATTTAGTATTATCATGGAGAATAATGTTGCACTGCAAATCTCACTATGTGAAAATACTGTGAAGCCTTAGATATTAGCTGCTATTTAAAATTAGAAAGCCAATAAATATTTTTAATGCATCTTAAATTTTTTAATAAGTAGATTTTATATTGTTATCCCAAGAATAGATAAGTCTCTATAAAAATATACCTTATTTATGGTCAGTGGAGCATGCTAGTGTATTTTATGTTATATTAATATATTATAAAGTAATGTTATTTCTAACAATCAAGTAAATTATCCTAGTTCATGATAGTAATGCCTGCAAAGCTGTTGACTAAGGAGAGTCCTGCTCATATTGAATTTTGAGGAGTTTTGCTTCCAAGGAAACTAGTTCATTGTCAGCAAAAGATGCACCTAAAGCAGTGCAAATATTTCAGGCATTTGCTGAAAATAATCAGTAAATTATAAAATGTGATTTCATATGTCTCCCACAGCCATAAAGCAACAATTAGAAGAGACTTACATTTCCTGCAGAAAAGACTCCATTTGATAAACTCATCATAAAATGTATTTCAAACAAGCATCGACGGGATACAAAGCAAATGATTCACCTTTAGGATGTCTCCACAGTTTTGCAAATTAACATCTGAGATGTAGTGTGGATTTGTTAATAAAGAATTGATTACACTTTTGCTTTTTCTACAGATAAATTTATAATTGTATGTTGTGAAATTCATGGAATTGGATGTGGGTTGAGTTACCATTTATTTTTGTATAATCTATGAAGAAAGTCTGTTGATGCAAATTTCTTGACATATTTAAATATTTTTTTGCATGACTGGTATTCAATATTCGCTACTCAAGGCAAATTTTAAAAAGGTTAAAAAAGAGCTAACAAGCGTTGGGTTATTTCCATCTTGGACAGTGCAGAGCCAACACATTATTTCCTGATCAATGTTAAAGTCATCAAAGAAAGCTCAAAATACCTAGTTCACACACTCAATTCAGTAGGCTTCACATTTTATCTGTTATCATATCTGTATTATGAACATATGAATAGGTAACATGATAGTTTCATTTAAAAAATGCTTAAATATAGGTAAATTAACCGATCAAATAGAATTGGTGGGAGTTTTCAAAAAGAAGATGGTGTATTCCAATTCATTTCTTTTACTCTCTCCTCTCTTGATACCCTAGCTCAGACCTGAATCATCTCTGATTTTTAAATTTTAACAGTTTTTTTCCATTCTCCTCCATGTTGCTGCCGGAATAGTATTTTGGAAACACAGATTAGATCTCCTTAGCTTCTGACTTTTTACAAACATTTAAAAACTTTTTAATTCTTTCGAGTAACATAGACAGTCCTTAATGATGGTGTTTAAAGCTTACCCCTACCTGTCTTTGCTATGCCACTCCCTTTATCATCCTTGGCAAGTCCTGCTCTAGCTTTATCCTAGACCAGAGATGCCAAACATTTGTCTCTTCAGGGCATTTTCCTATTGATGGAATCGTAACTGTAAGTGGCCTTCTGGGTTCCTATGCTTAACATATTTTCACCATTTTCTTCATGTTATATTCTCTATCTGTACTTCATTCCTTTTTAAGGCTGAATAATATTCCACTGAATAAATTTACCTCATCTCTTTATCCATTACTGACTTGATTGACGTTTGGGAATTCCACATATTGTCTATTAGAAATTATGCTCTGATGAGCATTCATGTACATGTTTTTGTAGGGCCATAGATTTTTCAATGGGAATATACCATCATTCTTTTGCATGTGGATATCCTGTTGTCCAGAACCATTTGTTGAAAAGATTGTTATTTACTCCATTGAATTGTCTCAGCAGCCATTTGAAGATCAACTGACCATAAATGTATTTCTTTACTCTCAATTCTATTCCATTGATTTGTATGTCTCTCCTATGCCTGTACTATATTATCTTGATTGATGCAGCTTTGTAGTAAGTTCTGAAATTGAGAAATTTGAGCCTCTACTTTTATTCTCATTTTCCAGGATTGTTTTGGCTCTTCTTGGTTCCTTGCATTTCCATAAGAATTTTAGAATTAGTTTGGAATTTCTCCAAAATGAAGATAGCTTTCTGGATATTGCATTGAATCTGTAGATTGATTTGAGGGATCCCTGGGTTGGGAACATTCCCTGGAGTAGGAAATGGCAACCCACTCCAGTATTCTTGCTTGGAAAATTCCATGGACAGAGTAGCCTGGCAGGCTATAGTCCATTGGGTTGCAAAAAGTCTGACATGACTGAGCACACATACAGTCATCCTAACAGTGTTAAGACTTCAAATCCATGAACACAAGATGTTGTTTCACTTACTGGAGTATCCTTTAATTTCTTTCACTGATGTTTTGAAGTAGTTTTCATTGTACAAGTCTTACACTTGTGCAGTTCATTTACACTTCTTTGTAAAAGTATTTTCTTTTTTTCATGTTATTATAAATTGTTTCCGTAGATTCATTTCTGGATTGTCTGTTGCTAGTTTAGAGAAAGACAGTTGGGTTTCTGATTTATAATTTTATGTAGAATATACAAACTCATGTCATCTACAGATGGAGGTAGTTTTATTTCTTCCTTTCCAATCTGGATGGCCATCATATCTTTTTATTGTCTAGTTGGCTGCTTAGAATGTCTAGTCCAGCGCTGAATAGAAATGGCAATAGCAGTTTTCTTTGTCATGTTCCTGAGCTTAGTGAGAAGCCTTTCAGTCTTTCGGAAATAAGTACAGTGTTTCCAGTGGTTTCTTGGTAGATAATTTTTTAGCAGATATTGAAAAAATGTCTAATCCTATTATTTTTTCCCTACTGGTCATGGAAGAGCGTTGAATTTTGTCAGATGTGGGTTTTTTTTGATATTTTGGGATGGTTAGGTAGGTTTGTTTCCTTTATTCTCTTAATGTGGTGTCTTGTCATTTATGATATAATATGGTGTTTATTGATATTTGGACATCAAATCAATCTTGCATTCCTTGACATAATCCCAGTGGATCATGGTTTATAATGTTTTTTATATGTTGCCGGATTTAGTTTGCTAGTATTTTCATGAGTAGTAGTATATCTATAGTCACAAAGGATATTAGCCTGTAGTTTTCTTTTCTTGTGATATCTGTGTCAGTTATACTTTTTCAGGCCTGGCATTTGAGGCTATAAAGATATATTTCAGTAGAAAGGTTCATGGCTTAAGATCTCAGTGGCCAAGCTATTTGAAAATTGAGTTCTGTTTTCTAAATGGGTCTGAATGTTAACAATACAGAACAGTTTGTTTTTAATCATGGGAATCATCTTACTAGTTCCTATGATAGCTAAAAGAACACAATCTGAGAAGATATTAAGGTTTTGGAGAAAATGGCAGAAATAAATTAATTCAGAGAATGTCTTTGACGTCAGTCATGGGAAAAATGCAGCTCATTTTGATGGAGTACTTAGAAAACACAAAATGAGAATAAATTTGCATACTAATTTGATAAGAAGATACTATGTAGACCTAAAGATAAATCTAAAATCCAGAAATAAGCAATTGAGTCTGCAGTGTTCTATGATGTATCCATTTGCGTATATGCTATCTGAATTTTTACTGAAAGGAAATGCATTCAATCAAGGTCCACATGGAAAGTTCTATAAACTATATTCTCATTACTAAACTGAACTTGGAGAAAATTATTCAAGTTCACTTAGAATTTGGGTAATTTATATGAAAGTAAACTACATAGGAACAAGAAAAAACATTTGGATGGAAAAGAGTAAGACTTTAATTGTTTAATATTTTATAATTGTTGATAGCTTACTTTTTTCAGCTATTCTTCCATGCATCATACCACATGGGAAAACTTTCACATATGGTTGTAAGAAAATGCAGTAAATTAGCATGTTTGAAACCAAAATTGAAAACAATTGGTTGTGTATCAAAGGAAAATGTAAATTTTGATTCATGAAATTCGGTTCAGTTGTGCAGGTATCTAAAAAATAATTATAAACCTTTGACATACTCCATTGGAGATGGCTAAAATATAATTAATAATTTTAAAATAGTCTTAGGAAAATATTTTAAACTGATTTCTTCAGAATGCTTAAAATAACGACTAGGTAAGAGTTATAGTCTCTACAAGAAAAGAATTATAAATTTTAAGTCATAAATCAATTTTATTCCCTTAAGAGAGAAAGTTTGTATCTATATTTAATTAAAGGAAAATAATACAGAATCAATAGAATAGTTACATATTGAAGGTGGTTTCTGTGCAGGTGATGTGTATAAACTCAATTCTCAGGCATACATGACAAGTTAGTTGTATTTTTCTAGTCATAATTGTCTACTGTAATCACTGGACTGGAAGAAGTGCCCTAAAGCTTTGGAGTACTTGCTCAAATGCAGGAGTTCCTCCTGTTGAATAACATAATTTCAAAACCTTTGAATAGCTGGAAACATTGTTAAGTTTTTCTGGCAGTGGCAGAACTAGTGACCAAAGATGAACCATGCACTGGCATTATCAGTGGCAGAGAGAATAAAAATTGCCCAAATCCCAGAGTCGACCTAGCGAACTTGGGAAACTGAATCTCCCAGTTACTAATGACTCTCCCCGAGTTAGAGATATCCCTACAATGGGCCCGTGTTTCAGATCTTTTCTTAGGACAAAGGTGTGCGTGTGTGTGAGCTCGTTAGAGATATCCCTAGCAATGGGCCCGTGTTTCAGATCTTTTCTTATGACAAAGGTGTACGTGTGTGTGTGAGCTCTGGTACCTGGCATGGTGATCTCTTGTGATTAGTGAAAATTTGCCATGAGTATACTGTAGCAGTAGTTTCAGGGATGGAGAATACAGTTAAATAAGTACCATAAAATGATAGGGAACATTTAATATTTTCACGATTTTTGAGGTCATCTTTGGCTCATGGAGTACCTCAGAGTAATCGTGCCAACATCAATTATTGGGTTATATATTTTTATAGCTGCTTTAAAGAGAATTCCAGTTTACCTGAATGTTGGATATTAAACTATACACCGAACAGGATTGTATTGATTCCAAAGGTTGTCGGCTTTTCTGATTGTGTTCCATTCTGTCTTTATCAGTGCAAAATGACATTCCATTCCTGACCTTCCATTTTCCTATGTCTAGCCTTGGAGTTTCATCTTTTGGTTCTCTAAGGATGTGATTACTTCCTTCTGAAATGTTGTGGAAATCCTGACTCCATGTGTAGAACTCGTAGTTTGGAGATAGTTATAGCAAGTGCTCCAACTTTTATTAAAAACTGCTATGACCTATGCCAGAGACTCAGAATTCAATTAAATTCTTGTAATTAGTAGTTGTCTTCCTCCTTTTTTATTATTTCTAAAATTTGTGTTACGTTTTCAAAAGAATATATCTTTGTTTTCACCCACATTTATGTCTTACTTTATCAGACTTCTTAGTATTCGCTTCCTTAAGGTACCATGCAGTTGCTGGTGTTTTTCTGTAAGGCAAAAAGAGCAATCTTTCTCATTTGGTTGGATGTTTTGTTTAGAGCTGCTCTGTCTGATGTGGTAGCCACTAGCTACACGTGGTTCTTAAACACTTAGACTGTGGCTAGTCTGAATTGAAATGTAAGTGTAAAGTAGACACTTGATGTCAAAAGCCTCACACAAAAGAATATAAAATAGTTCAGCAATTTTATATCGACTACATGTTATAATGATAACATATTAGATATATGGGGTTCAATAAAATATATGATCAAAATGGATTTCATCAGTTTCTTTTTTATCTTTTTAATGTGGCTACCAGAGGCTCATGGGACTTCCCTGTAGCTCAGAGGGTAAAGAATCTGCTTACAATGCAGGAGACCTGGGTTCGATCCCTGGGTCGGGAAGATCCCCTGGAGTAGGAAATGGCAACCCACTCCAGTATTCTTGCCTGGAGAATCCCATGGACAGAGGACACTGGCGGGCTACAGTCCTTGGGGTCACAAAGAGTTGGACACGACTGAGCGACACTACTACTAGAGGCTCGGTGGTAAAGAACCCGCCTGCCAGTGCAAGAGACGCTCGTTCCGTCCCTGGGTCAAGATGATCCCCTAGAGAAGGAAATGGCAACACACCCAGTATTCTTGCCTGGGAAATCCCATGGACATAGGAGCCTGACGGGCTACAGTCCATGGGGTCGCACAGAGTCAGACGTGACTTAGTGACTAAACAACAACTAGAAATAGCTTACAGCATGTTTCTAAGAATACCTCTGGTTTAGGAGTAATGCAAACTCATGTACTCAGGTTTTTGGGGGACCCATGATAAAACCCATGGGTTTACCTCCTTAATGCAGTGCACTCCCCCGATAGGCTTCTTTGGTGAGATGAATGGTAGGGAAGGGGAAGTCCTGATAAAAACATGGCTTGGGTAATTATCGGTCATGCTCTTTTATACCATTATGCATGTGTTCAGTTGGTTAGCCTGATTTGGCTTGTGTAATTACAGGGTTGGGGAGGCTGCTTAATAGAGGAGGGAATGGAATCATTGGGCCCTTTAGGGCCACTTTTAATGACAAACTTTTGATCTTGTAATCATTATTAGTTGACTTGTGACTCTGGGAAGCATGATGACAAAGAGGGATACAGAGGTTAGTATTAAAATATGGTTCAGTCAACTCTGAAATGCACTACATTTTAATGTAGTATGTATAGCTTCAGTTTGTAAACCTTTTCTTCAGACCCTGGGTTCCAACACAAATGCAGGTATCCATGAGTCTGAATTATATGTATGAAAGAATAGGTTGACCAGATCAGTAATTTCCTCTATTTTAACAATGACATATGTTTAATGTGTTTTAACATGAAATATGTTAACATCAATTATATCAGTATATAATGGATCTGGTTGTTTACATTAATATATTTTGGGAATGCATCTGAAAGAAGTAAATTGTCCACGCTCCAGGCTAACAGCTGCTATGTAGATATCACCCAAATAAATATATGAAAGCTATTCAGTGTCCTAGCTATGGAATCGGAGAAGGCACTGGCGACCCACTCCAGTATTCTTGCCTAGAAAATCCCATGGGCAGAGGAGCCTGGTGGGCTGCAGTCCATGGGGTCGCTAAGAGTCAGACACGACTGAGCGACTTCACTTTCACTTTTCACTTTCATGCATTGGAGAAGGAAATGGCAACCCACTCCAGTGTTCTTGCCTGGAGAATCCCAGGGACGGGAGCCTCAGTGGGGTCACAAAGAGTGGACACGACTGAGCTACTACTAGAGGCTCGCCCGCCTGCCACAGAGTTCGGGGTCACACAACACTATTCTTGAAATCGGACATTGAGCTACAGTCATGCAGAGTCAGACAGTGACTAAACAACAACTAGAAATAGTTACAGCATTTTCTGGTTAGGAAATGAACATGTACTCAGGTTCTGATAAAACCCATTTTACCTAATGCAGTGCAGATGTTCAGAAATGCCTGATGGCTTGGAATACCATTATGCATGTGCAGTGGTTAGATTTGGGTGTAATTACCATCATTCCCTTTAACTTTTAATGACAAACTTGATATCATTTTCATTTCTAGAGGTCTGAAATGCACTAGTGTATGGCCTTTGATGAGCAGGTATCATGAGTCTGAGTATGAAAGAGGTTGATCAGGAATATGTTTAACATGAAATATGCATCAATTATATCAGTATATAATGGATCACTTGGAAAGAAAGAAGTAAAGTCCACAGCCAGCTTATGGGAAAGCTATGAGCTATGGAATCCGGGTGTGGAAAATCCCATGGGCAGAGGAGCCTGGTGGGCTGCAGTCCATGGGGTCGCTAAGAGTCAGACACGACTGAGCGACTTCACTTTCCTTTCACTTTCATGCATTGAGAAGGAAATGGCAACCCACTCCAGTGTTCTTGCCTGGAGAATCCCAGGGACGGGAGCTTCATGGGCTGCCGTCTATGGGGTCGCACAGAGTCGGACACCACTGAAGCGACTTAGCAGCAGCAGCAGCAGCAACAATGGAGTGATTTTCTGGTTAAATGAACATTCTGACTTCTAAACCCATTTATACAGAGATGTTCAGAAGCGTGGTGGAATTTATATGGCTGTGAGGGGCCATCTTCTAAACAATTGATATTTTTCATTTCTAGTCTGAATACAGTGATGGCCTGATGAGGCAGCGAGGGAGATGGAAATAACAGTTGCACCAAAAAACACTTGGAAAGTAAAGTCACAGCCTTTGGGGATGAGTAACCGGGTGTGGATGAAAGAAGGTTGGTAGCATTGGCTAAAGGCTCAATGCTGGTGCCTTTTACAGAGTAAACGCTGCTTTAAGGCAAGTGGGATTAGAGAACGATTTGGGACAATCTCAGTGTTAGGCATGTTGAGATCATAAGATCACAGAAGCTCTGAATTGGAAGAATACTTAAAACTCATTGAGTCCAATAATTTATGATCATACTGGTAGTTTACTATTATATTAAATCCCTCTATTTGTTCAAGTGCTAGCTTACTGAGATTTTATTGTACAACGACCTAGGATAGTCCCTCTTTTCTTCCTTCAGCACTAAGACTTGTCAGTAAGGAAGAAGTCATACCCAGGGAGTCATTCACCCTCCAGCTAAACAGGAAGCCTTCAGAAAACACAGGCTGCAAACACACTGCAGATGAGAGGTGGCACTTCATATGTCTAAAGAGATTTGGAGGATGTTGGAGTAATTAATCTTCATTAATGTATTGAGTCACTGTTATATGCCAAGGACTGGGAGTGTATTGCTGAATGAAACAGACATCACTGGTCCATGAATCAGATACAGTCAAATAAAGAAGAGTGTGTGTGAGAGAGAGAATAGCTGGACATTAGAACATTAGAATATGGTAGTAAGAGGTGATGCTTGAGCCAAGATCTGAAGAATGAGAAGCTGCTCACAGATATGTGTGATAATCTGTGGGTTATTGAAAAGGGGTAAGGTTGGAAACGTGTGTGTTACTTGAAAGAAGCATCCTGATGAGTCTGCAGTTTAAATTTAAACATCCACTTAAAAAAATATTAAAATCTAAACATGCCATTATATTGAATAATTTGATTCTTTTCCTCAATAGTGTTTGTTCTTTCTGGAAGACTAAAATTTTTGCAGGGTAGTAAAATGATTGACTTCCCTGGTGGCTCAGATGGTAAAGCATCTGTCTACAATGAGGGAGACCCGGGTTCAGTCCCTGGCTGGGGAAGATCTCCTGGAGAAAGAAATGGCAACCCACTCCAGTATTCTTGCCTGGAAAATCCCATGGACAGAGATGCCTGATAGGCTACAGTCCATGGAGTTGCAAAGAGTTGGAGATGACTGAGCTACTTCACTTAAAATGATTGAGAATTACGATCAGTTTATACCCGACTTACCTGCTGCTTTTATTTTTTTTTCTGACAACTCCAAGAGGATTGCAAATGCTTTACTAACATTTCTCCTACAGATAAATTTTCTGAAAACCATTTGTCAGGACTGGGTTTTCATCTATATTAAATTTATTAGTCATTCACAGATCGTTAAGTTACAGTCCAAGGTTACAAGTATTTCAGGTGTGACAAAATAAGGTAAACAGCTTTTTAAAAATTATAAATGCAGCAAAATAGTTGCTTTCTGAAATATAGCTCTGAAGAATGGAAAATAAGCTTTATTTGAATTGTGAAGTCTTGAAAATGGCAACAATTAAATTTGTTCATTCTTTTAAGCATGCATTTTTGTTTATATGGTCTTCAGTGCTCTATAAATGTTGGGGAGATAATTGATGTTAAAAATAGTGTCCTGTTATTAGTTAGTTGATTGGAATTGGTCAAAACTGCAGTTAAGTATAGTCGGAAATATTTTAGTTGTCAGAAGGATCCTAAATATATACATGGGCTTTCACAAAATAATGATTTTATTAATTACCCATGAAGGATCATTTCTACAGTATAGAAGATGCAATATTTATAAATGACACTCAAAATAATTATTTCTGATTTCTTAGAAGTCAACTGAAAGTGAAAGTTGCTCTGTCGTGTCCGACTCTTTGTGACTCCATGGGCTATATAGTCCATGGAATTCTCCAGGCCAGAATACTGGAGTGGATAGCCTTTCCCTTCTCCAGGGAATCTTCCCAACCCAGGGATTGAACCCAGGTCTCCTGCATTGCAGGCGGATTCTCTACCAGATGAGCCACCAGAGAAGCCCAAGAATACTGGAGTGGGTAGCCTATCCCTTCTCCAGCAGATCTTCCCGACCCAGAAATCAAACCAAGATCTCCTGCATTGTAGGCAGATTCTTTACCAGCTGAGCTACCAAGACAGACAAAAATACACTGAATATGACATAGCTAAGTATTTTATGGAGAAGGAAATGGCAACCCACTCCAGTACTCTGGCCTGAAGAATCCTTTGGACAGAGGAGCCTGGGGGGCTACAGTCCATGGGGTCACAGAGTTGGACACAACTGAGCAACTGACACACACACAAGTATTTTATTAAATTTTCTCTAATGTCCCAGGTGATTGGATACACATGCTGTTCAGGAAAAAATCTGTTTCATTAGTTATTTGAAGGTAGTAATTGCTTCTAGTTTTAAGTGTCAGTTGTTGTTGTTGTTGCTTTTTCTCTCTCCAGGCATTTCTTTATCCATGAATAGTATGAGATTTGGAGAATATTCTACAGGAAACCTTATTTTAGAGAGTAGAATATACTCAGTGCTCTTCCAATATAGAATATGCTCTAGTTGCCCTGGGGTAGCTCACCTGCCTTCATTTGCTGCCAGTAAGACTATGTAGATACTTCGAGTATCAGTGTTCATCAATGTTATGAAGATTCACAGAAGAAATATGGCGGGATTTTGCTGGGAACGTAGAAGACTTGAATACAGATATTGCAAATACAAGGTTGGATGATTCTACCTTCAAATGTGTGTTAATGCAGCCTTGTAGCCCATGAATCATATTCTAGAATATAGAAATTACATGTGCTGGCTGAAGCTTCTGCCTGTGAAATAATAAGCCTCCATTAAGATTTAGTGATAAGAAGGCACTCTTGGCATTTGTGGATTTGATAGTCATGATTTCAGTGTTTGGGCCTGTTCCTAATGATTCATACGGTAATGTGAAATTTCTGAGGCTCAACTGGAATGGTGGGCAGTCAATCTGTGCTTTTACAGGGCAGCCACATGCCACAGGGTTGACAGAGGGCCCTTGCTGGATACCAGGCATCACTGTTTTCTCAATTCTCAGGTGCCCTTACTTTCCCTAAGTGGTAAAAATTTAATTTCTTTGTGTTAGCTTTTCATCAAGTACAAAACTACTATGGAAGTTGAAAACAGTTGTTATGAATCTGAACATAGGGACCAGCAATTCAGACATTTCCATATTTACAAGTAGTTAAATTTAAGAGGTGCTGAAATATATTCTTTAAATATATACAGTCTGATCTAATTCTCAAAGTATTATCATTATTCCACTTTACAGATGGAGATGTAGCTCAGAAGCTATAGATGACTTGATGGGGTCAGCTAACTTTTAAAGCCAGGTCCCCTGGCTTTAAAACTACTCTTTTATCTTCCTTTATGCTTCTGGATCCAGGTCACTTCAGACAGAACGTTCTTTGCCCAAGAGGTTGAAAGTCAGTTTCTCAGATGACAAACTGAAGGAGTTTTTTCTCCTCGTAGGTATCTGCTTTTGGGGCTCTGACCTTTCCTTTGCCCTCTCCTGGGAAGCTCTGCCCTCCTGGGCCTTTTTCTTCCCAGGAAGCTGCAAAACGGTTTTTGCACAGCAGGAAAAAGAAATGTGTGGAGGGCCACACACTGTTTAAAAAGTGAATGTATGTGTATATACAAATCTGCTAATCTGCTAATGTCAGATACAGTATGCCATGTTTCAGGCTTCATTTGATAGTCTCACAAGTAGATGTGGCTCTCGCGGTCCTTCCTTGTTTCATTTCTCAGTTTAAAAGAAGTTCCCATAGGATTTCTCTAAACTGAGTTTTTATCCATTTGGCCCCCTTATCACTCCCACCCCTACCTTTACTGTGCTCCCCATCCTTGTTACAGCTTCCTAGACAGAGTGCTTGCCTTTGGGTATCCTTCCCATTTCTTTGTTGTTGTTCAGTTGCTAAATCCCGTGCGACTCTTTGCGACCCCATGGACTGCAGCACGCCAGGCTTCCCTGTCCTTCACCATCTCCCAGATTTTTCTCAAACTTATTTCTATTGAGTTGGTGATGCCCTCCAAACATCTCATCCTCTGCTGCCCTCTTTTCTTCTCACCCTCAATCTTTCTCAACATCAGGGTCTTTTCCAGTGAGTTGGCTCTTCACATCAGGTGGCCAAAGTATTGGAGCTTCAGCTTCAGCATCAGTCCTTTCAATGAATATTGAGGGTTGATTTCCTTTACAATTGACTGGTTTGATCTCCTTAGAGTCCAGGACTGTAAGAGTCTCAAGAGTCTTCTCCAGCACCACAGTTCAAAAGCATCCATTCTTCAGGGCTCAGCCTTCATGGTCCAGCTCTCACATCTGTATGTGACTGTTTCTTTAACCCATGATTTCTCTAAGCGTTTCTAGATCATCCCAACCTCCTTCCCCTCCTGCAGCCACACAGGAGTGCTGCTATGTCGTGGGGCGTTTCTGCTGTTTGTTATAACGTAGCCTGCAGCACTTAAACCTTTTGTAGTTGAATTGCATGTTTTCTTGGATCCTTTCGTAACGTTTCCAAAAGGTACTGAAACAAGTGATAGTGGATATCTTTATAAAACACCTGGCCGTCTTTTTTTTTTTAATTGAGGCAACATTGGTTTATGACATTATAGGTTTCGCATGTAAGCATTGCAATTCCATTTCTGTGTCACTATAGCATGCTCAAATTCAAAGTTGAATTTCCATCCATCACCATGCAGTTGACCTAGCTTTACCCATCTGCCCTCACCCCGAGCCTTCGCCTCTGTAACCACTGCTCTGTTCTCAGTACCTGCCTGTTTGTTCAGCACTTTGACATCGTTTTAAAAAGAGGCTTTGATCTTTGACCTTTAAGAAGTTAGTTTGACACTTGCTTCTTGTGCTGCAAGGTTATGTTTTGAGTTTCTTGTTTGTGCTTGTCATTGTGTCATTATCTCCTGGCCTTTTTGATAGCTGCCTTGGGGAATTCTTTTTACCCATAAATTTGTGTATGTTATTCTTTACATTCAGAACAAATCTCCTTTAACACAATATTCATTTATCCTTTCACATACTTATTCTTTGCCAGTACTTTTAAATTATCATCTATTAAAATCAGCAAGCATTAAAAAAAAAAAATCAGCAAGCACTCCAGCATCTTGCGTGGGTTTTATGACACATATGGAAATTATTTTGTTTAGAGTTTCTAAATAAATATAGATCTTGAAATGTATATTCTGTTCTTCTGTTGGAAGGACCCTAAGTGACGGTATTTCACTTAAGTCCCATTGGATTTAACAATCTCTTTGTATTAGTTTTATGCAAGTTTTCAATAATTCAGTGCCACAGTTTTGTCTAAAAAGATACTTATACTTAAAAGAGTTGTTGTGACCATTATATTAGATAAACCCAGTACCTGGTATACAGAAGACAATAGTGTTATTACTATTAGTGTTTAAAATTTATGAACAGTTTTGTTCCTCTGTATTTTCTCTTTAAGAAAACAGGAAAAGTTTTCGTATCTCTTACCTTCATCTTCTATTTTTACTATCACACCCTTTAGCCCTTCTTTTTTTTTCCAGCAAATATTATTGAGCCCCAACTCTGTGAAAAGTCCTATTTTAGGATATGGAGGTTTGGCAGTGAATGATAAAGCCCCTACTTTCATAGAGCTGATATTCTAGGACCAGTGTGTGTAATATTTTCATCTTTGTAGTTTTACAAAGTTATTTGTATAATGTACTAGAAGCTGTATTGTTAAGTAGTTTGTGGAAGCCCAAAGACAATGGAAGACTTTTGTGACCATGTATGATGTATTAGAAACAGTTCAGAAAGTGATCTTGCTTTTTAAAAGATCATGTAATGCTGAATCTCTTGCAATAATCAAGGAAAGACACATTATTAAGGCAAAACATCTGGGTAATGTATGATTTTGTTGTTCTTGTCAGTTACGTGATTTTTCATAGTTAAATCCTGAATTATTTTTTTGTTTGTTTCTTTTCAGAACCAATAGTATCACTTTTTAAAACTTTATTGAGGCATAATTGGGAACTATTGGTTTTTAGATCATGCACTCTAATAAAGTTAACACAAAGACTTAAATTTGATTACTCACTACTTTCTAATGAGGAAACTTTAATTTTTTATTTCAAAAGCAATTGTGCTGTACTAGAAAAAAAAATTAGAAGCTTTGGAAACTGCAGTAAATCTTAAAAGTCATAACTACTTACATAAAATGTTATATCCTTTCAAAGTTTTCAATGTCTTCTATATCTTATTTTTAAAAAAGAGTACTGTTCACATGGTTTTGTAACTTTTTCATTTATTAATGTATTATGCAATTTTTCATGCCAACAGTCAATATTCTTAGCACAATTTTTATAGGCTTTATATTTTTTATTTCAGTTCAGTTCAGTTGCTCAGTTGTGTCTGACTCTTTGCAACCCCATGTACTGCAGCACATCAGGCTTCCCTCTCCATCTCCAACTCCTGGAACTTGCTCAAACTCATGTGCATCGAGTCAGTGATGCCATCCATCTATTTTTTATATAGATCTAACTTAGTTTGTCAATACCCTATTGTTAACCTCTTATTTCCAGTTTTTTCTTTCTTATAAGCGATCTTGCCATGAATTCTAGTCTCCTTGCAAATATTTTGTGTATCTTCAGACTTGCTTTTGACAGATTATTAGAAGTTAAATGGATGAGCTTCTGTGGTTCTTGTTTTGTATCATGAAATTGCTCTCCATAGAGATTTTAAAATTTTGCATTTCTCCAGCAATGTCTGAGAATGTCTCTCCAGACCCTTAATAATTGGAGCAATGGCCAATACACACACACACAGAAAACTGGGAATGCAGTTCTCATCATCCCCTTCCTAGTCCCATCCTTTCCTCATGACTGTCTGTGGCAGAGCAAAAGTCTTCAAGGTCGTTTTCTCCTCCCCTGGTCTCCAGGGTTTAGCTCCGGGAACATTCAGAGCTTGAAAAATTGAGCTCATAGTCACCAAAGTCACAGGGGACTGATTGGAATCAGTTTGGCATCAGAAAGTTCATTCAGGAGTTTATACAAGTGGCTTTCCAACATCAGATGAGATCAGATTGTTTAGACAATCTGGGCACATGGCTGAGGACACAGAGCTAGCCGGCCAAGCTCCCTGAACCACAGCTACCTGCTTTGGTCACGGGGTCACGTGGTCACGTGGCAAGGCAAGAATAAGTGAGCAGAGGCCAGAGCAGTTTGCAGGGGGTCTGTCCTGATGACTTATCCTCTACCCCTGAGGATGAAGCTAAAGCTTTCCTTACACTTCGAATTGTTCCTTTCTTGATTTCTTAAGAACTGTGGCTCTTTTAGAATATAGAATGTATCCAGTTCATCTTCCACGGGATTTAAAACAATGGATGGTGAAATCAGGCAGTTACTTGCTACAGGGATGTTGGATTGCTGATCAGTAAATCCTGGAAGAACACATATGCGTGCGCACGCACACGTGCACCCAAATATACATACACATGCCTGCATACGTACACACGCATTTGCAGATGAGCTAAAATACAGCATTTTTCTGCTGATCTCAGTATTTGTTTTGTAATTCTTGATTCTCCAGTGAAGGATAATTTTCCTTGTGTGGCCCATAAAACAACACTCAAATTTTTCATTTCTGTTTATTGCTTAAAATGTTTCATCAGAAGAAAAAAATTTTGTGTAGCTTTAGCACTTGAATAACTTTTCAAATCTTGAAAAAAAATAATTTGTACTCTCATCTTTCAACGAGATGTTGTTGGTACTTTGAAGAATAAGCTTACCTCTACCGTTATTTTAGAATGTGATTCGAATTCACTTTATTTTCTAGCACATTTTATTCTAGCAAATATTTTTCTCTAGGTTTTACTAAAGAAATGCTTTGACTTACATTGGACGGTACCAAGTTGAAACTCAAAACTATTTAAAACATTTAAAAGTTGTCATCTCATTTGCTAAATAAAGGACAGATCTTGAAAAGACCAAAAAGCCTATGTTTTTATATCTTGATTTTTGCCTAAACGAAGCTTTCAGCTGATCATTGCCAAGAATGAAAATTAGTTTTTTTTCCCACCCATTATACTCGGCCTTGTGAGTACCCCTGTTGTCTTTAAAGAGAGTTTCCCCCCACCCAACCTCATCGTACTTCTTTCTAAAAGGGGATAAGGTAGATAATCAAAGCTAAACTGGTTCTTTGTACAACAAAAAGGCAAGAATGCATCCAACCTTCATCTAGCTGATCCTGAAAAGAAACGAAGCAAAGCTTCCAATTAGCTTGATTTATACAATGATGTGCTTTCTTTCCCAGTTAATTAAGAGGGATTCAATAAGATCCAGACCATGGGTTCTGACCTTTCATCTTCTAAGAAAAAAAGTAAAAATTACCCCACCAAATGAAAACAAACTAAAAGGAAAGCTTTGTTTAGAAATTTTCCAGGGTGATGAATCTTATATATATTTTTTCATCTTGTTTTTCTTAAAACAGTCCTTCTCTGTCTCATAACTTGGGCATTTGTAGAATACACAGCTTTTTCATGCCTCACATCTTTTCCATTAAAAACCCCCCAGTTAATGAGATGTCCCCTGGCAAACAAGGGATGTTTGCTAGAGGAACCATAGAATCTAGAATGTGAGGTTGGAGAGAACCAGAAGGGGATACTGAGGCTTAAGAGAAGTGACATGACCAGCACAAGATCGTTGGTACTGGAGCCTGATTTCATTCCTGTCACAGCCAGTTCTTTCCACTAAACTCCGTTGCTTTGATGTTGCTGGAAGAATTAATGTCTGTTCACAAAGGTGGCACTGTGCTTTGCTCTTGGGTGTTTCTTTCAGATTGTGTGTTGTTCTGCTACTAAAGCATCACTTACATATGTCTATACTTCTATCGCAGTGTGTAGGGTACGTAGTTAATGCATTGAAAATATGGGTTATGTGAATAAAATTCATATTCATTCAGTTAACTGACGTATATTGAATGTCAGCTGTGTGCTAACAGCTGGTAATAGTTAATCAAATAATGGATGGTCCCTGCATTTATATATGAGAAAGGGCTTCCTTGGTAGAACCAGTGACAAAGAATCCACTTGCCAATGCAGGAGGCATAGGAAACACAGGTTCAATCCCTGAAGTAGGGAATGGCAACCTGCTCCAGTATTCTTGCCTAGAAAATTTTATGAACAGTGAAGCCCGGGAGGCTACAATCTCTGGGGCCACAAAGAGTCAGACATGACTGAGTACACACACACACACACACACACACACACACAGGAAAAAGATACTGAGGGCCTTTTGTTCTGTTTTCTATGGTAAAACGTAATTTGATAAACAAGATGTGATTATTCTAGATGACTTCATTTTATTTATGACCTCTGAATTCCTTCATAATAAATTTCAGATGACCTTTAAAGACTTTGAAGTTAGAATGCTTCCAAATATAATAATTTCAGTAATGGCATACAATGATGTGTAAATGGAGTATAATGCCAATTTACATAATGATATTTAAAGATGAGTTCTTTTTAGATATCCAACTTGGGCGTCCTTGTCTTCGTGCAGCTTTGCAAACGAGAGTTTTTACAAGCAGACGGCAGTGCTGCAGTGTTGGTAGCTACCGATGTCTGGCTTAGTCAGATCAAGCCAGAGCAGAAGCCTGGATTCCTTCATCCCCACCCCTAGGACCACCCCCACCTGGGACGTGCCAGAGTCTGGGCTAGGAGCTTGGGATCCAGAGAGAGCTGACTTGTTTCTTCTCTTAAGCTGTGAAGCTTTAGGACTTCCTGGCAAAAAGAAAAGACAGTCTGTAGACCATCAGTCCAAGGAGGGCTCTCAGAGGAGGGCATCCTCTTGAGTGGGGAGAGTGGGATCCTTAATTTGGCCCTTCGGGTGTGTGTGGCTTAAGATTCACTTGAGGATTAAATGGAAGAACCAAGGCAGGCCAGACACTGAATAGAGGGAGAGTAGTCAAGGTTAGGTGTTTCCCTGGTGACTCAATGGTAAAGGTGGCGCAGGTTTGACCCCTGGGTTGGGAAGATCCACTGGAGGCAGAAATAGCAACCCATTTCCAGTATTCTTGCCTGGAAAATCCCATGGACAGAGGAACCTGATGGACTGTGGTCCATGCGGTGGCAAAAGAGTCAGACACAACTTAGCGACTAGACAACAGCAGCAACAGGTCAAGGTTAGGAGTAAAGTGGGGACAGACCTCGTTCCACATGAGGTTAACAATTACCTAGTTTCCTTCCTCTCCCAGCCCCTTCAGGTAACTCACTTCTCTTCCTGAGATCACTGTCTCAAATGCAAAAGCTTTGCTCCCTGGAGTTTAAGGCTGTGGTAGATGGGGAGATTTCAGCAATTAGTTGTTATTTGTGTACAGTCAGTAGCCCTGTAAACAGAAGTCTAGGACTAGCTGATCGGAGGCCCCGGCTCTGCAAGCATCACTGTTTCTAGCCACTTCCCAAGCAGAGAGGTCTGCTTTTACCAGTTTTCTCAGAGAAGAGTTAAGTACCCGGGCATAATAACACACCAGGTGTCCATCACAAGGAGAAAGGAATGCAGTTTATTTTCATACTACTGTTTTTACATTCCAGCCTCATATGGGCTCTCTGTTTATGATGAGAAAATCAAAGCCAGAGAGAATGGAAGTCCAAGGCCTCAGGATAAAGGCTACATCTCCTTGACAGTAGACAGGAGGCCCCGCTTGGTCTGGTGGAAAGAAGGCAGTTTCGTGCTGGGCCTGAGATGAAACGGCATGTTTTTCTGTTTCAAAATGTCCTTGAAGGGAGAGACACAAAGGAAGAGAAGGGCAAAAGGCTGTGGCCACTGATATCCCACCGACTTTCCCCTTAAGAATCAGCGTTGGTGATGTTTGGGAGACGTGGAGGCCCAGGTGCAGCTCCCGGGTCAAGCCCTGGTGGCTCCGTGGTGACAGCTGTGGCCACGAGGGCCCTGGGTCGTGCTCAGAGAATGTGGTGTCCTCCAACAGTGCCAGTGTTGGTAGCAGAGATCTAGTGGGGAGATTTAAAAATCATACCGAGAAATCAAAATCCTTTATCACCATTAAAATTAATAGGTATCCAACCTGGGCGTCCTTGTCTTAATGTCTCACTCCCATCTATTTTGGATTTGCTGCCTACAAAGTTATAAATATTCAGTACATTTTAGTAGTAAAACCTTGGGTGATGGCAGCTTCCTTGGGTGACTGTACCTCTTTCTTAAGACACATTTGTCTCTCCTCTGGAAATAGTTTAAAAGATAAGGATACTTTTTCTTTTGAAGCATAAGCACAATACCATTATCTTATGAAAATTTAATAGTAATCTCTCAGTTTGGGCACTGCACCTTTAATAAAAATATTAATGATTAAAAAAGAAGAGTCTTATGAAAGATTTTCTTATAAATCTAGTTTGGTAATGTTTCATTTATTCTTTCATTCATTCAGACCCTGCTCTGTATGACTGGGTGCAGGCAGGGAGCCCCTCATGGTATAATCATTGAGTTGTGACAGAGCGCATTGTAGTTTTTAAAACCTCTAGGATACTATTCTATCACCATTTTTAATGTTCATAATTTGATGTATGCCCCACAGGATCCTTAATCCACATCCCCAACATACCCTTATTGTGACTTTATTTCAGTGGATATTTATTGACTGTCTACCATATGCTTGGCTGGATTCTGGGGGGGGAAGTGGTAGCCTAAAGGGGGCAGGAGGAAAAGGGGACGACAGAGGATGAGATGGCTGGATGGCATTACCGACTCGATGGATGTGAGTCTGAATGAACTCCAGGAGTTGATGATGGACAGGGAGGCCTGGCGTGCTGCAATTCATGGGGTCGCAAAGAGTTGGACACGACTGAGTAACTGAACTGAACTGAACCAAAAGGATAAAGAGAGGAGAAAGAACTGTCTGTGTCTGTGGAAGAGAAGGGAGGATGAGGGGTGGTGAGATGTCTCTTCCTTGACCCCCCAATTTTCAGGAAAATCTTGGATTATCACAAGATGCTGCTGAGAAGCCAGGCAAGGAGCAGACACATCCTCTGTAGGCACCAGGAATGCTGGGTGAGGTGTGGGAAGAATTGGGGGCAGGGGACACTTGCAAGCGCTTGTCACATGTTAGGGCCCTGGACTCAGCCCCAGTGCAGCTAGCTTGGGTGTGAAGCTCCCGGTTGACGAGGTGAAGAAGAAGTGGTGTTGAGGAAGCAGATTTTCAGAGGTTGAGAGGTGGAGGTGGACAGGTGGAATGGACTTGTGTGCTCTGCAGGTTTGCTGGAAAAATGGGAGGAGCCCGAGGGGCAGGGCAGGTTGAGAGGAGAGTTGTTTCTCGAAGTAAGGGAGATGTAGGCCCGTTCATTGGCCGAGGGAGAGAGAAAAGAGAAAGAGGACTCCTGATGGGAGACACCATGAATGAACACTGACGCTTTCACTTTTGGAAGGTGAAGGACAGGCCATTTTCCAAATTCAAAAAGAAGGAGAAAAGCAAGTCCAGGAAATAAACAACTCTAGGAAATTCTAGAGGGAGAGGAGGTGAGCTTGTGAAGACTGTGCTGAATGTTTATAATGGTGTCGTAGGTAGGCAATAGCTGCTGAAGAGTGATTTGTTGTCTCCCAGAGACAAAGCCCACAGGGGCCCAGCCGACATGCTGTTTGGTTCCCAGATGTGCACAAGAGAGCGTATCCAATTTTGGCTTCTTCCAGTAAAAATTTTTTCCATCCAAAATTTTAAGATGATGCCGTTTACCTTTAACTAGAGATTATGAAAGATGGTAGGTGAGAGATTCTCTGGCTGCTGTGGGAAATAGGACAGAAACGGCCAGTCATGGGCCAAACAGAAACTGTGATGAAGCCGTGATAAGGGTAGAGGACAGTGAAGGTCAGAACTGAAGGAGGAGGAAATATGGAAGCCTGTGGACAGCGAGGATCTTGGAGTTCAGTATCTAATATGCGTGATGATTCTGAGTGATTGAAGTGGAGTGAAGGGAAGAGAGGTGGAATTAAGGAGGGTGGAGAGCTAGGACCCAAGAGGTAGGAGGGCTATCCCTGTGGGTGCTGACCTGCAGTCACGTCAGGTGATGGGTAGGGCGCAGGGCCGGCCACTTCCAAAACCCTTTTTTAGGATGTTGTCGGTCACTCTATTCAAAAATGCTCTCATGTTAATGACTATTAAAGTTTTTAGTATTTTATCATGGTAGGAACATTTTGGGCCTTATGTTTCTACTTCATCTTAAAGAACATTTGTAGCCAACTTTTTTTCTAAGACTCCTACAATTTCATACAAATTGTAATTTTATTCAAATTTTATTTTTTTAACTTTAATTCACTTAAATGCATACAAAACGTCAAAAGAGGATCAGTAACTAAAGTCACTAAGGAAGGTTCGGATGAGAGGACAGTACATCAAAAGAATTTATTGAGTGATACTTCCAGAACAATGGTCTGAAACAGTGATTGAAAGAATAGAAACTATTGACTGTAGTCAGCAAGAAAATAGACTGGTCCTATTTTAGATACATTTTCAGTAATAAAGCTCTTGACACAAAAGACAGTTAACACTGGACCAATGCACCAAACTAAGAAAACACCTTTAGCCCGTATTTGATTAGTTGAGGTGTTTCTGTATCCTGGAACAGAAAAACTTGTAGTAATTCTTTCAAAAGAAGGAAATTTTGTTTTTTGGTTTGTTTTGCCTCCTGAATTATAACCTTATTTGAAATCTTCTGGATGAGAAAGGATATTTTTACTCCAAATGACTCATTTTTAATTTAGTCAAAAAAACCTAATGAGGCCAACACCATCCCATGACCATTGGTATTAAAAATCACTGATAGATGTAAACATGATTGGCTGTTGTGCTGTTTTCCTTTGTAAGAATGAAATCAGCCCTTGAAATCAGATCCATGTGTGTTCCATTCACCCTGGAAAGAGCCAGGACAGTGAAAAATGTCCTTTGGCCCCAAAGCAAGTTTTCAGCCTTCTGCTCTGCTATGATTTCCCAGCACCTACCCACCTCTCACCTTTAAAAAGAGAGATGAAGGAAGAGATGAGAGGTGATCGTATCTGTCTATGTTTTGGTTGGGTTGGGGCCTATCTTCATCAATAATGTAGCTCATATTTCCTCATCATTAAAGGAACTTGATCCAGATAATATGTGTTTATATTCAGTGGAGAGGATCATGAGGTCATTGAAAATGGACTATCCTTGGCTTTGCATTTGTATATGGATGCATCTGACCTTGGAATTAATTTTGATTTACAAATTTTAAATTTAAAAGCCCCTGGAGAGAGAAGCCACTCTGGAAACTGGCTGGCATTTTCCATCCCATCTTTTAATCTGAGTTCCACTAGGCTCCTTTCCTAGGGAGGAGGAAACCATTTTCCCTTGTACAAATGCAAAGAAGTGGTTACTGAGCTTTAAAGGACTTTAAATGCATGCAAAATATATAGCACAAGAATAAGTGTCCCAAAAAAAAAAGCTCAAAGTAAATCCCTATATAACTTTGTGGTCAAGAGATTAAATGCTACTCTCAATATTAAATGTGCAAAAATAAAGTTCTGCTGTCCATATTGATGAAAGCAAGATGTAGACAGAGGACGATGCAGAGTGGATAATAACCCTTCAGGTAATCTGCATGTTAGTCAGAGTTCCCCAGAGAACAGAACCCATAGGATGGATATGTATAAAGAGAAAGAGATTTATTTTAAGGAATTGGCTCATGTGATTATGGAAGCTGGTAAATCCAACATCTTCAGGATGGACTAGCAGGTTGGAAGCCCAGGGAAGCACCAATGGTGCAGGTCTTGTGTAAAGGCCATCTGCTTGCAGAATTCTCTCTTGCTCGGTCTTTTGTTCTATTCAGACCTTCAACTGATTGGACGAGGCCCACCTGCATTATAGAGGGCAATCTGTTTTACTCTAAGTTACGGATCTAAATGTTAATTCACCCGAAACACCCTCACAGAAACATCCAGAAGAGTGTTTGACCACATATCTGGCTACTGTGGCCCAGCCAAGCTGACTCGGAAAGTTACCCTTTGCAGGTAGGACTAGATGGCATTGCACAAGGTACTGTCTACACTTCCGGCACGACGGAGTGAATGTAAGGCAGGGGTGTCTGCACCTGTTTCTTCTACTTAGAGCACTGATGACTTTCCTTAAAATCAAAGTAGAGCAAAAATACCGGTAGCCTTACATTCAGGAAAGTCAATTTAGAAGATATTTTAGGCCATCTGTTTTAATCTGGTTGCTTGTGTTTGAAACATTTCTGCTAAGTTTGCATTTACAATACCAATGAGGAAACACAGATTTATGGAAAATATGTATGGTCTCATATACCTGGATTAATTAGTATTTTTTCAGGTTGTAGCTCACCACTAAGAATAAGCAATCTTCTGTTATTTGCCCACCTGGGATTTAGTCAGAAATGCTGGTGTGTTCTGTCTAATGATTTAGAAGGAGGAAAAGTTTTTGTTCTGAATGATAATTTCCTGTTAATCATTGCTGACCTTGAAGAGCCTGCCAGACTGTTTTTCAAGGTTTAAATTGGTCTCAGTAAAAGTAAAGGAAGATAAAGGAACCTATAAAAATTACAAGGTTCTTATTCATGCTAGTTTTGCTGATAAAATTACCAGAATTGGTTTCTTCCTCATCTCTCCCTGAATTCTTTTCATTATCTTGCTATATTTTGGTATGTGTCTATCTCATTAAAAAAGATTATCAGCAGAAATTAACACAACATTATAAACCAACTATACTTCAATTAAAAAAAAAGATTGTCACATATTAAAAAAATTAAAAATATATAATATTAGATTTAGTATAAAATGAACTTAGTTCACTCAAACATTGAGTTATTTCCCCCACTGAATCCTTTTAGACACAGGAAGCTAGGTCTTATCTTTCCAATATGATATTGGAAGAAAATGAGGGAGTATTGGCAAGTTACTGTGACAAAGGCAATCCTTATAGTTGTAATTGAACGTAGAAGCTTTGTTTTCATGGTCTCATTCTTCTAGGGCAAAGGTTTAAGGAAGAAACTGTATGACTACCACGCTACCTCTGAAGACACTTGGGGAGGAAATTGCTCACAACATGTGCTGTTTGATAAAAAGTCACAAATTGCTCTTCATGCTTTCTGAATTTGTAGCATATCTGCCTTTTCAAACCGAATATGCTATAGCAGCTGTAACCTGTATGCTTTTGAATGGATCTTAAAGCCAGGCTGTTTCTTCCTGCCATCTTCTTTGTCTTTCTTTTTGCTAATTTATGTCACTTGCCTTTAGCTGCTTTGTGGTTTGGGGCAGTGGATGAGATAGCAATGCCATCACATGCGGCTGCTTAATGAAGCAACTGCTTGAACGCTTTAAAGCCCATAATAGCTTCAGGTCAGGTTCAGAAGTTCATGTACAGTTCCAGGCATTTGAAGACTGAATCAGAGCCTGGGCTCTGCCAAAATAATGCCACATTTGTCCAGTCTGGACTTGGGCAGAAGCTGCTGGTTGCCTCTTATTCATCCAAGCCAATCATTGATAATGAAGCTTGAAGAAACGTGAAATACTTTTTTCTAAAGAAACAGACAACTCCACCAGTTGGCTGCCTTCTTTTATTTTTAGTATAATAACCAGGGCAAGCTGTCTTGAAAAATTGGTACCTTACATTAGCTGAGAGTCCGTATCCTTGTGAGCTGACACAGGGGTGTTTTATTAGTTAAGACTATGTGGCTTGAGGTTAGTTGAGCATTATTTTTTCAAGACTTTTCTTGTGGGCTGTAATGTGACTGATGATTCCGCAGTGTGGGAAGCTGACAGAGAGAGGCAGCTTCAGAAGAACCACTTTCCTGCTTTTACACGTGCAGTATATCTGACTAATACATGTATCAACACACAGATTTCTGCTGCATAGAAAGTTCTAGAACAGCTAGAACTTTGGTAGCTGAAATACCTCACCCAAGCATGCAGTTAAAATTGTAAAATGTGGTTCATTCCAAAATCACTATACCCTCCATCTACCCCCACTAAGTAGCTTAGTTTGGGGGTTGGTGGTTTTTTTTTTCTTTTTTTGGAGGTGACATGGTTTTTTCCTCCTCATTCATTTTTCAAAGGGCTCATAATAGTGGTTCCAGTATCTCAAAGAAATGTTTTGCAGATGAGAGAGAAGGACTTGCAAGTAGTCTAAAATGTTGTAAAAACTTAGACCCTTTAGCGGAGTCCCTCTCCACCTCCCTGTTCTTCCTGTTTTTCATACTCCGTCAGCTGTTAAAAGACATCAGTGTTGAAAGAGGAAAATGAAATATGGTGGCCTGAAGACCCACCCGGTGCCTGGCTCCTGTTTCGTGAGTATTCAGAGAAGGCAACTGAATTTGAGGCCTGTGATCCCTGCCCAGGTGTAGTCAGCCCAGGTCCTCGTGCTGAGTCAGAAGCATCACGGGATGTGTAGTTCTGACTAGACTATGGCTAGACAGCTTTATTGTTGTTGTTGTTGTTGTTCAGTTGCTAAGTTGTATCCAACTCTTTGGAGAGCATGCCAGGCTTCCCTGTCCTTTGCTCTCTCCTGGAGTTTGCTCAGACTCATGTCTGCTGAGTCGGTGATGTCATCAAACATCTCATCCTCTGTCATACCCTTCTGCTCCCACCTTCAGTCTTTCCCAGCATCAGGGTCTTTTCCAGTGAGTCAGCTCTTTGCATCAGGTGGCCAAAGTACTGGAGCTTCACCTTCAGCATCAGTCCTTCCAATGAATATTCAGCGTTGATTTCCTTTAGAAGAGACTGGTCATTATTATCATTGTCAAAAGTGTTGATTAACTCCCTATGTTATAGGACTCTGTAATTTATAACATATTCACTTACCTACTCCTCACAACAGCCTGGTCATGAGGAAAAGGTGGGTGCCATTATCATCATCAACCCTGCTTTACAGATGTGGAAACTGAGGATGGTGGGCTCCACTCCTTCCCTGTGGTTTCACAGTCAGCAAGTGATGAATCTGAGACAAGCCGTGCTAAGTCCCCACTTTTCCTGTATTTCTTGTTGCTTCCTGCCTGCTGTGAGCAGACTTGGGTGACTGTTGACAGAGAGAATTCTAAGGTAAGGTCACCTTGGAGAGACTGAATAGAGGCACAAAAGTGATGAAGACTGTCAAGTAGACCCTGTGAGTGTAAATCACTGGCCCAGAGGATGCCTGCAGCGGGGCCGTCCTGTAAAAGAGGTGACTGCAGGCAGGGGACAGCAAAGAAAGCTTTAAGGAGGGAGTAGAACTTGAGCTGGGTCTTGAAAGAAGGGTAGGTCTTAGATAAGAGAATGCAGGGGTCTTCCCTGGTAGCTCAGCCGATAAAGAATCCACCTGCAGTGCAGGAGACTCGAGTTCAATTCCTGGGTTGGGAAGATCTCCTAGAGGAGGGCATGGCAACCCACTCCAGTATTCTTGCCTGGAGAATCCTCATGGACAGAGGAGCCTGGCGGGCTACAGTCCATGGGGTCACAAAGCGTGGGGCACAACTGAGCGACTAAGCATACACACAAGAGAATGCAGGAGGGACCTGGGCGAAGAGATCACAAAACCAGGTGCGCAGGACGGGGGCAGGCTGAGTGAGCCATGTGTGGCACTTATATGTCCTGTAAGGAACTAATTGGAAACAAGGTTGAAAATACAACAGAAGGGCCAGAGTGTCAAAGATCCTGAATGCCTGAATTTGCACTTTATCCATTAAATTACACAAGGACATTGAGAGTTTTAGAGCAGTAGATTCGTGTGTGTTAGTAATAAGAGCCTGGAGATCACAGGAGAGGGCATATCCTATCAGTGCAGTTGATAAAAATGGGGGAGTTGAGATGAGGGAGTGGATGACCAAGTACCACAAAGAAAAAAGCAACGAGATTTGGTGGTGAGGGTGAAAATAGTCATTATACAGTTTATTGTCTGGGCTTCCAGTGGCTCCATGGTGAAGAACCCACCTGCAGTGCAGGACATGCAGGTTCGATCCCTGGGTCAAGAAGATCCCCTGGAGAAGGACATGGCAACTCCCTCCAGTATTCTTGCCTGGGAAATTCCATGGACAGAGGAGCCTGGTGGGCTACAGTCCATGGGGTCGCAAGAATCAGACATGACTGAGCAACTAAACCACGACTGATTTAGTGTCCAATCAGGAGCTCTTCCCAGGACATATACTAAACTGGTCAGGATGCTGAGAAAATGGTCACAAACTGGGACCATCCCAGGCCACACTGGACTTGTCATCATACTGGTCTAGAGAGAAGATGCTGAGGTTCTGAGACTATGGCCGTGGTGTCGCTGGCAAGGGAAGGAAAGCCAATAGGGAAACTTGATTTCCTTGAATATTTTATAAACTTCATCCTAGATGGACTGTAAGGAACTCATCAATGTGTCTTTGGCTTCTGAAGCATGGCTGTGCGCATTTTTCCTGCATCGAAAATGTGCAGGGGATTATTTGTCTCCTAAGTGGATTCAGCCTGCTTTGAATTTCCGGAAAAGCAGAATTGAATGTTGGCAATCACTGAGGCTTTTAGGAGAAAGAAGTGTGGACTGAGAAGTATAAACTTGGGAACCAAGTGATTATCTGTGATTCCGTCGTGCATTAGAAAGAATTTGGCCATTTGTTATCGGTAGCCTTGAGATGTCTCAGAGTGACAATTAAACCAGAATGAATTCAAGCTAGTGAAATTCTGGCACAAAATTTTCATGATTAGAGATGTGATTTAGGTTTTTATTTGACATTTTAGGTGATCTGTGCAGCACTTTGGGGCATTTATAAAAGCTTTATCCGTGTTATGTTTAAGATCTTCTTAGCTTTCATTCCAAACAGATGAATAGCCTATTACATGAGCTTAGCATGGGGCAGGCAGTTTGAAGCTCACAGAAGGTTCTTGAACCAGACCTGAATTTTTTCAAGGAGAAGATAGCCCTCTTGTCCGTTCCAGACCTAGTTCATGAGGGAAACAGAGGTGATCACTGCCCTTCACAGAAATTTGAAAATGTCATGCTCCGTAGTCGGGTTTTTATTCTCCAGGCCATGATGTCTAAGAGAAGCCATCAGCTTCTAAATAGATTGAAATGTTCAGAAATAGCTCCCTAAAAAATATTTCCCAGTGTCAGTTGTCTGTTTAAAAACCAACAAAACCCACTAACATGTGAAGTCTTCACTTGGAATTCACAACAAGCTTGGAAACCATCTGCCCTGACTTAATCAGGGGTGGTCAGTGAGTGTAGACAGCTCCACCCAGGAGCTGGGAGAAATCCAAAGTTTTTCTTTTCTTTTTTTTTTTTTAAAGGAATCCTGGGTTTCCACACCCAGCCTAACGTAAAACACATTTGTTGCTGTTTAATCACTAAGTTGTGTCCAACTCTTTGCAACCCCATGGACTGTAGCCCGCCAGGCTCCTCTGCCCATGGGATTTTGCAGGCAAGAATACTGGAATGGATTGCCTTTTCCTTCTCCAGGGGATCTGCCCGACCCAGGGATCGAGCCCACATTTCCTACATTGACAGGCGGGTTCTTTATCGCTGAGCTACCAGGGAATACACGTTTACCTGAGACTATAGATTTTGTGTCTAGGAACTGGCGGTGGGTGGGAGGGAAGTGTATGTTTCAGTGAGATCCACTGGGGTGTGAGATTAAGTTCCAACAAGGGCAGAAATGTGTGGTGGGGAAGGGCCAGGAAGAGCCTGGGGTGGAGACAGAACCCGGGGGCCTTGTGGCTGGTGGACAGAGGGACCCTGAGAAGCCCTCCAGGCGGAGTGGCTTGCAGGGACCAAGGAGCCAGATGCTGTTGATGCTCAGGGGCACCAGAGAGTGTCCTGTCTGTGGGAGGTGGTATATTCCCAAGTCCTAGGACATACGGAGGCTTTCTGAGAACGCTGGCTGCCCTCCTGCCTGGGCCAGGTGTGAAAGGTGCTTTCTGTCTCTGTAGGAAACAAGGTCCATTTCCTTTCTTACCTGTTGCCACGTGTTTTGGGTTTCTTTCAGTGCTTTCAAAGGACGTGGCTTCAGCCTAAACCCCTTTCCTACCCAGAAATGGTCTCTAGCCTTGATTTATTGGCAAAACTGCTGAGCTCTGGAAAATCTTAGACTGCCTGTAAAAATCTAGCAGCCTTTAGCACTCTCCAGGGCAGAATGTGGAAAGAATGGTTCCACGATATAAAGAGTAGGGGCTGTTGGGCTCTGATGTTTCAAAATATAGGTAATAAACTGATACCTTAATATTCTAGTATCAGAAAATATATTACACACAGATATTAGCTCTTTAAAAGCTTGTATTTTGGTATTTAATATTAGTACAGATTTTATTCTGATATTGTCTGTTTTTATACTCTTGGGGGCAGTTGAAACATGGTTTTGAAAGAGAGACATTGGTGGGAGCTAGGACCATAAATGTATTTTCTATGCTTATTACAGTCTCTTTACAAGAATGCTGCCCTCAGATACAATTTTCGTATTTTTATTAGACATATAGAAAAGGACATAATTAAGATGGGCTACTCAAGAGTTGTGGTTTCTTTTTTTTTTTAAAGTAATTTTCTGACTTAGACAATCCCCTTTCCTAGTGCAATTATTATATCTGGCATCTATCAATTCTCAGTTGCTCAAACAGTAAAGCATCCACCTGCAATGCCAGGAGACCTGGGTGGGAAGATCCCCTGGAGGAGCGCATGGCAACCCACTCCAGTATTCTTGCCTGGAGAATCCCATGGACAGAGGAGCCTGGCGGGCTGCAAGCCATGGGGTCTCAGGGAGTCGGACACGGCTGAGTGACTGACTCTGGTTATCATATATCAGTTGTTTGTTTATTTATTTGGCTGCACCCAGGTCTTAGTTGCGGCGTGTGGGATCTAGTTTCCTGACCAGGGATCAAAACCCGGGCTTCCTGCACTGGAAGCACAGTCTTAGCCACTGGAAAATCAGGGAAATCCCTATGTTATTTTGTTAAGATTAAAGACTATTTTCTTCAAAGGTGAAAAATGTGAAAAAAGTCCTTATAAGGGTCACATTTTCAAATTTCAAAACATGTTTCTTTTACAGAAATTAAACTCACAAACCTTTCCAGTACGCACGTCCTGTAAGGGAGTCGTCATTGAGAAGAGCAGGGGAAGTCAACTCAGAGAAGAGCAGTACTTAGTGGGCTTTGGAGGGGGCGAAGATACTGTACCCCAGTATCTTCTAAATCAGTCGTCCCCAACCTCCTGTTCATGGACCATGAAACCAGTCCCTGGTACCATAAAGGTTGGGGATCGCTGCTCTTAAGTCATGGGATAATTTGTGAAGTTCCTAACTTACGTTGAAAATCCAGATTTTCATTGTGGAAGACATGCCGACCCCCAGGAGAGAGCCAGTGCTGAATTTCCGACAGCTCTTTAAATCCCAGAACTGGCGTCCCTCCCGGCCCGGTGCTGGTGATGCCCCGTGTGCTGTCCTGGGCAGCCGTGCTGACGCAGGCCTTCTGAAATGTTCTGGGCTGCAGCCATTTCCTCACTGCAGATGAATAATGAATGAGCTGTGGGTGAAAGCTGATGGCTCAGGATGCAATCAGAAGCTCGCTGCAGCATGGGTAATGTTCCTTTGTCATCTCCATGGCAACTGCTATTTATCAAGACACGCTGGTACTTCAGAAGACAGTGAGGAGTAACCAGTTTCGGTAACTTCGGGTCAGCTGATGAAAAAAAATCCACGGATTGAGACAGAACAAGCAGAGAGAAGGCTCTCTGCGGGTGGTGGGGGAAACCCTGTTAGGCCATTCTTGGGGATTTTCATAAATGGTAAAAGAAACAGGAAGCTGTGAGATGTAGGTCAAAAAATTAGTTAGTGACTTTTTCCCCAAAAACCTCTGACTTGGCATCTGGGAGGGTGGTGTGGGGATGCAGTACTCAAGCATCTCCCAGGTGTCCTTCCTGGGATGCAGGAGCAGGGCTGGCATTGGGTACTAGGATGCTGAGAGCAGCTGGCTGCACAGCGCTGGTACCACATGGGCTCCCGGCCTCATGCATGAGCGACACGCCTCGCCTGCTGCCTGGGCACCTTGTCCCCACCACGGGTGCTGATGTCAACCTGCTGCCATCACACTCAGGGGCTGGTTCTCTCCTGCCGCTTAGGCAGCACACTGGGCCAGCTGGTCTACCCATGCCCAGAGGACACTGGCGCCCCAGTCCCTGGTGGATGGAGGGAGAAACACGGGCTGGCTGAGCTGGGAGGTGCGGGGAGAAAGGAGAAGTGATGAGAAGGGGCAGGGAGTCCCTAAAAAGTGGGGCCTGAAAGTCAGTCCAGCAGAGATTGGATCTTGAGTCACCAACACAGCCGGGCCCACCTGCCTGGGGACCCCCGAGGATGGGGGATGCGCTTTGGCCCTAGTGGAAGAGAAGTGTGAAGCAGTGAGGGGACCGTACCATAAAAGCTCTAGACATGTTAGGACATGGGAAATACATTAGAAAAGTAACTCCAGACAGTCAGCTTTTGGCCTTGGAAGCGTATAGTATTGGGTTACCTAAAATCTGCAGGAGAAGAAGCCAGTTTTATAGACTTGGATTCCCCACTCGGCTCCCCTGCTTGTGGCTTCATCACTCAGGGCCGGTGAGGTGTCTCCTTTCAGCCTCTTTCCACTTCATCTCTTAAGTGCTGGGCAGCGATCCTCCTCAGGGTCATTTTTAATATGAAATGAGATGTGTAGAAGAAGACGAAGCCCAGTGTCTAGCACCTCACTGCTGTGAATAAAAACAGAAAGGCATTTCTCTTTGCTGAGATTGTCTCATAAGTCTTCCCCCCTGCCTCCCCAGAGAAAGGGGCCAAGAGATAGAACCTCAGCTTGCTGCAGGAGGCAGACAGGCCAATCTGATCCTGCGGGAACGTACTTGGCGGAGGAAGGAGCATTTGGTCTGGTGCCTTGGCGCCTGAACAACTGTGTCGCCCCTGGGCTCTGGGTGACCCGCCCAAGTCCTTCTGGGGGCCTTGGCCCAGCCTCCTGGGGGCACGGGCAGCTGGGAGACGCCTGTCTTCTGAGCTCAAGTGAGAGGCCATTGGTTGGCCTCTGTGAGCACGTCCCCGCCTTACGGAGAAGTCACCCTCAGTGTTTTATCTTGAGCCAGCCTCGAGGTCTGACTCACCTCATCTCTCACCCCTTCCTCTGCTCAGTCAGTGAAAGCACAGGGAAGGGGGCAAGTCACTCTGAGATCTTTCGTTGCAAAATATGATTAGGAAAATGGAGCTTTTGTAAAAACATTAAAGCTTCTCCGTGCAAACATCAGTGACTTAAAAAATAATTACCATCCAGACTTCCTTAAGGCAACAGAGCCTGCCTTCCTCGCATGTTTCCCTGTCTTCTGTAAGGGCCCCTCCACACGCCCTGTGCCTGCAGGGCATCGAACTTGCCTTCAGTAGCTGGTTTTTGTTGCTGTTATTGTGTAGTCGCTAAGTCGTGTCCTACTCTTTCACGACCCCATGGACTGTAGCCTGCCGGCTCCATCCTGGAAAAGGAACGGGTGGGTTACTTACCAGGGTAGCCTGCTGCCTACAGAAGGATATTGGTCTGCCTCTTAAGATCAGGAAGGTCCCAGAGGTGTCTGCAATTTTCCTCCCACTCCCTCCCACATCATTTACTTCCAGAAAGGTGGTTGGTACAGAAAGCTGCTAGTGATTCACACAAGAAACCATCCCGAGAAGTGGTCTCAGATGAACAATGAAAACTACAAGTTTTTATGAAAGAGGTGATTGATTCTGCATCCATCCTCAGTTGTTGTTCAGTCAGTCACTCAGTCGTGTCCAACTCTTTGTGACCCCGTGGACTGACTGCAGCACGCCAGGCTTCCCTGCCCTTCACCATCTCCCAGAGCTTGCTCAAACTCATGTCCATTGAGTGGGGGATGCCATCCAACCACCTCATCGTCTGTTGTCCCCTTCTCCTGCCTTCAGTCTTTCCCAGCATCAGGGTCTTTTCCAATGAGTTGGCTCTTTGCATCAGGTGGCCAAAGTATTGGAGCTTCAGCATCAATCCTTCCATTGAACATTCAGGATTGATTTCCTTTAGGACCATTTGATTTTAGCTGGCCATTCAGACCTGATTAAAAGAGTGTATGAAGACCGAGATATAGCAATGATTGCCCACCAGATAGCTCTAAGAAAGTGTGAGGGAAATAGACTACACTAGGACTTAAGGGGTCACTTGCTAGACTGAGGTCAGGACTAAATCCCCAACTTCTCGGCCCTCCCTCACTTCTTGTAAAATGAGGATAATGTACTTTATCAGTTTTCCAAGTGCAGCTAGACCTTATGAACTCTTGACATCTTCTCTGATTATATTTGCATTTCTTCACGTCTTCTGAAGTCTGGAGATACACAGGAATAGTGATACTCCTGTGCTGAGGTTGAGAAGTTTCTGCACTAAAGTATCTATTTCTTCCATGAGAATATATTTTTATTTGAGGCAAGTATATACTTTAGAAAACGAGCCTTTAAGGTTCTGCTAGTTGGCGTTACCACCTGGCCAGAGGGGAGGAAGGTTCTGGAAAGGGAAGATTAGAGGCCCTGTAGGAGGCAGCATGAGCTTGGTGGCCCATCCCCAGCCTCTCCTCGGCCTGCAGGCCCCGAGCCCCTCCCTCCCAGGGGCCAGGCTGCCAGCCACCCCCTCTCCTTGGATAGGTGGGCGGGGCCTTACCTGGGAGAGATGCCAGGGAGGCCAGTAACCAGTTCTAGTCCCTGCAGAGCTGTCACGTCCCACGTCACTAATTGCAGACTAAGGGGACTCTGCAGCTTTGCTGTCTCTCTCAGCTTCCTGTCCTTTCCTGTTATTTATTGCATTTCACTTAAGGGTTTCTAAATACTCCTTCTTCTCCCCTTTTGTATTTTAAGTGTCCTATTTTTTTTTTTTTTAAGCAGAGACCAGGGATCAGCGTCAGATTTTCTAAAAGCGCCAGTGCCGCACCTGCTATTGTTGATCCTCAGAGCCTCAGAATCCCTAAGGATGGCTAATCCCCCTTGCAGGAGCCATTGTTTCCAGGGAGAACTGGCTTATTGGCTTTCCGCACCTTGGTTAGGAACGACGGTGGAGAAAGGGTGAAAGGGAAGTCAGCTGGCAGCAGGGCTCCATGAGTAGGTAGCCAGAAAGGTTTCCAGATCTCCCTGATTGCTGTTTTTATTCGCAGAACTTCTATTTTAAGCGTGCACACTCACACGTGGATTGACGGGCACTAGCCACAGTAATGGCTGTGTCTGTCTGTAGTGCCTGCAAACGCTCGTTGCCATGGTGATGGGAGGCACTGCAGAGACAGGGTTATGGTGCTGCTGGGACCAGGGTGCTGACACACAGGAGCCTTCTCGAGTGTGTGTGTGTGTGTGCGTGTGTGTGTCTGTGTGTGTTTGGGGTCCATCAACAGACACAGAAGGAAGGAGCCAGGAGGTAGGATAGGTGGGTGAGGCGTTAACCAGGAGAGATGCCTGGGGGAGACCAAATAAGTGATACCTGAATCAGGGGAATTCTAGAAAACCAAAGAGGAAAGCAAGTGCAGATGGGAAAAGGGAGGGGTGCGTGGAGAATTTGTCTCTTTCCCTTGAAAGGTTTATGGTGGCAGGATTATCCCATGTGGATGGGAAAGGGAGAAATCGAATTTGGCAAGCAGAGACAGAGAGCCCAGGTGGTTTGTGTCTGTGTTTCTGGAACTGTGGGGTCTAGGGTCTGCTGTCTCCAGCGGTCAAGACCTCCTTGACTGTGGGCAAACGGCACAACCTCTTTGAGCCTCCACATCCTCAACTGTGAAATGGGGTGGATGCAGATCTCTGCACCACTCCTGGCATACCGGTGGTGGCTTAGATGCTCAAAATCATCGATTTTCAACAACCAGAGACTGACAGAATAATCCCAGAAAGTTCCCTTTCAGTCGCTGACCCCAAGGATGGGCATCTCCGAGCATCAGGGAGAGGAGCTGAACTTCTCTGTCTCACCCTTGCAGGATTGGGGTGTTCCGTGAAACCATGATTTGGTCTCCCCAACACTGAGGGGGAAACAGCCCCTAAGGCAGTGCACACCCAGAGCGGCCTCGTCCTGGTTACAGCAAAGGACATGAGGCAAAGGATGCTTCATGCAGGTCTCACAGGGGCATGACCCTCTGCCAGAGACCTTGAGAGGGTGTCCAAAGAATCTAGAATATTAGCATCTGTTTTGTGGACACTGACTGAAGCCATCCCCTCAGCTAAAAAAGACAGAGGCCCACCCTTGAGGTCAGCGACCGAAAAGGAACTTTCTGGGATTAGTCCGTCAGTCTCTGGTTGTAAAAGTCAACTATTTTAAACATTTGAGCAACAACCGGTGTGCCAGAAGTGGTGCAGAGATCTGTATCCATCCCCTTTTACAGCTGAGAATGTGGAGGCTCCAAGAGTTTATGCCATTTGCCCACAGTCTAGGAGCTCAAGTCAAACCCAGATTTCTGGATTACAGTTCACCGCAGTTCATTGCACTGGCTCCTTCCACTTGCAGGCAAACCCTTAGCTTCCTGATGGAAGGATTCAGGGCTAGGGAATCTTCACTGAACTTGGCTCTAAGACCAAGAGGTGGTGACCAGGCCCAGCATGAGTTTGACCATGGTTGGCTCTTTGGCTGAAGTTAACCAGAGATTAACTCTCAACCAGCTTTGAAAAAGAGACTCTTGGAGAGAGATCTTCCTGGGTATCCCTTGGCATGTTGATGTTTGGCAGAAACCAACACAATTCTGTAAAGCAATGATCCCTCAATTAAAAAAAAAAAAAAAAAAAAAGAGGCCTGGGCCCTACAGGAAGCTTGGTAGGTAAAGCAAACAAAAAAGCCATTCACTCTAATGAATGGGTTTGGGAAACCAAACACTCCTAGGGTCATTTGTCTCTCCCCTCAAGAATGTGATTTAGCAGTCTGGTTTTAGACCTTGAAAAACCATGTTCCAAATCTGAAGACTTACAGAAAAGCGTTCAGTTGTGGTATTTATAGTCACTTTTGGTTTGTTCTGTTGCTCTTCACATTGTACTCTCATCATGGGGCTGCTCTCGATTTAGCAATTAGTGGAACTTTATGAATTCTGCCTTCACTAAGCTGGAATTCATTTAAGTTGGTTGCCCTCACATTGGTGGTCAGATTCCCAGTTCCTCCTTTTTCTTGTGGAAAGAGCTGACCAGAGCGGGCTAGGACCCCATCAGACGGATGCACTGCCAGTCTGACCCAGCCTCCTCCCAGAGGCCAGAGGCAGTAGCCGATTTCAATCTGGAGGAGGAAATTGCAACGTGCTCCAGTGTTCTTGCCTGGAAAATCCCATGGGCAGAGGAGCCTGGTGGGCTACAGTCCATGGGGTTGCAAAGAGTCGGACACGGCTGAGCAAGCACACACATTCATCATAGTATGCATTTCTTTTTAAATATTTATTTGCATATTTGGCTGTGCCGGGTCTCAGTTGCAGTGCGCAGGATCTTCCGTGGTGGCGCGTGGACTCTCTAGTTGTGTCATGCAGGCTTGGTTCCTCTGTGGTATGTGGGATCTTAGTTCCCGAACCCGGGATTGAACGCACGTCTCCAGCACTGCAAGAACTACTGGACCCCCAGGGAAGTCCCCAAGATACATTTCTATAACCATTCAGTATTGCCACAGTGCTTTATTAATTAGGGCTTTTTCATACAGATTCAACCTTGGAAAGAGGTTTAAAAGGTTCACCTCACAGCTGCTAGGATAGCTAATATTAAAAAAAAAAAAAAGCCACACGCACACACAAAACTTAACAATGGAAAATAACAAGTGTTGGTGAGAATGTGGAGAAATTGGAACCCTTGTGCACCGTTGGTGAGAATGTAAAATGGTGCAGCTGTTATGGAAAACAGTATGGTAATTACTCAAAAAGTTAAAAATAGATTTACCATGTGAGTCAGCAATTACACTTCTGAATGTACACCCAGAAGAACTGAAAGCAGGGTCTCAACTAAATATGTGCACACCAGCATTATTTCACAATAGCCCCAAGGTGAGAGCAACCCACGCATCAATCAGCAGAAGAATGATTAAACAAAACGGGCATATGCATACAACGGAATGTTCTTCAGCCTCCCAAAGGAAGGACGTTCTGACAAAGGCTGCACTAAGCGTGAATCCTGAAGGCTTTTTGTTAAGTGAACTAGTTCAGTTCAGTCGCTCAGTCGAGTCCGACTCTTTGCGACCCCATGAACCGCAGCACGCCAGGCCTCCCTGTGTAAGCCAGTTACAAAAAGACAAAGATTCCCCCCACACACACACTTGTATGAAGTATCTAGAAGATTCAAATGTTTCGAGACAGAGAATAAGATGATGGATGCCAGGAGGAGCAGAGAATGGGGAGTTAAGAGTCCAGGGTTTCAGTTTTTCCTGACAAACAGTTTTGGAGATGGATGCACACTAATATGAATGTATTTAACACAACCCAACTGCTTGAAAAAGGTTAAGATGGTAAATTTTGTGTTACTGTATTTTGCCAGAAAACGGGCTTCCCAGGTGGCTCAGTGGTAAAGAATCTACCTGCCAATGCGGGAGATGCAGGTTTGATCCTTAGATTGGGAAGATGCCCTGGAGGAGGAAATGGCACCCCACTTCAGTATTCTTGCCTGGGAAATCCTGTGGACAGAGGAACCAGGCGGGCTATGACCCATGACATTGCAAAGAGTTGGACACAACTTAGCAACTAAACAAAAAAATTTTTTTTACCAGAATTAAAAAAATAATATACCGAAAGGTTTCTCCTGATAGTCCCAAGCATATGAAATCCCATTATATTTCCAACAGCAAGCTTTCAGTTGTGATGGGGTTGAGCCAGCATGACAAAAGGACCAGTGTACTCTGATCCAGCTGACTTGATGCCAGAGTCGCTCAGAGTACCCTCCACGTCTGGGAGAAGGGGGCCCGGCCGCCCGCACACGGAGGCCTCTGGAGACAAAGGTCATTTTCTGCAATCCAGCAGGGAAATGCATTGCAGACACCCTCTGCTCTCCAGCTGTTAAGACTCAATGAGGTAAATGGCCATGATCGGCCTTTCACCACCAGGATTTGTTCCCGATGAATCATCATCATTTGACCAAGAAGCCAACTCAGCATCTTTTGAAAAGAAGAAAAAAAATCAAGTCTGTTCCCTTTTAGCCCCAAAGGCTGTGAGTCAGAGCTTTGGCACTAGGACTGGAAAGCAGTGAGAAACAGGCGGCCCTTAGGGATCTGACGGGAAAGGCGAACTCTGAGATCAGTGTCACTTGTGGGCTGTCTCTGACGCATCAGCCAGGCAAGGGCAGGGCCTCTTTTCAGGCTCTCTGCCCCTCACCCGTTGGCATGTTCTTTTTCTGGATGTCTCCACTCTGAGCCCCCTGTGAGGATCAGCTGGCATCCCTTGTCTTCCAGGAAGCCTCAGTGATTAGCCTCGGGTCTCCTGGTGCACGGGCTTTTCTGGTGGCTCAGACAGTAAATAATCTGCTCTCAGTGCAGGAGACTGGGGTTCGATCCCTGGGTCTGGAAGATCCCCTGGAGGAGAAAATGGCAACCCACCCCAGCATTGTCGCCTGGAGAATCCCATGAACGCAGGAGCCTGGTAGGCTAGAGTCCATAGGGTTGCAAAGAGTCGGACACGACTGAAGCGACTTAGCACACATGCTCCTGGTTCATGGGCTGTGTATTATGCGGCCTGTAACAGTCGTTGGACAGCTGCTTGACAGTTTACAGCCCTTGCACTACTGCCTTTCCATGGATGAAGCCCATCTCCCGCTGGACCTTAGTCCTCCAGAGATCATGGCTACTGCCCCCTGCCCACCCCCCACCCCCCACACCCTTGGAGCCTCATGCTGAGTGGAGATTGGGTACTGTAACAGCTTGGGAAGTTACTGAATTCTGGAGGACTCAGATTCCTCATTTTAAAAACAAACAGATATAACTACCATTCAAGTAAGCTAGTGCAGTAAAGCTTAGATAAGACAATGTGTGTAAACCATTTAGCACGGCATCTTGCATTCGGTAAATGCTGGTTAGTAGTTTATGCCATAGTTACATATGGTGTTTGGAAGTTAACTTGAGTTTATGACCCTTTTAGAAAACAATCCCATTATTCTTCTACTTCATGCTGTTCTCATTTTGTAATATTTTTGCATGAAATGGGGGCATTGAAAGGGAAAAAAAAGATGCAGGAGTCTGATGTAATCGCCCATGCTGAATGATTTTTTCCCTGAAGTTCTAGTGACACCTAGTGGACAAAGTTGTTATTACAAATTTAGCTATTTTGTGTGTTTGCTGTCTACTGTGTTAGCAATCAGAGAAGGCAATGGCACCCTACTTCAGTACTTTTGCCTGGAAAATCCCATGGACGGAGGAGCCTGGTGGGCTGCAGTCCATGGGGTTGCTAGAGTTGGACACGACTCAGCGACTTCACTTTCACTTTTCACTTTCATGCATTGGAGAAGGAAATGGCAACCCACTCCAGTGTTCTTGCCTGGAGAATCCCAGGGACAGGGGAGCCTGGTGGGCTGCTGTCTATGGGGTCGCACAGAGTCGGACACGACTGAAATGACTTAGCAGCAGTAGCAGCAGTAGTGTTAACAATGGCAAATTATTCTGCTATGTATCATTTCCGAGGTTCTTCCCCTTAATTATAATCTTGTTTCAAGGAGTAAGGTTCAAGAATGGAGAACTGATTATAAAAGTAGTAGTGCATGTCGACTTATCGAGTCAAGGGAGTGCTGAACTGCACAGAGCAGATTAGTTCTTAAGTGGGCGAGTGTTTTCTTCATGTATTATTTATATCACATCAGTACAGTGATGCATTTGAAATTGACACCAATTTATACTGAATCATTGGTAACAAGACACTAAGATTTCATTAAAAGCCAGTGCCACTCTGTTTCACATTACCTGCCCCATTCTGTCAATGGGGCCAGCATTTGAACACAGAATTGCTAGCCACGCAGAGTAGGCTAATTCTGTTCCCAAAATTGTTTCTGAACTTTCTTCCCGCCTTAGCTTTCCTCAGAAAAGAAATGAATGCACCTCCACCATATTTTGCACTACTGGGGAGACCTCTGGGTGTGGTCAGTCCCTGGGGATGGATTGTACATGGATTGTACGTGTCCTCGGGGATGGATTATTTAAAAACATTTATCTGTTTGGCCGTGTTGAGCCTTGGTTGTGGCGTGTGGGGTCTTCACTGCGTCACGCAGGATCTTGTGGTGCTCTAGAGCCTGAAGGCTCAGTTGTTCTGAGGCAGGTGGGATCTTCGTTCCCCAACCCGGGATTAAACCCATGTCTCCTGCATTGCAAGGCAGATCCTTAACCACTGGACCCCCAGGGAAGTCCTTACTGCTACAGCTGCTGAGGAGCAGGCCAGTATTGGTGAAACTGGACTGTCCGAACCCAGTCGTTCGTTGTTCTCAGCCTCTTTCCTCATCACGGCAACACCCATCTCTGGCTGTGTTCTGACCTCATAGGGATTTCCTCACTCTTGTTATCCAAGGTGTCCTGGGGCAACTCAACAGACATAGATAATCAGAACACGCCTGGAGATCAGTATTAAATGCATGGATTTCTAGACTTTAATCAGCAACTATTTAAAAGTGGGACAGTTTAGAAAAATAGCCTCAAATAAAAAGTGCTTTGCAGCACTAAAACTCATGAGTTTTAGCAAACTCCAGGAAATGGTGATGGACAAGGAAGCCTGGCATGCTGCAGTCCACGGGGTCGCAAAGAGTCGGACACGACTTAGCAATTGAACAGCAACAAAAAGGTGAGAGTTGTGTTTTATCCAGCAGAAATTTTTAGGACTTATGCCCGGGAAGCGGCATCTCAAGTAGCCCAGAGAAAACTGCTCTGAGGAGGCAGGGGGAGGAGCCAGGTTATATAGAAGTCTTACAACAGAAGGCTCCTGCTGCTAAGTCGCTTCAGTTGTGTCCGAGTCTGTGCGACCCCATGGACAGCAGCCCACCAGGCTCCTGCATCCACAGGATTCTCCAGGCAAGAATACTGGAGTGGGTTGCCATTTCCTTCTCCACAACAGAGGGTAGATAGTCTCAACATCAAAAGATCATTGTTAATGAAAGAGAACCGGGTATTTCAAGTTAAGGAATTTAGCACTTTTCTATGTGTGGGAAAATGAAAAGTCTGGGCTCGCTAAAATCATTCCTTTCCTGTGCATCTCGGCTGTCTGGGTGTACTGTGTTTCTCACATCCTAAGCTCCTGTGGGGCTCACCATAGGGAATGGCTGCAACCTCATGGCTGCTGATAGCAGGTATTCTTCTTCCTGAGTGCCCTGGAGGGCTGGAATCTCAGATAACTGTGACATACTTGTTTACTGATATGGCAGGAAGTACTCCAATTCTCAATGCTGAGGATGGAGAAGCTTCTGAGGGCTTTCCCGCCCCAATGCCCCCACCCCACCCTGCTCTGGTGGTCTGGCCAGGCTCTCCTCACCCAGCCACGCCCCTCCTGCTGCCCCCACTGACTGGAACAGGTCAGGACTCGGCTCTGCACCACCCCCAGCCCCCAATTGCACCCCTATGCTGCTCAGAAATGAACCTATCCTGTGTTGCATCGTCTCATGACCTAGCCTAGAACCTTTAAGGAAACAGCTTAATTGGACAAACATTTTATGCCTAGGATGCTCTGTGTCATTGACAAGATGGTGTCCAGGTGAAGCCAGAGGTGGTCCTCTGATGGGGACCCCGGGCTGGTGGGCGTGTCCCCTCACACACTGGGGGAAGGTGTTTGCTTTGGGTTGGAGGCTGGTGGTCTACTGTGAAGTTTCCAAGTCACATTAAGGAAGTGGGTCCTAACTTTGAGAGAGGGCGGGGCTGCCTGCCCTGGTGAGTTGGCACGAGAAGGGCCGAGAAAGATTGGTCCAAACAACATTCAGTGTCCAGGTTGCACTGAGTCCTTGTAGGGAATCCTTAAGGTGGTTTGGCGGTAAGTTAGGACCATGAAGAAATCAAGAAAAACAAACAAAAACGTAAGCAGATCTATGTGATGCTCCAGACGAAGGTTTTTGAAAAGTTAACTCATACTCTTGCTCAGGGGCTCCAGGCCTCCGTGTGTGTGTGTGTGTGTGTGTGTGTGTGTAAAATTTGAGAACCATTTTATTAAAAGTGACAGTGTCAGAATTCTTGGTAGAAAGCAGGGTTGGGGTGGTCGAAAGCAGCTCAGAGGGTGTCCTTGGCATCACCTTTGTGCTCCTGGAGGAGGAGGGCATCCTGAGCCCCTTCACTGCCTGCCTGGGCTTGTCCAGAAATGGTTAGCAGCCTCTCAATGTCATCTGCCTGCAACCCCGTGTTTCTGGCGTGGCAGGCTGGTGCCATGCCCCTTAGTCTGTCCCATGGGACAGCCCAGCACAGAGGGGTCTCCAGCCCCAGGCAGGTCAGAGCCCCTGTCTCTGTCTTCTCAGTCACCCCTGGCTCTCCGCTGTGGCTCCTGCGTTCCTCCCTGCACACCCTGAGCCCCTTCCCCTTTGTCCTCTGCTGGGTCCACACTGCGAGCCCCGCCTGCCTTCTCTGCTCTTACCCCTGGCAGCTCGGTGATGTCAGAGAAAGCATTACTCATGGGGACCAATGCCATTCAGAGCTGTGGTTTTCTATCATGACGGGATTGAGATAAGCCCTTACCCAGTCTCCGGCCATGAAGTGCGTTGGATTTTTGGCCTCTGGAGTGAGCTTGATGGGCTCATAGGCAGGCGCTGTGTCCTTGGAGACATCACTTCCTCTCTGCAGACTAAGGATGGCCATGGAAGCAGCCTCTAGGGGCTGTTGATTTCAGTGGGATCATTGGGCTCAAGTTCTTAGTACCTTGCTTGTATTATTGAGCTTGGGCAACTGTAACAGTTCCAGAGACTTGGAGGCTTAAACAGCAGAGATTTTTTTTGGTCTCATAAGTCAGGAGGGGAAAAGTCCCAGATCCAGAGTTCTGTCGGTTTTACTCTCCTACTGTCTTTGGAATCTGCCTTCCTGTGTCTATCGTCACTGTGTTATTCATCGTTACAGTCTGCCCTCTGTCTCCGTGGGTTCCCAGTCCACGGTTGGTTGGAACCTTGGATGCTGCGGAACCCATGGACAGGGAGGACCGACCACACCTCCTCCAGTCTGTGCCGCTGAAGGTGTCCCCCAGCCCCTGTCACCTCCCTAAAACACCACCTGCTCCGATCTCTGCTTTGTGTTTGTCATCCCATGGTGAGTCCACAGTGCACGCCACACCAAGGCAGAATGCCTCTGCTGGGCTGCCAAGAACCCTCGTCATCTGGCCCCATCCTCACGATGTGTTTGTAAATTCATTCAGGAATGTGTATCGAGCATGATGTGTGTGGCTCTGAGGATAAGGAGTTTGTCTTCCCCACTCCGTGTCTCATGGCAGGTATGTGGGCTGAGCACATGGGAAGCACTTGGTTAATGGACGGGCGTGTTGAGAATCTACACGGGTGAGAGGTGTGCTGCTGCCTCAGTGGAGGGCAGAGGCTGTAGAAGTAACATTTGGGAAGACGACAGGCGTCCAGGCCTGCGGTCAGCGATCTGTGGGCGAGAACTTTAATTCTGTGGTTGGAAAAGGAGATGCTCTTGGGAGTGCAGTCAGTGAAGGCCTGGAAAGGTTCAGTCCAGACTTTAGAAAGGCAGTCCATTGGGTGGCGATTATCAGCTGTTAGAAGGTAGGAGCTGGTATACCCCTGTCCCTGTCCTGGTGCCAGATGAGAACGAAGGGCACGGATGGCCCTTCCTCCCAGAGTCGTCTCAGCAGCTCCCAAGCCCAGCGTCAGGCCCCGGGAGGGTGCCTCTGGCACACTCTGCCCAAGGATGGTCTCCTGCCTCAGCGTCCAGGGAGCTGCGACAGCTCCCAGCCTCTGCTCCAGCTACGTGGCTGTCCCTCGGGCTTTCTGTGTCTGGCTCACTACCAAGAAATAGTCAGGAAATAATGGAACCTAGAGATGATCATATTAAGTGAAATCAGTCAGAAAGAGGAAGACAAATACTATGTGATATCACTTACATGTGGAATCTAAAATAGAGCACACATGAGCATATGTGTGAAACAGAAACACACTCACAGACTTAGAGCAGACTGGTGGTGGCCGAGGGGGCGGGGCTTAGCGGAAGGGAGTGGGGGTTGGAAATGCAGGCTGGTGTGTATAGGATGGATAAGGCACAAGGTCTTATTATAGAGCGTAGGAAACTATATCAATAACCCGAACTAAATCCAATTCCAACATAGACAAACTATAATGGAAATGAATATGAAACAGAATATATATGTGTGTCTACAAATAAACATGGATATTTGCAGACAAGAATACTGGAGTGGATAGCCATTCCCTTTTCCAGGAGATCTTCCCAACCCAGGGATCAAACCCAGGTCTCCTGCATTGCATTGCACACAGTTTCTTTTTCTTCTGAGCCACCAGGGAAGCCATATAACTGAATCACTTTCCTGTACAGGATGAATTAACAAAACATTACAAGTCAACTATACTTCAGTAAGTTTTTTTAAAGCTAACGAGCTGTGGATACTGCATGGGCTGAGCAGGAATGGAAATCTTGTAGCTTCAGTTGGTACTTTGAGCCACATGATGCTAACTAACAGCTGGATTTGATACTTTTTTGTTGTTGTTAAAGGGAACTGTGTTCCTGGGGTGTTTGCTCTTCTTTATCAAGGACGTGACCTTCATAAGAAGGTGACTTGTTGCTGTGTTCCTCTGAAGGCCCTTTCCTGGTGGGATCGTTCCCGTGGCCTCGGAGGTCCCTATGTTGTCCCGTCTCCGTTCTGTTCTGTTCTGACATCTGACAGTGACCCTGAAATGAGGCTACTCTTCCTGCTTTCCTGCTCTGCTCATTCTCCCCCTGAATATCTATGAAATTAACTGGTTTTTTGCAAAATATTAGAAGCAAGATTGTCTAGGAAAATCCTACCTTTCAAAAAAAAATGCAAATATCATTAAAGGCCTGGTTCACCAAAGCAGATGGTGTTAAATGAGGGAGCTATGGGTTATTCTCATCTGATGTTATTTTCAACAACTAATTTCTGGCTGGGGCCATGGGTGAAATTTTTCAGTGCCTAGGGAGAAACTCTTTTAGGGGCCTCAGGGGCCTCCATTCCCTGTTGGATCCCTGGACTCCTACTCTGTCAGATTTATTACCTGATGGCTTAGAAGAAAGAGTGGTTTCAATTTTGAGATTTAAATGAAGATGTTTCATTCCACCGCCCACAACTATATTTTTCTGAAAAACTTACAAAACCTTGACAATTTCCCTTAGCTTAATGTCTTCAGGGTTCATCCATGTTGTAGTCTGGGTCAGAATTTCCTTCTTTATACTCCATTGTGTGTCTTGACCACATTGATTCAATCATTCCTTCTTTGATTGACTCCACTTGGGTGGAGTCCACCTATTATGGATAATACTGCTGTGAACGAGGGTGTACAAATACCCTTTCAAGTCTTTGCTCTTGCTTCTGTTGAGTATATACCCCAAAGTGAAATCGCTGGATTATATAGCAACTCTGTGTTTAATTTTTTGAGGAACCACCAATGTTGTTTTCCACAATGACTGCACTGTTTCATATTCTACTAATGTTGCAGGCTTCCAGCTTCCCTACATCTTCACCAACACGTGTTATTCTCTGTTGGTGTTTCTCGAAAAAATAGCCACCCTAGTGAGTATGAACCATTTCAGGTTTGTAATGAATTGTATTTTCAGAAAGTTGTTATATTCATGTTTAAATTGTCTCCTCACGTTGAGCTCTCTGTTTCTCACATATGTATTGACAAAAACAAAGTTTTCCTCAATTCTGTGATATTATTTCAGACATCTATGAATTTGCCCTGTGGTTCTTTCTCTTTGAAATGAGAAATTCAAATCATTTACAGTCTCCTGTTGTCTTTGTTTTTTTCATCTTTTGGTCATTCTTACTCTTATATGGCCCTGAAGAATATTTTTAAGGTCAGTGCAGGCTGAAAAAAATACATGCAATGTAAAAGTTGAGAATTCATTTTATTCTTAGCACTTTCTGAAGACTTAAGCCGGAAAGACAGCCTCTTAGATAGCTCTGAAGAGTTAAGGAAGGACCTAGGAGTTTTTTCCACAAAAACCAGGTAGTCCGAACATCAAACATGGAAAGATTACTGTTAAAGAAATCTAGACAACGCAAGTCAATGAACTTAGCACTTTTCTATGTTTGGGAAGATGCGAGAGTCTGGGCTCATTGAAATCATTCCTTTGATGTGTGCCTCAGCTGTCTGGGGCCAGTGTCCTGTTTTTCTCCATCCTGAATCCCTTCTGGGTGCTGCAGGGGTGGCTGCAGGGGCTGATGGGTTGATGCCCCCAAGATCCTTTGCTTACTGATACAGCGGGTGCATCCTTCATCCATGTCAGTCACAGTGCAAGAGACCACAGTTTTAACAAGAGACATACAGAAAAAAAAGTATGTTCCTTCCCGACCCCCTGCCCGCAGATGGGGCCATGAAAACATAGGGACTACGTGTGGCTTGATTCTCAGTGGCTTCCAGTCAGTCTTGGAAAAAAGACAGAGAGCAGATGGTTTCTTAACTAGCCCTTAGCTGATTCCAAATGAACTTTCCTTCGTGGAAGGACGTATCTAAGTTTCACTGAATATGACTTTTTTTTCTCTCTTTCTGTGGGATTCTACAGCAGTGGGTAAACTGAGATCGCTTAAAAAAAGTAAATATTTTTAAACGTGGAAACATCACTTACTCAAATGAGTAAAATTTGGCTGAAAAAGAGGTGTCAGTATCAGATGGAATGAAGGCCGTGTGTACACAGAACAGAAGCTCCTGACGCTCGTGTGAATTCAGTTAGAGTCAGAACACAGAAAGGGTGGAGATGGGTGTTTGCATAGACTGGTCATATGGAAACAGATGGTCATTGCCTGCCTAGACTGGACCATTGGTCTGAACAGAATACCGGGCTGTCAGCATGTATAGGAAGATTTCTATAATGCTTGCAGAGGAAAAGTTGTGTGTATTTATTTTAAAAAAAAAATTAGCATCACTAATGACACATTTGTGAAGTACCTGCCTGTTGTCACAGGACTGTAGGTTTTGAAGAGTTAACAAACTACACTGGTGACCTAGAAACAGTGTCTTCTAGTGTGTTGATTTCATGTCAGAGCAACTCACATTAGGACTTAAATCAGAACTCAGCAAGCTTTAACTGAAAAGGGTCAGAGAGAAAATGTGTTCGGCATTGTCATACATACTGTCTCTGCCATTGTAGTGCTAAAGCCACCGTGTGTGTGTGTGTGTGTGTGTGTGTGTGTGTGTGTGTGTGTGTGTACTCAGTCGCTCAGTCATGTCTGTAGCCCTCCAGGCTTCTCTGTCCATGGGATTCTACAGGCAAGAACACTGGAGCTGGTTGCCATTTCCTTCTTTAGGGGATCTTTCCAACCCAGTAATCAAACCCACGTCTCTTGCATCTCCTGCATTGGCAGGCAGATTCTTTATCGCTGAGCCACCTGGGAAGCCCCCAAAGCCACCATAGACCATCCCAAAATGTGTGATCGTGGCCCTGTTTCAATAAAACTTTATTCATGGACACTGAAATGTGAATTTCATATCAGTTTCATTTGACACCAAATGTTATTCTTCTTCTGGTTTTTCTCCAGTGAATTTTCAAATGTGAAAGCCATTCTTAGCTCACGGGCTGTGCAAAAACAGGCAACAGGGTCGGATTTGGTCTGCGAGTTTCAGTTTATGAGCCCTGTAGAAGTCAGAGCTTCCAGGAATGTTTATTTTGCTGCTGATATCGTCATATGTGTAGAAAAACTCAGATGCAGGCAAATTTAAAAGTATGTTCTATCAAGTTACTCATGAAGATTTGAAAGTAAGTATTTCTTGCCACCTACCCCAGTGTAATCTGTCTGGCTGCATTTGATGGCTTCAAGAAGACAAAGATTTAGGGAACAAAGTGAGCCTGCCAGGAGAGGATGGTGGAGGGCTTTAAAACCCTGGCATTGTCTGTGAATTTTTAAATTGTGCATGCAGACAGTTGACACGTTCTTTTTCTCTTTCATGAAATGTTTGCTCCTGGATTAGCGTTATTCTCAGTGAAAATTGTTTCCTTCTTTTCCCGCTCACAACCCTATGTTACAAATTCTCAAAACCTGGCACCTCATGGCACATCCCTTTTGAATGCCTTTACTTCTGCATATACCTCCCTATCTTCTGAATTTAATTCATTTCCTGAAGCTCTGCACAGGACTTCCCTGGCAGTCCAGTGGTTAAGACTCTGCGCTTCCAATGCAAGGGGCACAGGTTCAACGCCTGGTCAGGGGAAGAAGATCCCACATGCTCCATGGTGTGGCCAAGAAAAATTTTAAAAGTTTTGCACAGAAAATGAGCTCTAATAATTCACAATTATTTCCAATTATCTTGTTATCATTTAATACAAGAGGATTTTTACTACATTTTAAGGAGTACTTCTAATCGCAAAACATTGTTTTTCCCAAGTTTCAGTTGGTAATACAAGAGTGATCTTTGTGTCCTGGTTCTAGAAGTATTTTTTTGTCTAGACTAAATGTTTTTGTTCCCAACTTGCTATAGCGGTGCAGCAGTAATTGAACTATTTCGTGGTTCTACAAACAGCCTAGAGCACTGAAGTTTTAATGTTATCATTGACTAGATCACACCAAAAATTTAGTAATAACCTTTTGACATTTCAGCTAAAATCAATTCTTGACCGTCTCAGTCTTCACATTGACAAAACATGGGAAAAACACTGTTTTCAGTCTACCAAAACATCCAGTAACAGCACCTAATAATTTGTACAGTCAATCATATCTGTCCCCCACTATCCTAACAGTGAAAGTCAAGATGCCTTTTACGTTAGGACCTCAGGCTTAGGAGGCTTGCCGGAAACATTTGCCTCCTTAGTTTGTCTGCGTGTGTCCCTTTGTAAATCATGAAACAAAGGAGCCAGAAGAGGCACTGCTTTGGCTCATTTAGGATAATCAGTCATTTTAGAGTAGATAAAACTGGCTCTCAGAGGCATTAAGAGCCCACTGAGAACGATTTACAGACAAGATTAAAAGAATCTTCAGTACTATTTACAATAGCCAGGACTCAGAAGCAACTTGAATGTCTATTAACAGAGGGATGGATAAAGATGTGGTACATACATATACAATGGAATATTACTCAGCCATAAAAAGGGACACATTTGAGTCAGTTCTAATAAGGTGGATGAACTTAGAGCCTATTATACAGAGAGAAGTAAGTCAGAAAGAGAGAAAAACCAAATGTTGTAGGTTAATGCATGTATATATATGGAATTTATTAATAGAAAGGTGGCACAGATGAGCCTATTTGCAGGGCAACAGTGGAGTCGCAGACATAGAAAAAAGACTGGTGGGCACAGGTGGGGAAGGAGAGAGTGGGGCAAATTGAGAGAGCAGCATGGAAGCATATACTTTACCATATGTAAAACAGATAGCTAGTGGGAATTTGCTGTATGATGCAGGGAGCTCAGGCTGGTGCTCTGTGACAACCTAGAGGGGTCGGATGGGGTGGGAGGTAGAAGGGAGGCTTAAGAGAGAGGGGATGTATGCATACCTATGGCTGATTCATGTTGATGCGTGGCAGAAACCCACACAATGTTGTTAGAGCAGTTATCCTCCAATTAAAATAAATTAAATGCAAAAAAAAAAACCCTCTAGGTTTAATAGTAATCTGGTATGTTTCATACCTTTCTTCTTATCCTTTTAGTTAAAGTGAGATGACTGTTCTGTGGAAAATGTGTATGTTATTCTGTATTTTCGCGTGCATGAAAGATACACGCCTGTAGTGGTTTGCCAGGGCCATCATAACAAAGTATGGTGACCTGAGGGCTTAAACCACAGGAAGGCATTGTCTCATGATTCTGGAGGCCTGAGTCTGAGATGAAGGTGTCACCAGGGGCGGTTGCTTCTGAGGGCTGTGATGGAGACTCTGTCTCCTCCCTCTCCCCTAGCTTCTGGTCACCTGCCTGAGACATTGCCATTCCTCGGCTTATAGAAGCATCACCCTGACCTTTGCCTTCACCTTCACATGCCGTCCTTCCTGTGTGTGTGTGTGTGTCCATATTCCCCCATTTTAGAAGGCCAACAGTCACCTTGGATTAGAAGCCCATCCTCCTCTAACGTGACCTTATCTTAACTAATTGCCTCTGCAGTTACCCTATTTCCTAACAGGGTCATTCATACTCTGAGCTACTGGGAATTTGGGTTTCAATCTGTGAATTGGGGGAGTGGGGCAGTGGAAGGGTGCAGAGTCCAAATAATAACAATACCCTTCAGGGAGGTACTGCAAAAAAATAAGATGACTGGTGCTTCCCTGGTGGCTCAGTGGTAAGGAATCTGCCTGCAGTGCAGGAGACATGGGTTCCATCCCTGATTCGGGAAGATCCCACGTGCCACAGAGCCACTGAGCCCTTGAGCCACAACTATTGTGCCAGTGTCCTGGAGCCTGGAAGCCACAACTGCTGAAGCCCAAGTGCCCTGGAGCCCGTGCCCCACAACAACAGAAGCCACCGCCATGAGAAGCCCACACATCACAGCTAGAGAGTAGGGTCCGCTCACCACCACTAAAGAAAAGCCCCTGCAGCAACAAAGACCCAGCATGGCCAGAAATAGATAAATAAAATTATTTGAAAAAGTAACATAACTAATCTGTTCACTGTACAGGTTCACAGACATTTCTTGAGCTCAGAATTTTTTGATAGTTTCAGATCTTTCTTTTTTAAATTAATTCTTATTAGAGTATAGCTACTTTATGGGCTTCCCTGGTGGCCCAGTGGTAAGCAATCTGCCTGCAGTGCAGGAGACCACTTGCAATACAGAGGACACGGGTTCGATCCCTGGGTCAGGAATATCCTCTGGAGGAGGCAATGTGTTAGTTTCTACTGTACAGCAGAGTCAGTCAGCTTTGATGAACAGTTCTTGTGTTTGAACACTGAAGGGCAGTATAGCACTACACATAATGCAAGAAGTCTGTGGCTCCGTGACTTTAGAAACTGAATTATAGTGATGGTTTTGTTTAAATTCATTTGATGAGCATAGCTGTTGCGTCTGGTCATCTTAACCTCATTTATATCCGATGATACCAAATATTAGGGGCGGGTTTGAAACTTTAGGTTGTCTAAATGACAGGGAGGGAACCTCAGTGTTGAGGTTTACGGTGAATGGTTATACCTTTTTTATGTTTCTGAAACTTTAAATGACTGCTCGTTCATGCTTCAGTTTCATTTCCTGTAACATCAAGAAAGTTATGTTGACGTGGACGAATGTTTTGCATGGGGAGAATGTTCACTTGTCTGCTTCTCGGGTATTTCCAAAGAATGTGATTTCTAGGGGCTGTGAGGAGCTAGCTTATATAGTTACTGCACTGTATTCTCCACATGTGAAAGAAAACTGGATGATAAACAGATGGAAAGTAAATGTTATTTTCATGTACTTGAGTTAGTGTTGATTGCAGTTCTAATGCCTTGCAGTTGCCTGCAGTCTGACAGCCATTAGATGGAATAATTTTCAGTATGAAAATAGTACAAGGGGTAGACAGATTGGAAACTTATGAGGTATCTCGCCTTCTATGCCTTGATCGTTGGCTTTTCTGAGCATAATCTTTGAAGTGTATGCTTCACCAGCATTAACTTAAGGGATGCATACAGTCAATTGCCTTTGGCTAAACACTTGTTCTGCCTGACACATGTCCATACATTATTTTTATCAAATTATTTCCACCGTTCTGGGAGATGGATGCAATAGTATTTTCATTCTCTCTATGAAGAAAAGGAGACATCTAAATGTTGAGTAATCGACCCAGGTGACCCAGCTAGTAATTAATGGAACTGAGTTTTAAAACTGATGTTCTCTGACTCCAGACCTGCTCTTCAAACTTTTCATAATCCATCTAAAGGTACTGTTATATGATGTTTTGTACTGGTGTTTTGTGAAATGAAAATGAGACCATAAATGTGTAAACAAAAACACGTCCTCATCCAAACATTGAAAGCATCCTCTGTGCATTTATCTAACCTGTCCTTGGTAGAAATTCCCTGGATAAAGGGACCGACCCTTTCTATGCTATTAGGGACATTCAGAGAGAATCATGGGCTTCCTTGGTGTCTCAGTGGTAGAGAATACACCTGCCTATGCAGGAGATGTGGGTTCGATCCCTGAGTTGGGAAGATCCCCTGGAGGAGGAAATGGCCACTCACTCTAGTATTCTTGTCTGGAAAATTCCATGGACAGAGGAGCCTGGCAGGCTACAGTCCATGGGGTCGCAAAGAATTGGACACAACTGAGCAACTAAACAACACTTGCTAATCATGACCTTGTGAGAAAAGATCATACTATAAGACTAGTTTCTGAAAGAAAGAAGAATCCTGTCAACTTACTCTTCACTTGTGAAATATCCAATAAATAAAAAAGCAGCCATTACAAATGACTTGTGAAAAGCTTTGATTTTTATCCTCTCACTTTGATGTCTTAGACCCCAGATCTATTTCCCCAGATGGCTGAGTTTTATTTACTCTGCTTCCTTCCAATGAGAGCTAACATTTCTAGTAGTTTTTAATCGCCTTGGTTATTTTCACATTTGGGCAGAGCAGATGTGACCAAAAACAAATCACTGCCTATGATTGATTCTGAGTTTTAAGAGAGACCTTTCCTTCGGAAGGTGAAGCCAGCAGCTTTTCAAACCACGATCAGCCCTTGTAACCAGGGGAAGACTTAAGGAGCTGGAGAGTGAGGCAGTATGCTTCTGGTCTCTATCGAAGGGATTTAATTGAGTTCCATCTCTACTGAGCTCATAACGTTTGCTCTGTAATTTCCTATTATCGATTCTCTGCATCATCTATTTCTCTCCTCTTCTCTCTCAGGAAGGGGGAAAAGAAAGTAATGATCAAGGATGGGGATGAGAGGAAGGACTCAAACAGCAATCTCAGTTGAAAAACCCACCATTTTCCCAGCACACCAGAGTAATAAGCACATGGAGATACACCCACATGTGTGCCCCACACACAAGCGCACACAGGATTGATCATATTGGGGTTTTCATGGGCTCCACGTTCCAGAAGTGGTGGGTCTTGAGTGCAGGCTACCCTGTCTTTGGAAATTACAGGAGTTGGAGTGTGACAGGAAGCCTGGTGGCCTCCCTGGACCTTTGGCACAGCCGTAGGGACTGGCCCTGAGCACGTGAACCACAGCTAATGGCCACTTAGTGTGGAACTGTCTCCCAGAGAGTGAAAACTGTTTGCCTGTGGGTTGAGTCCAGGACACAGGTGTGTTTTATTTGGAATGTATGGTGTTTTTTATTAAAAAACGAATTTATTGCCAACATTTTAAAATTGGGGACTTTCAGATAAAAACCTGATTTCACTTTCTCTTAGGAAATCAATCAGTTTAGCTACAACTGGGGGAACCTTCCTACAGGATAAATGTTAGTAGGCGTCCCCTTTAGGTGAGGGGGACGTTGCGGTTTACTACAGTTATATTTATTGTAACTTCCTGTTGACTGCCTCTGTTAACTGCCACGTTTCACCCCATTTGCGCTGGGTTTAATGGTGCTTGGCCCACTTCAGTTTGTGTTACCTTCCGGGCCTCTGTAGCCATTTGAAATCGCTCACACATTGTGGGGGAATGGCAGCCAGTTCCATGTTATTCACTCAACTCTGTATGTAGATAAAAAGGAATTATAAAAGCTCTAATATACATAGTATAGGATGAAGACAAAGAAGAAATTTTGGCGAAGAGTGTTTTGGTCTCCATGTATAAATTTTTTAATGGCCACCGAATATGGAGCATCTCCAAGTATGTGTTCATAGTTGTATACTTATATCAACATTTATTTATAAAAACATAATGTTTTGAGACCAAGCTTTCATTTTGGACTATAAAATTCTTTATCTTACTCTTGCCATCTTTTTCAGCCTTTTGTCCATTTTACTTTGATTGCAATACAGTTATGCAGAACAGTAGTATTATTCAAATAATTCCAGAGATTGTTTTCATTAAACATTAAAAAAATCAGGTATCAAATATATTTTTGGAAGAATAAGTATTTTTTTCTCCAATAATATTTTTAATTTTTTTTTAATGTGGACCATTTTTAAAGTCTTTCTATTGAGTTTGTTACAGGATTGTATTGGTGTTTTTCTTTCTGGGTTACTTCACTCTGTATAATCGGCTCCAGTTTCATCCACCTCATTAGAACTGATTCAAATGTATTCTTTTTAATGGCTAAGTAATACTTCATTGTGTATATGTACCACAGCTTTCTTATCCATTCATCTGCTGATGGACATCTATGTGGCTTCCATGTCCTGGCTATTATAAACAGTGCTACGATGAACGTTGGGGTACATGTATCTCTTTCGATTCTGGTTTCCTCAGTGTGTATGCCCAGCAGTGGAATTGCTGGGTCATATGGCAGTTCTCTTTCCAGTTTTTTAAGGGATCTCCACACTGTTCTCCATAGTGGCTGTACTAGTTTGCATTCCCACCAACAGTGTAAGAGGGTTCCCTTTTCTCCACACCCTCTCCAGCATTTATTGCTTGTAGACTTTTGGATGGCAGCCATTCTGACTGGTGTGAAATGGTACCTCACTGTGGTTTTGATTTGCATTTCTCTGATAATGAGTGATGTTGAGCATCTTTTCATGTGTTTGTTAGCCATCTGTATGTCTTCTTTGGAGAAATGTCTGTTTAGTTCTTTGGCCCACTTTTTGATTGGGTCTTTTATTTTTCTGGAATTGAGCTGCAGGAGTTGCCTGTATATTTTTGAGATTAATTCTTTGTCCATTGCTTCATTTGCTATTATTTTCTCCCATTCTGAAGGCTGTCTTTTCACGTTGCTTATAATTTCCTTTGTTGTGCAGAAGCTTTTAATTAGGTCCCATTTGTTTATTTTTGCTTTTATTTCCAATATTCTGGGAGGTGGGTCATAGAGGATCCTGCTGTGGTTTATGTCAGAGAGTGTTTTGCCTATGTTTTCCTCTAGGAGTTTTATAGTTTCTGGTCTTACGTTTAGATCTTTAATCCATTTTGAGTTTATTTTTGTGTATGGTGTTAGAAAGTGTTCTAGTTTCATTCTTTTACAAGTGATTGACCAGTTTTCCCAGCACCACTTGTTAAAGAGATTGTCTTTTCTCCATTGTATATTCTTGCCTTCTTTGTCAAAGATAAGGTGTCCATAGGTGTGTGGATTTATCTCTGGGCTTTCTATTTTGTTCCACTGATCTATATTTCTGTCTTTGTGCCAGTACCATACTGTCTTGATGACTGTGGCTTTGTAGTAGAGCCTGAAGTCAGGCAGGTTGATTCTTCCAGTTCCATTCTTTCTCAAGATTGCTTTGTCTATTCAAGGTTTTTTGTATTTCTGTACAAATTGTGAAATTATTTGTTCTAGTTCTCTGAAAAATACCATTGGTAGCTGGATAGGGATTGCATTGAATCTATAGATTGCTTTGGGTAGTATACTCATTTTCACTATATTGATTCTTCTGATCCATGAACACGGTATATTTCTCCATCTGTTTGTGTACTCTTTGATTTCTTTCACCAGTGTTTTATAGTTTTCTATATATAGGTATTTTGTTTCTTTAGGTAGATATATTCTTAAGTATTTTATTCTTTTCATTGCAATAGTGAATGGAATTGTTTCCTTAATTTCTCTTTCTGTTTTCTCATTGTTACTGTATAGGAATGCAAGGGATTTCTGTGTGTTTGTTCTATATCCTGCAACTTTACTATATTCATTGATTAGCCCTAGTAATTTTCTGGTGGAGTCTTTAGGGTTTTCTATGTAGAGGATCATGTCATCTGCAAATAGTGAGAGTTTTACTTCTTCTTTTCCAATCTGGATTCCTTTTATTTCTTTTTCTGCTCTGATTGCTGTGGCTAAAACTTCCAAGTCTGCAAATAGTGAGAGTTTTACTTCTTCTTTTCCAATCTGGATTCCTTTTATTTCTTTTTCTGCTCTGATTGCTGTGGCTAAAACTTCCAAGTCTATGTTGATAGTAGTGGTGAGAGTGGGCACCCTTGTCTTGTTCGTGACGTTAGGGGAAATGCTTTCAATTTTTCACCATTGAGGATGTTTGCTGTGGGTTTGTCATATGTAGCTTTTATTATGTTGAGGTATGTTCCTTTTATTCCTGCTTTCTGGAGGGTTTTTATCATAAATGGATGTTGAATTTTGTCAAAGGTTTTCTCTGCATCTATTGATATTCATATGGTTTTTATTTTTCAATTTGTTACTGTGGTGTATTACATTGATTGATTTGTAGGTATTGAAGAATCCTTGCATCCCTGGGATAAAGCCCACTTGGTCATGATGTATGATCTTTTTAATATGTTGTTGGATTCTGTTTGCTAGAATTTTGTTAAGGATTTTTGCATCTATGTTCATCAGTGATATTGGCCTGTAGTTTTCTTTTTTCGTGGGATCTTTGTCAGGTTTTGGTATTAGGATGATGGTGGCCTCATAGAATGAGTTTGAAAGTTTACCTTCCTCTGCAGTTTCTGGAAGAGTTTGAGTAGGATAGGTATTAGCTCTTCTCTAAATTTTTGGTAGAATTCACCTGTGAAGCCATCTGGTCCTGGACTTTTGTTTGTTGGAAGATTTCTGATTACAGTTTCAATTTCCATGCTTGTGATGGGTCTGTTAAGATTTTCTATTTCTTCCTGGTTCAGTTTTGGAAAGTTGTACTTTTCTAAGAATTTGTCCATTTCTTCCAAGTTGTCCATTTTATTTGTATATAGTTGCTGATAATAGTCTCTTATGATCCTTTGTATTTCTGTGTTGTCTGTTGTGATCTCTCCATTTTCATTTCTAATTTTGTTGATTTGATTTTTCTCCCTTTGTTTCTTGTTGAGTCTGGCTAATGGTTTGTCAATTTTATTTATCTTCTCAAAGAACCAGCTTTTGGTTTTGTTGATTTTTGCTATGGTCTCTTATTTCTTTTGCATTTATTTCTGCCCTAATTTTTAAGATTTCTTTCCTTCTACTAACCCTGAGGTTCATAATTTCTTCCTTTTCAAGTTGCTTTAGGTGTAGAGTTAGGTTATTTATTTGACTGTTTCTTGTTTCTTGAGGTAAGCCTGTATTGCTATGAACCTTCCCCTTAGCACTGCTTTTACAATGTCCCATAGGTTTTGGGTTGTTGTGTTTTCATTTTCATTCGTTTCTATGCATATTTTGATTTCTTTTTTGATTTCTTCTGTGATTTGTTGGTTATTCAGCAGCATGTTGTTCAGCCTCCATATGTTGGGATTTTTAATAGTTTTTCTCCTGTAATTGACATCTAATCTTACTGCATTGTGGTCAGAAAAGACGGTTGGAATGATTTCTATTTTTTGGAATTTACCAAGGTTAGATTTATGGCCCAGGATGTGATCTATCCTGGAGAAGGTTCCATGTGCACTTGAGAAAAAGGTGAAATTCATTTTTTTTGGGGGGGTAAAATGTCCTATAGATATCAATTAGGTCTAGTTGGTCTATTGTATCATTTAAAGTTTGTGTTTCCTTGTTAATTTTCTGTTTAGTTGATCTATCCATAGGTGTATGTGGGGTATTAAAGTCTCCCACTATTACTGTGTTATTGTTAATTTCCCCTTTCATACTTGTTAGCATTTGTCTTACATATTGTGGTGCTCCTATGTTGGGTGCATATATATTTATAATTGTTATCTCTTCTTCTTGGATTGATCCTTTGATAATTATGTAGTGTCCATCTTTGTCTCTTGTCACAGCCTTTGTTTTAAAGTCTATTTTATCTGATATGAGTATTGCTACTCCTGCTTTCTTTTGGTCTCTATTTGCATGGAATATCCTTTTCCAGCCCTTCACTTTCAGTCTGTACGTGTCCCCTGTTTTGAGGTGGGTCTCTTGTAGACAACATACATAGGGGTCTTATTTTTGTATCCATTCAGTCAGTCTTTGTCTTTTGGTTGAGGCATTCAACCCATTTACATTTAAGGTAATTATTGATAAGTATGATCCTGTTGCCATTTACTTTATTGTTTTGGGTTCGAGTTTATACACCCTTTCTGTGTTTCCTGTCTAGAGAAGATCCTTTAGCATTTGTTGGAGAGTTGGTTTGGTGGTGCTGAATTCTCTCAGCTTTTGCTTGTCTGTAAAGCTTTTGATTTCTCCTTCATATTTGAATGAGATCCTTGCTGGGTACAGTAATCTGGGCTGTAGGTTATTTTCTTTCATCACTTTAAGTATGTCCTGCCATTCCCTTCTGGCCTGAAGAGTTTCTATTGAAAGATCAGCTGTTATCCTTATGGGAATTCCCTTGTGTGTTGTTTGTTATTTTTCCCTTGCTGCTTTTAATGTTTGTTCTTTGTGTTTGATCTTTGTGAATTTGATTAATATTTTTCTTGGGGTGTTTCAGGAAGGCAAGGTCTTAACCGCTGGACTGCCAGGGAAATCCCTCCTATTGGAGAGACTTTATATTTTTTATATAAATGTTTACCTTAACTGCATTTGAGTTGGGGTACAATGAAAGTAATTTGTATAATGATTGTAGAATGTAATTTTCAGTTGCATTTTGACTAAATATTACTGGAATCATTATACTCAATTAGAAGTGGTTAAGCATCCACCATGCAGAACACTGACCACTGACAAGAGACAAATTTTAAAATTTTGCAATATTTTAGGGGCACTGCCACTGTGGAAGTGGTGATGGTGGTACCAGTGGTGATGATGGCCACGGTATTGATGGTCATGGGGCAGATGATGACGGTGGTGATAGTAACAGTCATTTTAGATCTCAGATTTATGGGAATGTCATCATTTGGGAAAAAAATGTTTACTTGAGACTAATTTGAAATGTATATAAAAAATCTTTTAATGTCAAGCTATAAATTTAGACAAGTAGATTAGAACTAGAAATAGATTGAAAGCAACCAACTCTATAGTTTAATGTCAAGCAGTTTACAAATTTTCTTGGAGAAGTGTCCTTCCATGAGTTTGGGAATATCGTTTTTTGCCTGCAATCCCAAGTGACAAGCCAGTGCACGAGAACATAAAAGGCAGAGTCTGTGTTTTTACGCTCAAAAAGATACCAGTTCTTTGGATTGTGATTTTCTTGCATACCTTTAAAAAAAAAATCAGGTTTTACCAAAGGGCACTTTTGAGAACTCGATGTAATGATGTTAGTTAGGACTGTCTTCGGGGCCTGGCGCATCTCAGGCCTTTGCACTGATTTTGGGTTCTTTCTGTGCCCTTGAGAGAGAGAGTCACAGCACCAATTCATTGGCTATGTGCACGTTGAGTTAAAAAAGTCAATAAAATTGCAAGAGAGCAGCTAGGTGCTTTAAGTGCATTTTAAACTCCTGACCCAGAGAAGCTACATCTGAGGGTGCTGCCTTGCACAGGTTTTGTGGACTGGGTTTGGTCCTCTGGTTTTGAAGCTCAACCTTTGCAATCTTAAGCTTCCTAATTTACCTGCTCACCAAGAACTCCACCACAAAACATATTAAGCTACCTTTTCAGTGACACCTTTCCTTTGTCCTTAGTTTCATTTGCCTCAGATGCACCCTGTTCATGGTATTTCCCAGGCTTCTGAACATTTAGTGGAAGCATCTCAGAACATCACTTCTTTGGCCTTCATCTGGACATTCGCAGGATTTCCCTGGTGGCTCAGACGGTAAAGCGTCTATCTACAATGTGGGAGACCCGGGTTTGAGCCCTGGGTTGGGAAGATCCCCTGGAGAAGGAAATGGCAATCCACTCCAGTACTATTGCCTGGAAAATCCCATGGACAGAGGAGCCTGGCAGGCTGTAGTCTATGGGGTCGCAAAGAGTCAGACACAACTGAGCGACTTCACTTCACTTCACTTCACTTCACTTCACTTCACTTCACTTGGACGTTCACAAATGGTGACCACGCTGTACCACAAACAGAAGTGCCTAGAATAAACATGGATGAAGGAGCATACTTTCGTAAATCTTTTTTCGAGGTGTAATTATTGTCAAGGAGCTTTATGTGGATGTTTCCAGATGAAAAGTTGTGTGGACTGAATCCAACCCAGAGGACCCTTTTGTTGGTTTATGTGGTGTTACAGATATTTTTTTTAATTGAAAGTGTTAGTCGCTAAGTCTTGTCTGACACTTTGAACTGTAGCCCACCAGGCTCCTCTGTCCATGGAATTCTCCAGGAAAGAATACTGGAGCAGGTTGCCATGCCCTTTTCTTGGGGATCTTCCTGACCCAGGGATTGAACCTGTGTCTCCTGCATGGCAAGCGGATTCTTTACCACTGAGCCATGAGGGAAGCCCTTCCCTCATCTGTGTTCTCTACCGAAGCCAGGCTGGACCTGTATTGTGACTCTCACCAAGGACAACCAGAGCACCTCTCAGCCTTGACAGTGAGAGCTTGAAGTGTTTTTCAGACTGGTTTGAAGCCCCCATTAAGCCCCCTCAGCACCTCTGTTCAGACGTTAAGCAGACAACTAAGTACTAACTGTCATGGCCACATTTTCCTCTTGGGGATTGCTATTCCTCATCTGCTTTGAAGAGCTCTGCATTCATTGGCTTCGTTTATCACATAATGATTTTATTTTCTTATTTTTCCAATGATCATAGTTAATGTTTCTGCCTAATTAGAAACCGAGTCACAGTCTCCACTGCCTATTTACATGGATCTTTTAGAAGATCCTCTGAGCGACAGCATATTAAGTTGAACTCTTTTGCTAGCCCTGAAAAGAATGACTTGAATAATAAGGCTGGTCCAATAAGCCAGTTTTGGGGCATGGCAGCCCTCAGCTTGAACATCCATTGTCTTAGCCCGTTAGGGCTGCTGTTACAAGATACTGCAGTCGGGGTGGGTCATAAACAACAGAAATTTTACTTCTTACAGTCCTAGAGGCTGAGGAATCCAGGGGTCAAGTGTCTGGTGAGAGCCTGGATGGCTGTCTTTTTGCTGTAACCTCACCCAGTAGAAGGGGCGAAGGAACCTTCTCCTAGTTCTTTTATAAAGACCCTAATCCATGACCTCATCATGTCCCAAAGGCCCTGCTCCCCAATACCATCACCTTCAGGTTAGGATTTCAGCATAGAGATCTGGGTGGACACAGACAGGAGCAGCCATCTGGGGTTGGGTGAACCGTTTGCTTCTGAGCTCAGATCAGAGATTATCTGTACCCTCTTTAAAGAGAGAACTGTGTGACATTTCCACTTTTCTTGGACTGTGCTTCCACTCCTCAAGTGGAGTGGCAAGTGCCTGCGTGCGTGCTCAGTCGCTTCATTCGTGTCTCTTTGTCGCCCTATGGACCGTAGCCCTCCAGGCTCCTCTGTCCATGGGATTCTCCAGGCAAGAATACTGGAGTGGGTTGTCATTTCCTCTTCCAGGAAATCTTCGCAACTCCAGAATCAAACCTGCGTCTCTTTATGTCTCCTGCATTGGCAAGCAAGTTCTTGACCACTAGCACCACCTGGGAAGCTGGTGGCAAGTAGAGTAAGCTATTAATTTTTTTTTTTTTCAGTTAATATATTTTTGGCCGTGCTGAGTCTTCATTGCTGCATGGGCTTTCTCTAGTTGCGGCAAGGGGGGGCTGCTAGAGAACTAGCAATGCAACTAGGGCTGTTCCCTAGTTGCAAGCCGTGTGGGCTTCTCCTTGTGGTGGCTTCTTTTTGCAGAGGAAGGGCTCCAGGCGGGCACAGGCTCCAGTAGTCGCTGCACATGGGCTCAGCAGTTGCAGCTTGTAAACTCTAGAGCACAGGGTCAATAGTTGTGGCCCACAGGCGTAGTTGCTTCGCAGGATGTGGGATCTTCCCCAAACAGGGATTGAACCCATGTCTCTTGCATTGGCAGGTGGATTCTTTACCCATGAGCCACCAAAAAAACCCCAGAGTAAGCTATTATAAAGATGTGGTAGTCAACAGCAGCTATGTCTCATGGGAGAAACCAGACAGCAATGGGATTGAGGTTGCATTAACTTGTCAAGAGGGCAGAATTGAAAGCCTCCAAGGTCAGCTCTGTTCTCCACACCTCTCTTTCCCAGATATTCAAAGGTTTTAGTATGCTGTTCTTAAGAGATAGCCCCAGATTCCTCAGCAGGATGCCTGGTCCAGAGACCTGCTCTGTCTAACCAGTGCCAGCACCGACAGGAGCAGCTGCTCACCCCCTGTGTACTCCCTGTGGGCCAGGCATGGTGCCGAGTGCCGATAGCCCCATCTTACAGATGAAGAAACTGAGGCTTGAGGATACTCAATAGCTGCCCAAGGTCACACATCTATTAGGTGGCAGAGCCAGTGCACCTAGTCATTTCTGGGTACTTTTCGTTGTTCAATCTGACTCTTTGTGATCCCATGGACTACAGCATACCAGGCTCCCCTGACCTCCACTATCTCCCGGAGTTTGCTCAAATTCGTGTCCACTGAGTTGGGAATGCTGTCTAACCATCTCTGGCTCTGCTGCCCCATTCTCCTTTTGTCTTTAATCCTTCCGAGCATCAGGGTCTTTTCCAATGAGTCAGTTCTTTCCATCAGGTGGCCAAAGTATTAGAGCTTCAGCATCAGTCCTTCCATTGAATATTCAGGGTTGATTTCCTTTAAGATTGACTGATTTGATCTCCTTGCAGTCCAAGGAGGTATTAGATGGTCATTTTATAACTAAAAAAAAAAAAAAAAGAAGAAGAAGAAAAAGAGATGTTAATGTTAAACAAAGCAAAACAGGATACGTAATGAAAGATGAATCATTTAGATGGCGACCCTGGATGAAGCATGCCCTCCTCCGTCTGAGAGGCTCCTCTGTCCATCACAAGACGTCCATGTGAGCCAGAGTCTGAGAACACATTCAAGGAATACATGCACTTTCCATTCCTTAACTCTTGGGATTTTTTCTGGTTGACCCAGCAAATTAAATTGCTTGCATTTCAAAAGAGAATAGTTTTTTTTTCCCATTTCTTTAAGCATCAGCATGTTATTCCAATGTTAGCTTCTAGCCAACTCTGAATTTCAACAATATTATCCACTTTTGCAAAAAAAAAAAAAAAAAGAATGTTAGAACTTCAAACTTGTAGAAAGCAGTTTGAGGATCTTTCCTTATCTGTTTGTTATTTTACTCTTATTAATTTATTATTTTTCTTATTGACTATATTTTTTTCTAGGGAAGAATCAGATTTTCTTGATTCTTTTTTCTTGAATATTTCTTGAATATATTTCTTTTTGTTGAATATATTTCTTGAATATTTCTTGAAAAATTTTCTTTTTTAGAAATTTCTAGCTAGAGGAGCAATTTTAAAATAAATTGCCATATACATTAAGTTTCTCATCAAAGAAATGAGGAGGTGATAAAGGGACGATACCTAACATATTCTTAATAGCTGGAGATAAACTAATTGTAGACATATTTTAGAACCATAAATGTATGGAATTGCATGATTTAAAGAACAGGAAAATTCACAACGGTTGACTTAAAATGCATGTGGCGTAACGATACTAAGACATGAGGAAAGAAGCCAAGTATGGAATGAAATTGGAAGAGAAACCTTCTCAAATTTAAGTTTTGGCAGGAGGAGGGGGGCCTTTGTGTGCCAGATTTTCACTGAGAGCTAATTATATTGATCACATTGTGAATTGCATAGAAAGGAATTTGTTGCTTCTGGTACCTTAGATACACAGGTGACTGAACTTTTTTTTTTAAGTATAAGCATTCCTTTTGATAAAGATTACCTCATCAGAATGTAGTCAACAGAACCTTTAAAGCTATGCTCTTTGAATGGTATCAAGAAGAATGAGGAATTATAAATATTTTTTTAGGAAAATAATATTAAAACAGAAAGGATAGGCCATAATCAGTGATGCCAATAAATTGAATGAATTTCCTGGCTTTTATTTTTGTAGTTGTCTGTAATTTCACTTAAAATACACTAGTGTGTCTAACACAAGCTGGTGTGGCTTCAAACAAGGAAGGCCATGGCTGCAGAGATATCCCTTATTTCATTGCTAGAGGGTGCTCTTGTAAAGAAAATCTCATCGCACAAGCGCTGCTGAGAATCTCGCCCAACCTGGTGATGTCAGCGTCACCATGGAGATCTCATTCCAGTGAGGGGAAGTGGATTCCACAGTCCTGCTTTGGAAATGTGTAAATAGCAGATGCTTTTATTGCCTTTGTTTGAATCCTTGCCCTTGCAGAGCAATTCAAACCGGAAGCTCAGAGGAGAGGAAGTCCATATTTTCTTCATTTTTTTTTTTTCCCTTCCACAAGCTTGGTCCCCTGTGATGAGAGTGCATGATGGCAAGTTAATGGGAAAGATATAATTTCAGATTTCACGTAAAGAATGTCAGAAACTGAATATGTTTTCCTTGAGTCAAAGAAATAATTCCAACTTGCTTTAATAATTTTATTAGGTAACTTTTCATTGTACACTATAGGATAACTAAGTGGTTTTATCAGCTGTAATTTATAATACGTGAATGCAAGGGTATATGTTTCTATGCATTTGAATAGTCTTGTTTTCCTGAAACTTGGCAGGTAAAAGCCTGCCTTTGAATTCTGACTGACCTAGTTTCCAGTTCCTATTGATCTTCTGTTTAATCTAGCTAAGTTTTTCTAAATCTGTAAAGTATGGATACTGTGGGTGTGGTCAGTTGCTCAGTCGTGTCCAACTCTGTGGTCCCATGGACTGTAGCCCGCCAGGCTCCTCTGTCCATGGGATTTCCCAGGCAAGAATACTGGAGTGGGTTGCCACTTCCTACTCCAGGGGCTCTTCCCAACCCAGAGATCTAACCCAAGTCTCTTGTGTCTCCTGCATTAGCAGGCAGGTTCTTTACCACGAGAGCGACCTGGGAAGCCCGGGAGGGATATTAATAGCATCTAAACTGTTAGCTGCTCAGTCGTGTCCGACTCTTTGCAGCCTCATGAACGGTAGCCCGCCAGGCTCCTCTGTTCAGAGGATTTCCCAAGCAAGAATACTGGAGTGGGTTGCCATTTCTTTCTCCAAATAGCATCTAACTATTGTCTCATAGTCTGTCTCCATAGCTGAGGGGCTTAAATGTAATAATGTATATTGAATATTAAGTGTAATAATGTATATAGAAAGGTTCTTGTTGCTCTGTCTCACACACACACACACATCTTTTATTATATCTTCATCACATAACTACTATGGTAAAACATAGAACCATTAGAGAAACTGATAAGAGAATTTAGGTAACTGGTCCAAGTCTACAGTCAAGTCAAAGTCACTCAGTCATGTCCGACTCTTGAGTCCCCATGGACTGCAGCCCACAAGGTTCCTCTGTCCATGGGATTCTCCAGGCAAGGAATACTGGAGTGGGTTGCCATTTCCTTCTATCTGTGCCCAGAATCTACGTATCATGACCTGCATTCAAAGGCTTTTTCCAGCATATCTGGCAATTACAATCATCCATCTTTTTTGAGATATGGATATGGTATTATGCTAATCATCCCCAGGGATAAACTCAGATGCAATAAAGTGTTTTAATTTGGGATTGGATTTTCCACCTGATGTGAAGAGCTGACTCATGGGGTCAGACTCTGATGCTGGGAAAGATTGAGGGCAGGAGGAGAAGGGGGCAACAGAGGATGAGATGGTTGGATGGCATCACGGACTCAATGGACATGGTCGATTTTGAGTGAACTCCGGGAGATAGAGAAGGACAGGGAAGCCTGGTGTGCTACAATCCATGGGATCGCAAAGAGTCAGACACAACTTAGCAACAGAACAACATATATTCTTATAATAACCAAAGCATTAGGTAAGAACTGAAAATTGATTGATGGCACCTTGTGCCATAAACTGATTACCTCCTTTGTGAATTGCATACAATATGCATATGATGCCTGTTCTAATAGAGGGGTATTTTGACAAAGGACACTTTTCTCAAAGGAATACACATCTCTGGCTCCCACAGAACTAAAATTTGGCCCCAAGATTCCCTGATTAAGACAGTGGTTCACAGAACTATATATTCATGTGGTCGCAGGTGAGCATATTTGCAGGTGACTTTCACAGCATCATTTCAGTGGAAACCTGGGGCGTGAACCCAACTTGTTGTGAGCATCTGCAGCCAGCTTTGTATCAGCTCCCTGATGCTAATTCAAAGTGTGCTTCGTGGGACTTCCCTGACAGTCCAGTGGCTAAGACTCCGGGCTCCCAAGATCCCACCTGGCCCAACTAAAAAGATCCCGCATGCCACAGCTACAGATCCCACCTGTCGCAACGAAGACCTTAAGTAAATATATATTTTTAAAAGTGTGCTTTGCCCCCAAATGATTGACGCATAGGACCCCCTAGACCCAAAGTGAGAAGGGGCACCCATATGCTACCTTTGACCCAAATCTACTTTTACAATAGAAGCCTGTTGTGCCCGGGAGCTATCTGTTGCATTTTAAAATTTTATTTATTTGTTTATATTAGCTATGCATTTGATTTGTGCTTATTTGGAAGGAAAACTGTATTTGGGCTAATAAAAATAGCTAAAATGTATTGAGGGTTTATCCTCTTCTGAGTCGCAGTCAAATTCTTAAACAACCAAAACAATAAATGGAGGCATGAAGAGATGAACGTCTGAGGGGTGGAGCTGAGTTACAGAACCCTGGGCTTTTACGACCGGGCTGCAGAATTGCACTCAGGGAGGCACCGTCTCTGCCCGGAGTTTAGGATCTTTAGAAACAGGGGTTTCCTGACTTGCTCGGGTCAGTGGTCATGGCAGGGCAGGAGCCACACCCCAGCCACCTGCCTCCAGACCTGTGACAAACTGCTGGAAGACGCTGCAGGTTCCTCTCTGCTGAATTTCTGATTCACTGCAGTGTGTTAGGAATTCCTTGGAGTGCCAGTCTGTTCTAAGCGCGGAAATGAAGAGGTGAATGCTGAAGGCAGTCCTATCCTCAAGGCCTCGCACAGTGGTGCCCAGAGAACGCTTATGGGGTGATGACTAGGGGTTCAGAGCAGGGGTGAGTCACTTTGGGTTGGAGTGTAGAGAGAAGGTAAGGCTTAGATCTTCAACAGAGGCTTGAGTCGTAGAAGGGGTTTGAGTAGTCAAAGAGTTAGTAGAAGGGGATACCTAATGGGGAAAAAAATTGTTCCAAAGCCACACACACATAAGATAGATGAAGTCCTTTCCAAGGAGAATAAGTAAAGCAGATAAATTGGAACATGTTTCCTGTTAGAGCATAGTACTTTAATTAATCCATCCATCTATCCATCCAACCATTCATCTATCCATCCATCCGTCCACCCACCTGTTGTCCATCCATCCCTCCATCCATCCATCCCTCCATCCATCCATATCAACACTTATTGAGTATCAGGCAGCATCTCATGGCTGAAGCTACCATGAACTTGAAAGCTGGGTTCGGAGCAGATTTTGAGGATTCTGGAATGCCATGCTTAAAGATGAACTTCAATGTGATGATAAGTCATAGGTGTTTGTGTGAGCCATGGAGAGAGAGACTGAAAGTTTAGTAAGAAGAAGGAGATTAAGAGAATTAAGTAGGATCAGTGGGAGAGAAAGGAGGTGGGAGTGAGCAAAACCATGGTCTACAGGTAGGAGGCTAAGCTGTAGACTGAGGTGGTGATGGGGGTGCTGAGGAGGGGCAAGGAAGGCCTGGGTTTGGGAGACGGTGCTGAGGCAGCATCTGTGGCCATGGAGATCACGGAGATAGACGAGCACTGACTGTACCACCTCTTCTGGAGGCAGGAGTGATGGTGAACAGGGACAGGCTGGACTTTCTTTTCTCAAATGTCATCTCTCTGCCTTTGCATCTTTCTTGGACCCAGTCTTGATGGATGCTTCCAATACCTGATACCTGTTGACCAGAGATTTCACAGAAGAGAAGGTCAACTGTCACTGTCTCTTTCTAGCAAGGAATGTTGTTGTTGTTTTAATCCATAAATGGAACTTGTTTCTCAAAGCTGATTACCACACTGACTTTTGAGAACCTCAGACTTAAGAAGGAATAACATTGCATAGATGTATCAAATCAGATCATTACACAGGGTATTGGTTTTACATTTCTCTATCTTTTCTAATCTGTTGATGTCAGAAAATACTATAATGCCTAAAGGAAAAATCTCCAAGTATATTGGCCTAGAAAAAAGGGTTATAAATCTTCCTCTGTTATCCTCTATTGTTAGATGGGATAGAATACATTTGTAGCTACCTCCAGCTTAATGATCTAGAGTGAGAGCACAGACAATCAAAGTGCATCAGTTAAGTTCAGTCTCTCGGTCGTGTCCGACTCTTTGCGACCCCATGAATCACAGCACGCCAGTCCTCCCTGTCCATCACCATCTCCCGGAGTTCACTCAAACTCATGTCCATTGAGTCAGTGATGCCATCCAGCCATCTCATCCTGTCGACCCCTTTTCCTCCTGCCCCCAATCCCTCCCAGCATCAGACTCTTTTCCAATAAGTCAACTCTTCACATGAGGTGGCCAAAGTACCGGAGTTTCAGCTTTAGCATCATTCCTTCCAAAGAACACCCAGGGCTGATCTCCTTTAGAATGGATTGGTTGGATCTCCTTGCAGTCCAAGGGACTCTCAAGAATCTTCTCCAACACCACAGTTCAAAAGCATCAATTCTTCAGTGCTCAGCTTTCTTCACAGTCCAACTCTCACATCCATACATGACCACTGGAAAAACCATAGCCTTGACTAGACGGACCTTTGTTGGCAAAGTAATGTCTCTGCTTTTCAATATGCTATCTAGGTTGGTCATACCTTTTCTTCCAAGGAGTAAGCGTCTTTTAATTTGATGGCTGCAGTCACCATCTGCAGTGATTTGGGAGCCCAAAAAATGAAGTCTGACACTGTTTCCCCATCTATTTCCCATGAAGTGATGGGACCAGATGCCATGATCTTCGTTTTCTGAATGTTGAGCTTTAAGCCAACTTTTTCACTCTCCACTTTCACTTTCATCAAAAGGTTTTTTAGTTCCTCTTCACTTTCTGCCATAAGGGTGGTGTCATCTGCATATCTGAGGTTATTGCTATTTCTCCCAGCAATCTTGATTCCAGCTTGTGCTTCTTCCAGCCCAGCGTTTCTCATGATGTACTCTGCATATAAGTTAAATAAGCAGGGTGACAATATACAGCCTTGACGTACTCCTTTTCCTATTTGGAACCAGTCTGTTGTTCCATGTCCAGTTCTAAGTGTTGCTTCCTGGCCTGCATACAGGTTTCTCAAGAGGCAGATCAGGTGGCCTGGTATTCCCATCTCTTTCAGAATTTTCCACAGTTTATTGTGATCCACACAGTCAAGGCTCTGGCATAGTCAATAAAACAGAAATAGATGTTTTTCTGGACCTCTCTTGCTTTTTCCATGATCCAGCGGATGTTGGCAATTTGATCTCTGGTTCCTCTGCCTTTTCTAAAACCAGCTTGAACATCAGGAAGTTCATGGTTCACATATTGCTGAAGCCTGGCTTGGAGAATTTTGAGCATTACTTTACTAGCGTGTGAGATGAGTACAATTGTGCGGTAGTTTGAGCATTCTTTGGCATTGCCTTTCTTTAGGATTGGAATGAAAACTGACTTTTTCCAGTCCTGTGGCCACTGCTGAGTTTTCCAAATTTGCTGGCATATTGAGTGCAGCACTTTCACAGCATCATCTTTCAGGATTTGGAATAGCTCAACTGGAATTCCATCACCTCCACTAGCTTTGTTCGTAGTGATGCTTTCTAAGGCCCACTTGACTTCACATTCCAGGATGTCTGGCTCTAGGTGAGTGATCACACCATCATGATTATCTGGGTCGTGAAGATCTTTTTTGTACAGTTCTTCTGTGTATTCTTGCCACCTCTTCTTAATCTCTTCTGCTTCTGTTAGGTCCATACCATTTCTGTCCTTTATCGAGCCCATCTTTGCATGAAATGTTCCCTTGGTAGCTCTAGTTTTCTTGAAGAGAGTCTTTCCCATTCTGTTGTTTTCCTCTATTTCTTTGCATTGATTGCTGAGGAAGGCTTTCGTATCTCTTCTTGCTATTCTTTGGAACTCTGCATTCAGATGCTTATATCTTTCCTTTTCTCCTTTGCTTTTCACTTCTCTTCTTTTCACAGCTATTTGTAAGGCCTCCCCAGACAGCCATTTTGCTTTTTTGCATTTCGTTTCCACGGGGATGGTCTTGATCCCTGTCTCCTGTACATAGATTATCCTAAATCCATCTTTATTGTAACCTTGTGTTTAAGCCTCCTTTGCTATCAACTTTTTTACCAAGGCTTCTAACAGGGAGTAGTTTTCTAAGTTTGAACTTGATCTACTGACCCTACCCACCTTCTCTGTGTGGGAGTTTTGTAAGCAGGGAAATGGATAAATGATGCCAGAGCAGAGAGCATAGAGAACATCACAGTTTCTGACAGTTGAACAAATTCTTTGATTTCACTCACTGAAGATTGAGAGGTAAATGGATACATGTTGCTTGGCATTGAAAGGACTTCTCCCTGCCTTCTTTGTGTGTGTGTGCTGAGTGATGACAGTTACTTTTCTGTAGCCATCACTGTGTTCCTTTTATGTTCTTGGAGTCCTGGAGTTGGAAACGACATTGAAAGTTCATCATGTTTCAGTTCCCACTTGGAACAGAATTCTACCTAAACCATCCAGTTTGTGCCGTTGTCGCTCTCTTCTCTGAGTCTCCGGCTAGGAGGATGGTCATCCGGATATGATGGATGGGAGTTGGCTGGCAACCTGCTTATAACATGGTATAGTTTTGATAGTTATTTGTTCACCTATCAGTGGCATAAAGTAGCCACCGGTAGACAGAGGTGATCTGGTTGGCCAACTGATGTTCTCAAATGTAAATGATGGCAATATGTGGAAAGAAAGGGCATTTTTTTTTCCTTTTGGAAAACAGTATTTTTCAACCATTGGAGCTTTGTCATCATAATATTTGGCACAGAGCCTGGCACAGAGTAGGTCCAGCTTAAATGTTTGAATGAATTTAAAATTCTCTTCACTTAACAGCCGTCAGCATAGTACCAAAGGGAACCCATCCAGTAAGAGAGCATACTGTGCTGGTGAGGAGAGTTCCAGAATCAAGTCAGTCTGGGAAAGACTGTATTTTTGTATCTCCTCTTTGGAGTTGCAGTGTACTTACACATTTGGATCTTCCCTGTGGCTCAGACGGTAAAGCATCTGCCTACAAATGCGGGAGACCTGGGTTCAATCCCTGAGTCGGGAAGATATCCTGGAGAAGGAAATGGCAACCTACTCCAGTATTCTTGCCTGGAAAATCCCATGGACGGAGGAGCCTGGTTAGGCTACAGTCCATGGGGTCGCAAAGAGTCGGACACGACTGAGCGACTTTACTCACTCACTCACTAGCACGTTAAGGGTCTTGAGAAGATCAGAAAGAAACAAACCCAGGTGGCACTAGTGGTAAGTCACCTGCCAGTGCAGGAGACGTAAGAGACGTGGGTTCCATCCTCGGGTCGAGAAGAACCCCTGGAAAAGGGAATGAAAACCCACTCCAGTATTCTTGCCTGGAGAATCCCATGGACAGAGGAGCCTGGCAGGCTATACAGTCCATGGGGTCGCAAAGAGTCAAACATGACTGAAGTGACACAGCACGAAATAAAGAAATCTGTTTATATTGGAGAAGTATTTTCCAAATCTCTTTGGCCATAGGACCCTTTGGGGCACAAATTCTATTAATCATTCTCACTTTAGGAAGTACTGCTTTTTAGGGTTAATTGTTCACATTTTTGCCTGAATAAGACATGGTTTTCCATTCTTACTCATTTTTATATGCCTGTGTGCTGTATGCTAATGCACAGATAGTCGGCACAGTGTGGACCTATGCGAGTAAAATGACAGCGGCCTGGGCGGGGTTGGTTGTGACGACTCCCGCGATGGTCAGGACAGCTGGGGTCGAGGTGCTGGGGTGCTGTGTCATGAAGATACAAATGAAGAGAGTCATGGTTGGAATCTGACAGAAAGGAATGGAACAGAGAGCAGGTTCTCAGGTCAGAAGGCCTGTTATTAACCCAAGTAGACGATCAAAGCTTCTAAGTGGTGAAGACATTCCGTTCATCTTCCTGGATGGTTACAGTGTCCCTCTTAAGTCACCTGTGTTTTCAAGCTTTTGGAGACAGAATAAGCACTGACCACCATGAATGTCCCTCACTCACACTTAACGCTTACTATCAGACTGTGAGAGAAGTATCCTCCTGAAGACCTCAGCCGAGTGGTTTATTTGTGGGGATTTTTGTGTTGTTGTTGTTTAATTTTTATAGGAGCACAGCTGCTTTACAGTGCTGTGTTAGTTTCCGCTGTACAGCGAAGTGAATCAGCTATGTGTGTTTGTGTGCGTCTCTTTGCGACCCCCGTGGACTGTAGCCCTCCAGGTTCCTCTGTCCATGGAATTTTCCTGGCCAGAATCCTGGAGTGGGCTGCCATTTCCTTCTCCAGAATCAGCTATATGTATGTCTATTCCCCACCCCCCCGCCTTTTCAGACTCCGGTTCCATTTAGGTCACCACAGAGCACCGAGTAGAGCTCCCTGTGCTATGCAGTAGGTTCTCATTAGTTATCTACTTTATACGTAGTAACAATAGTGTGTATATGTCAATCTCAATCTCCTAATTCACCTCCCTTCCCCATTTGGCATCCATCTGTTTGTTCTTTACATCTGTATCTCTGTTTCTGCTTTGCAAATAGGTTCATCTGTACCATTTTTCTAGACTCCACATGTATGTGTTAATATATGGTATTTTTTTTTCTCTTTGTGACTTCACTCTGTCCAAGTAGTTGTTTGGGAATGACGGATTGTCGGAGAAAAACTATCTGATGCCTCCACAGCATTGCATCTGGGGCTCTGAACGACGCTATCCTTCCCCACCTTACTTCTGTAAGTGCTCAAGCATCTTTGACTTGTCAGGGTCACGTTACGGGAACTGACAAGGAGCAGAACCCCAGAACCCCAGTGGTGCTCTGCGGATGAAGTACCAGTACGTAAGGGAAGGGGTTCACAGGAAACATAGACCAAAAACATCTCCCACATCAGACACAGGAAGGCTTGTCTCTAATCCTCAAATAGCCAAGGGAAAATGCAATAAATAAATACAAAAGTCTATTTCACGCAGCTCTGAATGGTGCCTTCAAGTGACCACTTTACAATCTGCTCCAAGTGGTAAAAAAAAAAATTGAAAATAGATAGAAATCAGAAGCATTTCCGGTGCCTTCTACTGGCATTATACATACTGTGAACAACAACAGCAAAAATATTACACTGCACATCCACATATTGAGAGAGAGAGCAGTAAGCTCGGGATTATTCATCTGGACTACATTTACTTGAAAAGCGGCATTTAGCTTTCAAAGTTCATGTTGGAGAAGAAGTTGAATAAAATATCAAAAGGTTGTTTTAAAACTTTCCCTTTATGTGACCACAAGCTAGGGAACCATGGGAGTGTTAAAGTTCAGCTTAGCTTGAGATGAGGGATACAGTTGCTTCGTCTCTGTAGCTAAATCTCCGAAATAACTGACTTTTTCTATTATTCCTTTTATGAAGGGTACCATTTTTGTTTTAGATAGAGGTAGAAGCGATCTTGGGCTTCCCAGGTGGCTCAGTGGTAAAAGAAGTCTCCTGCCAATGCAGAAGACACAGATTTGATCCCTGGGTCAGAACGATCCCCTGGAGGAGGAAATGGCAATCCACCCCAGTATTCTTGCCTGGAGAACCCCATGGACAGAGGAGCCTGGCAGGCTACAGCCCATGGGGTCACAAAGAGTCGGGCACGACTTAGCACAGCCCAGACGTGGTCTAAAGGAGATTGTTCTATTCCTGTTAGGGTACAAATATTTTTCTCTAGTTGTTGCCCCAGCGACCATCATCATGTAACTATGGCATCAGTTACTAGAAAACACTTTTGTTGCTAAAACCATACGCTGACTTTTACTGCTCTCCAGGACGGTTACAGTCAGAGGAGTGAAGGAGCGCTCCTTTTCTACAAGTTGCTGCATCCAGTCTGTTGTGAAAATAAAGGGCTCTTACCTCCTAGCCTATTGATATGTCAAGTCATAAATGTGACAGTTACCGGTTCTATGTACTTTTTCCCGCCTTCCTGCACCACTGAAACGGAACATGTTTCTTACTAGTAACAGATGCTGAAAAACCTCCCTTTGAAATTCCTCCGGAGGAGCGGCCCTGTTGATTCCATTAGCTGGGAAGTGGCTGTATGCAGATGTCCACTGGCGGGATGCTTTGCTGTAATTGCTGTTCTGCTGACCCCTTGCTGAGTGCCACGCTTTTCTCTTGTAGGTGATGTGCCTTCAGGACTTTTTTGGTGACGATGACATTTTTATTGCATGTGGACCGGAGAAGTTCCGTTACCAGGATGATTTCTTGCTAGATGAAAGTGGTAAGGAAACAAAAAAAAAAAGTTCAAAACCAGGGGAAATTTGAGGCAGCTTTCCAAAATGAGCTGCACTCGGGCCAAGATTATGTCAACTCGAAAGCTACCAAATCAGTTTCAGATCCTCAGCCAACATGGCTTTTCCATATCTCGAATTTCTTTGATTTTTTTATAATATAGAAAACAGATGAAATGATCATTGGAAAGGTTAAATCATTTAGAAGAGTAAATTACCAGTGGCTAATTTATAACCATTTTGTTAACTACATGGTGTTCTATAGAAAAATCATGGTGCCGATGTCTACATTTTTAATTACATATTTATATCAAAACTCATAGTTGAAAGATGTGTTATTGTGAAGTTATTGAGCATGTGTCTAGACTCAGCTTTCACATGGCCTCCTTTCTCTTGTAGGTCCTGAGAAAGATGGTCTTGTGTCCTTTTCCTTTAAATACGTCAGAATTTGTGTGTCATTAGGATCTGTGAAGGATCAGAAAAGAGCATCCTTCAGTTGAAAATGAAATGTGATTTTTTTTTCCAATTGATAGAGAAGGAACCATTGATAAAGAGGGAAAGATACATCTTAGGAAATGCATGTGAAAGGTTGTAACTTCAAGAATGATGTTTTCTGATACCATAAATCATCTCAGAATCTTAACAGCATCACAGGGAAGACAGTTGCCCTGAACAGAGAGACCTTTCCTAAGTCATATGACTTCTGATTTAATTAGGGACATAGTACATATTTATTGTTAATTCAAATTGTTGCTTCTTGGAAGTACTTTTTGAAGTGATAATGAATTTCTTGCTTAGATAAATGCAGATAAATTAATGAGCTTTTGACCAAGTGGGTGGGAAATACTGGAGCTCCAAATATGGCTGATGTATGTTCACATAGAATGTCTATATTATATGCATATCAGGTACATGCATTTAAACACACTAGTTATTTCATCATTTTAAAATGACTTCAGGTGTATAGGGAGGGATAAGAATAAGAGAGGTTGCCCCTTTTTCGTTAAAACTTTAAATGCCTAATAAAAGTTTTTGTAGCTCTATTACTTGAAGAGATTTAAGTTATTGATGTTTTGGTTGAAAAGGCTGGAAGAGTGGTTTGGCACCTCTTTCCCTCTAAATAAGTTTTCTCTAAATACTTAGCGTCTTTATCTCTGATAGACTCTCCTTGGAGACAAAAATTGATGCAAATCTATCACTCATGTAAAGTCCAGGGGCAGGCTCTCCCAGCCCACCCCTTTTTCAAATGAGACAGCTTAGCTGTTGTGCAAAAGAAGTGAAGGTTAGAAGTCAGGCAGAAGAGCCAACAGCACAGCTTTGAAAAGAATAAACTGCCTTGATTTCCAATTTAAAGAAAATAGCTGTTTCTGATGGGACGGACGGAGAGACCAGATGCGTTCTGAAATGAAAGTTTGAGTCTGCTGCTTTGATAACAGAAAAGCAGCCTGTCAGACTTGAACTGGAATCCAGCTCGGTTTCAAATCAGCAGAGCTGGCCTGGGCTTCTGCCGCCCTCCATGTCCCCCTCGGGGCTTCTCCCTCACCTTGCCTCTCTTGGCGTGGCCTTGGGGCTGGGCTTTCGCCCTTGACAGTGTCCTCTCAACCCAGGTGGCTTCAGCCTACTCGTGTTCATCCGCTGTGATGGGCAGGCTGGCTTTCTGAAACGTAGAACAGCAAAATCCCCGTGATTTCCCTGTAGAAACCTTTCTCATGGATAAGAATGCATATATATACACGCACACTCATGCACACGCATGCATGCACACGCAGGAGTCAGGGGATGTTGCCCATGATGTGTGGCTTGGCCCCGTGATGGACTGCTTCAGACTAAAACTTTAGTGACAAAGGGAGAACTGCACATCCTTTCCTGGGATGAATATACCCCGAGCGTTTCTTGGTGTGAAGTACATCTGCTGAGTAACCGTGTACTCCCCCATATCCTCCGGGAAGCACGTGGCTTGGGGGTAGGGGTAGAGATGAAGTCTAAATTGAGATTTTTTTTTTTACTTCCTGGCATGAACCTACCCCGAGACTAAATTCACACGTTGACAACTGCAGTTTCCCTGTCGCTTGTACAGCATGTTCTGGCGCTAATGTATTAACATTTGAATCTTTTTTTTTTTTTTTTTAAGTGCTCTGAGCATGATTTGCTGCAGCTTATCCGTACTTGCTAAACGATATTTGCACGTCGAGGCTTCCTTTGGCCTCTTCCATAGGGGCTTCCTGAAAGGAGGGGCAACGGGGAACAGGGGAGCCAGCAATGACTGAATTAATATTGGCGCAGAGGCTTTGCTTGATTTAATGGCACCAAGAAGTGAGCTTTTGCCACAAGGCAGCACTTTTATTTTGTCTCTCGAAATTAAGCTAGCTTGCAGTGAGTTCAGGATTAGCAACGATACCTCCCCTAATGACTGCTGGGAAAGCTCCTGGAGACGGCTCTTAAGGTCTTTCCAGTGAGACATTGTGACTTTATAGATGTTTATTTCACGGGACTACAGTGGAGCCAGATCAATATTAGAAACTGCGAGGGGGCTTTCTTCCTCCCCCGTTTTCACGGAAAAAAAAAATACCTTCCTTCTTCCAGCTCCAAATGTAACCATTTTAGCAATATCGTCATCAATCACTGGCTTCTTAGCGCCTTCTACTGTGGTGGATGAAGGACTATATATAGAGAGAGACACAGGCCAGGGGATCCTTCCTCAGTCGTGGCTTGCGGTCTGATTTAGAAATGATGAAACAGAGTCAAGGGAAATGCCAAATTGGAGACAGGAAGCTTCACACAGTTTCGCTTGTATGTTGATGATAAACTGACGGATTTATACTTTGCTGCCCTTAAAAGGTGAGAGGATTTTGTTGAGAAATGCCTGCCTCTACCCAGGAGGGTAAAGCAACTCCGTGGTGAGAAGCCTGTCTCAGGATGTCACCTTCTGTCCACCCCTCAAAGCCAACACCCCCCCAGAGTTGCTTGGCCAGTTTCCTCACCTGCCTACTTCACCCCTGCCAGGCCTGACACCTGCTCAGGAGTTCAAACCTCACTCATCCTTTTTTAAAAAATTAAATTTAATATTTTTATTGAAATGAGTTGATTTACAATGTTGTGTTAATTTCTGCTGTACAGCAAACTGATTTGGTGTTACACACACACACATATATATGTGTGTATGCGTGTGTGTGTGTGTATATACACACACATACATTCCTTTTTATATTCTTTTCCATTATGGTTTATTTCAGGATTCAGGATACTGAATACACGTTGCTGTGCTATACCATGGGACCTTGTTTATCCATTCTGCATATACTGGTTTTGTCTGCTAACCCCAAGCTCCCAGTCCATCCCTCGCCTTCTCCCCTCTCCCCTTGGCAACCCCAGGTCTGCTTTCTGTCTGTGAGCCTGTTTTGTAGATGAGCGCATCTGTGTCCTATTTTAAATTCCACGTATAAGTGGTGTCATATGGTATTTGCCTTTCTCTTTCTGCTCATCCTCTCTGTTTACCAGTTCCCCTGTGCCCTTGATTCCTTAATGTTAACAGGCATTAATGTTAATTCCTTAGTGTTAATAGGCATGACTTCAGACTTACATATTTTTGTTTGAAAGTGAAGTGAAGTCGCTCAGTTGTGTCCGACTCTTTGCAACCCCGTGGACAGTAGCCTACCAGGCTCTGCCATCCATAGGATTTTCCAGGCAAGAATACTGGAGTGGGCTGCCATTTCCTTCTCCAGGGGAATCTTCCCAACCCAGGGATTGAACCCGGGTCTCCTGCATTGCAGACAGACACTTTACCGTCTGAGCCACCAGGGAAGTACTTTTGTTGTCTATCTGTCTCCTAAGGTTGCTGTAACAAAGAACCCTGTCTCTGGGGAATGCTGGTCCAGGTTTCTCCTGCAGTAGATAGACCCATCTAGAGTATAGTCTTCTTCCTGGGTGTGTGATTTGAGAAGGGACGTTTCCTCAGCTTTCTCTTGTGGACCCTATGGTATCAGGTACCCAGGACCCTCTTGATACATGTTCCCAGAAATATGCCATCCTGACCTTGGAAACAAAGACTCAGGTCCTGAATGAGATGCAGCAGAAGCTACATCAGGCACGAGGCACCACAGGGTCCTCATTGCTTTCCCCAGCTCTGGGTGATGAGAAAATCGGGTTAGAACCCAGCATAATGGAAGCAGTACTGGGACAGGGTTAGGAGACAAAGGTCTGGCCCGAGCTTGGTGTCCTGCTTGCTGTGTGGTCTCTACATCTCCAAGCCTGCTTTCCATTCTGTAAAACACCTTTCCCCCCTTCCCTGGGTTGTAATGGACCTCAAATGAGATAATAAATGTCAAAGCACGTTCAAAACTGTGTTCCTTATTACTTAGTGAATGATGTTAGTGAATGACACCTCGGCTGAAATATACCTCCTGGTGGACTGCAGCTGGACTCAGCCACGTAGCTGCATTGGCAGGGCTTAATTGGAGGCAGATGTCATTAAGATTTGCTGCCGGGGCACTTTAGAACAAAAAAGTGACTATCGATTGCTTTTTTCCCCCACTCTCAACTTTTATTCCTGTGGTGGAGGTGGGAGGAGATGCAGCGACCTTTGAAGATACCCACCCTTTTCTGGAGGGAATCTCTGGAAGATTAAACCAAATGACATTTAGACCCAGTCAGATTTCTAAAACTGATGATGTTCAGGAAGTCCCAGCCCTTAGGTCCACGTTGATTTGGGTTAGAGGGATTTTAATGGATCTGCTGCTTTGTCCTGGGGCTGGTGATGCCAAGAAAGATCACAAGAAACAGTCCCCAAGGTCACTGGGGACACCAGAAAGACGCTTAGTGTCTGGATTGACCAGACCTCCTTACAAAATGGCTTTTGAGCTACTGCCAGCAAAAGTCACTCATTCTTTCATGAGGAGCCCACCAGGCTCCTCTGTCCATGGGGATTCTCCAGGCAGGAATATTGGAGTGGGTTGTGATGTTGTCCTCCAGGGGATCTTCCCAACCCAGGGACGGGCCTCCTGCATTGCAGGCAGATTCTTTACTATCTGAGCCACCAGGGAAGCCCATTCTTTCATGCATCCATTCATTTATTCAGTAAGCTGAGCTAACTTACCATGTGCCAGGTAGTGCACTAGACACAAATAATTGTAGACAGTAACACTTCCATGAAATAGGACCCTCCTATGACTTTAATATTGCTTATGTCTGAAGCTGTCAAAGGATCTTGGCTGCTGAACTTTGACTCAAAATATTACTTTTTGCTTGTATATTTTATCTCTTTGGAGTAATATTGTGGCAAAATATCTGACGGGTCACAACAGACTGACAATTCTTTATAGGTTTAAATTTTAATTGGATGATGTGGCCAGTTTAAATGAAATCCGTGAGCAGATTTATTTCAGATGTGTGGTACCGATGCTGGAATACTTGATAGGTTCAATAGATTTTGATGTTAGGAATGTACAGTTCTTATTTAAAAAAAAAAATAACGGTAGTGGTGAATAATTGCCAAGTTTCTGTGACCTTTTCTTTTTGAATAGAAAATCGAGTATGATTTTTTATGAATTCTAAACAGAAAGCCCATTGGCTGACATGATTTGCTCTTGTAAGTTCCCCATTGCATCTTAGCTGTAGAAAAATTAAAGGGGTTCTGGAGACTTCCTCCTCCATGGCTACATTTTAGCTCATGTGTAAATATAAAGTTCCCCAGAACATAGTGATATTTTCTAATTTAATTCGCTGCCAAGCTATGGAGACCTATAGATACTTTGGAGACATGAAGAGACGCATTATACTTTGGAGACAGAATCTAACTGGAGTACCAGCTAGTTCCTTTTCTATGAAAAGATGATTTTTCTCCTTAGGAAAGAAAGACATTGTATTAATATAACACATCTTTTCTTTATGTTTTCTCTTCCAGTCCTCATGGGCTTCTTTTTCTTATATTCGGTAACAGTGACACCTGAATTGTTCACATGAAAAAACCTACAAAATATAACATTGAGAATGAATCATATACATGAGGTGTCTTGGAAACCATGGATTTACAGTCCCTCCTGACAGCACCGCAACAGTTGTTCATCTGTCCCCAACCAAAACACTCTGTTTCGGCAACTTAGACCTTTATAAGAAGGCCAGCTCCACTTTCCACTAGTGCTGCTTTTAAATAAGTTTTTTCTTATATTGAAAATATAAGAAATTTTCAATAAATAAATAAATATTTATTTAAATATTTAAATCTAAATAAATCTCTCTCTGACCTGGTCACAGTGGTCCTAATTCTGCCCTCCAGAGTAGTAAAACCCACCCACTGCCTTCATTCTTAGAAGATGAACTTTCCTCGTAGACCACCAGGATGATCAAAGCCAGTTCACAGTAAACTATTTTGTTTCCTTGTCCTTCTAGATCAAAATGTCCCTGAACATTCATTCATTTTCTCCCCTCCTCCCATCCGTCAAAGGAAGAAGAGTCTTTCTTTGGCAGTGATAATGTTCTTGACTTTGTCTTCTCTCTTATTTGTGACCTTGCCTTTTCATCATTCCCTTCCTGTTGTTCCTAAACATTTGTTGTTTCACCTCGGTTTTATAATCTCTTTCTTCCCAACTCATGACCATGCTTCAGTTTCTCCTGTCCTAAAGGAGCTTTCTGTCTCTGCCAAACAGCTTTAAAAATACTGTCCTTGAAACCTCCATCGCCTCATCCTGACTCACTGTGTATACCTTTGGGTAAATGGTATGCAAAAAAACACAAGTTTTTTTTTTTTTAATTTACAAAATTGTCCTCCACTATCTTTTAAATTTGAATGATGGTTAAAGTTCTTCTTTTGTCACTGAATGACACTTGGGAAAATCTCTCAAGACTTTTATGTTCCCTTGGGACTTCCATGGTGGTTCAGTAGTTTAGCCTCTGAGCTTCCAGTTCCAGGGGTGCTGGTTCAATCCCTGGTCCATCGCCTCATCCTAATTCACTTTTTATACCTTTGGGTAAATGATATGCTGAAAACACAAAAGTTTGTTTTTTTTTTAATTTACAAAATTGCCCTCCACTATTGCTTCCAGTGCAAGGGATGCAGGTTTGATTCCTGGTCAGGGAATTAAAATCCCACGTGCCTTGCAGTGAAAAAAACAAAACATAAAACAGAAGGAATGTTATAACACATTCAATTAAGACTTTAAAAATGATCCAGTCAAAAAAAAAATCTAAAAAAAAAAAGACTTTTCTGTTCTTTCCTAAGATAGTAAAAAGTGTTATGAACTCTTTTAGCTACAAATCATCATCTCAATTCAGAAGTGGAAACATGTAGTCCTATGTAGTAGTCACTCCAAATTGGAATGGTTTTCCTTATGGATCCAGGGACCAATGTAGTGAGTTCTTTCTCTGCAGGAAAAAAAAAAGTGGGATTGATACCTTCTCTCGTCTTTGCTCGCCACCTGTGTGCTATTGATCCTTCAGGGTCGGAGTAGGGAAGGGGACAGTGGAGCTGGAGGATGAGGAGCAGGTGGCGGGTCCTCATGACTGTGCTGCAGTGGCCCAGCCTCTCTGGGCATGAGAGCAGGTGTTCAGCGAAGTCTCTGTGAGTATGTGCATCGGTTCCTCAGGGACTCTCACTGGGAACATTCAGCTCTTCTTCGATGTGGTCAGTTCAGTTTCTTCCAGTTTTGGCTACTTCTCCCTCAGTCCTTGTGTTCCAAAGCTCTGCTTGTTGGCCTCAGATGATCCTCTTGAGAAGAATGTAAATTATCTTCATGCCAGCTCACTCCCTCAGATCTGTCTCTGCACTCATATGTCTTTTGCCCCAACCACAGGCCACGCATTGCCAGCGAATCTCCTTTACTCTGCTGCCAGAGGTTCTCGGAAGAAAAACCAGACACTCAAACACCAATCTGTTATCTCCCTCCATCCATGGATGACACTGACTGAGCTCTTCAGATCTCCCAGGGGAGCCCCAGCTGGGATGAGAGGGAGCATCTTCCCTCCTTTGGGGTTCAGAGGCTCACAGCACAGCTCTTTCTAAAGAGATTCATCTCAGAAATCCCCTTTCTCTCTAATGAATTAAGCCTCTTATACCTTTGAAAGTGGGTAAGAAGACTTAAGGCCGGCAATCATTTCTTTGCATCTACGTGGACCTTTCTAGAAGCTTATCTGTCTCACAATTCACTGTGTATCTGATACACATCCCTTTGGGGTTTGGATGAAAATCTCATTTCCCTTAACATAATAGTTTCACTGAACAAGGATGATCGTCACATCACTATATCCCATGTTCTCCATGTTTTTCCTTCCTGACTCCTTGGAGGTATTTGTTTTGTCTCTATGTTTTTTATTGGAGTATAATTGCTTTACAATTTTGTGTTGACTTCTGCTGTAGACAAAGTGAATCAGCAATGCCTCCACAGGTACTCCCTCCCTCTGGGACCACCCCCACCCTCCCCACCCATCTAGGTCATCACAGAGCAGTTCCCTGCGCTACACAGCAGATTCCCAAGAGCTATTTACATTACCCATGGTAGGTAGTGTATTTATGTCAAACCTAACCTCTTAACTCATCCCACACTTCCCTTCCCCACTGCCCCCCACCAGCCCAGCTCCTGTATCCATGCATCCATTCTCTACATCTGTGTCTCTACAAAGAGGTAGAGATGAACACAGTTCCAGAGCAGGAATAGAGACACATTGGACATTTGGTGATGCCCCTCATCCTTCGTGGTCTGTCCTGATCTTCTGCCCACTTCCTTGACTCTTCCTAAGCTTCTTTTAAGTTTATTCTTCTGTCATATATCCCCTCATAATTGTTTCCTAAGATTCATTCCTCAACTCTTTTTTCTATTTAATTGCTGTCTGTTCCTAGCCAAATTCATCTACCTTAATGGTTTCAGCAGTGATGGTTATGGTAGACAGTGATGGTGACAAATGGCAACCAGATGGTATGCAATAAGCAGAGCCTTTGAAGTATGTATAATTTTCCCAATTTTACAATTAAGGAAATTAAGGCTTTGATGATAAGCAATTTGTCCAAGGCCACACAGCTAGTTAGTGTGGAAGGCAGAGTTCAAACCCAAGTTCGTTTATGTTTGACAACACATGCTTCATCTTTAAGTGTACCTCCTCTCAAATCTACATCTCTAACCCTGACTCCTCTCATGAGCTCCTGAACCATATTTCCAACTTTCTCTCATGAACTGCTTTCTGATTTTTCCGTAGCCACCTGAAATTCAACACAGCCCACAGCTGAACTTACCATCTTCTTAGTCAACTTTGTTCTCCTTCTGTGTTTCCCATTCCAGTGCCTGGCTTCAGCCTTCTCCTTAACCCCAAGGTTGTCGCCATGGAGCTATCTTCTGTTGTCTGCTCACCTTCACTCCTCCCATCCGACAGTTTATTCTCTTGATTTCCATCGTCACTGCCTTTATCTTGGGTTACTTTCTCATAATCTCTTGCTTAGACTTATAAGGATTCTTCACTTTGCTTTCCTGGCTCCAGCTATGTTTGCACACAGATTGATTCTCCTAAATTCCCTTGACAAGCCTTCCACTGCCCAGGTCCTCCTTGGCATGCAGTTCTGGTCCTCCCATGCAGTAGGTCAGCTTCGTTTTGTCTTTGTAGAGCGTTCTCATTGCTTTCCTCTTCCCGTGTCTTCCAGCCACAGTACTGCTCGCTGGTCTCCCCAAGTGAAGTGAAAGTGAAAGTCGTTCAGTTGTGTCCGACTCTTTGCAACCCCATGGACTGCAGCCTACCAGGCTCCTCAGTCCGTGGAATTTTCCAGGCAAGAGTACTAGAGTGGGTTGCCATTTCCTTCTCCAGGAGATCTTCCCAACCCTGGGGATCAAACCTGGGTCTCCCGCACTGCAGGCAGATGCTTTACCATCTGAGCCACCAGGAGGTCCCGGTCTCCGCAAAGACTCCTTTATTTTCTGCATCTCTGCCTTTGCTCATACTGTCCCATCCACCAGGAATGTTCTTCTTCCCTTTCTCCTGTGTCACCCAAAACCCAACTCCCTTCTGTCCTTTGAGGTTTCATTCAAAAGTGGCCTTTGGCATGTGGAACTCCGCTCAGTGTTATGTGGCAGCCTGGATGGGGGGGTAGTCTGGGGGAGGATGGATGCATGTGTATGTGCGGCTGAGTCCCTTCCCTGTTCACCTGAAAATACCACAACATTGTTAATTGGCTATTTGTGGTTGTAGTCTAGTGGCTAAGTCGTGTCTGACTCTTTGCAACCTCATGGACTGCAGCGCCCGAGGCTTCCCTGTCCGTCACTGTCTCCTGTAGTTTGCTCATGTTCATTGAGGTGGTGATGACTATACCCCAATACAAAATAAAAAGTTCAGTGTTAGAAAAAAAAGAGTGGCCTTTGTGGTAAAACCTCCCCCGTCTACTTGGTTTCAATCACTAATTTCTCATTCTTTTTATCCATCTTTATCTTATTTCATTCTCAGAAAACTTCTTGCCATGTGGCCCTACAGTGTCATTAACAGCAGATAAGAAACTGTTCAAAATCACATACTTACTAGGTAATAAAGCTGGAATAAAAGCCGGGGACCCCAGACTCCTCATTTCATCTTACTTAGCTGCAAGTGCCTCCAGGCTGGTCCTGTATGTCATGAATCTCTGTAACACAGCACCTAGTGCAGTGCCCTGAATATGGTGAGTGCCCAAGAAATGTTAGTCACTCAGTTGTGTCCAACTCCTGTGCGACACAACGTATCATAGCCTACCAGGCTCCTCCGCCCGTGGGGATTCTCCAGGCAAGAAAACCGGAGTGGGTAGCTTTTCCCTTCTCCGGGGATGGTTGAATCCGTGTAGGAGTCTGCTCCGCCTGTAAACGCTTCAGATACTTAAGGGCTGAGGCCCATTGCTGCTGCTGCTGCTGCTAAGTCGCTTCAGTCGTGTCCAACTCTGTGCGAACCCATAGACGGCAGCCCACCAGGCTCCCCTGTCTCTGGGATTCTCAAGGCAAGAACACTGGAGTGAGTTGCCATTTCCTTCTCCAGTGCACGAAAGTGAAGAGTGAAAGTGAAGTCACTCAGTCGTGTCCAACTCTTAGTGACCCCATGGACTGCAGCCCACCAGGCTCCTCAGTCCGTGGAATTTTCCAGGCAAGAGTACTAGAGTGGGTTGCCATTTCCTTCTCCAGGGGATCTTCCCAACCCCGGGGATCAAACCTGGGTCTCCCACACTGCAGGCAGACGCTTTACCGTCTGAGCCACCAGGAGGCCCTGATCTCCCCAAAGACTCCCTTATTTTCTGCATCTCTGCCTTTGCTCATACTGTCCCATCCACTGGGAATGTTCTTCTTCCATTTGTCCTGTGTCACCCAAAACCCAACTCCCTTCTGTCCTTTGAGGTTTCATTCAAAAGTGGCCTTTGGCAAGTGGGGTGCCATTGCCTTCTCTGCTGAGGCCCATTACTTCCCCCCAATTTTTATCCAGGTTTCTTAGGCAAAGCTTTCTTAAGACCACCCTACTATCCTGGTGACTTTCTCTGGGTACTTTGTGGCCAGGAATATCCTCCTTAAAATAAACCCAGCACTGAATTCTATACTCCTTGGGGGCTTCGAACAGTATAGAGAATATGAACTTACTTAATAAAGGCATCCAGCTTGTTCACATCCAGCCTCAGAGTGATGATGACCTCTTTAAACTATTGCCCAACAACGTGGGTTCATGCTCAGCCTGTGGCCTGCTGAATTCCCTGGAGCTTCCAATAGTGATATCAAGTCAGGTTCTCCTTTAAGTGCATATTTGAACCTCCATCCAGGACTTTCATTGTTTTCATGCCAGCCAACATCTTATTAATGTTAGCCAATAATTCTGGCCATTTAAGAGCTTTCAACATCCGAATTCTGCCAGTGGATAAGTAATGACAGAGAATAGAGTTGAAATGAGGTCTGCCTGGTTTGCTGGCCCCTTCTCCTTCCAACTGAGTTCTGCTGCTAGGGGCCTGTCTAGCTGAAGACTGGCAGTAGCATAGCTGCCTGCAAGCTGTCAGACAAAAAGAAAAAGGTATGCACGATACTGGATGCTTGGGGCTGGTGCACTGGGACGACCCAGAGGGATGGTATGGGGAGGGAGGAGGGAGGAGGGTTCAGGATGGGGAACACATGTATACCTGTGGCGGATTCATTTCGATATTTGGCAAAACCAATACAATATTGTAAAGTTTAAAAATAAAATAAAATTTAAAAAATAAAAATAAAACCCTTAAAAAAAAAAAAGAAAAAGGTATGAAAGGCTGCAATAAACTTCATATGTTCCTCGTGGGTGACAGTGGCAGATCAGCCTCAAATTCAGTGTCCAGCTTTGGTTGGGTCATTCTCTTCCTACATCTGGGTGACAGTCCTGCAGAGGAGGACAGCATGTCCTTTTGTCCCCTGCCCTGGACCCACACATGTCCC